>NC_073240.2:4968500-5589250 GCF_029281585.2 Gorilla gorilla gorilla
TCACAGACAAGGGCCTGTCACCTCACTGCCCAGTGCAGACTTATGATGTCACAATGCCCCCTTAGGCAGATCACAGACAAGGGTCTGTCACCTGGGTGACCAGTGCAGAGTTATAATGCCACAATGCCCCCTTAGGCAGTTCACAGACAAGGGTCTGTCACTTGGGTTACCCGTGCAGGTTTATGATGTCACAATGCCCCCTTAGGCAGATCATACATAAAGGTCTGTAACCGCAGTGACGAGTGCAGAGTTATGGTGTCACAAGGCCACCTTAGGCTGATCACAGACTAGGGTCTGTCTCCTGGTTGACAAGTGCAGTGTTATGATGTCACAATGCCCCCTAAGGCTGATCACAGACAAGGGTCTGTCACCTGGGTGACCAATGCAGAGTTGAGATGTCACAATGCCCCTTTAGGCAGATCAAAGACAAGGGTATGTCATCTGGGTTACCAGTGTAGACTTATGTTGTCACAATGCCCACTTAAGCAGATCAAAGACAATGGTCTGTCACCAGGGTGACCCGGGCAGACTTATGATGTCACAATGCACCCTTATGCAGATCACAGACAGGGGTCTATCACCTGGGAGACTCGTGCAGTGTTATGATGTCACAATGCCCCCTTAGGCAGATCACAGAAAAGGGTTTGACACCTGGGTGACCAGTGGACAGTTATGAAATCACAATGCCCCTTAGGCAGATCACAGACAAGGGTCTGTCACCACGATGACCAGTGCAGAGTTATGATGTCACAATGCCCCCTTAGGCAGATCAGAGACAAGGGTCTGCCATCTGGGTGCCTCGTGCAGAGTTATGATGTAACAATGCCCCCTTGGGCAGATCACAGTCAAGGGTCTGTCACCTGGGTGACCAGTGCAGAGTTATGATGTCACAATGCCCCCTTAGGGAGTTCACAGACAAGGGTCTGTCACCTGGGTGACCAGTGCAGCGTTGTGTTGTCACAATACCACCTTAGGCAGATCAGAGTGAAGGATACGTCACCTAGGTTACCAGTGCTCAGTTATGATGTCACAATACCCCCTTAGGCACATCACAGACAAGGGTACGTCACCTGGATTACCAGGGCACAGTTATGATGTCACAATGCCCTCTTAGGCAGATCACAGACAAGGGTCTGTCACCTCGGTGACTAGTGAAGAGTTATGATCGAACAATGCCCCCTTAGGCAGATCACAGAAAACGGTCTGTCACCTGGGTAACCAGTGCAGAGTTATGATGTCACAATGCCCCCATAGGCAGATAGTGGAAAATAGTCTGTAACCAGGCTGACCAGTGCAGAGTTATGTTGTCACAATACTCCATTATGCCGATCACAGAAAAGGGTCTGTCACCTGGGTCACCACTGCAGAGTTATGATGTCACAATGCCCCTTTAGGCAGATCACAGACAAGGGTCTTTCACCTGGGTGACCAGTGCAGAGTTAGGAAGTCACAGTGCCCCCTTAGGCAGATCACAGACAAGGGCCTGTCACCTGGGTCCCCAGTGCAGACTTACTATGTCACAATGCCCACTTAGGCAGATCACTGACAAGGGTCTGTCACCTGGGTGACCAGTGCAGAGTTATGATGTCACAGTGACCCCTTAAGCAGATCACTTTCAAGGGCCTGTCACGTGGGTGACACATGCAGAGTTATGATGTCACAATGCCACCTTAGGCAGATCACAGACAAGGGCCTGTCACCTTGGTGCTCAGTGCAGACTTATGATGTCACAATGCCTCCTTAGGCAAATCACAGACAGGGGTCTGTCACCTGGGCGACCAGTGCAGAATTATGATGTCACAATGACCCCTTGGGCAGATCACATTCACGTGCTTGTCACATGGGTTACCCGAGCAGAGTTATGATGTCACAATGCCCCCTTAATCAGATCACAGACAAGGGTCTGTCACCTGGGTGACCAGTGAAGAGTTATGATGTCTCAATGCCCACATAGGCAGATCACAGACAAGGGCCTGTCACCTCACTCCCCAGTGCAGACTTATGATGTCACAATGCCCCCTTAGGCAGATCACAGACAAGGGTCTGTCACCTGGGTGACCAGTGCAGAGTTATAATGCCACAATGCCCCCTTAGGCAGTTCACAGACAAGGGGCTGTCACTTGGGTTACCCGTGCAGGGTTATGATGTCACAATGCCCCCTTAGGCAGATCATACATAAAGGTCTGTAACCGCAGTGACGAGTGCAGAGTTATGGTGTCACAAGTCCACCTTAGGCAGATCACAGACTAGGGTCTGTCTCCTGGTTGACAAGTGCAGTGTTATGATGTCACAATGCCCCCTAAGGCTGATCACAGACAAGGGTCTGTCACCTGGGTGAGCAGTGCAGAGTTTTGATGTGACAATGCCCCCTTAGACAGATCACAGAAAAGGGTCTGTCACCTGGCTGACCAGTGCAGATTTATGATGTCACAATGCCCCCTTAGGCAGATCAAAGACAAGGATCTGTCACCTGGGTGTCCATTGCAGTGTTATGATGTCACAATGCCCCCTTAGGCAGATCTCAGACAAGGGTCTGCCACCTGGGTGAGGGGTGGAGAATTATGATGTCAAAATGCCCCCTTAGGCAGATCACAGACAAGGGTCTGTCACCTCGCAGACACGTGCACAGTTATGATGTCAAAGTGCCTCTTTAGGAAGATCAAAGACAAAGGTCTCTCACCTGGGTGCCCAGTGCAGAGTTATGGTGTCACAATGCACCTTTAGGCAGATCACAGACAAGGGTCTGTCACTTGGGTGACCAGTGCAGATTTATGATGTCACAATGCCCCCTTAGGTAGATCACAGACAAGAGTCTGTCACCTGGGTGACCAGTTCCGAGTTATGATGTCACAATGCCCCCGTAGGCAGATCACGGAAAAGGGTCTTTCACCAGGGTGCCCAGTGAAGACTTATGATGTCACAATGCCCCCTTAGGCAGATCACAGACAAGTGTCTGTCACCTGGGTGACCAGTGCAGAGTTATGATGTCACCATGACCCGTTCGGCAGATCACATTCAAGGGCCTGTCACATGGGTGACCCGAACAGAGTTATGATGTCACAATGCCCCCTTAGGCAGATCACAGACAAGGGTCTGTCACCTTTGTGCCCAGTGTAGAGTTATGATGTCACATTGCCCCATTAAGAAGATCACAGACAAGTGTCTGTCACCTGGGTGACCATTGCAGAGTTATGATCTCACAATGACCCCTTAGACAGATCACAGACTAGGGTCTGTCACCTGGGTGACCAGTGCAGAGTTATGATGTCACAATGACCCCTTAGGCAGATCACAGACTAGGGTCTGTCACCTGGGTGACCAATGCAGAGTTAAGATGTCACAATGCCCCTTTAGGCAGATCAAAGACAAGGGTATGTCACCTGGGTTACCAGTGTAGACTTATGTTGTCACAATGCCCACTTAAGAAGATCAAAGACAATGGTCTGTCACCAGGGTGACCCGGGCAGACTTATGATGTCACAATGCACCCTTATGCAGATCACAGACAGGGGTCTATCACCTGGGAGACTCGTGCAGTGTTATGATGTCACAATGCCCCCTTAGGCAGATCACAGAAAAGGGTTTGACACCTGGGTGACCAGTGGACAGTTATGAAATCACAATGCCCCTTAGGCAGATCACAGACAAGGGTCTGTCACCACGATGACCAGTGCAGAGTTATGATGTCACAATGCCCCCTTAGGCAGATTATAGACAAGGGTCTGTCACCTGGGTGACCAGTGCAGAGTTATGATGTCACAATGGCCCCCTTAGGCAGATCACAGACAAGCGTCTGTCATCTGGGTGACCAGTGCACAGTTATCATGTCACAATGCACCCTTAGGCAGATCACAGACAAGAGTCTGTCACCTGGTAACTAGTGCACATTTATGAGGTCACAATGCCCCCTTGGGAATATGACGGACAAGGGTCTGTCACTATGGTGACCAGTGAAGAGTTATGATGTCACAATGTCCCGTTACGCAGTTCACAGTCAAGGTTCTGTCACCTGGGTGACCAGTGGAGAGTTTTGATGTCACAATGCCCCATCAAGCAGATCACAGACAAGGTTCTGTCACCAGGAGACAAGTGCAGAGTTATGATGTCACAATGCCCCCTTAGGCAGTTCACAGACAAGGGACTGTCATCTGGGTGACCACTGCAGGTTTATGATGTCACAACACCCCCTTAGGGAGATCACAGAGAATGGTCTCTCACCTTAGTGACCAATGCATAGTTATGATGTCACAATTCCCCCTTAGGCAAATCACAGACAAGGGTCTGTCACCTGGGTGCCCAGTGTAGAGTTATGATGTCACAATGCCCCATTAAGCAGAAAACAGACAAGGATCTGCCACCTGGGTGACATTGCGTAGTTATCATGTCACAATGACCCCTTAGGCAGATCACAGACAAGGGTTTGTCACCTGGGTGACCAGTGCAGAGTTATGATGTCACAGTGACCCCTTAGGCAGATCACAGACAATTGGTCTGTCACCTGTTTGACCAGTGCAGAGTTATGATGTCACAATGCCACCTTAAGGCAGATCAAAGACCATGGTCTGTCACCTGGGTTATCAGTGCATAGTTATGGTGTCACAATGCCCACGTAAGCAGATCACAGACAAGGTTCTGTCACCTGGGTGACCAGTGCAGAGTTATGATGTCACAATGATCACTTAGCCAGATCACAGACAAGCGCCTGTCACCTGGGTTACCAGGGCACAGTTATGATGTCGCAATGCCCTCTCAGGCAGATCACTGACAAGGGTCTGACACCAGGGTGACCCGTGCAGTGTTGTGATATCACAATGCACCCTGCGGCAGATCACAGACAAGGGTCCAACACCTGGGTGACCAGTACAGAGTTATGATGTCATATTTCCCCCTTAAGCAGATTACAGACAAGGGTCTGTCACCTGGGTGACCCGTGCAGAGTTATGATGTCACAATGCCCCTTAGGCCGATCACAGACAAGGGTCTGTCACCTGTGTGACCACTGCAGAGTTATGAAGTCACAATACACACTTAGGCAGATCAGACACAAGGGTCTGTCACCTGGGTTACCCGTGCTGAGATATGTTGTCACAATGCCCCCTTACGCATATCACACACAAGGGTCTGACACCTGGGAGATGCGTGCAGAGTTATGATGTCACAATGCCCCCTTAGGCAGATCACAAACAAGGGTCTGTCTACTGGGTGATCAGTGCAGAGTTATGATGTCACAATGCCCACACAGGGAGATCAAAGACAAGAGTCTGCCACCTCGGTGACCAATGCAGAGTTATGATGTCACAATGCCCCCTTAGGTAGTTCAAAGACAAGGGTCTGTCACCTGGGGACCAGTGCAGATTTATTATGTCTCAATGCCCCCTAAGGCAGATCACATTCAAGGGCCTGTCACATGGGTGACCCGTGCAGTGTTTTGATGTCACAATGCCCCCTTAGGCAGATCAGAGACAAGGGTCTGCCATCTGGGTGCCTCGTGCAGAGTTATGATGTCACAATGCCCCCTTGGGCAGATCACAGTCAAGGGTCTGTCACCTGGGTGACCAGTGCAGAGTTATGATGTCACAATGACACCTTAGGCAGTTCACAGACAGGGGTCTGTCACCTGGGTGACCAGTGCAGTGTTATGATGTCACAATGACCACTTAAGAAGACCAAAGGCAAGGGTATGTCAAAAGGGTGACCCATGCAGAATTATGATGTCACAATGCACCCTTTGGCAGATCACTGACAAGGGTCTGTCACCTGGGTGACCCGTGCAGGGTTATGATGTCACAGTGCCCCCTTATGCAGATGACAGACAAGGGCCTCTCACCTGGGTGACCAGTGCAGAGTTATCATGTCACAATGCCCCCTTAGGGAGTTCACAGACAAGGGTCTGTCACCTGGGTGACCAGTGCAGCGTTGTGTTGTCACAATACCACCTTAGGCAGATCAGAGTAAAGGATACGTCACCTAGGTTACCAGTGCTCAGTTATGATGTCACAATACCCCCTTAGGCACATCACAGACAAGGGTACGTCACCTGGATTACCAGGGCACAGTTATGATGTCACAATGCCCTCTTAGGCAGATCACAGACAAGGGTCTGTCACCTCGGTGACTAGTGAAGAGTTATGATCGAACAATGCCCCCTTAGGCAGATCACAGAAAACGGTCTGTCACCTGGGTAACCAGTGCAGAGTTATGATGTCACAATGCCCCCATAGGCAGATAGTGGAAAATAGTCTGTAACCAGGCTGACCAGTGCAGAGTTATGTTGTCACAATACTCCATTATGCCGATCACAGAAAAGGGTCTGTCACCTGGGTCACCACTGCAGAGTTATGATGTCACAATGCCCCTTTAGGCAGATCACAGACAAGGGTCTTTCACCTGGGTGACCAGTGCAGAGTTAGGAAGTCACAGTGCCCCCTTAGGCAGATCACAGACAAGGGCCTGTCACCTGGGTCCCCAGTGCAGACTTACTATGTCACAATGCCCACTTAGGCAGATCACTGACAAGGGTCTGTCACCTGGGTGACCAGTGCAGAGTTATGATGTCACAGTGACCCCTTAAGCAGATCACTTTCAAGGGCCTGTCACGTGGGTGACACATGCAGAGTTATGATGTCACAATGCCACCGTAGGCAGATCACAGACAAGGGCCTGTCACCTTGGTGCTCAGTGCAGACTTATGATGTCACAGTGCCTCCTTAGGCAGATCACAGACAGGGGTCTGTCACCTGGGCGACCAGTGCAGAATTATGATGTCACAATGACCCCTTGGGCAGATCACATTCACGTGCTTGTCACATGGGTTACCCGAGCAGAGTTATGATGTCACAATGCCCCCTTAATCAGATCACAGACAAGGGTCTGTCACCTGGGTGACCAGTGAAGAGTTATGATGTCTCGATGCCCACATAGGCAGATCACAGACAAGGGCCTGTCACCTCACTCCCCAGTGCAGACTTATGATGTCACAATGCCCCCTTAGGCAGATCACAGACAAGGGTCTGTCACCTGGGTGACCAGTGCAGAGTTATAATGCCACAATGCCCCCTTAGGCAGTTCACAGACAAGGGGCTGTCACTTGGGTTACCCGTGCAGGGTTATGATGTCACAATGCCCCCTTAGGCAGATCATACATAAAGGTCTGTAACCGCAGTGACGAGTGCAGAGTTATGGTGTCACAAGTCCACCTTAGGCAGATCACAGACTAGGGTCTGTCTCCTGGTTGACAAGTGCAGTGTTATGATGTCACAATGCCCCCTAAGGCTGATCACAGACAAGGGTCTGTCACCTGGGTGAGCAGTGCAGAGTTTTGATGTGACAATGCCCCCTTAGACAGATCACAGAAAAGGGTCTGTCACCTGGCTGACCAGTGCAGATTTATGATGTCACAATGCCCCCTTAGGCAGATCAAAGACAAGGATCTGTCACCTGGGTGTCCATTGCAGTGTTATGATGTCACAATGCCCCCTTAGGCAGATCTCAGACAAGGGTCTGCCACCTGGGTGAGGGGTGGAGAATTATGATGTCAAAATGCCCCCTTAGGCAGATCACAGACAAGGGTCTGTCACCTCGCAGACACGTGCACAGTTATGATGTCAAAGTGCCTCTTTAGGAAGATCAAAGACAAAGGTCTCTCACCTGGGTGCCCAGTGCAGAGTTATGGTGTCACAATGCACCTTTAGGCAGATCACAGACAAGGGTCTGTCACTTGGGTGACCAGTGCAGATTTATGATGTCACAATGCCCCCTTAGGTAGATCACAGACAAGAGTCTGTCACCTGGGTGACCAGTTCCAAGTTATGATGTCACAATGCCCCCGTAGGCAGATCACGGAAAAGGGTCTTTCACCAGGGTGCCCAGTGAAGACTTATGATGTCACAATGCCCCCTTAGGCAGATCACAGACAAGTGTCTGTCACCTGGGTGACCAGTGCAGAGTTATGATGTCACCATGACCCGTTCGGCAGATCACATTCAAGGGCCTGTCACATGGGTGACCCGAACAGAGTTATGATGTCACAATGCCCCCTTAGGCAGATCACAGACAAGGATCTGTCACCTTTGTGCCCAGTGTAGAGTTATGATGTCACATTGCCCCATTAAGAAGATCACAGACAAGTGTCTGTCACCTGGGTGACCATTGCAGAGTTATGATCTCACAATGACCCCTTAGACAGATCACAGACTAGGGTCTGTCACCTGGGTGACCAGTGCAGAGTTATGATGTCACAATGACCCCTTAGGCAGATCACAGACTAGGGTCTGTCACCTGGGTGACCAATGCAGAGTTAAGATGTCACAATGCCCCTTTAGGCAGATCAAAGACAAGGGTATGTCACCTGGGTTACCAGTGTAGACTTATGTTGTCACAATGCCCACTTAAGAAGATCAAAGACAATGGTCTGTCACCAGGGTGACCCGGGCAGACTTATGATGTCACAATGCACCCTTATGCAGATCACAGACAGGGGTCTATCACCTGGGAGACTCGTGCAGTGTTATGATGTCACAATGCCCCCTTAGGCAGATCACAGAAAAGGGTTTGACACCTGGGTGACCAGTGGACAGTTATGAAATCACAATGCCCCTTAGGCAGATCACAGACAAGGGTCTGTCACCACGATGACCAGTGCAGAGTTATGATGTCACAATGCCCCCTTAGGCAGATCATAGACAAGGGTCTGTCACCTGGGTGACCAGTGCAGAGTTATGATGTCACAATGGCCCCCTTAGGCAGATCACAGACAAGCGTCTGTCATCTGGGTGACCAGTGCACAGTTATCATGTCACAATGCACCCTTAGGCAGATCACAGACAAGAGTCTGTCACCTGGTAACTAGTGCACATTTATGAGGTCACAATGCCCCCTTGGGAATATGACGGACAAGGGTCTGTCACCATGGTGACCAGTGAAGAGTTATGATGTCACAATGTCCCGTTACGCAGTTCACAGTCAAGGTTCTGTCACCTGGGTGACCAGTGGAGAGTTTTGATGTCACAATGCCCCATCAAGCAGATCACAGACAAGGTTCTATCACCAGGAGACAAGTGCAGAGTTATGATGTCACAATGCCCCCTTAGGCAGTTCACAGACAAGGGACTGTCATCTGGGTGACCACTGCAGGTTTATGATGTCACAACGCCCCCTTAGGGAGATCACAGAGAATGGTCTCTCACCTTAGTGACCAATGCATAGTTATGATGTCACAATTCCCCCTTAGGCAAATCACAGACAAGGGTCTGTCACCTGGGTGCCCAGTGTAGAGTTATGATGTCACAATGCCCCATTAAGCAGAAAACAGACAAGGATCTGCCACCTGGGTGACATTGCGTAGTTATCATGTCACAATGACCCCTTAGGCAGATCACAGACAAGAGTTTGTCACCTGGGTGACCAGTGCAGAGTTATGATGTCACAGTGACCCCTTAGGCAGATCACAGACAATTGGTCTGTCACCTGTTTGACCAGTGCAGAGTTATGATGTCACAATGCCACCTTAAGGCAGATCAAAGACCAGGGTCTGTCACCTGGGTTATCAGTGCATAGTTATGGTGTCACAATGCCCACGTAAGCAGATCACAGACAAGGTTCTGTCACCTGGGTGACCAGTGCAGAGTTATGATGTCACAATGATCACTTAGCCAGATCACAGACAAGCGCCTGTCACCTGGGTTACCAGGGCACAGTTATGATGTCGCAATGCCCTCTCAGGCAGATCACTGACAAGGGTCTGACACCAGGGTGACCCGTGCAGTGTTGTGATATCACAATGCACCCTGCGGCAGATCACAGACAAGGGTCCAACACCTGGGTGACCAGTACAGAGTTATGATGTCATATTTCCCCCTTAAGCAGATTACAGACAAGGGTCTGTCACCTGGGTGACCCGTGCAGAGTTATGATGTCACAATGCCCCTTAGGCCGATCACAGACAAGGGTCTGTCACCTGTGTGACCACTGCAGAGTTATGAAGTCACAATACACACTTAGGCAGATCAGACACAAGGGTCTGTCACCTGGGTTACCCGTGCTGAGATATGTTGTCACAATGCCCCCTTACGCATATCACACACAAGGGTCTGACACCTGGGAGATGCGTGCAGAGTTATGATGTCACAATGCCACCTTAGGCAGATCACAAACAAGGGTCTGTCTACTGGGTGATCAGTGCAGAGTTATGATGTCACAATGCCCACACAGGGAGATCAAAGACAAGAGTCTGCCACCTCGGTGACCAATGCAGAGTTATGATGTCACAATGCCCCCTTAGGTAGTTCAAAGACAAGGGTCTGTCACCTGGGGACCAGTGCAGATTTATTATGTCTCAATGCCCCCTTAGGCAGATCACATTCAAGGGCCTGTCACATGGGTGACCCGTGCAGTGTTTTGATGTCACAATGCCCCCTTAGGCAGATCAGAGACAAGGGTCTGCCATCTGGGTGCCTCGTGCAGAGTTATGATGTCACAATGCCCCCTTGGGCAGATCACAGTCAAGGGTCTGTCACCTGGGTGACCAGTGCAGAGTTATGATGTCACAATGACACCTTAGGCAGTTCACAGACAGGGGTCTGTAACCTGGGTGACCAGTGCAGTGTTATGATGTCACAATGACCACTTAAGAAGACCAAAGGCAAGGGTATGTCAAAAGGGTGACCCATGCAGAATTATGATTTCACAATGCACCCTTTGGCAGATCACTGACAAGGGTCTGTCACCTGGGTGACCCGTGCACGGTTATGATGTCACAGTGCCCCCTTATGCAGATGACAGACAAGGGCCTCTCACCTGGGTGACCAGTGCAGAGTTATCATGTCACAATGCCCCCTTAGGGAGTTCACAGACAAGGGTCTGTCACCTGGGTGACCAGTGCAGCGTTGTGTTGTCACAATACCACCTTAGGCAGATCAGAGTAAAGGATACGTCACCTAGGTTACCAGTGCTCAGTTATGATGTCACAATGCCCCCTTAGGCACATCACAGACAAGGGTACGTCACCTGGATTACCAGGGCACAGTTATGATGTCACAATGCCCTCCTAGGCAGATCACAGACAAGGGTCTGTCACCTCGGTGACTAGTGAAGAGTTATGATCGAACAAAGCCCCTTTAGGCAGATCACAGAACACGGTCTGTCACCTGGGCAACCAGTGCAGAGTTATGATGTCACAATGCCCCCATAGGCAGATAGTGGAAAATAGTCTGTAACCAGGCTGACCAGTGCAGAGTTATGTTGTCACAATACTCCATTATGCCGATCACAGAAAAGGGTCTGTCACCTGGGTCACCACTGCAGAGTTATGATGTCACAATGCCCCTTTAGGCAGATCACAGACAAGGGTCTTTCACCTGGGTGACCAGTGCAGAGTTAGGAAGTCACAGTGCCCCCTTAGGCAGATCACAGACAAGGGCCTGTCACCTGGGTCCCCAGTGCAGACTTACTATGTCACAATGCCCACTTAGGCAGATCACTGACAAGGGTCTGTCACCTGGGTGACCAGTGCAGAGTTATGATGTCACAGTGACCCCTTAAGCAGATCACTTTCAAGGGCCTGTCACGTGGGTGACACATGCAGAGTTATGATGTCACAATGTCACCTTAGGCAGATCACAGACAAGGGCCTGTCACCTTGGTGCTCAGTGCAGACTTATGATGTCACAATGCCTCCTTAGGCAGATCACAGACAGGGGTCTGTCACCTGGGCGACCAGTGCAGAATTATGATGTCACAATGACCCCTTGGGCAGATCACATTCACGTGCTTGTCACATGGGTTACCCGAGCAGAGTTATGATGTCACAATGCCCCCTTAATCAGATCACAGACAAGGGTCTGTCACCTGGGTGACCAGTGCAGAGTTATGATGTCACAATGCCCACATAGGCAGATCACAGACAAGGGCCTGTCACCTCACTGCCCAGTGCAGACTTATGATGTCACAATGCCCCCTTAGGCAGATCACAGACAAGGGTCTGTCACCTGGGTGACCAGTGCAGAGTTATAATGCCACAATGCCCCCTTAGGCAGTTCACAGACAAGGGTCTGTCACTTGGGTTACCCGTGCAGGTTTATGATGTCACAATGCCCCCTTAGGCAGATCATACATAAAGGTCTGTAACCGCAGTGACGAGTGCAGAGTTATGGTGTCACAAGGCCACCTTAGGCTGATCACAGACTAGGGTCTGTCTCCTGGTTGACAAGTGTAGTGTTATGATGTCACAATGCCCCCTAAGGCTGATCACAGACAAGGGTCTGTCACCTGGGTGAGCAGTGCAGAGTTTTGATGTGACAATGCCCCCTTAGACAGATCACAGAAAAGGGTCTGTCACCTGGCTGACCAGTGCAGATTTATGATGTCACAATGCCCCCTTAGGCAGATCAAAGACAAGGATCTGTCACCTGGGTGTCCATTGCAGTGTTATGATGTCACAATGCCCCCTTAGGCAGATCACAGACAAGGTTCTGCCACCTGGGTGAGGGGTGGAGAATTATGATGTCAAAATGCCCCCTTAGGCAGATCACAGACAAGGGTCTGTCACCTCGCAGACACGTGCACAGTTATGATGTCAAAGTGCCTCTTTAGGAAGATCAAAGACAAAGGTCTCTCACCTGGGTGCCCAGTGCAGAGATATGGTGTCACAATGCACCTTTAGGCAGATCACAGACAAGGGTCTGTCACTTGGGTGACCAGTGCAGATTTATGATGTCACAATGCCCCCTTATGCAGATCACAGACAAGAGTCTGTCACCTGGGTGACCAGTTCCGAGTTATGATGTCACAATGCCCCCGTAGGCAGATCATGGAAAA
This sequence comes from Gorilla gorilla gorilla, assembly GCF_029281585.2. Lineage (NCBI taxonomy): Eukaryota > Metazoa > Chordata > Mammalia > Primates > Hominidae > Gorilla > Gorilla gorilla. Next base: position 4,981,314 of record NC_073240.2, read on the forward strand.
GGGTCTTTCACCAGGGTGCCCAGTGAAGACTTATGATGTCACAATGCCCCCTTAGGCAGATCACAGACAAGTGTCTGTCACCTGGGTGACCAGTGCAGAGTTATGATGTCACCATGACCCGTTCGGCAGATCACATTCAAGGGCCTGTCACATGGGTGACCCGAACAGAGTTATGATGTCACAATGCCCCCTTAGGCAGATCACAGACAAGGGTCTGTCACCTGTGTGCCCAGTGTAGAGTTATGAAGTCACATTGCCCCATTAAGAAGATCACAGACAAGTGTCTGTCACCTGGGTGACCATTGCAGAGTTATGATCTCACAATGACCCCTTAGACAGATCACAGACCAGGGTCTGTCACCTGGGTGACCAGTGCAGAGTTATGATGTCACAATGACTCCTTAGGCAGATCACAGACTAGGGTCTGTCACCTGGGTGACCAATGCAGAGTTAAGATGTCACAATGCCCCTTTAGGCAGATCAAAGACAAGGGTATGTCACCTGGGTTACCAGTGTAGACTTATGTTGTCACAATGCCCACTTAAGCAGATCAAAGACAATGGTCTGTCACCAGGGTGACCCGGGCAGACTTATGATGTCACAATGCACCCTTATGCAGATCACAGACAGGGGTCTATCACCTGGGAGACTCGTGCAGTGTTATGATGTCACAATGCCCCCTTAGGCAGATCACAGAAAGGGGTTTGACACCTGGGTGACCAGTGGACAGTTATGAAATCACAATGCCCCTTAGGCAGATCACAGACAAGGGTCTGTCACCACGATGACCAGTGCAGAGTTATGATGTCACAATGCCCCCTTAGGCAGATCTTAGACAAGGGTCTGTCACCTGGGTGACCAGTGAAGAGTTATGATGTCACAATGGCCCCCTTAGGCAGATCACAGACAAGCGTCTGTCACCTGGGTGACCAGTGCACAGTTATCATGTCACAATGCACCCTTAGGCAGATCACAGACAAGAGTCTGTCACCTGGTAACCAGTGCACATTTATGATGTCAAAATGCCCCCTTGGGAATATGACGGACAAGGGTCTGTCACCATGGTGACCAGTGAAGAGTTATGATGTCACAATGTCCCGTTACGCAGTTCACAGTCAAGATTCTGTCACCTGGGTGACCAGTGGAGAGTTTTGATGTCACAATGCCCCATCAAGCAGATCACAGACAAGGTTCTGTCACCAGGAGACAAGTGCAGAGTTATGATGTCACAATGCCCCCTTAGGCAGTTCACAGACAAGGGACTGTCATCTGGGTGACCACTGCAGGTTTATGATGTCACAACGCCCCCTTAGGGAGATCACAGAGAATGGTCTCTCACCTTAGTGACCAATGCATAGTTATGATGTCACAATTCCCCTTAGGCAAATCACAGACAAGGGTCTGTCACCTGGGTGCCCAGTGTAGAGTTATGATGTCACAATGCCCCATTAAGCAGATAACAGACAAGGATCTGCCACCTGGGTGACACTGCGTAGTTATCATGTCACAATGACCCCTTAGGCAGATCACAGACAAGGTTTTGTCACCTGGGTGACCAGTGCAGAGTTATGATGTCACAGTGACCCCTTAGGCAGATAACAGACAATTGGTCTGTCACCTGTTTGACCAGTGCAGAGTTATGATGTCACAATGCCCCTTAAGGCAGATCAAAGACCAGGGTCTGTCACCTGGGTTATCAGTGCATAGTTATGGTGTCACAATGCCCACGTAAGCAGATCACAGACAAGGTTCTGTCACCTGGGTGACCCGTGCATAGTTATGATGTCACAATGCCCCTTAGGCAGATCACAGACAAGGGTCTGTCACCTGTGTGACCAGTTCAAAGTTATGATGTCACAATGCACACTTAGGGAGATGAGAGACAAGGGTCTGTCACCTGGGTGACCCGTGCTGAAATATGATGTCACAATGTCCCCTTACACATATCACAGAGAAGGGTCTGACACCTGGGAGGCTAGTGCAGAGATATGATGTCAAAATGCCCCCTTAGGCAGATCACAAACAAGGGTCTGTCTCCTGGGTGACCAGTGCAGAGTTATGATGTCACAATGCCCACATAGGCAGATCAAAGACAAGGGTCGGTCACCTCGGTGACCAATGCAGAGTTATGATGTCACAATGACCCCTTAGGCAGATCAAAGACAAGGCTCTGTCACCTGGGGACCACTGCAGAGTTATAATATCTCAATGCCCCCTTAGGCAGATCACATTCAAGGGCCTGTCACATGGGTGACCCATGCAGTGTTTTGATGTCACAATGCCCCCTTAGGCAGAACACAGACCTGGGTCTGTCACCTGGGAGACCCGTGAAGAGTTATGATGTCACAATGGCCCCTTAGGCAGATAACAGACAAGGGTCTGTCAACAGGGATACCACTGCAGAATTATGATGTCACAATGCCCCCTTAGGCAGATCACAGACAAGGGTCTCTCACCTGGGTGACCAGTGCAGAGTAATGATGTCACAATGCCCCCATAGTCAGATCAAAGACAAGGGTCTGTCACCTGGGTGACCGGTGCAGAGTTATGATGTCACAATGCCCCCTTAGGCAGATCACAGACCAGGGTCTGTCACCTGGGAGACAAGTGCAGTGTTATGATGTCACAATGCCCCCTTAGTCAGATCACAGACAAGGGTCTGTCACCTCGGTGAGCAGTGCAGAGTTATGATGTCACAATTCCCCCTTAGGCAGACCGCCGACATGGGTCTGTCACCTGGGTGACCCGTGCAGAATTATCATGTGACAATGCCCCCTTAGGCAGATCAAAGGGAAGGGTCTGTCACCTGGATTACCCGGGCAGAGTTATGATGTCACAATGGCCCCTTAGGCAGATAACAGACAAGGGTCTCTCAACAGGGATACCACTGCAGAATTATGATGTCACAATGCCCCCTTAGGCAGATCACAGACAAGGGTCTCTCACCTGGGTGACATTGCGTAGTTATCATGTCACAATGACCCCTTAGGCAGATCACAGACAACGGTTTGTCACCTGGGTGACCAGTGCAGAGTTATGATGTCACAGTGACCCCTTAGGCAGATCACAGACAATTGGTCTGTCACCTGGGTGACCAGTGCAGAGTTATGATGTCACAATGCCCCTTAAGGCAGATCAAAGACCAGGGTCTGTCACCTGGGTTATCAGTGCATAGTTATGGTGTCACAATGCCCACGTAAGCAGATCACAGACAAGGTTCTGTCACCTGGGTGACCCGTGCATAGTTATGATGTCTCAATGCCCCTTAGGCAGATCACAGACAAGGGTCTGTCACCTGTGTGACCAGTTCAAAGTTATGATGTCACAATGCACACTTAGGCAGATGAGAGACAAGGGTCTGTCACGTGGGTGACCCGTGCTGAAATATGATGTCACAATGCCCCCTTACACATATCACAGAGAAGGGTCTGACACCTGGGAGGCTAGTGCAGAGATATGATGTCAAAATGCCCCCTTAGGCAGATCACAAACAAGGGTCTGTCTCCTGGGTGACCAGTGCAGAGTTATGATGTCACAATGCCCACATAGGCAGATCAAAGACAAGGGTCGGTCACCTCAGTGACCAATGCAGAGTTATGATGTCACAATGACCCCTTAGGCAGATCAAAGACAAGGCTCTGTCACCTGGGGACCACTGCAGAGTTATAATATCTCAATGCCCCCTTAGGCAGATCACATTCAAGGGCCTGTCACATGGGTGACCCATGCAGTGTTTTGATGTCACAATGCCCCCTTAGGCAGATCACAGACAAGGGTCTGTCACCTGGGTGACCAGTGCAGAGTTATGATGTCAGAATGACCCCTTAGGCGGTTCACAGACAGGGGTCTGTCACCTGGGTGACTACTGCAGTGTAATGATGTCACAATGCCCCCTTAGGCAGATCACAGACAAGGGTCTGTCACCTGCGTGACTAGTGCAGACTTATAATGTCACAATGCCCCCTTAGGCAGTTTACAGACAAGGGTCTCTCACCTGGGTGTCCAGTGCAGGGTTATGATATCACAATGCCCCCTTAGGCAGATCACAGAGAATGGTCTGTCACCTGGGTGACCACTGCAGTGTTGTGATGTCACAATGCCCCCTTAGGCAGAACACAGACCTGGGTCTGTCACCTGGGTGACCCGTGAAGAGTTATGATGTCACAATGCCCCCTTACGCAGATCACCGTCAGGGGTCTGTCACCTGGGTGACCAGTGCATTGTTATGATGTCACAATGCCCCCTTAGGCAGTTCACAGACAAGGGTCTGTCACCTGGGTGAACACTGCAGAGTTATGATGTCACAAAGACCACTTAAGAAGATCAAAGGCAAGGGTATGTCACCAGGGTGACCCGTGCAGAATTATGACGTCACAATTCACCCTTCGGCAGATCACAGACAAGGCTCTGTCACCTGGGTGACCCGTGCAGAGTTATGATGTGACAATGCCCCTTTATGCAGATCAGTCAAGGGTCTCTAACCTGTTTGACAAGTGGCGAATTGTGAGGTCACAATGCCCCCTTAGGCACATCACAGACAAGGGTACGTCACCTGGGTTACCAGTGCACAGTTATGATGTCACAATGCCCTCTTAGGCAGATCACAGACAAGGGTCTGTCACCCCGGTGACTAGTGAAGAATTATGATGCAACAGTGACCCCTTAGGCAGATCACAGAAAAGGTTCTGTCACCTGGGTGACGAGTGGCAAATTATGAGGTCACAATTCCCCCTTAGGCAGATCACAGACATGGGTCGGTCACCTGGGTAACCAGTGCAGAGTTATGATATCGCAATGCCCCCTTAGGCAGATAGTGGACAAGGGTCTGTAATCAGGCTGACCGGTGCAGAGTTATGATGTCACAATAACCCATTAGGCCGATCACAGAAAAGCGTCTGTCACCTGGGTGACCATTGCAGAGTTATAATGCCACAATGCCCTCTTAGGGAGATCAAAGACAAGGGTCTTTCACCTGGGTGACCAGTGCAGAGTTATGAAGTCACAATGCCCCCTTAGGCATATCACAGACAACGGCCTGTAACCTCGGTGCCCAGTGCAGACTTATGATGTCACAATGCCCCCTTAGGCAGATCACAGACAATGGTCTGTCACCTGGGTGGCCAGTGCAGAGTTATGATGTCACAATGCCCCCTTACGCAGATCATACATAAGTGTCTGTAACCGTGGTGACCAGTGCAGAGTTATGAAGTCACAATGCCCCCTTAGGCATATCACAGACAACGGCCTGTCACCTCGATGCCCAGTGCAGACTTATGATGTCACAATGCCCCCTTAGGCAGATCACAGACAAGGGTCTGTCACATGGGTGACCCGTGCAGAATTATGATGTCACAATGCCCCCTTAGGCAGATCACAGGCAAGGGTCTGTCTCCTGGGTCACAAGTGCAGTGTTATGATGTCACAATGCCCCCTAAGGCAGATCACAGACAAAGGTCTGTCACATGGGTGACCAGTGCAGAGTTATGATGTCACAACGCCCCCTTAGGCAGATAACAGATAAGGGTCTGTCACCTGGGTGAGCAGTGCAGAGTTATGATGTCACAATGCCCCACTAGGCAGATCACAGGCAAGGGTCTCTCACCTGGGTGACGAGTGCAAAGTTATGATGTCACAATGCCCCCATTAGGCAGATCACAGACAAGGGCCTGTCACCTGTTTTTCCCGTGCAGAGTTAAGATATTCCAATGCCCCCTTAGGGAGATCATAGACAAGGGCCTGTCACCTGGGTGCCAAGTGCAGAGTTATGATGTCACAATGCCCCCTTAGGCAGATCACAGACAAGGGCCTGTCATTTTGGTGCCCAGTGCAGAGTTATGATGTCACAATGTCCCATTAGGCAGATTACAAACAAGGGCCTGTCACGTGGGATACCAGTGCAGAGGTATGAATTCACAATGCCCCCTTAGGGAGATCACAGACAAGGGCCCAACACCTGGGTGACCAGTACAGAGTTATGATGTCATATTTCCCCCTTAAGCAGATTACAGACAAGGGTCTGTCACCTGGGTGACCCGTGCAGAGTCATGATGTCACAATGCCCCTTAGGCCGATCACAGACAAGGGTCTGTCACCTGTGTGACCAGTGCAGAGTTATGAAGTCACAATACACACTTAGGCAGATCAGAGACAAGGGTCTGTCACCTGGGTGACATTGCGTAGTTATCATGTCACAATGACCCCTTAGGCAGATCACAGACAAGGGTTTGTCACCTGGGTGACCAGTGCAGAGTTATGTTGTCACAGTGACCCCTTAGGCAGATCACAGACAATTGGTCTGTCACCTGGGTGACCAGTGCAGAGTTATGATGTCACAATGCCCCTTAAGGCAGATCAAAGACCAGGGTCTGTCTCCTGGGTTATCAGTGCATAGTTATGGTGTCACAATGCCCACGTAAGCAGATCACAGACAAGGTTCTGTCACCTGGGTGACCCGTGCATAGTTATGATGTCACAATGCCCCTTAGGCAGATCACAGACAAGGGTCTGTCACCTGTGTGACCAGTTCAAAGTTATGATGTCACAATGCACACTTAGGCAGATGAGAGACAAGGGTCTGTCACCTGGGTGACCCGTGCTGAAATATGATGTCACAATGCCCCCTTACACATATCACAGAGAAGGGTCTGACACCTGGGAGGCTAGTGCAGAGATATGATGTCAAAATGCCCCCTTAGGCAGATCACAAACAAGGGTCTGTCTCCTGGGTGACCAGTGCAGAGTTATGATGTCACAATGCCCACATAGGCAGATCAAAGACAAGGGTCGGTCACCTCGGTGACCAATGCAGAGTTATGATGTCACAATGACCCCTTAGGCAGATCAAAGACAAGGCTCTGTCACCTGGGGACCACTGCAGAGTTATAATATCTCAATGCCCCCTTAGGCAGATCACATTAAAGGGCCTGTCACATGGGTGACCCATGCAGTGTTTTGATGTCATAATGCCCCCTTAGGCAGATCACAGACAAGGGTCTGTCACCTGGGTGACCAGTGCAGAGTTATGATGTCAGAATGACCCCTTAGGCGGTTCACAGACAGGGGTCTGTCACCTGAGTGACTACTGCAGTGTAATGATGTCACAATGCCCCCTTAGGCAGATCACAGACAAGGGTCTGTCACCTGCGTGACTAGTGCAGACTTATAATGTCACAATGCCCCCTTAGGCAGTTTACAGACAAGGGTCTCTCACCTGGGTGTCCAGTGCAGGGTTATGATATCACAATGCCCCCTTAGGCAGATCACAGAGAATGGTCTGTCACCTGGGTGACCACTGAAGTGTTGTGATGTCACAATGCCCCCTTAGGCAGAACACAGACCTGGGTCTGTCACCTGGGTGACCCGTGAAGAGTTATGATGTCACAATGCCCCCTTACGCAGATCACCGTCAGGGGTCTGTCACCTGGGTGACCAGTGCATTGTTATGATGTCACAATGCCCCCTTAGGCAGTTCACAGACAAGGGTCTGTCACCTGGGTGAACACTGCAGAGTTATGATGTCACAAAGACCACTTAAGAAGATCAAAGGCAAGGGTATGTCACCAGGGTGACCCGTGCAGAATTATGACGTCACAATTCACCCTTCGGCAGATCACAGACAAGGCTCTGTCACCTGGGTGACCCGTGCAGAGTTATGATGTGACAATGCCCCTTTATGCAGATCAGTCAAGGGTCTCTCACCTGTTTGACAAGTGGCGAATTGTGAGGTCACAATGCCCCCTTAGGCACATCACAGACAAGGGTACGTCACCTGGGTTACCAGTGCACAGTTATGATGTCACAATGCCCTCTTAGGCAGATCACAGACAAGGGTCTGTCACCCCGGTGACTAGTGAAGAATTATGATGCAACAGTGACCCCTTAGGCAGATCACAGAAAAGGTTCTGTCACCTGGGTGACGAGTGGCAAATTATGAGGTCACAATTCCCCCTTAGGCAGATCACAGACATGGGTCGGTCACCTGGGTAACCAGTGCAGAGTTATGATATCGCAATGCCCCCTTAGGCAGATAGTGGACAAGGGTCTGTAATCAGGCTGACCGGTGCAGAGTTATGATGTCACAATAACCCATTAGGCCGATCACAGAAAAGCGTCTGTCACCTGGGTGACCATTGCAGAGTTATAATGCCACAATGCCCTCTTAGGGAGATCAAAGACAAGGGTCTTTCACCTGGGTGACCAGTGCAGAGTTATGAAGTCACAATGCCCCCTTAGGCATATCACAGACAACAGCCTGTAACCTCGGTGCCCAGTGCAGACTTATGATGTCACAATGCCCCCTTAGGCAGATCACAGACAATGGTCTGTCACCTGGGTGGCCAGTGCAGAGTTATGATGTCACAATGCCCCCTTACGCAGATCATACATAAGTGTCTGTAACCGTGGTGACCAGTGCAGAGTTATGAAGTCACAATGCCCCCTTAGGCATATCACAGACAACGGCCTGTCACCTCGATGCCCAGTGCAGACTTATGATGTCACAATGCCCCCTTAGGCAGATCACAGACAAGGGTCTGTCACATGGGTGACCCGTGCAGAATTATGATGTCACAATGCCCCCTTAGGCAGATCACAGGCAAGGGTCTGTCTCCTGGGTCACAAGTGCAGTGTTATGATGTCACAATGCCCCCTAAGGCAGATCACAGACAAAGGTCTGTCACATGGGTGACCAGTGCAGAGTTATGATGTCACAACGCCCCCTTAGGCAGATAACAGATAAGGGTCTGTCACCTGGGTGAGCAGTGCAGAGTTATGATGTCACAATGCCCCACTAGGCAGATCACAGGCAAGGGTCTCTCACCTGGGTGACGAGTGCAAAGTTATGATGTCACAATGCCCCCATTAGGCAGATCACAGACAAGGGCCTGTCACCTGTTTTTCCCGTGCAGAGTTAAGATATCCCAATGCCCCCTTAGGGAGATCATAGACAAGGGCCTGTCACCTGGGTGCCAAGTGCAGAGTTATGATGTCACAATGCCCCCTTAGGAAGATCACAGACAAGGGCCTGTCATTTTGGTGCCCAGTGCAGAGTTATGATGTCACAATGTCCCATTAGGCAGATTACAAACAAGGGCCTGTCACGTGGGATACCAGTGCAGAGGTATGAATTCACAATGCCCCCTTAGGGAGATCACAGACAAGGGCCCAACACCTGGGTGACCAGTACAGAGTTATGATGTCATATTTCCCCCTTAAGCAGATTACAGACAAGGGTCTGTCACCTGGGTGACCCGTGCAGAGTCATGATGTCACAATGCCCCTTAGGCCGATCACAGACAAGGGTCTGTCACCTGTGTGACCAGTGCAGAGTTATGAAGTCACAATACACACTTAGGCAGATCAGAGACAAGGGTCTGTCACCTGGGTGACATTGCGTAGTTATCATGTCACAATGACCCCTTAGGCAGATCACAGACAAGGGTTTGTCACCTGGGTGACCAGTGCAGAGTTATGTTGTCACAGTGACCCCTTAGGCAGATCACAGACAATTGGTCTGTCACCTGGGTGACCAGTGCAGAGTTATGATGTCACAATGCCCCTTAAGGCAGATCAAAGACCAGGGTCTGTCTCCTGGGTTATCAGTGCATAGTTATGGTGTCACAATGCCCACGTAAGCAGATCACAGACAAGGTTCTGTCACCTGGGTGACCCGTGCATAGTTATGATGTCACAATGCCCCTTAGGCAGATCACAGACAAGGGTCTGTCACCTGTGTGACCAGTTCAAAGTTATGATGTCACAATGCACACTTAGGCAGATGAGAGACAAGGGTCTGTCACCTGGGTGACCCGTGCTGAAATATGATGTCACAATGCCCCCTTACACATATCACAGAGAAGGGTCTGACACCTGGGAGGCTAGTGCAGAGATATGATGTCAAAATGCCCCCTTAGGCAGATCACAAACAAGGGTCTGTCTCCTGGGTGACCAGTGCAGAGTTATGATGTCACAATGCCCACATAGGCAGATCAAAGACAAGGGTCGGTCACCTCGGTGACCAATGCAGAGTTATGATGTCACAATGACCCCTTAGGCAGATCAAAGACAAGGCTCTGTCACCTGGGGACCACTGCAGAGTTATAATATCTCAATGCCCCCTTAGGCAGATCACATTAAAGGGCCTGTCACATGGGTGACCCATGCAGTGTTTTGATGTCATAATGCCCCCTTAGGCAGATCACAGACAAGGGTCTGTCACCTGGGTGACCAGTGCAGAGTTATGATGTCAGAATGACCCCTTAGGCGGTTCACAGACAGGGGTCTGTCACCTGAGTGACTACTGCAGTGTAATGATGTCACAATGCCCCCTTAGGCAGATCACAGACAAGGGTCTGTCACCTGCGTGACTAGTGCAGACTTATAATGTCACAATGCCCCCTTAGGCAGTTTACAGACAAGGGTCTCTCACCTGGGTGTCCAGTGCAGGGTTATGATATCACAATGCCCCCTTAGGCAGATCACAGAGAATGGTCTGTCACCTGGGTGACCACTGAAGTGTTGTGATGTCACAATGCCCCCTTAGGCAGAACACAGACCTGGGTCTGTCACCTGGGTGACCCGTGAAGAGTTATGATGTCACAATGCCCCCTTACGCAGATCACCGTCAGGGGTCTGTCACCTGGGTGACCAGTGCATTGTTATGATGTCACAATGCCCCCTTAGGCAGTTCACAGACAAGGGTCTGTCACCTGGGTGAACACTGCAGAGTTATGATGTCACAAAGACCACTTAAGAAGATCAAAGGCAAGGGTATGTCACCAGGGTGACCCGTGCAGAATTATGACGTCACAATTCACCCTTCGGCAGATCACAGACAAGGCTCTGTCACCTGGGTGACCCGTGCAGAGTTATGATGTGACAATGCCCCTTTATGCAGATCAGTCAAGGGTCTCTCACCTGTTTGACAAGTGGCGAATTGTGAGGTCACAATGCCCCCTTAGGCACATCACAGACAAGGGTACGTCACCTGGGTTACCAGTGCACAGTTATGATGTCACAATGCCCTCTTAGGCAGATCACAGACAAGGGTCTGTCACCCCGGTGACTAGTGAAGAATTATGATGCAACAGTGACCCCTTAGGCAGATCACAGAAAAGGTTCTGTCACCTGGGTGACGAGTGGCAAATTATGAGGTCACAATTCCCCCTTAGGCAGATCACAGACATGGGTCGGTCACCTGGGTAACCAGTGCAGAGTTATGATATCGCAATGCCCCCTTAGGCAGATAGTGGACAAGGGTCTGTAATCAGGCTGACCGGTGCAGAGTTATGATGTCACAATAACCCATTAGGCCGATCACAGAAAAGCGTCTGTCACCTGGGTGACCATTGCAGAGTTATAATGCCACAATGCCCTCTTAGGGAGATCAAAGACAAGGGTCTTTCACCTGGGTGACCAGTGCAGAGTTATGAAGTCACAATGCCCCCTTAGGCATATCACAGACAACAGCCTGTAACCTCGGTGCCCAGTGCAGACTTATGATGTCACAATGCCCCCTTAGGCAGATCACAGACAATGGTCTGTCACCTGGGTGGCCAGTGCAGAGTTATGATGTCACAATGCCCCCTTACGCAGATCATACATAAGTGTCTGTAACCGTGGTGACCAGTGCAGAGTTATGAAGTCACAATGCCCCCTTAGGCATATCACAGACAACGGCCTGTCACCTCGATGCCCAGTGCAGACTTATGATGTCACAATGCCCCCTTAGGCAGATCACAGACAAGGGTCTGTCACATGGGTGACCCGTGCAGAATTATGATGTCACAATGCCCCCTTAGGCAGATCACAGGCAAGGGTCTGTCTCCTGGGTCACAAGTGCAGTGTTATGATGTCACAATGCCCCCTAAGGCAGATCACAGACAAAGGTCTGTCACATGGGTGACCAGTGCAGAGTTATGATGTCACAATGCCCCCTTAGGCAGATAACAGATAAGGGTCTGTCACCTGGGTGAGCAGTGCAGAGTTATGATGTCACAATGCCCCACTAGGCAGATCACAGGCAAGGGTCTCTCACCTGGGTGACGAGTGCAAAGTTATGATGTCACAATGCCCCCATTAGGCAGATCACAGACAAGGGCCTGTCACCTGTTTTTCCCGTGCAGAGTTAAGATATCCCAATGCCCCCTTAGGGAGATCATAGACAAGGGCCTGTCACCTGGGTGCCAAGTGCAGAGTTATGATGTCACAATGCCCCCTTAGGAAGATCACAGACAAGGGCCTGTCATTTTGGTGCCCAGTGCAGAGTTATGATGTCACAATGTCCCATTAGGCAGATTACAAACAAGGGCCTGTCACGTGGGATACCAGTGCAGAGTTATGAATTCACAATGCCCCCTTAGGGAGATCACAGACAAGGGCCCAACACCTGGGTGACCACTACAGAGTTATGACGTCATATTGCCCCCTTAATCAGATCACAGACAAGGTTCTGCCACCTGTGTGACCAGTGCAAATTTATGATGTCACACAGCACACTTAGGAAGATGAGAGACAAGGGTCTGTTACCCGGGTGACCCATGCTGAGATATGGTGTCACAATGCCCCCTTACACATATCACAGACATGGGTCTGACACCTGGGAGATGCGTGCAGAGTTATGATGTCACAATGGCCTCTTAGGCAGATCACAGACAAGGATCTGTCTCCTGGGTGCCCCGTGCAAAATTATGATGTGACAATGCCCCCTTAGGCAGATCAAAGACAAGGGACTGTCACCTGGGTGCCAGCTGCAGAGTTATGATGTCACAATGCCACCTTAGGCAGATCACAGACAAGGGTCTGTCACCTGCGTGATTAGTGCAGAGTTATAATGTCACAATGACCCCTTAGATAGTTTACAGACAAGGGTTTCTCACCTGGGTGTCCAGTGCAGGGTTATGATATCACAAAGCCTCCTTAGGCAGATCACAGACAATGGTCTGTCACCTGGGTGACCAGGGCAGTGTTATGATGACACAATGCCCCCTTAGGCAGTTCACAGGAAGGGTCTGTCACCTGGGTGACCAGTGCAGATTTATGATGTCACAACGCCCACTTAGGCAAATTGCAGACAATGGTCTGTCACCTTGGTGACCAATGCAGAGTTATGATGTCACAATGACCCCTTAGGCAGATCACAGACAATGGTCTGTCACCTGGGTTTCAAGTGCAGAGTTATGATGTTATAATGCCCCCTTAGGCAGATGACAGACAAGGGTCTGCCACCTGGGTGCCCGGTGCAGAGTTAGGATGTCACAATGCCCCCTTAGGCAGGTTACAAACAATGGACTGTCACGTGGGTAACCAGTGCAGAGTTATGAAGTCACAATGCCACCTTAAGGAGATCACAGACAAGGGCCTGTCAACTGGTTGATCAGTGCAGAGTTATGATGTAACAATGCCCCCTTAGGCAGATCACAGACATGGGCCTATCACCTGGGTGACCAGTGCAGAGTTATGATGTCACAATGATCACTTAGCCAGATCACAGACAAGCGCCTGTCACCTGGGTGACCAGGGCACAGTTATGATGTCACAATGCCCACTCAGGCAGATCACAGACAAGGGTCTGACACCAGGGTGACCCGTGCAGTGTTGTGATATCACAATGCACCCTGCGGCAGATCACAGACAAGGGTCCAACACCTGGGTGACCAGTACAGGGTTATGATGTCATATTTCCCCCTTAAGCAGATTACAGACAAGGGTCTGTCACCTGGGTGACCCGTGCAGAGTTATGATGTCACAATGCCCCTTAGGCCGATCACAGACAAGGGTCTGTCACCTGTGTGACCAGTGCAGAGTTATGAAGTCACAATACACACTTAGGCAGATCAGAGACAAGGGTCTGTCACCTGGGTTACCCGTGCTGAGATATGTTGTCACAATGCCCCCTTACGCATATCACACACAAGGGTCTGACACCTGGGAGATGCGTGCAGAGTTATGATGTCACAATGCCCCCTTATGCAGATCACAAACAAGGGTCTGTCAACTGGGTGATCAGTGCAGAGTTATGATGTCACAATGCCCACACAGGGAGATCAAAGACAAGAGTCTGCCACCTCGGTGACCAATGCAGAGTTATGATGTCACAATGCACCCTTAGGCAGTTCAAAGACAAGGGTCTGTCACCTGGGGACCAGTGCAGATTTATTATGTCTCAATGCCCCCTTAGGCAGATCACATTCAAGGGCCTGTCACATGGGTGACCCGTGCAGTGTTTTGATGTCTCAATGCCCCCTTAGGCAGATCAGAGACAAGGGTCTGCCATCTGGGTGCCTCGTGCAGAGTTATGATGTCACAATGCCGCCTTGGGCAGATCACAGTCAAGGGTCTGTCACCTGGGTGACCAGTGCAGAGTTATGGTGTCACAATGACACCTTAGGCAGTTCACAGACAGGGGTCTGTCACCTGGGTGACCAGTGCAGTGTTATGATGTCACAATGACCACTTAAGTAGACCAAAGGCAAGGGTATGTCAAAAGGGTGACCCATGCAGAATTATGATGTCACAATGCACCCTTTGGCAGATCACTGACAAGGGTCTGTCACCTGGGTGACCCGTGCAGGGTTATGATGTCACAGTGCCCCCTTATGCAGATGACAGACAAGGGCCTCTCACCTGGGTGACCAGTGCAGAGTTATCATGTCACAATGCCCCCTTAGGGAGTTCACAGACAAGGGTCTGTCACCTGGGTGACCAGTGCAGCATTGTGTTGTCACAATACCACCTTAGGCAGATCAGAGTAAAGGATACGTCACCTAGGTTACCAGTGCTCAGTTATGATGTCACAATGCCCCCTTAGGCACATCACAGACAAGGGTACGTCACCTGGATTACCAGGGCACAGTTATGATGTCACAATGCCCTCTTAGGCAGATCACAGACAAGGGTCTGTCACCTCGGTGACTACTGAAGAGTTATGATCGAACAATGCCCCCTTAGGTAGATCACAGAAAACGGTCTGTCACCTGGGTAACCAGTGCAGAGTTATGATGTCACAATGCCCCCATAGGCAGATAGTGGAAAAAAGTCTGTAACCAGGCTGACCAGTGCAGAGTTATGTAGTCACAATACTCCATTATGCCGATCACAGAAAAGGGTCTGTCACCTGGGTCACCACTGCAGAGTTATGATGTCACAATGCCCCTTTAGGCAGATTACAGACAAGGGTCTTTCACCTGGGTGACCAGTGCAGAGTTAGGAAGTCACAGTGCCCCCTTAGGTAGATCACAGACAAGGGCCTGTCACCTGGGTCCCCAGTGCAGAGTTACTATGTCACAATGCCCACTTAGGCAGATCACTGACAAGGGTCTGTCACCTGGGTGACCAGTGCAGAGTTATGATGTCACAGTGACCCCTTAAGCAGATCACTTTCAAGGGTCTGTCACGTGGGTGACACATGCAGAGTTATGATGTCACAATGCCACCTTAGGCAGATCACAGACAAGGGCCTGTCACCTTGGTGCTCAGTGCAGACTTATGATGTCACAATGCCTCCTTAGGCAGATCACAGACAGGGGTCTGTCACCTGGGCTACCAGTGCAGAATTATGATGTCACAATGACCCCTTGGGCAGATCACATTCACGGGCTTGACACATGGGTTACCCGAGCAGAGTTATGATGTCACAATGCCCCCTTAATCAGATCACAGACAAGGTTCTGTCACCTGGGTGACCAGTGCAGAGTTATGATGTCACAATGCCCACATAGGCAGATCACAGACAAGGGCCTGTCACCTCACTGCCCAGTGCAGACTTATGATGTCACAATGCCCCCTTAGGCAGATCACAGACAAGGGTCTCTCACCTGGCTGACCCGTGCAGAGTTATGATGTCACAATGCCCCCTTAGGCAGATCACAGACAAGGGTCTGTCACCTGGGGGACACGTGCAGCGTTATAATGTCACAATGCCCCCTTAGGCAGATCACATACAAGGGCCTGTCACCTGTGTTACCCGTGCAGAGTTACGATGTCACAATGCCCCCTTAGGCATATCATAGACAAGGGCCTGTCACCTGGGTGCCCCGTGCAGAGTTATGATGTCACAATGCCCCCTTAGGAAGATCATATATAAGGGTCTGTAACCGCGGTGACCAGTGCAGAGTTATGGTGTCACAATGCCCCCTTAGGCAGATCACAGACAAGGGTCTGTCTCCTGGGTGACAAGTGCAGTGTTATGATGTCACAATGCCCCCTTAGGCAGACCACAGACAAGGGTCTGTCACCTGGGTGCCCAGTGCAGACTTATGATGTCACAATGCCCCCTTAGGCAGGTCACAGACAAGGGTCTGTCACCTGGGTGACCAATGCAGAGTTATGATGTGACAATGCCCCCTTAGACAGATCAAAGACAAGGGTCTGTCACCTGGCTGACCAGTGCAGAGTTATGATGTCACAATGCACCCTTTGGGAGTTCACAGACAAGGGTCTGTCACCTGGGTGACCATTGCAGAGTTGTGATGTCACAATACCAATTTAGGCAGATCACTGTCAAGGGTACGTCACCTGGGTTACCAGTGCTCAGTTGTGGTGTCACAATGCCCCCTTAGGTGGATCACAGAGAGGTGTCTGTCACCTGGGTGACCAATGCAGAGTTATGATGTCACAATGCCCCTTAGGCAGATCACATTCAAGGGCCTGTCACATGGGTGACTTGAGCAGACTTATGATGTCACAATGCCCCCTTAGGCAGATCACAGACAACAGTCTGTCACCTGGGTGACCTGTGCAGAATTATGATGTAACAATGCCCCCTTAGACAGATCAAAGACAAGGGTCTGTCACCTGGCTGACCCGTGAAGAGTTATGATGTCACAATGCCCCCTTAGGCAGATCACAGACAAGGGTCTGTCACCTGGGGGACCCGTGCAGCGTTATAATGTCACAATGCCCCCTTAGGCAGATCACAGACAAGGGTCTGTCACCTGCGTGACTAGTGCAGACTTATAATGTCACAATGCCCCCTTAGGCAGTTTACAGACAAGGGTCTCTCACCTGGGTGTCCAGTGCAGGGTTATGATATCACAATGCCCCCTTAGGCAGATCACAGAGAATGGTCTGTCACCTGGGTGACCACTGAAGTGTTGTGATGTCACAATGCCCCCTTAGGCAGAACACAGACCTGGGTCTGTCACCTGGGTGACCCGTGAAGAGTTATGATGTCACAATGCCCCCTTACGCAGATCACCGTCAGGGGTCTGTCACCTGGGTGACCAGTGCATTGTTATGATGTCACAATGCCCCCTTAGGCAGTTCACAGACAAGGGTCTGTCACCTGGGTGAACACTGCAGAGTTATGATGTCACAAAGACCACTTAAGAAGATCAAAGGCAAGGGTATGTCACCAGGGTGACCCGTGCAGAATTATGACGTCACAATTCACCCTTCGGCAGATCACAGACAAGGCTCTGTCACCTGGGTGACCCGTGCAGAGTTATGATGTGACAATGCCCCTTTATGCAGATCAGTCAAGGGTCTCTAACCTGTTTGACAAGTGGCGAATTGTGAGGTCACAATGCCCCCTTAGGCACATCACAGACAAGGGTACGTCACCTGGGTTACCAGTGCACAGTTATGATGTCACAATGCCCTCTTAGGCAGATCACAGACAAGGGTCTGTCACCCCGGTGACTAGTGAAGAATTATGATGCAACAGTGACCCCTTAGGCAGATCACAGAAAAGGTTCTGTCACCTGGGTGACGAGTGGCAAATTATGAGGTCACAATTCCCCCTTAGGCAGATCACAGACATGGGTCGGTCACCTGGGTAACCAGTGCAGAGTTATGATATCGCAATGCCCCCTTAGGCAGATAGTGGACAAGGGTCTGTAATCAGGCTGACCGGTGCAGAGTTATGATGTCACAATAACCCATTAGGCCGATCACAGAAAAGCGTCTGTCACCTGGGTGACCATTGCAGAGTTATAATGCCACAATGCCCTCTTAGGGAGATCAAAGACAAGGGTCTTTCACCTGGGTGACCAGTGCAGAGTTATGAAGTCACAATGCCCCCTTAGGCATATCACAGACAACGGCCTGTAACCTCGGTGCCCAGTGCAGACTTATGATGTCACAATGCCCCCTTAGGCAGATCACAGACAATGGTCTGTCACCTGGGTGGCCAGTGCAGAGTTATGATGTCACAATGCCCCCTTACGCAGATCATACATAAGTGTCTGTAACCGTGGTGACCAGTGCAGAGTTATGAAGTCACAATGCCCCCTTAGGCATATCACAGACAACGGCCTGTCACCTCGATGCCCAGTGCAGACTTATGATGTCACAATGCCCCCTTAGGCAGATCACAGACAAGGGTCTGTCACATGGGTGACCCGTGCAGAATTATGATGTCACAATGCCCCCTTAGGCAGATCACAGGCAAGGGTCTGTCTCCTGGGTCACAAGTGCAGTGTTATGATGTCACAATGCCCCCTAAGGCAGATCACAGACAAAGGTCTGTCACATGGGTGACCAGTGCAGAGTTATGATGTCACAACGCCCCCTTAGGCAGATAACAGATAAGGGTCTGTCACCTGGGTGAGCAGTGCAGAGTTATGATGTCACAATGCCCCACTAGGCAGATCACAGGCAAGGGTCTCTCACCTGGGTGACGAGTGCAAAGTTATGATGTCACAATGCCCCCATTAGGCAGATCACAGACAAGGGCCTGTCACCTGTTTTTCCCGTGCAGAGTTAAGATATCCCAATGCCCCCTTAGGGAGATCATAGACAAGGGCCTGTCACCTGGGTGCCAAGTGCAGAGTTATGATGTCACAATGCCCCCTTAGGCAGATCACAGACAAGGGCCTGTCATTTTGGTGCCCAGTGCAGAGTTATGATGTCACAATGTCCCATTAGGCAGATTACAAACAAGGGCCTGTCACGTGGGATACCAGTGCAGAGGTATGAATTCACAATGCCCCCTTAGGGAGATCACAGACAAGGGCCCAACACCTGGGTGACCAGTACAGAGTTATGATGTCATATTTCCCCCTTAAGCAGATTACAGACAAGGGTCTGTCACCTGGGTGACCCGTGCAGAGTCATGATGTCACAATGCCCCTTAGGCCGATCACAGACAAGGGTCTGTCACCTGTGTGACCAGTGCAGAGTTATGAAGTCACAATACACACTTAGGCAGATCAGAGACAAGGGTCTGTCACCTGGGTGACATTGCGTAGTTATCATGTCACAATGACCCCTTAGGCAGATCACAGACAAGGGTTTGTCACCTGGGTGACCAGTGCAGAGTTATGATGTCACAGTGACCCCTTAGGCAGATCACAGACAATTGGTCTGTCACCTGGGTGACCAGTGCAGAGTTATGATGTCACAATGCCCCTTAAGGCAGATCAAAGACCAGGGTCTGTCTCCTGGGTTATCAGTGCATAGTTATGGTGTCACAATGCCCACGTAAGCAGATCACAGACAAGGTTCTGTCACCTGGGTGACCCGTGCATAGTTATGATGTCACAATGCCCCTTAGGCAGATCACAGACAAGGGTCTGTCACCTGTGTGACCAGTTCAAAGTTATGATGTCACAATGCACACTTAGGCAGATGAGAGACAAGGGTCTGTCACCTGGGTGACCCGTGCTGAAATATGATGTCACAATGCCCCCTTACACATATCACAGAGAAGGGTCTGACACCTGGGAGGCTAGTGCAGAGATATGATGTCAAAATGCCCCCTTAGGCAGATCACAAACAAGGGTCTGTCTCCTGGGTGACCAGTGCAGAGTTATGATGTCACAATGCCCACATAGGCAGATCAAAGACAAGGGTCGGTCACCTCGGTGACCAATGCAGAGTTATGATGTCACAATGACCCCTTAGGCAGATCAAAGACAAGGCTCTGTCACCTGGGGACCACTGCAGAGTTATAATATCTCAATGCCCCCTTAGGCAGATCACATTAAAGGGCCTGTCACATGGGTGACCCATGCAGTGTTTTGATGTCATAATGCCCCCTTAGGCAGATCACAGACAAGGGTCTGTCACCTGGGTGACCAGTGCAGAGTTATGATGTCAGAATGACCCCTTAGGCGGTTCACAGACAGGGGTCTGTCACCTGAGTGACTACTGCAGTGTAATGATGTCACAATGCCCCCTTAGGCAGATCACAGACAAGGGTCTGTCACCTGCGTGACTAGTGCAGACTTATAATGTCACAATGCCCCCTTAGGCAGTTTACAGACAAGGGTCTCTCACCTGGGTGTCCAGTGCAGGGTTATGATATCACAATGCCCCCTTAGGCAGATCACAGAGAATGGTCTGTCACCTGGGTGACCACTGAAGTGTTGTGATGTCACAATGCCCCCTTAGGCAGAACACAGACCTGGGTCTGTCACCTGGGTGACCCGTGAAGAGTTATGATGTCACAATGCCCCCTTACGCAGATCACCGTCAGGGGTCTGTCACCTGGGTGACCAGTGCATTGTTATGATGTCACAATGCCCCCTTAGGCAGTTCACAGACAAGGGTCTGTCACCTGGGTGAACACTGCAGAGTTATGATGTCACAAAGACCACTTAAGAAGATCAAAGGCAAGGGTATGTCACCAGGGTGACCCGTGCAGAATTATGACGTCACAATTCACCCTTCGGCAGATCACAGACAAGGCTCTGTCACCTGGGTGACCCGTGCAGAGTTATGATGTGACAATGCCCCTTTATGCAGATCAGTCAAGGGTCTCTCACCTGTTTGACAAGTGGCGAATTGTGAGGTCACAATGCCCCCTTAGGCACATCACAGACAAGGGTACGTCACCTGGGTTACCAGTGCACAGTTATGATGTCACAATGCCCTCTTAGGCAGATCACAGACAAGGGTCTGTCACCCCGGTGACTAGTGAAGAATTATGATGCAACAGTGACCCCTTAGGCAGATCACAGAAAAGGTTCTGTCACCTGGGTGACGAGTGGCAAATTATGAGGTCACAATTCCCCCTTAGGCAGATCACAGACATGGGTCGGTCACCTGGGTAACCAGTGCAGAGTTATGATATCGCAATGCCCCCTTAGGCAGATAGTGGACAAGGGTCTGTAATCAGGCTGACCGGTGCAGAGTTATGATGTCACAATAACCCATTAGGCCGATCACAGAAAAGCGTCTGTCACCTGGGTGACCATTGCAGAGTTATAATGCCACAATGCCCTCTTAGGGAGATCAAAGACAAGGGTCTTTCACCTGGGTGACCAGTGCAGAGTTATGAAGTCACAATGCCCCCTTAGGCATATCACAGACAACAGCCTGTAACCTCGGTGCCCAGTGCAGACTTATGATGTCACAATGCCCCCTTAGGCAGATCACAGACAATGGTCTGTCACCTGGGTGGCCAGTGCAGAGTTATGATGTCACAATGCCCCCTTACGCAGATCATACATAAGTGTCTGTAACCGTGGTGACCAGTGCAGAGTTATGAAGTCACAATGCCCCCTTAGGCATATCACAGACAACGGCCTGTCACCTCGATGCCCAGTGCAGACTTATGATGTCACAATGCCCCCTTAGGCAGATCACAGACAAGGGTCTGTCACATGGGTGACCCGTGCAGAATTATGATGTCACAATGCCCCCTTAGGCAGATCACAGGCAAGGGTCTGTCTCCTGGGTCACAAGTGCAGTGTTATGATGTCACAATGCCCCCTAAGGCAGATCACAGACAAAGGTCTGTCACATGGGTGACCAGTGCAGAGTTATGATGTCACAATGCCCCCTTAGGCAGATAACAGATAAGGGTCTGTCACCTGGGTGAGCAGTGCAGAGTTATGATGTCACAATGCCCCACTAGGCAGATCACAGGCAAGGGTCTCTCACCTGGGTGACGAGTGCAAAGTTATGATGTCACAATGCCCCCATTAGGCAGATCACAGACAAGGGCCTGTCACCTGTTTTTCCCGTGCAGAGTTAAGATATCCCAATGCCCCCTTAGGGAGATCATAGACAAGGGCCTGTCACCTGGGTGCCAAGTGCAGAGTTATGATGTCACAATGCCCCCTTAGGAAGATCACAGACAAGGGCCTGTCATTTTGGTGCCCAGTGCAGAGTTATGATGTCACAATGTCCCATTAGGCAGATTACAAACAAGGGCCTGTCACGTGGGATACCAGTGCAGAGTTATGAATTCACAATGCCCCCTTAGGGAGATCACAGACAAGGGCCCAACACCTGGGTGACCACTACAGAGTTATGACGTCATATTGCCCCCTTAATCAGATCACAGACAAGGTTCTGCCACCTGTGTGACCAGTGCAAATTTATGATGTCACACAGCACACTTAGGAAGATGAGAGACAAGGGTCTGTTACCCGGGTGACCCATGCTGAGATATGGTGTCACAATGCCCCCTTACACATATCACAGACATGGGTCTGACACCTGGGAGATGCGTGCAGAGTTATGATGTCACAATGGCCTCTTAGGCAGATCACAGACAAGGATCTGTCTCCTGGGTGCCCCGTGCAAAATTATGATGTGACAATGCCCCCTTAGGCAGATCAAAGACAAGGGACTGTCACCTGGGTGCCAGCTGCAGAGTTATGATGTCACAATGCCACCTTAGGCAGATCACAGACAAGGGTCTGTCACCTGCGTGATTAGTGCAGAGTTATAATGTCACAATGACCCCTTAGATAGTTTACAGACAAGGGTTTCTCACCTGGGTGTCCAGTGCAGGGTTATGATATCACAAAGCCTCCTTAGGCAGATCACAGACAATGGTCTGTCACCTGGGTGACCAGGGCAGTGTTATGATGACACAATGCCCCCTTAGGCAGTTCACAGGAAGGGTCTGTCACCTGGGTGACCAGTGCAGATTTATGATGTCACAACGCCCACTTAGGCAAATTGCAGACAATGGTCTGTCACCTTGGTGACCAATGCAGAGTTATGATGTCACAATGACCCCTTAGGCAGATCACAGACAATGGTCTGTCACCTGGGTTTCAAGTGCAGAGTTATGATGTTATAATGCCCCCTTAGGCAGATGACAGACAAGGGTCTGCCACCTGGGTGCCCGGTGCAGAGTTAGGATGTCACAATGCCCCCTTAGGCAGGTTACAAACAATGGACTGTCACGTGGGTAACCAGTGCAGAGTTATGAAGTCACAATGCCACCTTAAGGAGATCACAGACAAGGGCCTGTCAACTGGTTGATCAGTGCAGAGTTATGATGTAACAATGCCCCCTTAGGCAGATCACAGACATGGGCCTATCACCTGGGTGACCAGTGCAGAGTTATGATGTCACAATGATCACTTAGCCAGATCACAGACAAGCGCCTGTCACCTGGGTGACCAGGGCACAGTTATGATGTCACAATGCCCACTCAGGCAGATCACAGACAAGGGTCTGACACCAGGGTGACCCGTGCAGTGTTGTGATATCACAATGCACCCTGCGGCAGATCACAGACAAGGGTCCAACACCTGGGTGACCAGTACAGGGTTATGATGTCATATTTCCCCCTTAAGCAGATTACAGACAAGGGTCTGTCACCTGGGTGACCCGTGCAGAGTTATGATGTCACAATGCCCCTTAGGCCGATCACAGACAAGGGTCTGTCACCTGTGTGACCAGTGCAGAGTTATGAAGTCACAATACACACTTAGGCAGATCAGAGACAAGGGTCTGTCACCTGGGTTACCCGTGCTGAGATATGTTGTCACAATGCCCCCTTACGCATATCACACACAAGGGTCTGACACCTGGGAGATGCGTGCAGAGTTATGATGTCACAATGCCCCCTTATGCAGATCACAAACAAGGGTCTGTCAACTGGGTGATCAGTGCAGAGTTATGATGTCACAATGCCCACACAGGGAGATCAAAGACAAGAGTCTGCCACCTCGGTGACCAATGCAGAGTTATGATGTCACAATGCACCCTTAGGCAGTTCAAAGACAAGGGTCTGTCACCTGGGGACCAGTGCAGATTTATTATGTCTCAATGCCCCCTTAGGCAGATCACATTCAAGGGCCTGTCACATGGGTGACCCGTGCAGTGTTTTGATGTCTCAATGCCCCCTTAGGCAGATCAGAGACAAGGGTCTGCCATCTGGGTGCCTCGTGCAGAGTTATGATGTCACAATGCCGCCTTGGGCAGATCACAGTCAAGGGTCTGTCACCTGGGTGACCAGTGCAGAGTTATGGTGTCACAATGACACCTTAGGCAGTTCACAGACAGGGGTCTGTCACCTGGGTGACCAGTGCAGTGTTATGATGTCACAATGACCACTTAAGTAGACCAAAGGCAAGGGTATGTCAAAAGGGTGACCCATGCAGAATTATGATGTCACAATGCACCCTTTGGCAGATCACTGACAAGGGTCTGTCACCTGGGTGACCCGTGCAGGGTTATGATGTCACAGTGCCCCCTTATGCAGATGACAGACAAGGGCCTCTCACCTGGGTGACCAGTGCAGAGTTATCATGTCACAATGCCCCCTTAGGGAGTTCACAGACAAGGGTCTGTCACCTGGGTGACCAGTGCAGCATTGTGTTGTCACAATACCACCTTAGGCAGATCAGAGTAAAGGATACGTCACCTAGGTTACCAGTGCTCAGTTATGATGTCACAATGCCCCCTTAGGCACATCACAGACAAGGGTACGTCACCTGGATTACCAGGGCACAGTTATGATGTCACAATGCCCTCTTAGGCAGATCACAGACAAGGGTCTGTCACCTCGGTGACTACTGAAGAGTTATGATCGAACAATGCCCCCTTAGGTAGATCACAGAAAACGGTCTGTCACCTGGGTAACCAGTGCAGAGTTATGATGTCACAATGCCCCCATAGGCAGATAGTGGAAAAAAGTCTGTAACCAGGCTGACCAGTGCAGAGTTATGTAGTCACAATACTCCATTATGCCGATCACAGAAAAGGGTCTGTCACCTGGGTCACCACTGCAGAGTTATGATGTCACAATGCCCCTTTAGGCAGATTACAGACAAGGGTCTTTCACCTGGGTGACCAGTGCAGAGTTAGGAAGTCACAGTGCCCCCTTAGGTAGATCACAGACAAGGGCCTGTCACCTGGGTCCCCAGTGCAGAGTTACTATGTCACAATGCCCACTTAGGCAGATCACTGACAAGGGTCTGTCACCTGGGTGACCAGTGCAGAGTTATGATGTCACAGTGACCCCTTAAGCAGATCACTTTCAAGGGTCTGTCACGTGGGTGACACATGCAGAGTTATGATGTCACAATGCCACCTTAGGCAGATCACAGACAAGGGCCTGTCACCTTGGTGCTCAGTGCAGACTTATGATGTCACAATGCCTCCTTAGGCAGATCACAGACAGGGGTCTGTCACCTGGGCTACCAGTGCAGAATTATGATGTCACAATGACCCCTTGGGCAGATCACATTCACGGGCTTGACACATGGGTTACCCGAGCAGAGTTATGATGTCACAATGCCCCCTTAATCAGATCACAGACAAGGTTCTGTCACCTGGGTGACCAGTGCAGAGTTATGATGTCACAATGCCCACATAGGCAGATCACAGACAAGGGCCTGTCACCTCACTGCCCAGTGCAGACTTATGATGTCACAATGCCCCCTTAGGCAGATCACAGACAAGGGTCTCTCACCTGGCTGACCCGTGCAGAGTTATGATGTCACAATGCCCCCTTAGGCAGATCACAGACAAGGGTCTGTCACCTGGGGGACACGTGCAGCGTTATAATGTCACAATGCCCCCTTAGGCAGATCACATACAAGGGCCTGTCACCTGTGTTACCCGTGCAGAGTTACGATGTCACAATGCCCCCTTAGGCATATCATAGACAAGGGCCTGTCACCTGGGTGCCCCGTGCAGAGTTATGATGTCACAATGCCCCCTTAGGAAGATCATATATAAGGGTCTGTAACCGCGGTGACCAGTGCAGAGTTATGGTGTCACAATGCCCCCTTAGGCAGATCACAGACAAGGGTCTGTCTCCTGGGTGACAAGTGCAGTGTTATGATGTGACAATGCCCCTTTATGCAGATCAGTCAAGGGTCTCTAACCTGTTTGACAAGTGGCGAATTGTGAGGTCACAATGCCCCCTTAGGCACATCACAGACAAGGGTACGTCACCTGGGTTACCAGTGCACAGTTATGATGTCACAATGCCCTCTTAGGCAGATCACAGACAAGGGTCTGTCACCCCGGTGACTAGTGAAGAATTATGATGCAACAGTGACCCCTTAGGCAGATCACAGAAAAGGTTCTGTCACCTGGGTGACGAGTGGCAAATTATGAGGTCACAATTCCCCCTTAGGCAGATCACAGACATGGGTCGGTCACCTGGGTAACCAGTGCAGAGTTATGATATCGCAATGCCCCCTTAGGCAGATAGTGGACAAGGGTCTGTAATCAGGCTGACCGGTGCAGAGTTATGATGTCACAATAACCCATTAGGCCGATCACAGAAAAGCGTCTGTCACCTGGGTGACCATTGCAGAGTTATAATGCCACAATGCCCTCTTAGGGAGATCAAAGACAAGGGTCTTTCACCTGGGTGACCAGTGCAGAGTTATGAAGTCACAATGCCCCCTTAGGCATATCACAGACAACGGCCTGTAACCTCGGTGCCCAGTGCAGACTTATGATGTCACAATGCCCCCTTAGGCAGATCACAGACAATGGTCTGTCACCTGGGTGGCCAGTGCAGAGTTATGATGTCACAATGCCCCCTTACGCAGATCATACATAAGTGTCTGTAACCGTGGTGACCAGTGCAGAGTTATGAAGTCACAATGCCCCCTTAGGCATATCACAGACAACGGCCTGTCACCTCGATGCCCAGTGCAGACTTATGATGTCACAATGCCCCCTTAGGCAGATCACAGACAAGGGTCTGTCACATGGGTGACCCGTGCAGAATTATGATGTCACAATGCCCCCTTAGGCAGATCACAGGCAAGGGTCTGTCTCCTGGGTCACAAGTGCAGTGTTATGATGTCACAATGCCCCCTAAGGCAGATCACAGACAAAGGTCTGTCACATGGGTGACCAGTGCAGAGTTATGATGTCACAACGCCCCCTTAGGCAGATAACAGATAAGGGTCTGTCACCTGGGTGAGCAGTGCAGAGTTATGATGTCACAATGCCCCACTAGGCAGATCACAGGCAAGGGTCTCTCACCTGGGTGACGAGTGCAAAGTTATGATGTCACAATGCCCCCATTAGGCAGATCACAGACAAGGGCCTGTCACCTGTTTTTCCCGTGCAGAGTTAAGATATCCCAATGCCCCCTTAGGGAGATCATAGACAAGGGCCTGTCACCTGGGTGCCAAGTGCAGAGTTATGATGTCACAATGCCCCCTTAGGCAGATCACAGACAAGGGCCTGTCATTTTGGTGCCCAGTGCAGAGTTATGATGTCACAATGTCCCATTAGGCAGATTACAAACAAGGGCCTGTCACGTGGGATACCAGTGCAGAGGTATGAATTCACAATGCCCCCTTAGGGAGATCACAGACAAGGGCCCAACACCTGGGTGACCAGTACAGAGTTATGATGTCATATTTCCCCCTTAAGCAGATTACAGACAAGGGTCTGTCACCTGGGTGACCCGTGCAGAGTCATGATGTCACAATGCCCCTTAGGCCGATCACAGACAAGGGTCTGTCACCTGTGTGACCAGTGCAGAGTTATGAAGTCACAATACACACTTAGGCAGATCAGAGACAAGGGTCTGTCACCTGGGTGACATTGCGTAGTTATCATGTCACAATGACCCCTTAGGCAGATCACAGACAAGGGTTTGTCACCTGGGTGACCAGTGCAGAGTTATGATGTCACAGTGACCCCTTAGGCAGATCACAGACAATTGGTCTGTCACCTGGGTGACCAGTGCAGAGTTATGATGTCACAATGCCCCTTAAGGCAGATCAAAGACCAGGGTCTGTCTCCTGGGTTATCAGTGCATAGTTATGGTGTCACAATGCCCACGTAAGCAGATCACAGACAAGGTTCTGTCACCTGGGTGACCCGTGCATAGTTATGATGTCACAATGCCCCTTAGGCAGATCACAGACAAGGGTCTGTCACCTGTGTGACCAGTTCAAAGTTATGATGTCACAATGCACACTTAGGCAGATGAGAGACAAGGGTCTGTCACCTGGGTGACCCGTGCTGAAATATGATGTCACAATGCCCCCTTACACATATCACAGAGAAGGGTCTGACACCTGGGAGGCTAGTGCAGAGATATGATGTCAAAATGCCCCCTTAGGCAGATCACAAACAAGGGTCTGTCTCCTGGGTGACCAGTGCAGAGTTATGATGTCACAATGCCCACATAGGCAGATCAAAGACAAGGGTCGGTCACCTCGGTGACCAATGCAGAGTTATGATGTCACAATGACCCCTTAGGCAGATCAAAGACAAGGCTCTGTCACCTGGGGACCACTGCAGAGTTATAATATCTCAATGCCCCCTTAGGCAGATCACATTAAAGGGCCTGTCACATGGGTGACCCATGCAGTGTTTTGATGTCATAATGCCCCCTTAGGCAGATCACAGACAAGGGTCTGTCACCTGGGTGACCAGTGCAGAGTTATGATGTCAGAATGACCCCTTAGGCGGTTCACAGACAGGGGTCTGTCACCTGAGTGACTACTGCAGTGTAATGATGTCACAATGCCCCCTTAGGCAGATCACAGACAAGGGTCTGTCACCTGCGTGACTAGTGCAGACTTATAATGTCACAATGCCCCCTTAGGCAGTTTACAGACAAGGGTCTCTCACCTGGGTGTCCAGTGCAGGGTTATGATATCACAATGCCCCCTTAGGCAGATCACAGAGAATGGTCTGTCACCTGGGTGACCACTGAAGTGTTGTGATGTCACAATGCCCCCTTAGGCAGAACACAGACCTGGGTCTGTCACCTGGGTGACCCGTGAAGAGTTATGATGTCACAATGCCCCCTTACACAGATCACCGTCAGGGGTCTGTCACCTGGGTGACCAGTGCATTGTTATGATGTCACAATGCCCCCTTAGGCAGTTCACAGACAAGGGTCTGTCACCTGGGTGAACACTGCAGAGTTATGATGTCACAAAGACCACTTAAGAAGATCAAAGGCAAGGGTATGTCACCAGGGTGACCCGTGCAGAATTATGACGTCACAATTCACCCTTCGGCAGATCACAGACAAGGCTCTGTCACCTGGGTGACCCGTGCAGAGTTATGATGTGACAATGCCCCTTTATGCAGATCAGTCAAGGGTCTCTCACCTGTTTGACAAGTGGCGAATTGTGAGGTCACAATGCCCCCTTAGGCACATCACAGACAAGGGTACGTCACCTTGGTTACCAGTGCACAGTTATGATGTCACAATGCCCTCTTAGGCAGATCACAGACAAGGGTCTGTCACCCCGGTGACTAGTGAAGAATTATGATGCAACAGTGACCCCTTAGGCAGATCACAGAAAAGGTTCTGTCACCTGGGTGACGAGTGGCAAATTATGAGGTCACAATTCCCCCTTAGGCAGATCACAGACATGGGTCGGTCACCTGGGTAACCAGTGCAGAGTTATGATATCGCAATGCCCCCTTAGGCAGATAGTGGACAAGGGTCTGTAATCAGGCTGACCGGTGCAGAGTTATGATGTCACAATAACCCATTAGGCCGATCACAGAAAAGCGTCTGTCACCTGGGTGACCATTGCAGAGTTATAATGCCACAATGCCCTCTTAGGGAGATCAAAGACAAGGGTCTTTCACCTGGGTGACCAGTGCAGAGTTATGAAGTCACAATGCCCCCTTAGGCATATCACAGACAACAGCCTGTAACCTCGGTGCCCAGTGCAGACTTATGATGTCACAATGCCCCCTTAGGCAGATCACAGACAATGGTCTGTCACCTGGGTGGCCAGTGCAGAGTTATGATGTCACAATGCCCCCTTACGCAGATCATACATAAGTGTCTGTAACCGTGGTGACCAGTGCAGAGTTATGAAGTCACAATGCCCCCTTAGGCATATCACAGACAACGGCCTGTCACCTCGATGCCCAGTGCAGACTTATGATGTCACAATGCCCCCTTAGGCAGATCACAGACAAGGGT
The DNA here is from genome assembly GCF_029281585.2 of Gorilla gorilla gorilla. Lineage (NCBI taxonomy): Eukaryota > Metazoa > Chordata > Mammalia > Primates > Hominidae > Gorilla > Gorilla gorilla. The sequence continues at coordinate 5,011,384 of NC_073240.2, forward strand.
CTGTCACATGGGTGACCCGTGCAGAATTATGATGTCACAATGCCCCCTTAGGCAGATCACAGGCAAGGGTCTGTCTCCTGTGTCACAAGTGCAGTGTTATGATGTCACAATGCCCCCTAAGGCAGATCACAGACAAAGGTCTGTCACATGGGTGACCAGTGCAGAGTTATGATGTCACAATGCCCCCTTAGGCAGATAACAGATAAGGGTCTGTCACCTGGGTGAGCAGTGCAGAGTTATGATGTCACAATGCCCCACTAGGCAGATCACAGGCAAGGGTCTCTCACCTGGGTGACGAGTGCAAAGTTATGATGTCACAATGCCCCCATTAGGCAGATCACAGACAAGGGCCTGTCACCTGTTTTTCCCGTGCAGAGTTAAGATATCCCAATGCCCCCTTAGGGAGATCATAGACAAGGGCCTGTCACCTGGGTGCCAAGTGCAGAGTTATGATGTCACAATGCCCCCTTAGGAAGATCACAGACAAGGGCCTGTCATTTTGGTGCCCAGTGCAGAGTTATGATGTCACAATGTCCCATTAGGCAGATTACAAACAAGGGCCTGTCACGTGGGATACCAGTGCAGAGTTATGAATTCACAATGCCCCCTTAGGGAGATCACAGACAAGGGCCCAACACCTGGGTGACCACTACAGAGTTATGACGTCATATTGCCCCCTTAATCAGATCACAGACAAGGTTCTGCCACCTGTGTGACCAGTGCAAATTTATGATGTCACACAGCACACTTAGGAAGATGAGAGACAAGGGTCTGTTACCCGGGTGACCCATGCTGAGATATGGTGTCACAATGCCCCCTTACACATATCACAGACATGGGTCTGACACCTGGGAGATGCGTGCAGAGTTATGATGTCACAATGGCCTCTTAGGCAGATCACAGACAAGGATCTGTCTCCTGGGTGCCCCGTGCAAAATTATGATGTGACAATGCCCCCTTAGGCAGATCAAAGACAAGGGACTGTCACCTGGGTGCCAGCTGCAGAGTTATGATGTCACAATGCCACCTTAGGCAGATCACAGACAAGGGTCTGTCACCTGCGTGATTAGTGCAGAGTTATAATGTCACAATGACCCCTTAGATAGTTTACAGACAAGGGTTTCTCACCTGGGTGTCCAGTGCAGGGTTATGATATCACAAAGCCTCCTTAGGCAGATCACAGACAATGGTCTGTCACCTGGGTGACCAGGGCAGTGTTATGATGACACAATGCCCCCTTAGGCAGTTCACAGGAAGGGTCTGTCACCTGGGTGACCAGTGCAGATTTATGATGTCACAACGCCCACTTAGGCAAATTGCAGACAATGGTCTGTCACCTTGGTGACCAATGCAGAGTTATGATGTCACAATGACCCCTTAGGCAGATCACAGACAATGGTCTGTCACCTGGGTTTCAAGTGCAGAGTTATGATGTTATAATGCCCCCTTAGGCAGATGACAGACAAGGGTCTGCCACCTGGGTGCCCGGTGCAGAGTTAGGATGTCACAATGCCCCCTTAGGCAGGTTACAAACAATGGACTGTCACGTGGGTAACCAGTGCAGAGTTATGAAGTCACAATGCCACCTTAAGGAGATCACAGACAAGGGCCTGTCAACTGGTTGATCAGTGCAGAGTTATGATGTAACAATGCCCCCTTAGGCAGATCACAGACATGGGCCTATCACCTGGGTGACCAGTGCAGAGTTATGATGTCACAATGATCACTTAGCCAGATCACAGACAAGCGCCTGTCACCTGGGTGACCAGGGCACAGTTATGATGTCACAATGCCCACTCAGGCAGATCACAGACAAGGGTCTGACACCAGGGTGACCCGTGCAGTGTTGTGATATCACAATGCACCCTGCGGCAGATCACAGACAAGGGTCCAACACCTGGGTGACCAGTACAGGGTTATGATGTCATATTTCCCCCTTAAGCAGATTACAGACAAGGGTCTGTCACCTGGGTGACCCGTGCAGAGTTATGATGTCACAATGCCCCTTAGGCCGATCACAGACAAGGGTCTGTCACCTGTGTGACCAGTGCAGAGTTATGAAGTCACAATACACACTTAGGCAGATCAGAGACAAGGGTCTGTCACCTGGGTTACCCGTGCTGAGATATGTTGTCACAATGCCCCCTTACGCATATCACACACAAGGGTCTGACACCTGGGAGATGCGTGCAGAGTTATGATGTCACAATGCCCCCTTATGCAGATCACAAACAAGGGTCTGTCAACTGGGTGATCAGTGCAGAGTTATGATGTCACAATGCCCACACAGGGAGATCAAAGACAAGAGTCTGCCACCTCGGTGACCAATGCAGAGTTATGATGTCACAATGCACCCTTAGGCAGTTCAAAGACAAGGGTCTGTCACCTGGGGACCAGTGCAGATTTATTATGTCTCAATGCCCCCTTAGGCAGATCACATTCAAGGGCCTGTCACATGGGTGACCCGTGCAGTGTTTTGATGTCTCAATGCCCCCTTAGGCAGATCAGAGACAAGGGTCTGCCATCTGGGTGCCTCGTGCAGAGTTATGATGTCACAATGCCGCCTTGGGCAGATCACAGTCAAGGGTCTGTCACCTGGGTGACCAGTGCAGAGTTATGGTGTCACAATGACACCTTAGGCAGTTCACAGACAGGGGTCTGTCACCTGGGTGACCAGTGCAGTGTTATGATGTCACAATGACCACTTAAGTAGACCAAAGGCAAGGGTATGTCAAAAGGGTGACCCATGCAGAATTATGATGTCACAATGCACCCTTTGGCAGATCACTGACAAGGGTCTGTCACCTGGGTGACCCGTGCAGGGTTATGATGTCACAGTGCCCCCTTATGCAGATGACAGACAAGGGCCTCTCACCTGGGTGACCAGTGCAGAGTTATCATGTCACAATGCCCCCTTAGGGAGTTCACAGACAAGGGTCTGTCACCTGGGTGACCAGTGCAGCATTGTGTTGTCACAATACCACCTTAGGCAGATCAGAGTAAAGGATACGTCACCTAGGTTACCAGTGCTCAGTTATGATGTCACAATGCCCCCTTAGGCACATCACAGACAAGGGTACGTCACCTGGATTACCAGGGCACAGTTATGATGTCACAATGCCCTCTTAGGCAGATCACAGACAAGGGTCTGTCACCTCGGTGACTACTGAAGAGTTATGATCGAACAATGCCCCCTTAGGTAGATCACAGAAAACGGTCTGTCACCTGGGTAACCAGTGCAGAGTTATGATGTCACAATGCCCCCATAGGCAGATAGTGGAAAAAAGTCTGTAACCAGGCTGACCAGTGCAGAGTTATGTAGTCACAATACTCCATTATGCCGATCACAGAAAAGGGTCTGTCACCTGGGTCACCACTGCAGAGTTATGATGTCACAATGCCCCTTTAGGCAGATTACAGACAAGGGTCTTTCACCTGGGTGACCAGTGCAGAGTTAGGAAGTCACAGTGCCCCCTTAGGTAGATCACAGACAAGGGCCTGTCACCTGGGTCCCCAGTGCAGAGTTACTATGTCACAATGCCCACTTAGGCAGATCACTGACAAGGGTCTGTCACCTGGGTGACCAGTGCAGAGTTATGATGTCACAGTGACCCCTTAAGCAGATCACTTTCAAGGGTCTGTCACGTGGGTGACACATGCAGAGTTATGATGTCACAATGCCACCTTAGGCAGATCACAGACAAGGGCCTGTCACCTTGGTGCTCAGTGCAGACTTATGATGTCACAATGCCTCCTTAGGCAGATCACAGACAGGGGTCTGTCACCTGGGCTACCAGTGCAGAATTATGATGTCACAATGACCCCTTGGGCAGATCACATTCACGGGCTTGACACATGGGTTACCCGAGCAGAGTTATGATGTCACAATGCCCCCTTAATCAGATCACAGACAAGGTTCTGTCACCTGGGTGACCAGTGCAGAGTTATGATGTCACAATGCCCACATAGGCAGATCACAGACAAGGGCCTGTCACCTCACTGCCCAGTGCAGACTTATGATGTCACAATGCCCCCTTAGGCAGATCACAGACAAGGGTCTCTCACCTGGCTGACCCGTGCAGAGTTATGATGTCACAATGCCCCCTTAGGCAGATCACAGACAAGGGTCTGTCACCTGGGGGACACGTGCAGCGTTATAATGTCACAATGCCCCCTTAGGCAGATCACATACAAGGGCCTGTCACCTGTGTTACCCGTGCAGAGTTACGATGTCACAATGCCCCCTTAGGCATATCATAGACAAGGGCCTGTCACCTGGGTGCCCCGTGCAGAGTTATGATGTCACAATGCCCCCTTAGGAAGATCATATATAAGGGTCTGTAACCGCGGTGACCAGTGCAGAGTTATGGTGTCACAATGCCCCCTTAGGCAGATCACAGACAAGGGTCTGTCTCCTGGGTGACAAGTGCAGTGTTATGATGTCACAATGCCCCCTTAGGCAGACCACAGACAAGGGTCTGTCACCTGGGTGCCCAGTGCAGACTTATGATGTCACAATGCCCCCTTAGGCAGGTCACAGACAAGGGTCTGTCACCTGGGTCACCAATGCAGAGTTATGATGTGACAATGCCCCCTTAGACAGATCAAAGACAAGGGTCTGTCACCTGGCTGACCAGTGCAGAGTTATGATGTCACAATGCACCCTTTGGGAGTTCACAGACAAGGGTCTGTCACCTGGGTGACCATTGCAGAGTTGTGATGTCACAATACCAATTTAGGCAGATCACTGTCAAGGGTACGTCACCTGGGTTACCAGTGCTCAGTTGTGGTGTCACAATGCCCCCTTAGGTGGATCACAGAGAGGTGTCTGTCACCTGGGTGACCAATGCAGAGTTATGATGTCACAATGCCCCTTAGGCAGATCACATTCAAGGGCCTGTCACATGGGTGACTTGAGCAGACTTATGATGTCACAATGCCCCCTTAGGCAGATCACAGACAACAGTCTGTCACCTGGGTGACCTGTGCAGAATTATGATGTAACAATGCCCCCTTAGACAGATCAAAGACAAGGGTCTCTCACCTGGCTGACCCGTGAAGAGTTATGATGTCACAATGCCCCCTTAGGCAGATCACAGACAAGGGTCTGTCACCTGGGGGACCCGTGCAGCGTTATAATGTCACAATGCCCCCTTAGGCAGATCACATATAAGGGCCTGTCACCTGTGTGACCCGTGCAGGGTTACGATGTCACAATGCCCCCTTAGGCATATCATAGACAAGGGCCTGTCACCTGGGTGCCCCGTGCAGAGTTATGATGTCACAATGCTTCCTAAGGCAGATCAAAGACAAGGGCCTGTCACCTGGGTGCCCAGAGCAGAGTTATGATGCCACAATGCCCCCTTAGGTAGATCATATATAAGGGTCTGTAACCGCGGTGACCAGTGCAGAGTTATGGTGTCACAATGCCCCCTTAGGCAGATCACAGACAAGGGTCTGTCTCCTGGGTGACAAGTGCAGTGTTATGATGTCACAATGCCCCCTTAGGCAGACCACAGACAAGAGTCTGTCACCTGGGTGACCAGTGCAGTGTTATGATGTCACAGTTCCGCCTTAGGCAGATCACAGACAATGGTCTCTCACCTGGGTGATGAGTGCAGAGTTATGATGTCACAATGCCCCCTTAGGCAGATCACAGACAAGGGCCTGTCTCCTGGGTGACAAGTGCAGTGTTATGATGTCACAATGCCCCCTTAGGCAGACCACAGACAAGGGTCTGTCACCTGGGTGACCAGTGCAGAGTTATGATGTCACAGTTCCGCCTTAGGCAGATCACAGACAAGGGTCTCTCACCTGGGTGACGAGTGCAGAGTTATGATGTCACAATGCCCCCTTTAGGCAGATAACAGACAAGGGCCTGTCACCTGGGTGTCCTGTGCAGAGTTATGAATTCACAATGCCCACTTAGACAGATCACAGACAAGGGCCTGTCACCTGGGTGACCAGTGCGGAGTTACTTTGTCACAATGCCCCCTTAGGCAGATCACAGACAAGGGTCTGTGACCTGGGGTACCAGTTCAGAGTAATGATGTCACAATGCCCCCTTAGGCAGTTCTCAGGAAGGGTCTGTCACCTGGGTGACCAGTGCAGATTTATGATATCACAACGCCCACTTAGGCAAATCGCAGACATTGGTCTGTCACCTTGGTGACCAATGCAGAGTTATGATGTCACAATGACCCCTTAGGCAGATCACAGAAAATGGTCTGTCACCTGGGTTTCAAGTGCAGAGTTATTTTTTTATAATACCCCCTTAGGCAGATCACAGACAAGGGCCTGTCACCTGGGTGCCCGGTGCAGAGTTATGAAGTCACAATGCCCCCTTAGGCAGGTTACAAACAAGGGACTGTCACGTGGGTAACCAGTGCAGAGTTATGAAGTCACAATGCCACCTTAGGTAGATCACAGTCAAGGGCCTGTCAACTGGTTGATCAGTGCAGAGTTATGATGTAACAATGCCCCCTTAGGCAGATCACAGACATGGGCCTATCACCTGGGTGACCAGTGCAGAGTTATGATGTCACAATGGTCACTTAGCCAGATCACAGACAAGCGCCTGTCACCTCGGTGACCAGGGCACAGTTATGATGTCATATTTCCCCCTTAAGCAGATTACAGACAAGGGTCTGTCACCTGGGTGACCCGTGCAGTGTTGTGATATCACTATACCCCTGCGGCAGATCACAGACAAGGGTCTGACAGCTGGGTGACCAGTGCAGAGTTATGAAGTCACAATACACATTTAGGCAGATCATAGACAAGGGTCTGTCACCTGGGTGACCCGTGCTGAGATATGTTGTCACAATGCCCCCTTACGCATATCACACACAAGGGTCTGACACCTGGGAGACACGTGCAGATTTATGATGTCACAATGCCCTCTTAGGCAGATCAACAACAAGGGTCTGTCTACTGGGTGATCAGTGCAGAGTTATGATGTCACAATGCCCAAACAGGGAGATCAAAGACAAGAGTCTGCCACCTCGGTGACCAATGCAGAGTTATGATGTCACAATGCCCCCTTAGGCAGCTCAAAGACAAGGGTCTGTCACCTGGGGACCAGTGCAGATTTATTATGTCTCAATGCCCTCTTAGGCAGATCACATTCAAGGGCCTGTCACATGGGTCACCCGTGCAGTGTTTTGATGTCACAATGCCCCCTTAGGCAGATCACAGACAAGGGTCTGCCACCTGGGTGCCTCGTGCAGAGTTATGATGTCAAAATGCCCCCTTGGGCAGATCACAGTCAAAGGTCTGTCACCTGGGTGACCAGTGCAGAGTTATGATGTCACAATGACCCCTTAGGCTGTTCACAGACAGGGGTCTGTAACCTGGGTGACCAGTGAAGTGTTATGATGTCACAATGCCCCCTTAGGCAGATCACAGACAAGGGTCTGTCACCTGCGTGACTAGTGCAGACCTATAACGTCACAATGGCCCCTTAGGCAGTTTACAGACAAGGGTCTCTCACCTGGGAGACCAGTGCAGGGTTATGATATCACAATGCCCCCTTAGGCAGATCACAGACAATGGTCTGTCACCTGGGTGCCCAGTGCAGAGTTATGATGTCACAATGCACCCTTAGGCAGATAACAGACAAGGTTCTGCCACCTGGGTGACCAGTGCAGAGTTATGATATCACAATGACCACTTAAGTAGATCAAAGGCAAGGGTATGTCACCAGGGTGACCCATGCAGTATTATGATGTCACAATGCACCCTTTGGCAGATCAAAGACAAGGGTCTGTCACCTGGGTGACCCGTACAGGGTTATGATGTCACAGTGCCCCCTTATGCAGATGACAGACAAGGGTCTCTCACCTGGGTGACCAGTGCAGAGTTATCATGTCACAATGCCCCCTTAGGGAGTTCACAGACAAGGGGCTGTCACCTGGGTGACCAGTGGAGAGTTGTGATGTCACAAAACCTCCTTTGGCGGATCACAGTCAAGGGTACATCACCTGGGTTACCAGTGCTCAGTTATGATGTCACAATGCCCCCTTAGGCACATCACAGACAAGGGTACGTCACCTGCATTACCAGGGCAGAGTTATGATGTCACAATGCCCTCTTAGGCAGATCACAGACAAGGTTCTGTAACCTCGGTGACTAGTGAAGAGTTATGATCGAACAATGCCCCCTTAGGCAGATCACAGAAATCGGTCTGTCACCTGGGTAACCAGTGCAGAGTTATGATGTCACAATGCCCCCATAGGCAGATAGTGGAAAATAGTCTGTAACCAGGCTGACCAGTGCAGAGTTATGTTGTCACAATACTCCATTAGGCAGATCACAGAAAAGGGTCTGTCACCTGGGTCACCATTGCAGAGTTATGATGTCACAATGCCCCTTTAGGCAGATCACAGGCAAGGGTCTTTCAACTGGGTGACCATTGCAGAGTTAGGAAGTCACATTGCCCCCTTAGGCAGATCACAGACAAGGGCCTGTCACCTGGGTCCCCAGTGCAGGCTTACTATGTCACAATGCCCACTTAGGCAGATCACTGACAAGGGTCTGTCACCTGGGTGACCAGTGCAGAGTTATGATGTCACAGTGACCCCCTAAGCAGATCACTTTCAAGGGCCGGTCACGTGGGTGACACGTGCAGAGTTATGATGTCACAATGCCCCCTTAGGCAGATAACAGACAAGGGTCTGTCACCTGGGTACCCCGTGCAGATTTATGATGTCACAAGGCCCCCTTAGGCAGATCAAAGACAAGGGTCTGTCATCTGGGTGACCAGTGCAGATTTATAATGCCACAATGCCCCCTTAGGTAGTTCACAGAGCAGGGTCTGTCACCAGGGTGACCAGTGCAGAGTTGTGATGTCACAATGACCCCTTAGGCAGATCATACATAAGGGACTGTAACTGCAGTGACCACTGCAGATTTATGATGTCACAATTCCCACTTAGGCGGATCACTGACAAGGGTTTGTCTCCTGGGTGACAAGTGCAGTGTTATGATGTCACAATGCCCCCTTAGGCAGATCACAGACAAGGGTCTGTCACCTGGGTGACCAGTGCAGAGTTATGATGTCACAATGCCCCCTTAGGCAGATCACAGTGAGGGGTATGTCACCTTGGTGACCAATGCAGTGTTATGATGTCACAATGACCCCTTAGACAGATCACATTCAAGGGCCTGTCACATGGGTGACTCAAGCAGAATTATGATGTCACAATGCCCCCTTTGACAGATCACAGACAAGAGTCTGTCACCTGAGTGCCCCGTGCAGATTTATGATGTAACAATGCCCCCTTAGACAGATCAAACACAGGGGTCTGTCACGTGGCTGACCAGTGTAGAGTTATAATGTCACTATGCCCCCTTAGGCAGATCAAAGACAAGGATCTGCCACCTGGGTGTCCTTTGCAGAGTTATGATGTCACAATGCCCCCTTAGGCAGATCACATACAGTGGCCTGTCACATGGGTGTCCAGTGCAGATGTATGATGTCACAATGCCCCCTTAGGCAGATCACAGACAAGGGTCGGTCACCTGGGTAACCAGTACAGAGTTATAATGTCACAACGCCCCCTTAGGCAGTTCACAGACAAGGGTCTGTCACCTGGGTGACCAGTGCAGAGTTGTGATGTCACAATGCCCCCTTAGGCAGTTCACAGAGAAGGGTCTGTCACTTGGGTGATCAGTGCAGATTTATGACGTGACAACGCCCCCTTAGGCAGATCACAGACAATGGTCTGTCACCTTGGTGACCAATGCAGTGTTATGATGTCACAATGCCCCCTTAGGCAGATAACAGACAAGGGTCTGTCACCAGGGTGAGCAGTGCAGGGTTATAATGTCACAATGACCCCCTAGGCAGATCACAGACTAGGGTCTCTCACCTGGGTGACGAGTGCAGAGTTATGAAGTCACAATTCCCTCTTAGGCAGATCACAGACAAAGCCCTGTCACATGGGTGCCCAGTGCAGACTTATGATGTCACAATGCCTCCTTAGGCACATCACAGAGAAGGGTCTGTCACCTGGGTGACCAATGCAGAGTTATGATGTCACAATGCCCCCTTAGGCAGATCACATTCAAGGGCCTGTCACATGGGTGCCCCGTGCAGAGTTATGATGTGACAATGCCCCCTTAGGCAGATCAAAGACAAGGGTCTGTCACCTGGCTGACCAGTGCAGAGTTATGATGTCACAATGCACCCTTAGGGAGTTCACAGACAAGGATCCATCACCTGGGTGACCAGTGCAGAGTTGTGATGTCACAATACCAGTTTAGGCAGATCACTGTCAAGGGTACATCACCTGGGTTACCAGTGCTCAGTTATGATGTCACAATGCCCCCTTAGGCGGATCACAGAGAGGTGTCTGTCACCTGGGTGACCAATGCAGAGTTATGATGTCACAATGCCCCTTAGGCAGATCACATTCAAGGGCCTGTCACATGGGTGACTCGAGCAGACTTATGATGTCACAATGCCCCCTTAGGCAGATCACAGACAAGAGTCTCTCACCTGGGTGACCCGTGCAGAATTATGATGTAACAATGCCCCCTTACACAGATCAAAGACAAAGGTCTTTCAGCTGGGTGACCCGTGCAGAGCTATGATGTCACAATGCCCCCTTAGGCCGATGACAGAAAAGAGTCTGCCACCTGGGTGCCTCGAACAGAATTATGATGTCACAATGCCCTCTTGGGCAGATCACAAAGAAGGGTCTGTCACCTGGGTGACCAGTGCAGAGTTATTATATCCCAAGGACCCCTTAGGCAGTTCACAGACAGGGGTCTGTCACCTGGGTGACCAGTGCAGAGTTATGATGTCACAATGCCCCCTTAGGTAGATCATATATAAGGGTCTTTAACCGCGGTGACCAGTGCAGAGTTATGGTGTCACAATGCCCCTTTAGGCAGATCACAGACAAGGGTCTGTCTCCTGGGTGACAAGTGCAGTGTTATCATGTCACAATGCCCACTTAGGCAGACCACAGACAAGGGTCTGTCACCTGGGTGACCAGTGCAGAGTTACGATGTCACAATGCCCCCTTAGGCAGATCACAGACAAGGGCCTGTCACCTGGGTCCCCAGTGCAGACTTACTATGTCACAATGCCCACTTAGGCAGATCACTGACAAGGGTCTGTCACCTGGGTGACCAGTGCAGAGTTATGATGTCACAGTGACCCCTTAAGCAGATCGCTTTCAAGGGCCTGTCACGTGGGTGACACATGCAGAGTTATGATGTCACAATGCCCCCTTAGGCAGATAACAGACAAGAGTCTGTCACCTGGGTACCCCGTGCAGAGTTATGATGTCATAATGCCCCCTTAGGCAGATCAAAGACAAGGGTCTGTCACCTGGGTTACCAGTGCAGAGTTATAAAGCCACAATGCCCCCTTAGGCAGTTCACAGACAAGGGGCTGTCACCTGGGTGACCAGTGGAGAGTTGTGATGTCACAAAACCTCCTTTGGCGGATCACAGTCAAGGGTACATCACCTGGGTTACCAGTGCTCAGTTATGATGTCACAATGCCCCCTTAGGCACATCACAGACAAGGGTACGTCACCTGCATTACCAGGGCAGAGTTATGATGTCACAATGCCCTCTTAGGCAGATCACAGACAAGGTTCTGTAACCTCGGTGACTAGTGAAGAGTTATGATCGAACAATGCCCCCTTAGGCAGATCACAGAAATCGGTCTGTCACCTGGGTAACCAGTGCAGAGTTATGATGTCACAATGCCCCCATAGGCAGATAGTGGAAAATAGTCTGTAACCAGGCTGACCAGTGCAGAGTTATGTTGTCACAATACTCCATTAGGCAGATCACAGAAAAGGGTCTGTCACCTGGGTCACCATTGCAGAGTTATGATGTCACAATGCCCCTTTAGGCAGATCACAGGCAAGGGTCTTTCACCTGGGTGACCATTGCAGAGTTAGGAAGTCACATTGCCCCCTTAGGCAGATCACAGACAAGGGCCTGTCACCTGGGTCCCCAGTGCAGGCTTACTATGTCACAATGCCCACTTAGGCAGATCACTGACAAGGGTCTGTCACCTGGGTGACCAGTGCAGAGTTATGATGTCACAGTGACCCCCTAAGCAGATCACTTTCAAGGGCCGGTCACGTGGGTGACACGTGCAGAGTTATGATGTCACAATGCCCCCTTAGGCAGATAACAGACAAGGGTCTGTCACCTGGGTACCCCGTGCAGATTTATGATGTCACAAGGCCCCCTTAGGCAGATCAAAGACAAGGGTCTGTCATCTGGGTGACCAGTGCAGATTTATAATGCCACAATGCCCCCTTAGGTAGTTCACAGAGCAGGGTCTGTCACCAGGGTGACCAGTGCAGAGTTGTGATGTCACAATGACCCCTTAGGCAGATCATACATAAGGGACTGTAACTGCAGTGACCAGTGCAGATTTATGATGTCACAATTCCCACTTAGGCAGATCACTGACAAGGGTTTGTCTCCTGGGTGACAAGTGCAGTGTTATGATGTCACAATGCCCCCTTAGGCAGATCACAGACAAGGGTCTGTCACCTGGGTGACCAGTGCAGAGTTATGATGTCACAATGCCCCCTTAGGCAGATCACAGTGAGGGGTATGTCACCTTGGTGACCAATGCAGTGTTATGATGTCACAATGACCCCTTAGACAGATCACATTCAAGGGCCTGTCACATGGGTGACTCAAGCAGAATTATGATGTCACAATGCCCCCTTTGACAGATCACAGACAAGAGTCTGTCACCTGAGTGCCCCGTGCAGATTTATGATGTAACAATGCCCCCTTAGACAGATCAAACACAGGGGTCTGTCACGTGGCTGACCAGTGTAGAGTTATAATGTCACTATGCCCCCTTAGGCAGATCAAAGACAAGGATCTGCCACCTGGGTGTCCTTTGCAGAGTTATGATGTCACAATGCCCCCTTAGGCAGATCACATACAGTGGCCTGTCACATGGGTGTCCAGTGCAGATGTATGATGTCACAATGCCCCCTTAGGCAGATCACAGACAAGGGTCGGTCACCTGGGTAACCAGTACAGAGTTATAATGTCACAACGCCCCCTTAGGCAGTTCACAGACAAGGGTCTGTCACCTGGGTGACCAGTGCAGAGTTGTGATGTCACAATGCCCCCTTAGGCAGTTCACAGAGAAGGGTCTGTCACTTGGGTGATCAGTGCAGATTTATGATGTGACAACGCCCCCTTAGGCAGATCACAGACACTGGTCTGTCACCTTGGTGACCAATGCAGTGTTATGATGTCACAATGCCCCCTTAGGCAGATAACAGACAAGGGTCTGTCACCAGGGTGAGCAGTGCAGGGTTATAATGTCACAATGACCCCCTAGGCAGATCACAGACTAGGGTCTCTCACCTGGGTGACGAGTGCAGAGTTATGAAGTCACAATTCCCTCTTAGGCAGATCACAGACAAAGCCCTGTCACATGGGTGCCCAGTGCAGACTTATGATGTCACAATGCCTCCTTAGGCACATCACAGAGAAGGGTCTGTCACCTGGGTGACCAATGCAGAGTTATGATGTCACAATGCCCCCTTAGGCAGATCACATTCAAGGGCCTGTCACATGGGTGCCCCGTGCAGAGTTATGATGTGACAATGCCCCCTTAGGCAGATCAAAGACAAGGGTCTGTCACCTGGCTGACCAGTGCAGAGTTATGATGTCACAATGCACCCTTAGGGAGTTCACAGACAAGGATCCGTCACCTGGGTGACCAGTGCAGAGTTGTGATGTCACAATACCAGTTTAGGCAGATCACTGTCAAGGGTACATCACCTGGGTTACCAGTGCTCAGTTATGATGTCACAATGCCCCCTTAGGCGGATCACAGAGAGGTGTCTGTCACCTGGGTGACCAATGCAGAGTTATGATGTCACAATGCCCCTTAGGCAGATCACATTCAAGGGCCTGTCACATGGGTGACTCGAGCAGACTTATGATGTCACAATGCCCCCTTAGGCAGATCACAGACAAGAGTCTCTCACCTGGGTGACCCGTGCAGAATTATGATGTAACAATGCCCCCTTAGACAGATCAAAGACAAAGGTCTTTCAGCTGGGTGACCCGTGCAGAGCTATGATGTCACAATGCCCCCTTAGGCCGATGACAGAAAAGAGTCTGCCACCTGGGTGCCTCGAACAGAATTATGATGTCACAATGCCCTCTTGGGCAGATCACAAAGAAGGGTCTGTCACCTGGGTGACCAGTGCAGAGTTATTATATCCCAAGGACCCCTTAGGCAGTTCACAGACAGGGGTCTGTCACCTGGGTGACCAGTGCAGAGTTATGATGTCACAATGCCCCCTTAGGTAGATCATATATAAGGGTCTTTAACCGCGGTGACCAGTGCAGAGTTATGGTGTCACAATGCCCCTTTAGGCAGATCACAGACAAGGGTCTGTCTCCTGGGTGACAAGTGCAGTGTTATCATGTCACAATGCCCACTTAGGCAGACCACAGACAAGGGTCTGTCACCTGGGTGACCAGTGCAGAGTTACGATGTCACAATGCCCCCTTAGGCAGATCACAGACAAGGGCCTGTCACCTGGGTCCCCAGTGCAGACTTACTATGTCACAATGCCCACTTAGGCAGATCACTGACAAGGGTCTGTCACCTGGGTGACCAGTGCAGAGTTATGATGTCACAGTGACCCCTTAAGCAGATCGCTTTCAAGGGCCTGTCACGTGGGTGACACATGCAGAGTTATGATGTCACAATGCCCCCTTAGGCAGATAACAGACAAGAGTCTGTCACCTGGGTACCCCGTGCAGAGTTATGATGTCATAATGCCCCCTTAGGCAGATCAAAGACAAGGGTCTGTCACCTGGGTGACCAGTGCAGAGTTATAAAGCCACAATGCCCCCTTAGGCAGTTCACAGACAAGGGACTGTCACCTGGGTCCCCAGTGCAGACTTACTATGTCACAATGCCCACTTAGGCAGATCACTGACAAGGGTCTGTCACCTGGGTGACCAGTGCAGAGTTATGATGTCACAGTGACCCCTTAAGCAGATCACTTTCAAGGGTCTGTCACCTGGGTACCCCGTGCAGAGTTATGATGTCACAATGCCCCCTTAGGCATATAACAGACAAGGGTCTGTCACCTGGGTACCCCGTGCAGAGTTATGATGTCACAATGCCCCCTTAGGCAGATCAAAGACAAGGGTCTGTCACCTGGGTGACCAGTGCAGAGTTATAAAGCCACAATGCCCCCTTAGGCAGTTCACAGACAAGGGACTGTCACCTGGGTGACCAGTGCAGAGTTATGATGTCACAATGCCTCCTTAGGCAAATCACAGACAAGGGTCTGTCACCTGGGTGACCCGTGCAGAGTTATGATGTCACAGTGCCCCTTTGGCAGATCACAGACAAGGGTTTGTCACCTGGGTGACCAGTGCAGAGTTATGGTGTCACAATGCCCCCTTAGGCAGTTCACAGAGAAGGGTCTGTCACTTGGGTGATCAGTGCAGATTTATGATGTGACAACGCCCCCTTAGGCAGATCACAGACAGTGGTCTGTCACCTTGGTGACCAATGCAGTGTTATGATGTCACAATGCCCCCTTAGGCAGATAACAGACAAGGGTCTGTCACCAGGGTGAGCAGTGCAGGGTTATAATGTCACAATGACCCCCTAGGCAGATCACAGACTAGGGTCTCTCACCTGGGTGACGAGTGCAGAGTTATGAAGTCACAATTCCCTCTTAGGCAGATCACAGACAAAGCCCTGTCACATGGGTGCCCAGTGCAGACTTATGATGTCACAATGCCTCCTTAGGCACATCACAGAGAAGGGTCTGTCACCTGGGTGACCAATGCAGAGTTATGATGTCACAATGCCCCCTTAGGCAGATCACATTCAAGGGCCTGTCACATGGGTGCCCCGTGCAGAGTTATGATGTGACAATGCCC
The DNA here is from genome assembly GCF_029281585.2 of Gorilla gorilla gorilla. Classification (NCBI taxonomy): domain Eukaryota; kingdom Metazoa; phylum Chordata; class Mammalia; order Primates; family Hominidae; genus Gorilla; species Gorilla gorilla. Next base: position 5,027,311 of record NC_073240.2, read on the forward strand.
CCTTAGGCAGATCAAAGACAAGGGTCTGTCACCTGGCTGACCAGTGCAGAGTTATGATGTCACAATGCACCCTTAGGGAGTTCACAGACAAGGATCCGTCACCTGGGTGACCAGTGCAGAGTTGTGATGTCACAATACCAGTTTAGGCAGATCACTGTCAAGGGTACATCACCTGGGTTACCAGTGCTCAGTTATGATGTCACAATGCCCCCTTAGGCGGATCACAGAGAGGTGTCTGTCACCTGGGTGACCAATGCAGAGTTATGATGTCACAATGCCCCTTAGGCAGATCACATTCAAGGGCCTGTCACATGGGTGACTCGAGCAGACTTATGATGTCACAATGCCCCCTTAGGCAGATCACAGACAAGAGTCTCTCACCTGGGTGACCCATGCAGAATTATGATGTAACAATGCCCCCTTACACAGATCAAAGACAAAGGTCTTTCAGCTGGGTGACCCGTGCAGAGCTATGATGTCACAATGCCCCCTTAGGCCGATGACAGAAAAGAGTCTGCCACCTGGGTGCCTCGAACAGAATTATGATGTAACAATGCCCTCTTGGGCAGATCACAAAGAAGGGTCTGTCACCTGGGTGACCAGTGCAGAGTTATTATATCCCAAGGACCCCTTAGGCAGTTCACAGACAGGGGTCTGTCACCTGGGTGACCAGTGCAGAGTTATGATGTCACAATGCCCCCTTAGGTAGATCATATATAAGGGTCTTTAACCGCGGTGACCAGTGCAGAGTTATGGTGTCACAATGCCCCTTTAGGCAGATCACAGACAAGGGTCTGTCTCCTGGGTGACAAGTGCAGTGTTATCATGTCACAATGCCCACTTAGGCAGACCACAGACAAGGGTCTGTCACCTGGGTGACCAGTGCAGAGTTACGATGTCACAATGCCCCCTTAGGCAGATCACAGACAAGGGCCTGTCACCTGGGTCCCCAGTGCAGACTTACTATGTCACAATGCCCACTTAGGCAGATCACTGACAAGGGTCTGTCACCTGGGTGACCAGTGCAGAGTTATGATGTCACAGTGACCCCTTAAGCAGATCGCTTTCAAGGGCCTGTCACGTGGGTGACACATGCAGAGTTATGATGTCACAATGCCCCCTTAGGCAGATAACAGACAAGAGTCTGTCACCTGGGTACCCCGTGCCGAGTTATGATGTCACAATGCCCCCTTAGGCAGATCAAAGACAAGGGTCTGTCACCTGGGTGACCAGTGCAGAGTTATAAAGCCACAATGCCCCCTTAGGCAGTTCACAGACAAGGGACTGTCACCTGGGTCCCCAGTGCAGACTTACTATGTCACAATGCCCACTTAGGCAGATCACTGACAAGGGTCTGTCACCTGGGTGACCAGTGCAGAGTTATGATGTCACAGTGACCCCTTAAGCAGGTCACTTTCAAGGGCCTGTCACGTGGGTGACTCATGCAGAATTATGATGTCACAATGCCCCCTAAGGCAGATAACAGACAAGGGTCTGTCCCCTGGGTACCCCGTGCAGAGTTATGATGTCACAATGCCCCCTTAGGCATATAACAGACAAGGGTCTGTCACCTGGGTACCCCGTGCAGAGTTATGATGTCACAATGCCCCCTTAGGCAGATCAAAGACAAGGGTCTGTCACCTGGGTGACCAGTGCAGAGTTATAAAGCCACAATGCCCCCTTAGGCAGTTCACAGACAAGGGACTGTCACCTGGGTGACCAGTGCAGAGTTATGATGTCACAATGCCTCCTTAGGCAAATCACAGACAAGGGTCTGTCACCTGGGTGACCCGTGCAGAGTTATGATGTCACAGTGCCCCCTTTGGCAGATCACAGACAAGGGTTTGTCACCTGGGTGACCAGTGCAGAGTTATGGTGTCACAATGCCCCCTTAGGCAGATCAAAGACAAGGGTCTGTTATCTGGGTGACCAGTGCAGATTTATAATGCCACAATGCCCCCTTAGGTAGTTCACAGAGCAGGGTCTGTCACCTGGGTGACCAGTGCAGTGTTATGATGTCACAATGCCCCCTTAGGCAGATCACAGTGAGGGGTATGTCACCTTGGTGACCAATGCAGTGTTATGATGTCACAATGACCCCTTAGACAGATCACATTCAAGGGCCTGTCACATGGGTGACTCAAGCAGAATTATGATGTCACAATGCCCCCTTTGACAGATCACAGACAAGAGTCTGTCACCTGAGTGCCCCGTGCAGATTTATGATGTAACAATGCCCCCTTAGACAGATCAAACACAGGGGTCTGTCACGTGGCTGACCAGTGTAGAGTTATAATGTCACTATGCCCCCTTAGGCAGATCAAAGACAAGGATCTGCCACCTGGGTGTCCTTTGCAGAGTTATGATGTCACAATGCCCCCTTAGGCAGATCACATACAGTGGCCTGTCACATGGGTGTCCAGTGCAGATGTATGATGTCACAATGCCCCCTTAGGCAGATCACAGACAAGGGTCGGTCACCTGGGTAACCAGTACAGAGTTATAATGTCACAACGCCCCCTTAGGCAGTTCACAGACAAGGGTCTGTCACCTGGGTGACCAGTGCAGAGTTGTGATGTCACAATGCCCCCTTAGGCAGTTCACAGAGAAGGGTCTGTCACTTGGGTGATCAGTGCAGATTTATGATGTGACAACGCCCCCTTAGGCAGATCACAGACAATGGTCTGTCACCTTGGTGACCAATGCAGTGTTATGATGTCACAATGCCCCCTTAGGCAGATAACAGACAAGGGTCTGTCACCAGGGTGAGCAGTGCAGGGTTATAATGTCACAATGACCCCCTAGGCAGATCACAGACTAGGGTCTCTCACCTGGGTGACGAGTGCAGAGTTATGAAGTCACAATTCCCTCTTAGGCAGATCACAGACAAAGCCCTGTCACATGGGTGCCCAGTGCAGACTTATGATGTCACAATGCCTCCTTAGGCACATCACAGAGAAGGGTCTGTCACCTGGGTGACCAATGCAGAGTTATGATGTCACAATGCCCCCTTAGGCAGATCACATTCAAGGGCCTGTCACATGGGTGCCCCGTGCAGAGTTATGATGTGACAATGCCCCCTTAGGCAGATCAAAGACAAGGGTCTGTCACCTGGCTGACCAGTGCAGAGTTATGATGTCACAATGCACCCTTAGGGAGTTCACAGACAAGGATCCGTCACCTGGGTGACCAGTGCAGAGTTGTGATGTCACAATACCAGTTTAGGCAGATCACTGTCAAGGGTACATCACCTGGGTTACCAGTGCTCAGTTATGATGTCACAATGCCCCCTTAGGCGGATCACAGAGAGGTGTCTGTCACCTGGGTGACCAATGCAGAGTTATGATGTCACAATGCCCCTTAGGCAGATCACATTCAAGGGCCTGTCACATGGGTGACTCGAGCAGACTTATGATGTCACAATGCCCCCTTAGGCAGATCACAGACAAGAGTCTCTCACCTGGGTGACCTGTGCAGAATTATGATGTAACAATGCCCCCTTAGACAGATCAAAGACAAGGGTCTTTCAGCTGGGTGACCCGTGCAGAGCTATGATGTCACAATGCCCCCTTAGGCCGATGACAGAAAAGAGTCTGCCACCTGGGTGCCTCGAACAGAATTATGATGTCACAATGCCCTCTTGGGCAGATCACAAAGAAGGGTCTGTCACCTGGGTGACCAGTGCAGAGTTATTATATCCCAAGGACCCCTTAGGCAGTTCACAGACAGGGGTCTGTCACCTGGGTGACCAGTGCAGAGTTATGATGTCACAATGCCCCCTTAGGTAGATCATATATAAGGGTCTTTAACCGCGGTGACCAGTGCAGAGTTATGGTGTCACAATGCCCCTTTAGGCAGATCACAGACAAGGGTCTGTCTCCTGGGTGACAAGTGCAGTGTTATCATGTCACAATGCCCCCTTAGGCAGACCACAGACAAGGGTCTGTCACCTGGGTGACCAGTGCAGAGTTATGATGTCACAATGCCCCCTTAGGCAGATCACAGACAAGGGCCTGTCACCTGGGTCCCCAGTGCAGACTTACTATGTCACAATGCCCACTTAGGCAGATCACTGACAAGGGTCTGTCACCTGGGTGACCAGTGCAGAGTTATGATGTCACAGTGACCCCTTAAGCAGATCGCTTTCAAGGGCCTGTCACGTGGGTGACACATGCAGAGTTATGATGTCACAATGCCCCCTTAGGCAGATAACAGACAAGAGTCTGTCACCTGGGTACCCCGTGCAGAGTTATGATGTCACAATGCCCCCTTAGGCAGATCAAAGACAAGAGTCTGTCACCTGGGTGACCAGTGCAGAGTTATAAAGCCACAATGCCCCCTTAGGCAGTTCACAGACAAGGGACTGTCACCTGGGTCCCCAGTGCAGACTTACTATGTCACAATGCCCACTTAGGCAGATCACTGACAAGGGTCTGTCACCTGGGTGACCAGTGCAGAGTTATGATGTCACAGTGACCCCTTAAGCAGATCACTTTCAAGGGCCTGTCACGTGGGTGACTCATGCAGAATTATGATGTCACAATGCCCCCTTAGGCAGATAACAGACAAGGGTCTGTCACCTGGGTACCCCGTGCAGAGTTATGATGTCACAATGCCCCCTTAGGCATATAACAGACAAGGGTCTGTCACCTGGGTACCCCGTGCAGAGTTATGATGTCACAATGCCCCCTTAGGCAGATCAAAGACAAGGGTCTGTCACCTGGGTGACCAGTGCAGAGTTATAAAGCCACAATGCCCCCTTAGGCAGTTCACAGACAAGGGACTGTCACCTGGGTGACCAGTGCAGAGTTATGATGTCACAATGCCTCCTTAGGCAAATCACAGACAAGGGTCTGTCACCTGGGTGACCCGTGCAGAGTTATGATGTCACAGTGCCCCCTTTGGCAGATCACAGACAAGGGTTTGTCACCTGGGTGACCAGTGCAGAGTTATGGTGTCACAATGCCCCCTTAGGCAGATCAAAGACAAGGGTCTGTTATCTGGGTGACCAGTGCAGATTTATAATGCCACAATGCCCCCTTAGGTAGTTCACAGAGCAGGGTCTGTCACCTGGGTGACCAGTGCAGTGTTATGATGTCACAATGACCCCTTAGGCAGATCATACATAAGGGAATGTAACCGCAGTGACCAATGCAGATTTATGATGTCACAATTCCCACTTAGGCAGATCACAGGCAAGGGTCTGTCACCTGGGTGACCAGTGCAGAGTTATGATGTCACAATGCCCCCTTAGGCAGATCACAGACAAGGGTCTGTGTCCTGGGTGACCAGTGCAGAGTAATGATGTCACAATGCAACCTTTGGCAGTTCACAGGAAGGGTCTGTCACCTTGGTGAACAGTGAAGATTTATGATGTCACAACGCCCACTTAGGCAAATCACAGGCAATGGTCTCCCACCTTGGTGACCAATGCAGAGTTATGATGTCACAATGACCCCTTAGGCAGATCACAGACAATGGTCTGTCACCTGGTTTCCAAGTGTAGAGTTATGATGTTATAATGCCTCCTTAGGCAGGTCACAGACAAGGGCCTGTCACCTGGGTGCCCGGTGCAGAGTTATGATGTCACAATGCCCCCTTAGGCAGGTTACAAACAAGGGACTGTCACGTGGGTAACCAGTGCAGAGTTGTGAAGTCACAATGCCACCTTAGGGAGATCACAGACAAGGGCCTATCAACTGGTTGATCAGTGCAGAGTTATGATGTCACAATGCCCCCTTAGGCAGTTCACAGATATGGGCCTATCACCTGGGTGACCAGTGCAGAGTTATGATGTCACAATGATCAGTTAGCCAGATCACAGACAAGCGCCTGTCACCTGGGTGAGCAGGGCACAGTTATGATGTCACATGCCCCCTCAGGCAGATCACAGACAAGGGTCTGACACCAGGGTAACCTGTGCAATGTTGTGATATCACAATGCCCCCTGAGGCAGATCACAGACAAGGGTCTGACAGCTGGGTGACCAGTACAGAGTTATGATGTCATATTTCCCCCTTAAGCAGATTACAGACAAGGGTCTGTCACCTGGGTGACCCGTGCAGAGTTATGATGTCACAATGCCCCTTAGGCCGATCACAGACAAGGGTCTGTCACCTGTGTGACCAGTGCAGAGTTATGAAGTCACAATACACACTTACGCAGATCAGAGACAAGGGTCTGTCACCTGGGTTACCCGAGCTGAGATATGTTGTCACAATGCCCCCTTACGCATATCACAGACAAGGGTCTGACACCTGGGAGACGAGTGCAGAGTTATGATGTCACAATGCCCCCTGAGGCAGATCACAAACAAGGATCTGTCTACTGGGTGATCAGTGCAGAGTTATGATGTCACAATGCCCACACAGGGAGATCAAAGACAAGAGACTGCCACCTCGGTGACAAATGCAGAGTTATGATGTCACAATGCCCACTTATTCAGATCACGGACAATGGTCTCTCACCAGTGTGACCAGCAGAGAGTTATGATGACACAACGACCCCTTAGGCAGATCACGGAGAATGGTCTGTCACCTGGGTGAACAGTGCAGAGTTATGATGTCACAATGCCCTCTTAGCAGATCACAGAAAAGTGCCTGTCACCTGGGTGACCTGTGCAGAGTTATGATCTCACAATGCCCCCTTAGGCAGATCACATACAAGGGTCTGTCACCTGGGGGACCCGTGCAGTGTTAGAATGTCACAATGCCCCCTTAGGCAGATCACATACAAGGGCCTGTCACCTGTGTGACACGTGCAGAGTTACGATGTCACAATGCCCCCTTAGGCATATAATAGACAAGGGCCTGTCACCTGGGTGCCCTGTGCAGAGTTATGATGTCACAATACCTCCTAAGGCAGATCAAAGACAAGGGCCTGTCACCTGGGTGCCCAGTGCAGAGTTATGATGTCACAATGCCCCCTTAGGTAGAGCATACATAAGGGTCTGTAACCGCTGTGACCAGTGCAGAGTTATGGTGTCACAATGCCCCCTTAGGCACATCACAGACAAGGGCCTGTCACCTGGGTTCCCGGTGCAGAGTTATGATGTCACAATGCCCCTTTAGGCAGGTTACGAACGGGGGACTGTCACGTAGGTAACCAGTGCAGCGTTATGAAGTCACAATGCCACCTTAGGGAGATCACAGACAAGGGTCTGTCACCTCGGTGACCAGTGCAGGGTTATGATGTCACAATGCCTCCTTAGACAGATCACAGACAAGGGTCTGTCACTTGGCTGAACTGTGCAGAGTTATGATGTCACAATGCCCCCTTAGGCAGATCACTGACAAGGGTCTGTCACCTCGGTGACCAGTGGAGAATTCTGATATCACAATGCCCCTTAGGCAGATCACTGACAAGGGTCTGACAACACTGTGACCAGTGCAGATTTATGATGTCACAATGCCCCCTTAGGCAGATCAAAGACAAGGGTCTGCCACCTCGGTGACACGTGCAGTGTTATGATGTCAAAATACCCGTTTAGGCAGATCAAAGACAAGGGTTTGTCACCTGCGTGCCCAGTGCAGAGTTCTGATGTTACAATGCACCCTTAGTCAGATCACAGACAAAGGTCTGTCACCTCGGCGCCCCGTGCAGTGTTTTGATGTCACAATGCCCCCTTATTCAGATCACAGACAAGGGTCTGTCACCTGGGTGACCCGTGCAGAGTTATGATGTCACAATGCCCCCTTAGGCAGATCAAAGACAAGGCTGTGTCACGTGGGTTACCAGTGCAGAGTTATGATGTCTCAATAGCCACTTAGGCCGATCACATTCAAGGGCCAGTCACATGGGTGACCCGTGTAGTGTTTTCATGTCACAATGCCCCCTTAGGCAGATCACACACAAGGGTCTGCCACCTGGTTGCCTCATGCATATTTATGATGTCACAATGCATCCTTGGGCAGATCACAGACAAGGGTCTGTCACCTGGGTGACCAGAGCAGAGTTCTGATGTCACAATGACCCCTTAGGCAGTACACAGACAACCGTCTGTCACCTGGGTGACCAGAGCAGAGTTTTGATGTCACAATGCCCCCTTAGGCAGATCACAGACAAGGGTGTGTCACCTGCGTGACTACTGCAGAGTTGTGATGTCACAATGCCACCTTAGGCAGATCACAGTCAGAGGAATGTCACCTGTGTTTCCAGTGCACTGTTATGATGTCACAATGACCTCTTAGGCAGATCACAGTCAAGGGTACGTCACCTGGGTAACCACTGCTCAGTTATGATGTCACAATGCCCTCTGAGGCAGATCACAGACAAGGGTCTGTCTCCACGGTGACTAGTGAAGAGTTATGATGCAACAATGCCCCCTTAGGCAGATCACAGAAAATGGTCTGTCACCTGGGTGACCAGTGCAGAGTTATGATGTCAAAATGCCCCCTTAGAGAGATCAAAGACAAGGGTCTGTCTCCTGGGTGACCAGTGCATAGTTATGATGTCACAATGCCCCCTTAGGCAGATCACAGAAAAGGATCTGTCATCTGGGTGACAAGTGCAGAGTTATGATGTCACAATGCCCACTTATTCAGATCATGGACAATGGTCTCTCACCAGGGTGACCAGCGCAGAGTTATGATGACACAACGACCCCTTAGGCAGATCACGGAGAAGGGTCTGTCACCTGGGTGAACAGTGCAGAGTTATGATGTCAAAATGCCCCCGTAGCAGATCACAGACAAGGGCCTGTCACCTGGGTGACCAGTACAGAGTTATGAGGTCACAATGCCCCGTTAGGCAGATCATAGAAAAGGGTCTGTCAGCTGGGTGTCCAGTGCAGAGTTATGATGTCACAATGCCCCCTTAGGCAGATCACAGAAAAGGATCTGTCATCTGGGTGACAAGTGCAGAGTTATGATGTCACAATGCCCACTTATTCAGATCATGGACAATGGTCTCTCACCAGGGTGACCAGCGCAGAGTTATGATGACACAACGACCCCTTAGGCAGATCACGGAGAAGGGTCTGTCACCTGGGTGAACAGTGCAGAGTTATGATGTCAAAATGCCCCCATAGCAGATCACAGACAAGGGCCTGTCACCTGGGTGACCAGTACAGAGTTATGAGGTCACATTGCCCCGTTAGGCAGATCAAAGACAAGGCTCTGTCAGCTGGGTGTCAAGTGCAGAGTTATGATGTCACAATGCCCCCTTAGGCGGATCACGGACAAGAGTCTGTCACCTGGGTGACCAGCGCAGAGTTATGATGTCACAATGACACCTAAGGAAAATCACAGACAAGGGTCTGTCACCTGGGTGACCAGTGCAGAGTTATGATGTCACATTTCCCTCTTAGGCAGATCAAAGACAACGGTCAGTCACCTGGGTGACCAGTGCAGAATTATGATGTCACAATGCCCCCTTAGGCAGACCAGGGACAAGGGTCTGTCACCAGGGTGACCAGTGCAGAGTTATGATGTCACAATGGCCCCTTAGGCAGATCACAGACAAGGGTCTTTAACCTTAGTGACCAGTGCAGAGTTATGATGTCACTATGCCCCCTTAGGCATATCAAAGTCAAGGGTCTGTCACCTTGGTTTCCAGTGCATAGTTATGCTGTCACAATGCCCCCTTAGGCAGATCACTGACAACGGTCTGTCACCTGGGTGACCAGTGCAGACTTATGATATCACAACGCCCCCTTAGGCAGATCAGAGACAAGGGTCTGTCTCCTGGGTGCCCACTGCAGAGTTATGATGGCACAATGCCCCATTAGGCAGATCACAGACAAGGGTCAGTCACCTGGGTGACAAGTGCAGAGTTATGATGTCACAATGCCCCCTTAGGCAGATCAAAGACAAGGGTCTGTTACCTGGGTTTTCGGTGCAGAGTTTTGATGTCACTATGCCCCTTAGGCACATCACAGACAAGGGCCTGTCCCCTGGGTGACCAGCGCAGAGGTATGATGTCACAATGCCCCCTTAGGCAGATCACAGACAAGCATCTGTCACCTGTGTGTCCAGTGCGGAGTTATGATGTCACAATGACCCCTTGGGCAGATCACAGACAAGGGTCTGTCACCTGGGTGACCAGTGCAGAGTTATGATGTCACAATAACCCCTTAGGCAGTTCACAGACAGGGGTCTGTCACGTGGGTGACCAGTGCAGTGTTATGATGTCATAATGCCCCCTTAGGCCGATCACAGACAAAGGTCTGTCACCTGTGTGACCACTGCAGAGTTATGATGTCACAATACACACTTACGCAGATCAGAGACAAGGGTCAGTCACCTGGGTGAGCAGTGTAGAGTTATGAAGTCACAATGCCCCCTTCGGCAGATCACAGACAAGGGCCTGTCACCTGGGAGACCAGTGTAGAGATATGATGTCACAATGATCGGTTAGGCAGGTCACAGACAGGGGTCTGTCACCTGGGTGACGAGAGCAGAGTTATGATGTCAAAATGCCCCTTAGGCAGATCACAGACAACGGTCTGTCACCTGCATGACCAGTGCAGAGTTATGAGGTCACAATACCCCCTTAGGCAGATCACAGACAAGGGTCTGTCACCTGGGTGACCGGTGAAGAGATATGATGTCACAATGCCCGTTTAGGCAAATCACAGACAGGGGTCTGTCACCTGGGTGACGAGTGCAGAGTTATGATGTCACAATGCCGCCTTAGACCGATCACAAACCTGGGTCTGTCACCTGGGTGACCAGCGTAGGGATATGATGTCACAATGCCCCGTTAGGCAGATCACAGACAAGGGTCTGTCACCTGGGTGACCAGAGCAGAGTTCTGATGTCACAATGCCCCCTTAGGCAGATCACAGACAAGGGTGTGTCACCTGCGTGACTACTGCAGAGTTGTGATGTCACAATGCCACCTTAGGCAGATCACAGTCAGAGGAATGTCACCTGTGTTTCCAGTGCACAGTTATGATGTCACAATGACCCCTTAGGCAGATCACAGTCAAGGGTACGTCACCTGGGTTACCACTGCTCAGTTATGATGTCACAATGCCCTCTGAGGCAGATCACAGACAAGGGTCTGTCTCCACGGTGACTAGTGAAGAGTTATGATGCAACAATGCCCCCTTAGGCAGATCACAGAAAATGGTCTGTCACCTGGGTGACCAGTGCAGAGTTATGATGTCAAAATGCCCCCTTAGAGAGATCAAAGACAAGGGTCTGTCTCCTGGGTGACCAGTGCATAGTTATGATGTCACAATGCCCCCTTAGGCAGATCACAGAAAAGGATCTGTCACCTGGGTGACAAGTGCAGAGTTATGATGTCACAATGCCCACTTATTCAGATCATGGACAATGGTCTCTCACCAGGGTGACCAGCGCAGAGTTATGATGACACAACGACCCCTTAGGCAGATCACGGAGAAGGGTCTGTCACCTGGGTGAACAGTGCAGAGTTATGATGTCAAAATGCCCCCGTAGCAGATCACAGACAAGGGCCTGTCACCTGGGTGACCAGTACAGAGTTATGAGGTCACAATGCCCCGTTAGGCAGATCATAGAAAAGGGTCTGTCAGCTGGGTGTCCAGTGCAGAGTTATGATGTCACAATGCCCCCTTAGGCAGATCACGGACAAGAGTCTGTCACCTGGGTGACCAGCGCAGAGTTATGATGTCACAATGACACCTTAGGAAAATCACAGACAAGGGTCTGTCACCTGGGTGACCAGTGCAGAGTTATGATGTCACATTTCCCTCTTAGGCAGATCAAAGACAACGGTCAGTCACCTGGGTGACCAGTGCAGAATTATGATGTCACAATGCCCCCTTAGGAAGACCACGGACAAGGGTCTGTCACCAGGGTGACTAATGCAGAGTTATGATGTCACAATGGCCCCTTAGGCAGATCACAGACAAGGGTCTGTCACCACGGTGACCAGTGCAGTGTTATCATGTCACAATGCCCCCTTAGGCAGATCACAGACAAGGTTCTGTCACCTGGGTGACCAGAGCAGAATTATGATGTCACAATGCCCCCTTAGGCAGATCACAGAGAAGGGTCTGTCACCACGGTGACTAGTGCAGAGTTATGATGTCAAAATGCCCCCTTTGTCAGATCACAGACAAGGGCCTGTCCTCTCGGTGACAAGTGCAGTGTTATGATGTCACAATGCTCCCTTAGGCAGATCACAGACAAGGGTCTGCCACCTGGGTGACCAGTGTAGAGTTATGAGGTCAAAATGCCCCCTTTGGCAGATCAGAGACAACGGTCTGTCACCTCGGTGACCAGAGCAGAGTTCTGATGTCACAATGCCCCCTTAGGCAGATCACAGACAAGGGTGTGTCACCTGCGTGACTACTGCAGAGTTGTGATGTCACAATGCCACCTTAGGCAGATCACAGTCAGAGGAATGTCACCTGTGTTTCCAGTGCACAGTTATGATGTCACAATGACCCCTTAGGCAGATCACAGTCAAGGGTACGTCACCTGGGTTACCACTGCTCAGTTATGATGTCACAATGCCCTCTGAGGCAGATCACAGACAAGGGTCTGTCTCCACGGTGACTAGTGAAGAGTTATGATGCAACAATGCCCCCTTAGGCAGATCACAGAAAATGGTCTGTCACCTGGGTGACCAGTGCAGAGTTATGATGTCAAAATGCCCCCTTAGAGAGATCAAAGACAAGGGTCTGTCTCCTGGGTGACCAGTGCATAGTTATGATGTCACAATGCCCCCTTAGGCAGATCACAGAAAAGGATCTGTCACCTGGGTGACAAGTGCAGAGTTATGATGTCACAATGCCCACTTATTCAGATCATGGACAATGGTCTCTCACCAGGGTGACCAGCGCAGAGTTATGATGACACAACGACCCCTTAGGCAGATCACGGAGAAGGGTCTGTCACCTGGGTGAACAGTGCAGAGTTATGATGTCAAAATGCCCCCGTAGCAGATCACAGACAAGGGCCTGTCACCTGGGTGACCAGTACAGAGTTATGAGGTCACAATGCCCCGTTAGGCAGATCATAGAAAAGGGTCTGTCAGCTGGGTGTCCAGTGCAGAGTTATGATGTCACAATGCCCCCTTAGGCAGATCACGGACAAGAGTCTGTCACCTGGGTGACCAGCGCAGAGTTATGATGTCACAATGACACCTTAGGAAAATCACAGACAAGGGTCTGTCACCTGGGTGACCAGTGCAGAGTTATGATGTCACATTTCCCTCTTAGGCAGATCAAAGACAACGGTCAGTCACCTGGGTGACCAGTGCAGAATTATGATGTCACAATGCCCCCTTAGGAAGACCACGGACAAGGGTCTGTCACCAGGGTGACTAATGCAGAGTTATGATGTCACAATGGCCCCTTAGGCAGATCACAGACAAGGGTCTGTCACCACGGTGACCAGTGCAGTGTTATCATGTCACAATGCCCCCTTAGGCAGATCACAGACAAGGGTCTGTCACCTGGGTGACCCATGCAGAGTTAAGATGTCACAATGCCCCCTTAGGCAGATCACAGACAGGGACCTGTCACCGGGGTACCCAGTTCGGAATTATGATGTCACAATGCCCCCTTAGGCAGATCACAGACAAGGGCATGTCACCTGGGTGCACAGTGCAAGGATATAATGTTACAATGCCCCTTATGCACATCACAGACAAGGGCCTGTCACCCGGGTGCCCAGTGCAGAGTTATGATGTCACAATGCCGCGTTACGCAGATCACAGACAAGGGTCTTTAACCTGAGTGACCAGTGCAGAGTTATGATGTCACAATGCCCCCTTAGGCATATCAAAGTCAAGGGTCTGTCACCTTGGTTTCCAGTGCATAGTTATGCTGTCACAATGCCCCCTTAGGCAGATCACTGACAACGGTCTGTCACCTGGGTGACCAGTGCAGACTTATGATATCATAACGCCCCCTCTGGCAGATCAGAGACAAGGGTCTGTCTCCTGGGTGCCCACTGCAGAGTTATGATGGCACAATGCCCCATTAGGCAGATCACAGACAAGGGCCAGTCACCTGGGTGACAAGTGCAGAGTTATGATGTCACAATGCCCCCTTAGGCAGATCAAAGACAAGGGTCTGTTACCTGGGTTTTCGGTGCAGAGTTTTGATGTCACTATGCCCCTTAGGCACATCACAGACAAGGGCCTGTCCCCTGGGTGACCAGCGCAGAGGTATGATGTCACAATGCCCCCTTAGGCAGATCACAGACAAGCATCTGTCACCTGTGTGTCCAGCGCGGAGTTATGATGTCACAATGACCCCTTGGGCAGATCACAGACAAGGGTCTGTCACCTGGGTGACCAGTGCAGAGTTATGATGTCACATTTCCCCCTTGGGGAGATCAAAGACAACGTCAGTCCCCTGGGTGACCAGTGAAGAATTATGATGTCACAATGACCCCTTAGGCAGACCATGGACAAGGGTCTGTCACCTGGGTGACCAGTGTAGAGTTATGATGTCACAATGGCACCTTAGGCAGATCACAGGCAAGGGTCTGTCACCTTGGTGTCCTGTGCAGAGTTAAGATGTCACAATGCCCCCTTAGGCAGATCACAGACAGGGGCCTGTCACCGGGGTACCCAGTGCGGAATTATGATGTCACAATGCCCCCTTAGGCAGATCACAGACAAGGGCTTGTCACCTCGGTGAATAGTGCAAGGTTTTAATGTCACAATGCATTTTATGCACATCACGGACAAGGGCCTGTCACCTGCGTGCCCAGTGCGGAGTTATGATGTCACATTGCCGCGTTAGGCAGTTCACAGACAAAGGTCTTTAACCTGAGTGACCAGTGCAGAGTTATGATGTCACAATGCCCTCTTAAGCATATCAAATGCAAGGGTCTGTCACCTGGGTTTCCAGTGCATAGTTATGATGTCACAATGCCCCCTTAGGCAGATAACAGACAACCGTCTGTCACCTGGGTGACCAGTGCAGATTTATGGTATAACAATGCCCCCTTAGGCCGATCACATACGGGGGTCTGTCAGCTGGGTGCCAAGTGCAGAGTTATGATGGCACAATGCCCCTTTACGCAGATCAAAGACAAGGGTCTGTTACCTGGGTTTTCAGTGCAGAGTTTTGATGTCACTATGCCCCTTCGGCAGATCACAGACAAGTGCCTGTCTCCTGGGTGACCAGCGCAGGGTTATGACGTCACAATGCCCCCTTAGGCAGATCACAGACAAGCGTCTGTCACCTGGGTGTCCAGCGCAGTTATGATGTCACAATGCCCCCATAGGCAGTTCACACACAAGGGTCTGTCACCACCCTGACCAGTGCAGAGTTATGATGTAACAATGCCCCCTTAGGCAGACCACAGACAAGATTATGTGACCTGGGTGACCCGTGCAGAGACATGATGTCACAAGGCCCCCTTAGGCAGATCAAAGACAAGGGTCTGTCACCTGGGTGACCAGTGCAGAGTTATTATGTCACAATGCCCACTTAGGCAGATCAGAGATAAGGGTGTGTCACCTGGGTGACCAATGCAGAGTTATGATGTGACGATGCCCCATTAGGCAGACCACAGACAAGGTTCTGTCACCTGGGTGACCAGAGCAGAATTATGATGTCACAATGCCCCCTTAGGCAGATCACAGAGAAGGGTCTGTCACCACGGTGACTAGTGCAGAGTTATGATGTCAAAATGCCCCCTTTGTCAGATCACAGACAAGGGCCTGTCCTCTCGGTGACAAGTGCAGTGTTATGATGTCACAATGCTCCCTTAGGCAGATCACAGACAAGGGTCTGCCACCTGGGTGACCAGTGTAGAGTTATGAGGTCAAAATGCCCCCTTTGGCAGATCAGAGACAACGGTCTGTCACCTCGGTGACCAGAGCAGAGTTCTGATGTCACAATGCCCCCTTAGGCAGATCACAGACAAGGGTGTGTCACCTGCGTGACTACTGCAGAGTTGTGATGTCACAATGCCACCTTAGGCAGATCACAGTCAGAGGAATGTCACCTGTGTTTCCAGTGCACAGTTATGATGTCACAATGACCCCTTAGGCAGATCACAGTCAAGGGTACGTCACCTGGGTTACCACTGCTCAGTTATGATGTCACAATGCCCTCTGAGGCAGATCACAGACAAGGGTCTGTCTCCACGGTGACTAGTGAAGAGTTATGATGCAACAATGCCCCCTTAGGCAGATCACAGAAAATGGTCTGTCACCTGGGTGACCAGTGCAGAGTTATGATGTCAAAATGCCCCCTTAGAGAGATCAAAGACAAGGGTCTGTCTCCTGGGTGACCAGTGCATAGTTATGATGTCACAATGCCCCCTTAGGCAGATCACAGAAAAGGATCTGTCACCTGGGTGACAAGTGCAGAGTTATGATGTCACAATGCCCACTTATTCAGATCATGGACAATGGTCTCTCACCAGGGTGACCAGCGCAGAGTTATGATGACACAACGACCCCTTAGGCAGATCACGGAGAAGGGTCTGTCACCTGGGTGAACAGTGCAGAGTTATGATGTCAAAATGCCCCCGTAGCAGATCACAGACAAGGGCCTGTCACCTGGGTGACCAGTACAGAGTTATGAGGTCACAATGCCCCGTTAGGCAGATCATAGAAAAGGGTCTGTCAGCTGGGTGTCCAGTGCAGAGTTATGATGTCACAATGCCCCCTTAGGCAGATCACGGACAAGAGTCTGTCACCTGGGTGACCAGCGCAGAGTTATGATGTCACAATGACACCTTAGGAAAATCACAGACAAGGGTCTGTCACCTGGGTGACCAGTGCAGAGTTATGATGTCACATTTCCCTCTTAGGCAGATCAAAGACAACGGTCAGTCACCTGGGTGACCAGTGCAGAATTATGATGTCACAATGCCCCCTTAGGAAGACCACGGACAAGGGTCTGTCACCAGGGTGACTAATGCAGAGTTATGATGTCACAATGGCCCCTTAGGCAGATCACAGACAAGGGTCTGTCACCACGGTGACCAGTGCAGTGTTATCATGTCACAATGCCCCCTTAGGCAGATCACAGACAAGGTTCTGTCACCTGGGTGACCAGAGCAGAATTATGATGTCACAATGCCCCCTTAGGCAGATCACAGAGAAGGGTCTGTCACCACGGTGACTAGTGCAGAGTTATGATGTCAAAATGCCCCCTTTGTCAGATCACAGACAAGGGCCTGTCCTCTCGGTGACAAGTGCAGTGTTATGATGTCACAATGCTCCCTTAGGCAGATCACAGACAAGGGTCTGCCACCTGGGTGACCAGTGTAGAGTTATGAGGTCAAAATGCCCCCTTTGGCAGATCAGAGACAACGGTCTGTCACCTCGGTGACCAGAGCAGAGTTCTGATGTCACAATGCCCCCTTAGGCAGATCACAGACAAGGGTGTGTCACCTGCGTGACTACTGCAGAGTTGTGATGTCACAATGCCACCTTAGGCAGATCACAGTCAGAGGAATGTCACCTGTGTTTCCAGTGCACAGTTATGATGTCACAATGACCCCTTAGGCAGATCACAGTCAAGGGTACGTCACCTGGGTTACCACTGCTCAGTTATGATGTCACAATGCCCTCTGAGGCAGATCACAGACAAGGGTCTGTCTCCACGGTGACTAGTGAAGAGTTATGATGCAACAATGCCCCC
The DNA here is from genome assembly GCF_029281585.2 of Gorilla gorilla gorilla. NCBI lineage: Eukaryota > Metazoa > Chordata > Mammalia > Primates > Hominidae > Gorilla > Gorilla gorilla. The sequence continues at coordinate 5,044,862 of NC_073240.2, forward strand.
TTAGGCAGATCACAGAAAATGGTCTGTCACCTGGGTGACCAGTGCAGAGTTATGATGTCAAAATGCCCCCTTAGAGAGATCAAAGACAAGGGTCTGTCTCCTGGGTGACCAGTGCATAGTTATGATGTCACAATGCCCCCTTAGGCAGATCACAGAAAAGGATCTGTCACCTGGGTGACAAGTGCAGAGTTATGATGTCACAATGCCCACTTATTCAGATCATGGACAATGGTCTCTCACCAGGGTGACCAGCGCAGAGTTATGATGACACAACGACCCCTTAGGCAGATCACGGAGAAGGGTCTGTCACCTGGGTGAACAGTGCAGAGTTATGATGTCAAAATGCCCCCGTAGCAGATCACAGACAAGGGCCTGTCACCTGGGTGACCAGTACAGAGTTATGAGGTCACAATGCCCCGTTAGGCAGATCATAGAAAAGGGTCTGTCAGCTGGGTGTCCAGTGCAGAGTTATGATGTCACAATGCCCCCTTAGGCAGATCACGGACAAGAGTCTGTCACCTGGGTGACCAGCGCAGAGTTATGATGTCACAATGACACCTTAGGAAAATCACAGACAAGGGTCTGTCACCTGGGTGACCAGTGCAGAGTTATGATGTCACATTTCCCTCTTAGGCAGATCAAAGACAACGGTCAGTCACCTGGGTGACCAGTGCAGAATTATGATGTCACAATGCCCCCTTAGGAAGACCACGGACAAGGGTCTGTCACCAGGGTGACTAATGCAGAGTTATGATGTCACAATGGCCCCTTAGGCAGATCACAGACAAGGGTCTGTCACCACGGTGACCAGTGCAGTGTTATCATGTCACAATGCCCCCTTAGGCAGATCACAGACAAGGGTCTGTCACCTGGGTGACCCATGCAGAGTTAAGATGTCACAATGCCCCCTTAGGCAGATCACAGACAGGGACCTGTCACCGGGGTACCCAGTTCGGAATTATGATGTCACAATGCCCCCTTAGGCAGATCACAGACAAGGGCATGTCACCTGGGTGCACAGTGCAAGGATATAATGTTACAATGCCCCTTATGCACATCACAGACAAGGGCCTGTCACCCGGGTGCCCAGTGCAGAGTTATGATGTCACAATGCCGCGTTACGCAGATCACAGACAAGGGTCTTTAACCTGAGTGACCAGTGCAGAGTTATGATGTCACAATGCCCCCTTAGGCATATCAAAGTCAAGGGTCTGTCACCTTGGTTTCCAGTGCATAGTTATGCTGTCACAATGCCCCCTTAGGCAGATCACTGACAACGGTCTGTCACCTGGGTGACCAGTGCAGACTTATGATATCATAACGCCCCCTCTGGCAGATCAGAGACAAGGGTCTGTCTCCTGGGTGCCCACTGCAGAGTTATGATGGCACAATGCCCCATTAGGCAGATCACAGACAAGGGCCAGTCACCTGGGTGACAAGTGCAGAGTTATGATGTCACAATGCCCCCTTAGGCAGATCAAAGACAAGGGTCTGTTACCTGGGTTTTCGGTGCAGAGTTTTGATGTCACTATGCCCCTTAGGCACATCACAGACAAGGGCCTGTCCCCTGGGTGACCAGCGCAGAGGTATGATGTCACAATGCCCCCTTAGGCAGATCACAGACAAGCATCTGTCACCTGTGTGTCCAGCGCGGAGTTATGATGTCACAATGACCCCTTGGGCAGATCACAGACAAGGGTCTGTCACCTGGGTGACCAGTGCAGAGTTATGATGTCACATTTCCCCCTTGGGGAGATCAAAGACAACGTCAGTCCCCTGGGTGACCAGTGAAGAATTATGATGTCACAATGACCCCTTAGGCAGACCATGGACAAGGGTCTGTCACCTGGGTGACCAGTGTAGAGTTATGATGTCACAATGGCACCTTAGGCAGATCACAGGCAAGGGTCTGTCACCTTGGTGTCCTGTGCAGAGTTAAGATGTCACAATGCCCCCTTAGGCAGATCACAGACAGGGGCCTGTCACCGGGGTACCCAGTGCGGAATTATGATGTCACAATGCCCCCTTAGGCAGATCACAGACAAGGGCATGTCACCTGGGTGCACAGTGCAAGGATATAATGTTACAATGCCCCTTATGCACATCACAGACAAGGGCCTGTCACCCGGGTGCCCAGTGCAGAGTTATGATGTCACAATGCCGCGTTACGCAGATCACAGACAAGGGTCTTTAACCTGAGTGACCAGTGCAGAGTTATGATGTCACAATGCCCCCTTAGGCATATCAAAGTCAAGGGTCTGTCACCTTGGTTTCCAGTGCATAGTTATGCTGTCACAATGCCCCCTTAGGCAGATCACTGACAACGGTCTGTCACCTGGGTGACCAGTGCAGACTTATGATATCATAACGCCCCCTCTGGCAGATCAGAGACAAGGGTCTGTCTCCTGGGTGCCCACTGCAGAGTTATGATGGCACAATGCCCCATTAGGCAGATCACAGACAAGGGCCAGTCACCTGGGTGACAAGTGCAGAGTTATGATGTCACAATGCCCCCTTAGGCAGATCAAAGACAAGGGTCTGTTACCTGGGTTTTCGGTGCAGAGTTTTGATGTCACTATGCCCCTTAGGCACATCACAGACAAGGGCCTGTCCCCTGGGTGACCAGCGCAGAGGTATGATGTCACAATGCCCCCTTAGGCAGATCACAGACAAGCATCTGTCACCTGTGTGTCCAGCGCGGAGTTATGATGTCACAATGACCCCTTGGGCAGATCACAGACAAGGGTCTGCCACCTGGGTGACCAGTGTAGAGTTATGAGGTCAAAATGCCCCCTTTGGCAGATCAGAGACAACGGTCTGTCACTTCGGTGACCAGTGCACAGTTATGATGTCACAATGACCCCATAGGCAGATGACAGACAAGGGTCTATCACCACGGTGACCAGTGCAGAATTATGATGTCACAGTGCAACCGTAGCCTGATCACAGACAAGGGTCTGTCACCTGGGTGAACAGTGCAGAGTTATGATGTCACAATGCCCCCTTAGACAGATCACAGACAAGAGGTTGTCACCTGGGTGACGAGTGCAGAGTTGTGATGTCACAATGCCCCCTTAGGCTGATCAAAGGCAAGGGTCTGTCATCTGGGTGTCCAGTGCATAGTTATGTTTTCACAATGCCCCCTTAGGCAGATCACAGAGAAGGGTCTGTCAACACGGTGACCAGTGCAGATTTATGATGTCATAATCCCGCCTTAGGCAGATAGAATACAAGGGTCGGTCACCTCGGTGACACGTGCTGTGTTATGATGACAAAATGCCCGTTTAGGCAGATCAAACACAAGGGTATGTCTCCTGGGTGCCCAGCGCAGAGTTATGATATCACAATGCCCCCTTAGGCAGATCACTGACAAGGGTCTGTCACCAGGGTGCCCAGTGTAGAGTCATGATGACCCAATGCCCACTTAAGCATATCAAAGAAAACAGTTCATCACCAGGGTTACCCGTGGAGAGTTATGATGTCACAATGCCCCCTTAGGCAGATCACAGATAAAGGTCTGTCACCTGGGTGATCCGTGCAGAGTTATGATGTCACACTGCCCCCTTAGGCAGATCACAGACAAGGGTCTGTCACCTGGGTGACCAGTACACATTTATGATGTCACAGTGTAACCTTAGGCAGATCACAGACAAGGGTCTGTCACCATGGTGACCAGTACAGAGTTCTGATGTCACAATGCCCCCTTAGGCAGATCACAGACATGGGTCTGTCACCTGAGAAACCAGTGCAGAGTTATGATGCCACAATGCCCTCTTAGCAGAACACAGACAAGGGTCTGTCACCTGGGTGACCAGTGAAGAGTTATGATGTCACAATGCCCACTTAGGCAGATCAAAGACAAGGGTCTGTCAACTGGGTGACCAGTGCAGAGTTATGATGTCACTGTTCCCAGTTAGGCAGATCACAGACAAGGGTGTGTCACTTGGGTGACCCATGCAGGGTTATGATGACACAATGACCCCTTAGGAAAATCACAGACATGGGTCTGTGACCTGGGTTACCCGTGCAGTGTTATGATGTCACAATGCCCCCTTAGGCAGATCACAGACAAGGTCCGGTCACCTGGGTGCCCAGTGCAGGGTTATGATCTCACAATGCCTCCGTAGTCAGATCACAGACAAGGGCATGACACCTGGTTGCCCAGTGCAGAGTTATAATGTCACAATGCCCCGTTAGGCACATCACAGAAAAGGGCCTGCTACTTGTTATATACTGTACATAAAATATAAAAGTATACATAATATATATTATATACTGAACATAAAATATCCAAGTATGGCTACTATATATTATATACTGTACATAAAATATCAAAGTATACCAAACATTGATTACATACTGCACATATAATATCAAAGTACACCAAATATATATTATATACTTTACATAAAATATCAAAGTACACCAAAAATACATTATATACTGTACACAAAATATCCATGTATACCAAATATATATTATATACAGTACATAAAATATCAAAATATACCAACTATTATACACTGTACATAAAATATCAAATTATAGCTAATATATACTATACACTGTACAGAAAATATCAAAGTATACCTAATATATATTATATACCATATATAAAATATCAAAGTACACCATATATATATTATATACTGTACATAAAATACCAAATTACACCTCATATATATTATATACTGTACAGAAAATATCAAAGTATACCAAATATTTATTATATACTGTACATAAAATATCAAAGAACAGCAGATATATATTATATACTGTACCAAAAATATCAAAGTACACTAAATATTTATTATATTCTGCACATAAAATATCAAAGTACACCAAAAATATGTTATATACGGTACATAAAACATCAAAGTACACCAAAAATATCTTATTTACTATACATAAAATATCAATCTATGCCTAATATATGTTATATACTGTACTTAAAATATCAAAGTTTACCTAATATATATTATATGCTGTACAAAAAAATCAAAATATTCCAAATACTTATTATATACTGTACGTAAAATATGAAAGTACACCAAATATATATTATACACAGCACATAAAATATCAAAGCACACCAAATATATATTACTTACTTTGCAGAAAATATCAAAGTTCACCCAAATTATATTATATACTGTACATAAAATATCAAAGTACGCCAAATATATACTATATACTCTACATAAAATATCAAAGTACACCAAAAATAAATTATATACTGTACATAATATATCAAAGTATACCTAATACATATTATATACAGAACATAAAATATCAAATTATACCAAATATTTGTTATATACTGTACAGAAAATATCAAAGTATACCTAATATATATTATATACTGTACATAAAATATCAAAGGATACCTAATATATATTATGTACTGAACATAAAATATCAAATTATACCAAATATTTATTGTATACTGTACATAACATATAAAACTATGCCAAATATTTATTATATACTGTATATAAAATATCAAAGTATACCTAATACATATTATATACTGTACAAAAAATATCAAATTATACTTAATATATATTATATACTGTACATAAAATATAAAATTATTCCAAATATTATATACTGTGCATAAAATATCAAAGTACAGCAGATATATATTATGTACTGTACCTAAAATAGCAAAGTATACCAAATATATATTATATACTCTACATAAAATATCAAAGTACACCAAATATATATTATATACTGTACATAAAATAACAAAGTATATCTAATATATATTATATAATGTACATAAAATATAAAAGTACACCAAATATTTATTATATACTGTACATAAAATATCAAATTATGCCAAATATTTATTATATACTGTATATAAAATATCAGAGTACTCAAAGTATATATTATACCCTGCACATAAAATATGAAATCACACCAAATATACATTATATACTTTACATAAAATTTGAAAGTACACCAAAAATATATCATATACTCTACATAAAATATCAAAGTACACCAAATACATAATATGTTCTGTACATAAAATATCAAAGTACATCAAAAATATATTATAAACTGTACATAATATATCAATGTATACCTAATATATGTTATATACAGTTCATAAAATATGAAAGTATACCGAATTTTTATTATATACTGTACATAAAGTATCAAAGTATACATAATATGTATTATATACTATACATATAATATCAGAGTATACTAAATATCTATTATATACTGTATTTAAAATAGCAAAGCATACCAAATATTTATTAAATACTGTGTATAAAATATCAACGTATACCAAATATTTATTATATACTGTACATAAAATATGAAAGTAAATGAAATATTTATTATATACTGTACATAAGGTATCAAAGTATACCAAATATATACCACATACTGTACATAAAATATCAAAGCATACCTAATATATATTAGGTACTGTACATAGAATATCAAAGTATATCAAATATTTATTATATACTGTACATAAAATGTCAAAGTATACCAAATATTTATTATATACTGTATTTAAAATATCACAGCAAACCAAATATATGTTATACAATGCACATAAAATATCAAATCACACCAAATATATACTATATACTGTACATATAATATCAAAGTACACCAAAAATATATTTTATACTGTATATAATATATCAAAATACACCAAAATATATTATAAACTGTACATAAAATATCAATCTATGCCAAATATATGTTATATACTCTTCATAAAATATCAAAGTATACCTAACATGTATTATATACTGTACATAAAATATCAAAATATAACAAATATTTATTATATACTGTAAATAAAATATCAAAGTACTCCAAATATTTATTATATACGGTACATAAAATGTAAAATCACACCAAATACACATTTTATACTGTACATAAAATATCAAATTATGCCAAATATTTATTGAATACTGTAGATAAAGTATCAAATTACAGCAAATATTTATTTTATGCTGGACATAAAATATCAAAGTTCACCAATTATGTATTAAAGACTGCACATAAAATGTCAAAGCACACCAATTATATATTATATACTTTACATAAAACATCAAAGTACAACAAAACTATATTATATACTGTACATACCATATCAAAGTACACCAAATATATATTATATACTGTATATAAAATATCAAAGTACACAAAAAATATATTATTTACTGCACGTAAAAAATCAAAGTATAACTAATATATATTATATACTGTACATAAAATATCAAAGTATATCAAATATTTATTATAAACTGTACATAAAATATCAAACTATACATAATCTATATTATATATGGTACATAACATATAAAAGTATACCTAATATATATTATATACTGTACATAAAATATCAAAGTATACCAAATATTTATTTCATAGTGTACTTTAACTATTAAAGTGCACCAAATATTAATTATATACTGTGCATAAAATATCAAAGTACACCAAATATATATTACACACTGCAAATAAAATATCAAATCACACCAAATATATACTATATACTGTACATAAAATATCAATGTACACCAAAAATATACTTTATACTGTACATAAAATATCAAACTACACCAAATATATATTATATACTTTACGTAAAATATCAAAGTACACGAAAAATATATTACATACTGTACATAGTATATCAAAGTATACCTAAAATATATTATATAATGTTCATAAAATATCAACCTATACCAAATGTTTATTATATACTGTACATAAAATATAAAAGTGCCACAAATATATATTATACACTGCACATAAAATATCAAAGTTCACCAAATATGTATTATATACTGTACAGAAAATATCACAATACACCATATATATTAACTGCACATAAAATATCAAAGTACACCAAATATATACTATATACTGTACATAAAATAACACAGTACACCAAAAATATATTATACACTGTACATAATATATCAAAGTATTCTTAACATATATTATATAATTTATATAATATATCAACATGTACCAAATGTTTACTACATACTGTACATAAAATATCTAAGTACACCAAAAATGTATCATATACTGTATATAAAATATCAAAGCATACGTAATATATATTATATACTGTACATAAAATATCAAAGTATACGAAATATTTATGGTATTCTGAACATAAAATATCAAATTATACCAAATATTTAATATATACTGTATATAAAATATCAAGGTACACCAAAATTATATTATATACTATACATAAAATATCAAAGTACACGAAATATATATTATATGCAGTACATAAAATATCAAAGAACACCAAATATATATTATATACTGTACATAAAATGTCAAAGTACAGCAAAAATATATTATATACTGTACTTAAAATATCAAAGTATACCTAATATATATTATATACAGTACATAAAATATCAAAGAATACAAAATATCAATTATATACTGTACAGAAAACATCAAAGTATACCTAATATATCTTATACACTGTACATAAAATTTCAAAGTATTCCTAATATATATTTTGTACTGTACATAAAATATCAATGTACACCAAATATTTATTATATACTATACATAAAATATCAAAGTTTACCAAATATTTTTTATACACTGCATATAAAATATCAAGACACAACAAATATATATTATATACAGTACGTAATATATAAAAATACACCAAATATATAGTATATAGAGTACACAAAATATCAAAGTAGATCACATATATATTATATACTGTACATAAAAAATCAAAGTACACCAAAAATATATTATAAACTGTATATAAAATATCAAAGTACACCTAATATGTTAAATACTGTACATAAAATATCAAAGTATACCAGATATATATTCCATACTGTACATAAAATATCAAAGTACACCCACTATATTTATATACTCTACATAATATATCAAAGTACACCAAGTATAAATTACATACTGTGCATAATATATCAAAGTATACCAAATATTTATTATATTCTGCAGATAAAGTATCAAAGTAGACAAAATATATATTATATACTGTAAATAATATTTTAAAGTATACCTAACATATATTATATACTGTACATAAAATATCAAATTATACCTAATATATATTGAATACTGTACATAAAATATCAAAGTATACCAAATATTTATTTTATACTGTACATAAAATATCAAATTATACTAAATATTTTTTTATTCTGCACATAAAATATCGAAGTAAAACAAATATATATAATACACTGCACATAAAATATCAAAGCACTCCAAATATATGTCATATACTTTACATAAAATATCACAGTACACCAAAATCATATTATATACTGTACATAAAATATCAAAGTACACCAAATATATAATACATACTGTACATAAAATACCGAAGTAAAACAAAAATATATTATATACTGTACATAAAAAATCAAAGTATACCTTATATATATTATATACAGTACTTAAAATATAAAAGTATACCAAATATTAATTATATAGTGTACATAAAATATCAAACTATACCTAATATATATTGTATACTGTACATAAAATATGAAAATATACCTAATATATATTATATACTGTACATAAAATATCAAAATACAGCAGATATATATTATGCTTTATTTATGGTATAAAATATTTATTTAGTGTAATCTTACGTACAGTATATAATATATATTTAGTATAATTTGATATTTTATATACAGTATATAATATATATTTGGTGAACTTTGATATCTTACGTAGAGTATATAATATGCATTTGGTGCCCTTTGATATTTTATGTGCAGTATATAATATATATTTGCGGTATTTTGATATTTTATGTACAGTATATAATATATATTTTGTGTACTTTCACATTTTATGTACAGTATATAATATATATTTGTTGTACTTTTAAATTTTATGTACGGTATATAATAGTTATTTAGATTAATTTGATATCTCATGTACAGTATATAATGTATATTTGGAGTGCTTTGATATTTTTGTACAGTATATATTATATATTTGGTGTACTTTGATATTTTATGTACAGTACATAATACGTTTTTTGTGTATTTTCACATATTATATACAGAATATAATATATATTTGGTGTACCTTTATATTTTATGTACTGTATGTAATATATATTTAGTTTAGTTCGAAGTTTTATGTACATTACATAATATATATTTTGTGTGCTTTGATATTTCTTGTATACTATATAATATTTATCTAGTGTAATTTGATATTTTATGTACAGTAGGCAATATGTATTTAGAGTGCTTTGATATTTTATGTACAGCATAAAAAATATATTTGGTGTACTTTGATATTTTATGTACAGTATATAATACACATTTGGTGTACTTTGATATTTTATGTACAGTATATAATACATATTTGGTGAACTTTTGTATTTTATGTACAGTATATAATATGTATTTGGTGTACTTTCATATTTTATGTACAGTATATGGTATATATTTCGTGAAATTTGATATTTTTTGTACAGGATATAATATATATTTGGTGTATTTTGATATTTTATGTACAGTATGTAATATATATTTCGTGACATTTATATTTTATGTACAGTATACAATATATGATTGGTGTACTTTCAAATTTTATGTACAGAATAGTATACACATTTGATGAAATTTGATATTTTATGTACAGTATATAATATATATTTGGTGAAATTTGATATTTTATGTACAGTATATAATATATATTTGGTGTAATTTGATATTTTATGAACAGTATATAATATATATTTGGTGTACTTTGATATTTTATGCCCAGTATATAAAGTATATTTGGTGTACTTTGATGTTTTATGTACAGTATATAATATATATTTAGTGTACCTTGATATTTTATGTACAGTATATTATATACATTCAGTGAAATTTGATAATTTATGTACAGTATATAATGTATATTTGGTGTACTTTGATACTTTATGTACAGTATATAATATATATTTGTGAAACTTGATATTTTATATACAGTATATAATATATATTTGGTGTACTTTGATATTTTATGTGCAGTATATAATATATAAATGGTGAAATTTGATATTTTACCTACAGTATATAATATATATTTGGTGTACTTTGCTATTTTATGTCCAGTATATAATAGATATATGGTGTACTTTGATATTTCATCTACAGCATAAAATATATATTTGGTGTACTTTGATATTTTATGTAAAGTAGATAATATATATTTGGTGTACTTTGATATTTTATGTACAGTTTAGAATGTATATTTGGTGCACTTTGACAGTTTATGTACAGTATATAATGTATATTTGTTTTACTTTCATATTTTATGTACATTATATAGTATATATGGTGAAATTTGGTATTTTATGTACAATATACAATATATATTTATGTAGTGTGATATTTTATGTACAGTATATAATACATATTTCGTGAAATTTGATATTTCATGTACAGTATATAATGTATGTTTGGTGTGCTTTGATATTTTATGTACAGTATATTATATACATTTGGTGAAATTTGATATTTTATGTAAAGTATATAACATATGTTTGGTGTACTTTGATATTTTCTGTACAGTATATAATATATAATTGGTGAAATTTGATATTGTACGTACAGTATATAATATATATTTGTTGCAGTTTGCTATTTTATGTACAGTATATAATAGATATGGTGTACTTTGATATTTTATGTACAGCATAAAATATATATTTGGTGTACTTTGATGTTTTATGTACAGCATAAAATATTTATTTGGTTTACTTTTATATTTTATGTACAGTATATAATAGATATTTGGTGTACCATGATATTTTATGTACAGTATATAATGTATATTTGGTGTACTTTGACAGTTTATGTACAGTATATAATATATATTTTGTGTCCTTCCATAGTTTATGTACTGTATATAGAATACATATGGTGAAATTTGTTATTTTATGTACAGTATATAATATATATTTGGTGTAGTGTGATATTTTATATACAGTATATAATATATATTTCGTTAAGTTTGATATTTAATGTATAGTATACAATGTATATTTGGCATGCTTTGATATTTTCTGTACAGTATATAATATTTAATTGGTAAAATTTGATATTTTATGTACAGTATATAATATATATTTGGTGAACTTTGCTATTTCATGTACTGTATATAATAGATATTTGATGTGCTTTGATATTTTATGTACAGCATAAAATATATATTTGGTGTACTTTGATATTTTATGTACAGGATATAATATATATGTGGTGTACTTTGATAATTTATGTACAGTTTATAATATATATTTGGTGTACTTTGCTGTTTCATGTACAGTATATAATAGATATTTGATGTGCTTTGATATTTTATGTACAGCATAAAATATATATTTGGTGTACTTTGGACTTTTATATACAGTATATAATATACATTTTGTGTACTTTGATATTTTATGTAAAGTAGATAATATATATTTGATTTACTTTGACAGTTTATGTACAGTATATAATATATATTTGGTGTAGTTTCATATATTATGTATAGTATATAGAAGATATTTGGTGAAATTTGGTATTTTATGTACAGTATATAATATATATTTGGTGTACTATGATATTTATGAACAGTATATAATATATACTTCGTGAAATTTGACATTTTATGTACAGTATATAATGTAAATTTGGTGTACTTTGATATTTTATGTACAGTATATTATATACATTCGGTGAAATTTGATATTTTATGTACAGTATATAATGTATATTTGGTGTACTTTTATACTTTATGTACAGCATATAATACATATTTGTGAAACTTGATATTTTATATACAGTATATAATATATATTTTGTGTACTTTGATATTTTATGTACAGTATATTATATATAAATGTTGAAATTTGATATTTTACCTACAGTATGTAATATATATTTGGTGTACTTTGGTATTTTATGTACAGTATATAATAGATATATGGTGTACTTTGATATTTTATGTACAGCATAAAATATATATTTGGTGTATTTTGATATTTTATGTACAGCATAAAATATATATTTGCTTTACTTTTAAATTTTATGTACAGTATTTAATATATATTTGGTGTACTATGATATTTTATGTACAGTATATAATGTATATTTGGTGTACTTTGACAGTTTATGTACAGTATACAATATATATTTGGTGTACTTCCATAGTTTATGTACAGTATATAGTATATATTTGGTGAAATTTGGTATTTTATGTACAGTATATAATATATACTTGGGGTAGTGTGATATTTTATGTACAGTATATAATATATATTTCGTTAAGTTTGATATTTTATGTGTAGTATATAATGTATATTTGGCGTGCTTTGATATTTTCTGTACAGTATATAATATATATTTGGTAAAGTTTGATATTTTATGTACAGTATATAATATATATTTGGTGTACTATGCTATTTCATGTACAGTATATAATAGATATTTGATGTGCTTTGATATATTAAGTACAGCATAAAATATATATTTGGTGTACTTTGATATTTTATGTACAGTATATAATATATATTTCGTGTATTATGATATTTTATGTACGGTATGTAATATACATTTCCTGAAATTTGAAATTTTTGTACAGTATATAATGTATATTTGGTGTACTTTGATATTTTATTTACATTATATTATATACATTCTTTGAAATTTGATGTTTTATGTGCAGTATATAATGTATGTTTGGAGTACTTTGATACTTTATGTACGGTATATTATATATTTGTGTAACTTGATATTTTATGTACAGTATATAATATATATTTGGTGTAATTTGGTATTTTCTGTACAGTATATAATATAGACTTGGTGAAATTTGATATTTTACGTACAGAATATAATATATATTTGGTGTAGTTTGTTATTTTATGTACAGTATATAATAGATATATGGTGTACTTTGATATTTTATGTACTGCATAAAAAATATATTTGGTGTACTTTGATATTTTATGTACAGCATAAAATATATATTTGGTTTACTTTTATATTTTATGTACAGTATATAATATATATTTGGTGTACCATGATATTTTATGTACAGTATATAATGTATATTTGGTGTACTTTGACAGTTTATGTACAGTATATAATATATATTTTGTGTACTTCCATAGTTTATGTACAGTATATTGTATATAGTTTCTAAAATTTGGTATTTTTTGTACAGTATACAATATATATTTGGTGTAGTGTGATATTTTATGCACAGTATATAATATATATTTGGTGTACTTGGATATTTTATGTACAGTGTATAATGTATATTTGGTGTGCTTTGACAGTTTATCTACAGTATATAATATATAGTTGGTGTACTTTCATATTTTATGCAGAGTATATGCTATATAATTGGTGTACTGCTATATTTTATGTACTGTATATTATAAGTATTTTGTGTATTTTCACATTTTATGTACAGAATATAATATATATTTACAATGGTTTTATATTTTAAGTACGGTATATACTAAATATTTAGTGTACTTTGAAGATTTATGTACAGTAAACAATATATATTTGTTGTACTTTGATATTTTATGTACAGTTTATTATATATATTTTGGGTATTTTGATATTTTATGTACAGTATATAATACATATGGTGCATTAGGAAATTTTACGTACAGTATATTATATATATTTGGTGTACTGTGATATTTTATGTGCAGTATATAATGTATATTTGGTGTACTTTGACAGTTTATGTACAGTATACAATATATATTTGGTGTACTTCCATAGTTTATGTACAGTATATAGTATATATTTGGTGAAATTTGGTATTTTATGTACAGTATATAATATATACTTGGGGTAGTGTGATATTTTATGTACAGTATATAATATATATTTCGTTAAGTTTGATATTTTATGTGTAGTATATAATGTATATTTGGCGTGCTTTGATATTTTCTGTACAGTATATAATATATATTTGGTAAAGTTTGATATTTTATGTACAGTATATAATATATATTTGGTGTACTATTCTATTTCATGTACAGTATATAATAGATATTTGATGTGCTTTGATATATTAAGTACAGCATAAAATATATATTTGGTGTACTTTGATATTTTATGTACAGTATATAATATATATTTGGTGTACATTGATATTTTATGTACAGTTTATAATAAGTATTTGGTGTACTTTGCTATTTCATGTACAGTATGTAATAGATATTTGATGTGCTTTGATATTTTATGTACAGCATAAAATATATATTTGGTGTACTTTTATATTTTATGTACAGTATATAATATATATTTGGTGTACTTTGATATTTTATGTACAGTTTATAATATATATTTGGTATACTTTGACAGTTTATGTACAGTATATAATATATATTTGGTGTACTTTCATATTTTATCTACAGTATATAGTATATATTTGGTGAAATTTTGTATTTTATGTACAGTATATAATATATATTTGGTGTAGTGTGATATTTTATGTACAGTATATAATATATATTTCGTTAAATTTGATATTTCATGTATAGCATATAATGTATATTTTGCTTGCTTTGATATTTTCTGTACAGTATATAATATATAATTGGTAAAATTTGATATTTTATGTACAGTATATAATATATATTTGGTGTAATTTGCTATTTCATGTACAGTATATAATAGATATTTGATGTGCTTTGATATTTTATGTACAGTATATTATATACATTCGGTGAAATTTGATATTTTATGTACAGTATATAATATATATTTCGTGTATTATGATATTTTATGTACGGTATGTAATATACATTTCCTGAAATTTGAAATTTTTGTACAGTATATAATGTATATTTGGTGTACTTTGATATTTTATTTACATTATATTATATACATTCTTTGAAATTTGATGTTTTATGTGCAGTATATAATGTATGTTTGGAGTACTTTGATACTTTATGTACGGTATATTATATATTTGTGTAACTTGATATTTTATGTACAGTATATAATATATATTTGGTGTAATTTGGTATTTTCTGTACAGTATATAATATAGAATTGGTGAAATTTGATATTTTACGTACAGAATATAATATATATTTGGTGTAGTTTGTTATTTTATGTACAGTATATAATAGATATATGGTGTACTTTGATATTTTATGTACTGCATAAAAAATATATTTGGTGTACTTTGATATTTTATGTACAGCATAAAATATATATTTGGTTTACTTTTATATTTTATGTACAGTATATAATATATATTTGGTGTACCATGATATTTTATGTACAGTATATAATGTATATTTGGTGTACTTTGACAGTTTATGTACAGTATATAATATATATTTTGTGTACTTCCATAGTTTATGTACAGTATATTGTATATAGTTTCTAAAATTTGGTATTTTTTGTACAGTATACAATATATATTTGGTGTAGTGTGATATTTTATGCACAGTATATAATATATATTTGGTGTACTTGGATATTTTATGTACAGTGTATAATGTATATTTGGTGTGCTTTGACAGTTTATCTACAGTATATAATATATAGTTGGTGTACTTTCATATTTTATGCAGAGTATATGCTATATATTTGGTGTACTGCTATATTTTATGTACTGTATATTATAAGTATTTTGTGTATTTTCACATTTTATGTACAGAATATAATATATATTTACAATGGTTTTATATTTTAAGTACGGTATATACTAAATATTTAGTGTACTTTGAAGATTTATGTACAGTAAACAATATATATTTGTTGTACTTTGATATTTTATGTACAGTTTATTATACATATTTTGGGTATTTTGATATTTTATGTACAGTATATAATACATATGGTGCATTAGGAAATTTTACGTACAGTATATTATATATATTTGGTGTACTGTGATATTTTATGTGCAGTATATAATGTATAATAGGTGTACTTTGATATTTTATGTACAGTATATTATACGTATTTCGTGTACTTTGATATTTTATGTGCAGTACATAATACGTTTTTCGTGTATTTTCATATTTTATGTACAGTGTATAATATATATTTCGTGTTCTTTTACATTTTATGTATAGTATACAGTATATATTTAGTTTTGTCTGATATTTTATGTACATTATGTAATATATATTTGGTGTACTTTTGTGTTTTATGTACAATATATGATATGTGTTTTGTGTATTTTCATATATTATGTAGAGTATATAATATATATTTGGTGTACTTTAATATTTTATGTACAGTATATAATACATATTTTGTGTACTTTGATATTTTATGTACAGTTTATAAAATATATTTGGTGTACTTTGATATTTTACGTACAGTATATAATATAAATTTTGTATATTTTCATATTTTTTGTACAGTATAAAATATATATTTTGTGTACTTTTATATTCATGTATGGTATATAATATATGTTTGGTGTAATTTCATATTTATGTACAGTACATAATATATATTTGGTGTGCTTTGATATTTTATGTACAACATCTGATATATATTTGGTGTACTTTGATATTTTATGTACAGTATAAAACACGTATTTTGTGTATATTCACATTGTATGTACAATATATAATACTTATTTGGTGTGATTTTATATTTTATGTACAGTATATAATAAATATTTGGTGTACTTTGATATTTTTTGTATAGTGTATAATACATATTTTTTGTACATTGATATTTTATGTACGTTATATAATGTATATTTGGGGTATTTTCATATTATATGTACAGTATGTATTATATATGGTGTATTGTGATATTTTCTGTACAGTATATAATATATATATGGTGTACTGTGATATTTTATGTGCAGTAGATAATATATAATTGGTGTACTTTGATATTTTATGTACAGTATACAATACATATTTGGTGTATTTTCCTATTTTTTGTACAGTATGTAATACGTATTTTGTGTATTTCCATATTTTATGTATAGTATATAAGATATATTTGGTGTACTTTTATATTTTATGTATGGTATAAAATATTTATTTAGTGTAATTTCATATTTTATGAACAGTATATAATATATATTTGGTGTGCTTTGATATTTAATGTACAGCATATAATATATATTTGTTGTTCTTTGATATATTATGTACAGCATATAACACATATTTGGCGTATTTTCATATTTTTTGTGTAGTGTGTGATATGTATTTAGTGTATTTTCATATTTTCTGTACAGTATGTAATATATATTTGGTGTACTTTTATATTTTATGTATGGTATAAAATATTTATTTAGAGTAATTTCATATTTTATGTACAGTATATAATATAAATTTAGTGTATGTTTATATTTTATGTACAGTTTATTATATTTATATGGTGTATTGTGATATTTTATGTACAATATATTATATATCTGGTTTGCTGTGATACTTATTGTACAGTATATAATTTATATTTCGTGTACTTTGATATTTTATGTACGGTATGAGATATATATTTTGTGTAATTTCATATTTTATGCACAGTATATAATATGTATTTGGTGTAATTTATGTTTTATGTAGAGTATATAATATATATTTAGTGTAATTTGATATTTTATGTACAATAGATAATATATTTTTGTTGTGATTTTTTATTTTATTTTATGTAATATAAATTTGGTGTACTTTGATATTTTATGTATAGTATATAATGTATATTTCGTGTACTTTGATGCTTTATGTACAGTATATAGTATATATTTGGTGTACTGTGATATTTTATGTACAGTATAATATATATATTTGGTGTACTGTGATATTTTTGTACAGTATATAATGTATATTTGATGTAATTTCATATTTTATGTACATTATATAATATATATTTGGTGTGCTTTCATATTTTATGTTTAGTGTATAATATATATTTTTTGTACTTTGATATTTTATGTACTGTATATAATATATATTTGGAGTACTTTTACATTTTATATACAGTATATAATATATATTTCATTTAATTTGATAATTTATGTACAGTATATAATATATGTTTGGTGAACTTTGATATTTTTTGTTCGGTGTATGGTATATATTTGGTGTCCTTTCATATTTTATGTACATTATATAATATATATTTTGTGTATTTTCACATTTTATGTACTGTATATGATATATATTTGGTTTACTTTCATACTTTATGTACAGTATATAATATATATTTGGTGTACTTTGATATATTATATACAATGTATAATATACTTCTGTTATTCCGTTATATTTTATGTGTTTTATATAATATATATTTGGAGTACTGTGATATTTTATATACAGTACTTAATATATTTGGTGTACTTTGATATTTTATTTACAGTATATAACATATATTTGGTGTAGTTTGACATTTTAAATACAGTACGTAATATAAATTTGGTGAACTTAGACACTTAATTTACAGTATATAATATTGGTTTGGTGTAAATTGATGTTTTATGTACAGTATATAATATATAATTGGGGAAATTTGATATTTTGTGTACAGTATATAATATATATATGGCGTACTTTGCTATTTTATGTACAGTATATAATAGATATTTCGTGTAATTTGATATTTTATGTACAGCATAAAATATATATTTGGTGTACTTTGATTTTTCATGTACAGTATATAATATCTATTTGGTGTACTTTGATATTTTATGTACAGTATATAATCTATATTTGGTGTACTTTGACAGTTTATGTACAGTATATAATATATATTTGGTGTAATTTCCTACTTTATGTACAGTGTATAGTATATATTTGGTGAAATTTGGTATTTTATGTACAGTATATAATATATAATTGGTGTAGTGTGATATTTTATGTACAGTATATAATATATATTTCGAGAAATTTGATATTTTATGTGCAGTATACAATGTATATTTGGTGTACTTTGCTATTTTATGTACAGAATATTATATACTTTAGGTGAAATTTGATATTTAATGTACAGTATAAAATGTATATTTGGTGTACTTTGATACTTTATGTACAGTATATAATATATTTTTCTGAAACTTGACTTTTTATGTACAGTATATAATACGTATTCGGTGTACTTTGATATTTTATGTACAGTACATAATATATATTTGGTGAAATTTGATATTTTTTGTACAGTATATTATATACATTTCTTGAAATTTGATATTTTATGTACAGTATATAATATATATTTGGTGTACTTTCACATTTTATGTACAATATAGTATATATATTCGGTGAAGTATGACATTTTATGCACAGCAAATAATATATATTTGGTGTACTTTGATATTTTTTGTACAGTATATAATATATATTTGGTGAAATTTGATATTTTTTGTACAGCATATAATATATATTTGGTGTACTTTGATATTTTATGTACAGTATATTATATATATTTGTTGTAATTTGATATAATATATACAGTATATAATACATATTTTGTGTACTTTGATATTTTATGTGCTGTATATAATATATATTTCGTGAAATTCAATGTTTTGTCTACAGTATATAGTATGTATTTGGTGAAATTTGATATTTTATGTACAGTATATAATATATATTTGTTGAAATTTGATATTTTATGTTCAGTATATCATATATATTTGTTGAAATTTGATATTTTATGTACAGTAGATAATATATATTTGGTGTTCTTTGATGATTTATGTACAGTATATAATGTATATTTGATGTACTTTGACATATTATGTACAGTATATAATATATATTTGTGAAACTTGATATTTTATATACAGTATATAATATATATTTGGTGTACTTTGAATTTTATGTGCAGTATATAATGTATATTTGGTTTACTTTCATAATTTATGTACAGTGTATAACATATATTTGGTGTACTTTGATATTTTATGTACAGTACATGATATGTATTTGAAGTACTTGATATTTTATGTACAGTATATAATGTGTATTTGGTGAAATTTGATAATTTATGTAAAGTAGATAATATATATTTGGTGTACTTTGATATTCTATGTACAGTATATAATATATTTTTGGTGTACTTTCATATTCTATGAACAGTATATAATATATATTTGGTGTACTTTGATATCTTTTGTACAGTATATAATGAATATTTTGTCTACTTTGATACTTTATGTACAGTTTACAATATGTATTTGTTAAATTTGATATTTTACATACAATATAAAGTATATATTTCTTGTACTTTGATTTTTGTGTACAGTATTCAATTTATATTTGTGAAATTTGATATTTTATGTACAGTATATAATGTATACTTGGTGTACTTTGATATTTTAAGTACAGTATATTATATACATTCGGTGAAATTTGATATTTTATGAACTGAATATAACATATATTTGGTGTACTTTGATATTTTATGTACATTATATAATATATATTTGGTGTACTTTATGTTTTATGTATAGTATATAATATATATTTCTTGAAATTTGATATTTTATGTACAATATATAATATATATTTATTGTATTTTCCCATTTTACGTGAAATTTAATGTAAAATTTTATGTGAATTTTAATTTCACATTTAATGTGAAATTCACATTTTATGTGAAAATTTGGTGAAATTTGATATTTTATGTACAGTATATAATAAATATTTAGTATACTTTCATATTTTTTGTACAGTATATTGTATAAATTTGGTGAAATTTGATATTTTATGTACAGTATATAATGTATATTTGGTGTACTTTGACATTTTATGTACAGTATATTATATGTATTTGTTGTACTTTGATATATTATGTACAGTATATAATACATATTTTGTGTACTTCGATATTTTATGTACAGTATATAATATATATTTCGTGACTTTTGATATTTTATGTACAGTATACAATATATATTTGGTGTACTTTCATATTTTATGTTCAGTATAGTATACACATTCAGTGAAATTTGATATTTTTTGTTCAGTACATAATATATATTTGGTGTACTTTGATATTTTATGTACTGTATATAATATATATTTGGTGTACTTTGATATTTTAGGTACAGTAAATAATATATATTTGGTGAAATTTGATATTTTTTGTAAAGTACATAATATATATTTCGTGTACTTTGATATTTTATGTACAGTATGAAATATATATTTGGTGTTCTATGATATTTTATGTTCAGTATATAACAAATATTTGGTGTACTTTGATATTTTATGTACAGTATAAAATATATTTTTGGTGTACTTTGATATTTTATTTATAGTATATAATATATAATTGGTGTACTTTCATATTTTTTGTACAGTATATAATATGTATCTAGTGTAATTTGATATTTTATGTGTAGTATATAATATATAATTGGTGAAATTTGATATTTTATGTAAAGTATATAATAAATATTTGGTGTACTTTGATATTTTATGAACACTATATAATATATATTTGGTGTACTTTGATATTTTATGTACAGTATATAATGTGTACATGGTGTACTTTGATATTTTATGTACAGTATATAAAATACATTTGTGAAATTTGTTATTTTATGTATAGTACATAATGTGTATTGGTGTACTTTGATATTTTAGGTACAGTATATAATATATAATTGGTGAAATTTGATACTTTATGTACAGTATATAATACATATTTGGTGTACTTTGATATTTTATGTACAGTATATAATATATATTTGGTGTACTTTGATATTTTATGTACAGTAGATAGTATATATTTGGTGTACTTTGATATTTTATGTACAGTATATAATGTATAGTTGGTGTACTTTGATATTTTATGTACAGTATATAGTATATATTTGGTGAAATATGATATATTTTGTACAGTGTATAATATATATTTCGTATACTTTGATATTTTATGTACAGTATATAATATATATTTAGTGTAGTATGATATTTTATGTACAGTATATAACTTATATTTTGTGTACTTTGATATTTTATGTACAGTATATGATGTATATTTGCTGTACTTTGATATTTTATGTAGAGTATATAATGTATATTTGGTGTACTTTGATATTTTGTGTACAGTATATAATATATGTTTCTGAAATTTGATACTTTATGTACAGTAAATAATATATATTTGGTGTAATTTCATATTTTATGTATAGTATGTAATATATGTTTTGAAATTTGATATTTAATGTACAGTATATAATGCATATTTGGTGTACTATGATATATTATGTATAGTAGAAATTATATATTTGGTGTACTTTGATATTTTAGGTACGGTATATAATATATATTTGGTGTACTTTGATATTTTATGTACAGTATATAATATATATTTGGTTTACTTTTATATTTTATGTACAGTATATAACATAGATTTGGTGTACTTTCATATTTTATGTACATTATATAGTATAAATTTGGTGAAATTTGATACTTTACGTACAGTAGATACTATATATTTGGTGATATTTGATATTTTATGTACAGTATAT
The DNA here is from genome assembly GCF_029281585.2 of Gorilla gorilla gorilla. Taxonomy (NCBI): domain Eukaryota; kingdom Metazoa; phylum Chordata; class Mammalia; order Primates; family Hominidae; genus Gorilla; species Gorilla gorilla. The sequence goes on from NC_073240.2 coordinate 5,068,367, forward strand.
AATATATATTTTCTGAAATTTGATATTTTATGGACAGTATATAATGTATATTTGGTGAAATTTGATATTTTATTTACAGTATATAATATATACTTAGTGTGCTTTCATATTTTATGTACAGTGTATTATATACATTTGGTTAAATTGTTATTTTATGTACTGTATATAATATATATTTGGTGTACCATGATATTATATGTACAGTATTTTAGATGTATTTGGTGTACTTTGACGTTTTTTGTGCAGTATATAATACATATTTTGTGTACTTTGATATTTTATGTACAGTATGTAATATATGTTTCGTGACATTTGATATTTTATGAACAGTATACAACATATAATTGGTGTACTTTGACAATTTATGTACAGTATATAATATATATTTGTCATACTTTCATATTTTATGTACAGTATATAACATATTTTGAGAAATTTGATATATTATCTACAGTATATTATGTATATTAGGTGTACTTTGATATTTTAAGTACAGTATATAGTATATATTTGGTGAAATTTGATATATGTCGTACAATGTATAATACATATTTCGTGTACTTTGATATTTTATGTACAGTATATAATATATATTTGGTGTACTATGATATTTTATGTACAGTATATAACATATTTGGTGTACTTTGATATTTTATGTACAGTATATGATGTATATTTGGTGTACTTTAATATTTTATGTATAGTATATAATATATATTTGGTGTACTTTCATATTTTATGTACGGTATATATTATATATTTGGTGTACTTTGATAATTTATGTGTAGTATATAATATATATTTGGTGAAATTTGATATTTTATGTACAGTATATAATATATATTTGGTGTACTTTGATATTTTATGTACAGTATATAATATATATTTGGTGTAGTTTGATATTTTATGTACAGAATAATAATGAATATTTTGTGTACTTTGATATTTTATGTACAGTAAATAATAAGTATTTGGGAAATATGATATTTTTCATACAGTATAAAATATATATTTGGTGTACTTTGATATTTTATGTACAGTTTATAATATATATTTGGTGTAGTTTGATATTTTATGTACAGAATAATGATGAATATTTTGTGTACTTTGATATTTTATTTACAGTATATAAAATATGTTTGTGATATTTGATATTTTATGTACAGTATATAATATATATTTGGTGTACTATCATATTTTATGTACAGTATATAACATATATTTGATGAAATTTGAAATTTTATGTACAGTATATAATATATATTAGGTGAAATTTGATATTTTATGTACAGATTGTAATACATATTTAGTGTACTTTCATATTTTATGTTGAGTATATTACATACATTTGGTGAAATTTGATACTTTATGTACTGTATATAATGTATATTTGGAGTACTTTGATATTTTATATACAGTATATAATATATATTTGGTGAAATTTGGCATTTTATGTACAGTTTACAATATATGTTTGGTGTACTTTGATATTTTATGTAGAGTGTAAAATATATATTTGTTGAATTTTGATATTTTATGTACAGTATATAATATACATTTGGTTTACTTTCATTTTTAATGTACAGTATGTTATAAATATTTGGTGAAATTTGATATTTTATGTACAGTGTATAATAGGTATTTGGTGAAATTTGATATTTTATGTACAGTACATATGTCTATTTGTTGAACTTTCATATTTTACGTACATTATATAATACAGATTTGGTGAAATTTGATATTTTATGTACAGTAGGTAATATATATTTGGTGAAATTTTATATTTTATGTACAGTATATAATATATATTTGGTGAAATTTGATATTTTATGTCCAGTTCATAATATATATTCTGTGAAATCTGATGTTTTATGTACAGTATATAGTACATATTTAGTGTGTTTTCATATTTTATATTGAGTATACTATATACATTTGGGGAAATTTGATATTCTATGTTCAATACATAATATATATTTGGTGTATTTCAATAATTTATATACAGTATATAATATATGTTTGGTGAAATTTGATATTTTATGTACAGTATTTAATATATATTTGGTGTACTTTCATATTTTATGTAAAGTAGATAGTATATATTTGGCGAAATTTGATATTTTATGTACAGTATATAATATATATTTGTTGTGCTTTCATATTTTGTGTACAGTATATAATATATATTTGGTGAAATATGATATTTCATGTACAGTGTATAATATACATTTGGAGTATTTTATATTCTATTCTGTATATAATATATATTTGTTTAAATTTGATATTTTATGTGCTGTATACAATATATATTTGTTGAAATTTGATACTTCATGTACAGTATATAATATATACGCTGTACTTTGACATTTTATGTACAGTATATAATACATATTTTGTTTACGTTGATATTTTATGTAGAGTATTTAATATACATTCGTTGAAATTTCACATTTTATGTAAAGTATATAATATGAATTTGGTGGAATTTCACATCATATGTGCAGTATATAAGATATATTTGTCGTAATTTGATATTTTATGTACAGAATATCATATATATTTGGTGTCCTTTCATATTTTATGTACAGTATATAATACATATTTGGTGAAATTTAATATTTCATGTACTGCATAAAATACATGTTCGGTGAAATTTGATATTTCACATAGAGTAGATAATATATATTTGGTGTACTTTGATATTTTATATACTGTAGGTAATATATATTTGGTGAAATTTGATATTTTATGTACAGTACATAAGATGAATTTGGTGAAATTTGATATTTTATGCACTGTATAAAATATATATTTGGTGTATTTTGATAATTTATATATAGTATATAATATATGTTTGGTGAAATTTGATATGTTATGTACAGTATATAATATATATTTGGTGTGCTTTCATATTTTGTGTACAGTATATAATATATATTTGGTGAAATATGCTATTTCATGTACATTAAATAATACATATTTGGGTACTTTTATATTCTAAACTGTATATAATATATATTTCTTTAAATTTGGTATTTTATGTGATGTATAAAATATATATTTGTTGTAATTTGATCCTTCATGAACAGTATATAATTTATACGGTGGACTTTGACATTTTATGTACAGTATATAATACATATTTGGTATACCTTGATATTTTATGTACAGTATATAACATATATTGGTTGGAATTTGACATTTTATGTAAAGTATATAATATATATTTTGTGTAATTTCATACCTTATGTGCAGTATATAATATAGATTTGGAGTAATTTGATATTTTATGTACAGTATATCATACATATTTGATTCAATTTCATATTTTATGTACAGTATATAATACATATTTGGTGAAATTTGATATTTCATGTACAGTATAAAATATATATTTGGTGAAATTTGATATTTCATGTAGAGTAGATAATACATATTTGGTGTACTTTGATATTTTATATTCTGTAGGTAATATGTATTTGGTGAAATTTGATATTTTATGTACAGTACATAATAGATATTTGGTGAAATTTGATATTATATGTACAGTACAGTAATATATATTCGGGGTACTATGAAATTTTATGTACTGTATATAATATATATTTGTTGAAATTTTATACTTTATATGCAGTATACTATATATTTGGTGAAATTTGATATTTTATGTACAGTTTATACAATATATTTGGTGAAATTTGATATTTTATGTACAGTATATAGTAAATATTTGGTGTACTGTGATATTTTCTGTACAGTTTATTATATGTATTTGGTGTACTTTGATATTTTATGTACAGTATATAACATATATTTGGTGAAATTTGATATTTTATATACAGTATGTTATATATATTTAGTGTACTTTCATATTTTATGTTGAGTATACTATATATATTTGGTGAAATTCGATATTTTATGTACAGCATAAAACGTATATTTTGTGTATTTTGATTTTTTATGTACAGTATATAATATATATTTGGTAAAATTTGACATTTTATGTACAGTATATAATATATATTTGGTGTACTTTGATATTTTATGTACAGTACAAAATATATATTTGTTGAAATTTGATATTTTATATACAGTATATAATGTATGTTTGGTTTACTTTCATTTTTAATGTACAGTATGTTATAAATATTTGGTGAAATTTGATATTTTATGTACAGTGTATAATAGGTATTTGGTGAAATTTGATATTTTATGTACAGAACATATGTCTATTTGTTGAACTTTCATGTTTTACGTACATTATATAATGCAGATTTGGTGAAATTTGATATTTTATGTACAGTATATAATATATATTTGGTGAAATTTGATATTTTATGTACAGTATATAATATATATTTGGTGAAATTTGATATTTTATATCCAGTATATAGTATACATTCAGTGAAATCTGATGTTTTATGTACAGTATATAATACATATTTAGTGTGTTTTCATATTTTATATAGAGCATATTATATACATTTGGGGAAATTTGATATTCTATGTACAGTACATAATATATATTTGGAGTATTTTAATAATTTATATATAGTATATTATATATGTTTGGTGAAATTTGATATTTTATGTACAATATTTAATATATATTTGGTGTACTTTCATATTTTATGTAAAGTATATAGTATATATTTGGTGAAATTTGATATTTTATGTACAGTATATAATATATGTTTGGTGTGCTTTCATATTTTTTGTACAGTATATAATTTATATTTGTTGAAATATGATATTTTTTGTACAGTATAGAATATATATTTGGAGTACTTTTATATTCAATACTGTATATAATATATATTTGTTTAATTTTGATATTTTATTTGCTGTATACAATATATATTTGTTGGAATTTGATACTTCATGTACAGTATATAATATATACGGTGTACTTTGACATTTTATGTACAGTATATTATACATATTGTGTATACCTTGATATTTTATGTAGAGTATATAATATATATAGGTTGAAATTTCACACTTTATGTAAAGTACATAATATGTATTTGGTGTAATTTCATATCTTATGCGCAGTATATAATATATATTTGGCGTAATTTGATATTTTATGTATAGTATATCATATATATTAGGTGTACTTTCATATTTCATGTACAGTATATAATACATATTTGGTGAAATTTGATATTTCATGTACAGCATAAAATATATATTTGGGGAAATTTGATATTTCATGTAGAGTAGATAATATATATTTGGTGTACTTTGATATTTTATATACGGTATATAATACATATTTCGTGAAAATTGATATTTTATGCACAGTATATAATATATATTTGGTGAAATTTGATATTTTGTGTACAATATATAATATATGTTTGGTGAAATTTGATATTATATGTAGAGTATATAGCATTCATTTGGTGAAATTTGATACATTATTTACAGTATATAATATATATTTGGTGAAATTTGATATATTATGTACAGTATATAATATATATTTGTTGTACTTTCATATTGTATGTACTTTATATAATACATATTTGGTGAAATTTGATATTTTATGCTCAGTATATGATATATATTTGGTGTACTTTGATAATTTATGTACAGTATGTAATACATATTTGGTATACTTTGATATTTTATGTACAGTGTAGTATGTATATTTTGTGTAATTTGATATTTTATGTACAGTATGTGATACATATTTGTGAAATTTGTTATTTTATGTCCACTATATAATACATATTTGGTGTTCTTTGATATTTTAGGTAGAGAATATAATATATATTTGGTGTACATTGATATTGTTTTTACAGTATATGACGTATATTTGGTGTAGTTTGACATTTTAAGTACAGTATATAATATATAATTGTAGTACTTTCATATATTATGTACAGTATATTATATATATTTGGTGAAATTTGATATTTCAAGTACAGTATATAATATATATTTGGTGTACTTTGATATTTTATATACTGTATATAATATATATTTGGCATACTCTCATATTTTACGTACAGTATATAACATATATTTGGTGAAATTTGATATTTTATTTACAGTGTATAATATACATTCGGTGTCCTTTGATATTTTATGTACAGCATATAATATGTATTTGGTGAAATTTGAAAATTTATTAGCAGTATATAATATATATTTGGTGAAATTTGATATTGTATGTACAGTATATAATATATCATTTGTGAAATTTGATATTTTATGTACAGTATATAATATATATTTAGTGTACTTTCATATATTATATACAGTATATTATATAAATTTGGTGAAATTTGGTATTTTATATTTAGTATATAATATATATTTGGTGTACTTTGATATTTTATGTACAGTATATAATATGTATTTTGTGAAAATTGATATTTTATGTACAGTATATAATATATATTTGGTAAAATTTGATATTTTATGTGCAGTATATAATATATGTTTAGTGCACTTTCATATTTTATGTTCAGTATATTATATGTACTTGGTGGACTTTGATATTTTATGTACAGTATATAATTATATTTTGTGTACTTTGATATTTAATGTACAGTATATGATATATATTTGGTGAAATTTCAAATTTTATGAACAGTATATAGCATGCATTAGGTGAAAATTGTTATTTTATGTACAGTATATAATATATATTTGGTGAAATTTTATATTTTATGTACTGTATATAATATATATTTGCTGTAATTTCATATTTTATGTACAGTATATAATACATAATTGGTGAAATTTGATATTTTATGTACAGTATATAATATGTATTTGGTGTACTTTTATAATTTATATACAGTATATATTATATATTTGGTGTACTTTGATATTTTATGTACAGTGTATAATGTATACGTGGTGTACTTTGATATTTTATGTACTCTATATAATATACATTTGGTGTACTTTGACATATTATGCAGAGTATATAATATATATTTGGTGTACTTTGATATTTTATACAGTATATAATATATATTTCTTGTACTTTCATACATTATGAACAGTATATAGTATATATTAGGTGAAATTTGATATTTTACGTACAGTATATAATATATATTTCGTGTACATTCATATTTTATGTAAAGTATATTATACACATTTGGTGAAATTTGATATTTTATTTACAGTATATAATATACATTCGGTGTCCTTTGATATTATATGTACAGTATATAATATATATTTGGTGTTTTTTGATATTTTTTGTATAGTATATAATATATATTTGGGGAAATTTGACATTTTATGTTCAGTATATATTATATATTTGATGTACTTTCACATTTTATGTAAAATATATAGAATATATTTAGTGAAATTTGATATTTTATGTACAGTATATAATATATATTTGTTGTGCTTTAATATTATATGAACAGTTTATAATATATATTTGGTGAGATATGATATTTCATCTACAGTATATTGTATATATTTGGTGTACTTTCATATTCTATACAATAGATAATATATGTTTGTTGAAATTTGATATTTTATGTACAGTATATATTATATATTTAGTGTACTTTCATATATTATGTGCAGTATATTATTCACATTTGGTGAAATTTGATATTTTATGAACAGCATATGATATATATTTGGTGAATTTTGATATTTTTTGTACAGTATATTATACGTATTTGGTGTACTTTGATATTTTATGTACAGTATATAGTATATATTTCTTGCACTTTGATATTTTATGTACAGAATATAAAATATATTTGGTGTACTTGATATTTTATGTACAGTATATAACATATATTTGGTGAAATTTCATATTTTATGTACAGTATATAATATATATTTGGTGAAATTCGATATTTTATGTACAGTATATAATATATATTTGGTGTATTTTGATATTCTATGTATAATATATAATATATGTTTGGTGTACTTTCGTATTTTATATAGAGTGTATTATATACGTTTGGTGAAATTTGATATTTTCTGTACAGTATATTATATGTATTTGTTGTACTTGATATTTTATCTACATTATATAATATATACTTTGTGTACTTGGATATTTTTTGTACACTATCTGATATATATTTGGAGAAATTTGGTATTTTATGTACAGTATATAGTATGTATCTGGTGAAATTTGAAGTTTTATCTACAGTATATAATATATATTTTGTGAAATTTGATATTTTATGTACTGTACATAATATACATTTGGTGAAATTTGATATTATATGTACAGTATATAATATATATTTGGTGAAATTTGATATTTCACGTAAAGCATATAATATATATTCAGTGAAATCTGATCTTTTATGTACAGTATATAACATATATTTAGTGTATTTTCATATTTTATATACAGTATATTATATACATTTGGTGAAATTTGATAGTTTATGTTCCATACATAATATATATTTGGTGAATTTTGGTAATTTATATATACTATACGATATATGTTTGGTGAAATTTGATATTTTATGTACAGCATAAAATATATATTTGGTATACTTTCATATTTTATGTAAAGTATATAATATATTTTTGGTGAAATTTGATATTTTATGTACAGTATATAATATATATTTGGTGTGCTTTCATATTTTGAATACAGTATATAATGTATATTTGCAGAAATATGATATTTCATGTACAGTATATAATATATATTTGGAGTTCATTTATATTCTATAATGTATAAAATATATATTTGTTTAAATTTGATATTTTATGAGCTGTATACAATATATATTTGTTGAAATTTGATACTTCATGTACAGTATATAATAATTCCTATGTAATTTGACATTTTATGTACAGTATATAAAACATATTTGATATACCTTGATATATTATGTTGAGTATATTATATATATTGGTTGAAATTTGACATTTTATGTACAGTATATAATACATATTTGGTGGTATTTGATATTTTATGTACAGTATATAACATATATTTGGTGTACTTTGATATTTTATGTGCAGTATATAATATATACTTGGTGTACTTTGCTATTTAATGTACAATTTTTAATATATATCTGGTGTACTTTTATATTTTATGTACAGTGTATAATTTATATTTGGGCAGTTTGATATTTTATGTACACTATGTAATGTATATTTTGTGAAATTTGTTATTATATGTACAGTATATAATGTATATTTGGTAAAATTTTGTATTTTATGTACAGTATGTATTATATATTAGGTGAAATTTGATATTTTATGTACAGTATGTAATATATATTTGGTTAAATTTGATATTTTGTGTACAGTATATAATATATATTTGCTGTTCTTTGAAATTTTATGTACTGTATATATTATATATTTGTGAAATTTGATATTTTATGTACAGTATATAATATATATTTGGAGTACTTTGGAATTTACTGTACAGTGTATAATATATCTTTGGTGTTCTTTGATATTTTATGTAAGTATATAATATATATTTGTGAAATTTCATATTTTATGTACAGTATATAATATATATTTGGTGTACTTTGATATTTTATATACACTATATAATATATATTTCGTGAAATATGATATTTTATGTACAGTATATAATATTCATGTGGTGTACTTTGATGTTTTATGTACGGTATATTATATATATATGGTGAAATTTGATATGTTATATACAGTAAATAATATATATGGTGTAATTTGATATTTTATGTACAGTATATAATGTATATTTTGTGAAATTTGGTATTTTATGTACGGTATATAATATATATTAGTTGAAATTTGATATTTTATGTACAGTATATATAATATATTTGGTGTAATTTGATATTTCATGTACGGTATATAATATATATATGGTAGTCTTTGAAATTTTATGTACAGTATATAATATATATTTGGCATACTTTGATATTTTATGTACAGTATATAAAATATATTTCCAGAAATATGATATTTTATGTACTGTATATAATATATATTTGGTGATACTTGATATTTTATATACAGTATACAACTTATATTTGGAGTACTTTGATATTTTATGTACAGTATATAATATATATTTGTTGTACTTTTATATTTTATGTTCAGTATATAATGTATATTAGTTTTATTTTGATATTTTATGTACAGTATTTAATATATATTTTGTGTATTTTGGTATTTTATCCACAGCATATAATATATATTTCATGAAATTTGATATTTTATTTACAGTATATAATATATATTTGAGGAAACATATTTTATGTTCAGTAGATAATATATATTTGGTGAAATTTGATATTTTACATACAGTATTTATATATATTTGTTGTACTTTGATATTTTTTGTACAGTATATAATATATATTTGGTGCACTTCCATATTTTATGTACACTATATAATATATATTTGGTGAAATTTGATATTTTAAGTGCAGTATGCAATATATATTTCGTGAAATTTGATATTTTATGTACAGTATATAATATATATTTGTTGCACTTTCGTATTTTTTGTACAGCACATTATATACATTTGGTGGAATTTGGTATTTTATGAACAGTATATAATATATATTTGGTGTAATTTGATTTTTTATGTAGAGTATATAATAAATATTTGGTATACTTTGATATTTTATGTACAGTATATAATATATATTTGGTGTACTTTGATATTTTATATACAGTATATAATATATATTTGGTATACTTTGATATTTTATGTACAGTATATAATATGTATTTGGGGTACTTTGATATTTTATATACAATATATAATCTATATTTGGTGTTGCTTGTTATTTTATTTACAGTATATACTATATATTTTTTGTGCTTTGATATTTTATGTAATGTATATAATACATATTTGGTGTACAGTGATTTTTTATGTGCAGTATATAATATTTATTTGGTGTACTGTGATATTTTATGTACAGTATATAATATGTATATGGTGTGCTTTCATATTTTTTGTAAAATATATAATATTCATTTGCTGTACTTTGAAATTTTATGTACAGTATATAATATATATTTCGTGTCTTTGATATTTTATTTACAGTATATACTCTATATTTGGTGTACTTTGATATTTTATGTACAGTATATAATATATTTGACGTTTTTTGATATTTTATGTACAGTATATAGTATATATTTGGTGTAGTTTGGTATTTTATGTACAGTATATAACATATATTTTTTGTACTTTGATATTTTATGTAGAGTATATAATATATATTTGCTGTACCATTATATTCTATGTACAGTATATAATATACATTTAGTATAATTTGATATTTTCTGTAGAGTATATAATATATACTTGGTGTACTTTGATACTGTATGTAATATATGTAATATATATTTTGCGTAATTTGATATTTTTGATGCTGTATATAATATATATTTGGTGTACTTTGATTTTTTATGTACAGTATATATATTATATATGTTGTACTTTGATATTTTATGTACAGTATCTACTATTTATTTGGTGTACTTTGATATTTTATGAACAGTATGTAATATATATTTGGTGTAGTTTGATATTTTATATAGAATATATAATATGTATTTGGTGTACTTTAATATTTTATGTACAGTATATAATATATATTTGGTGTACTTTGATATTTTATGTACAGTATATAATATATATTTGGTGTACTTTCATATTTTATGTACAGTATATAATATATATTTGATGTACTTTGGTATTTTATGTACAGGATATAATATATATTTGGTGAACTTTGATATTGTATGTACTGTGTATAATATATATTTAGTGCATTTTGATATTTTATGTACAGTATATAATATATATTTCGTGTACTTTGGTACTTTACTTACCACATATAACATATATTTGTTTTAATTTGATATTTTATGGACAGTATATAATATATATTTGGTGTAATTTGATATTTTATGTAGAGTATATAATATATTTCACGTACTTTGGTATTTTATGTACAGTGTATAATATATATTTGGTGTAGGTTCATATTTTATGTACACTATGTGATCTGTATTTGGTGAAATTTGATATTTTATGTACTGTATATAATATATATTTGGTGTACTTTGATATTTTATGTACAGTATATAACATATATGTTGAACTTTGATATTTTATGTACAGTACATAATATATGTTTGGTGTACCTTGATATTCTACGTACAGTATATAATATATATTTAGTGTGCTTTGATATTTTATCTACAGTATATAATATATATTAGGTGTACTTTGATACTTTATGTACCGTATATAAAATATATTTGGTGTTCTTTGATATTTTATGTACAGTATATAATATATATTTCGTGTACTTTGATATTTTATGTACAGTATATAATATATATTTGTTGTACTTTGATATTTTATGTACAGTATATATTGTATTTTTGTTGTTCTTTGATATTTTATGTACAGCATATAATATACTTTTGAGGTCCTTTTATATTTTATATACAATATATAATACATATTTGGGGTACTTTAATATTTTATGTTCATTATATAATATATATTGGCATACTTTGATATTTTATGTACAATATATAATACTTATTTGGAGTACATTGATATGTTATATACAGTATGTAATACATATTTGCGGTACTTGGATATTTTATGTACAGTATGTAATACATATTTGGTGTACTTTGATATTTTATGTTCAGCATAAAATGCATATTTGTCATAATTTTATATTTTATGTACAGTACATAATACATGTTTGGTGTACTTTGATATTTCATGTAAAGTATATAATAGATATTTGTGTTACTTGATACTTCATTTACAGTATATAATACATATTTGGGGTACTTTGATATTTCATGTACAGTATATAATACATATTTGTGTTTCTTTGGTACTTTATATACAGTATATAATACATATTTGGTGTGCACTGATTTTTTTGTACGATATAGAATATTGATTTTCTGTACCTTGATATTTTATGTACGATATATATTATAGATTTTGTGTTCTTTGATGTTTTATGTATGATACATAATATAGATTGTTTGTACTTTGGTATTTTTTGGATGATATATAATATAGATTTTATGTATTTTGATATTTCTTGTACAGTATATAATATATATTTTCGGTACTTTCATAATTTATGTACAATATATATTTTGTGTACTTTTATATTTTGTGTGCATTATATAAGATATATTTTGTGTACTTTGATATCTTATGTACAATGTGTAATAAATATTTTGTGTACTTTGATATTTTATGTGCAATATATAACATATATTTTTTGTACTTTGATATTTATGCACAATATAGAAAATATATTTTGTGTAATTTGATGTTTTCTGTACGATATGTAACACATATTTTGTGTACTTTGATATTTTATGTACAATATGTAATATATGTTTTCTGTTCTTTGATATGTTATGTACAATGTATAATATATATTTTGTGTACTTTGATATTTTATGTACAATATATTATGTGAATTTTTTTGTGCTTCAGTAATTTATTTACAATATATAATATGTATTTTGTGTACTTTGATATTTTATGAACACTATATAGTATGTACTTTTTGTACTTTGATATCTTTTTAAAAATATATAATATAAGTTTTGTGTACTTTGATATTCTATCTACAATATATAATTGATATTTTCTGTACTTTGATATTGTATGTACAATATATAACATATATTTTGCATACTTTGATATTTTATGTACAAAATATAATACGTGTTTTGTGTAGTTTGATATTTGATTTACAATATCTAAGTTTTGTGTAACTTGATATTTTATGTACAATATATAATATTAGATTTGTGTACTTTGATATCTTATGTACCATATATAAGATATATTTTGTGTACCTTGATACTTTATGTACAATATGTAATACTTATGTTGTGTGCTTTGATATATTATGTATAATATATAATGAATATTTTCTGTAATTTGATATTTTATGTACAATATATAATATATAATTTTGTACATTGATATTTTATGTACAATGTGTAATATATGTTTTGTGCACTTTGATATTTTATGCAAAATATATAATATATATATTTGAGTACTTTGATATTTTATGAACTACGTATGAAATATATTTTGTGCAGTTAGAAATTTTAAGTACAATACATAATAAATATTTTGTGTAATTTGATATTTTATGTAAAATATATTTGTATTTTGGGTACTTTGATATTTTATGTAAAATATATAATAGATATTTTGTGAACTTTTTGATAGTTTATGTAAAGTATATAATATATATTTTATGAACTTTGTTATTTTATGTACAATATATAATACATATTGTGGTTAATTTTTGATATATTATGTACAATATATAATATATACTTTGTGTAATTTCATATTTTATGTACAACATATAATACTTATTTTGTGTACTTTCTTATGTTATCTATAATATATAATAAACATTTTGTGTACTTTGATATTTTATGTACAATATATAATATATGTTGTGTGTACTTTGATATTTTATGTTCAATATAAAATATATATTTTGTGTACTTTGATATTTTATGTACAATAAGTAATACATATTTTTTGTACTTTGATATTTTATGTAGGATATATAATATATATTTAGTGTGCTTTGATATTTTATGTAGAATATATAATATATATTTAGTGTGCTTTGATATTTTATGTACAATATGAAAAATATATATTGTGTACTTTGATATTTTATGTATAATATATAATATATGTTTCGTATACTTTGATATTTCATGTACAATGTAAAATATGTATTTTGTGTACTTTGATATTTTATATACCATACGTAATATATGTTTTGTGTACTTTGATATTTCATGTACAATATATAATATATGTTTTCTGTACTTGTATATTTTATGTAAAATATATAAAAAATATTGCGTACCTTCATATTTTATGTACTCTATATAAATATCATATACTACTTATAATATGTATCATATATTATATATGTCATAAATTTTATTTAATATATACTATATGTTATAGGTTATATGTCTTAAATATATATTATACGTTATACATCATATGTATATCATATATAGTGTACTTTGATATTTTATGTACAATATGTAAGATACATTTTGTGTAGTTTGATATTTTATATACAATGTATAAGATATATTTTGTGTACTTTGTTATTTTACGTACAATATAGAAGATATAGCTTGTGAGTTTCATATTTTGTGTACAATATATAATATATAGCTTCTGTACTTTGATATTTTATGTACAACACATAAGATATAGTTTGTATACTTTCTTATTTTGTGTACAATATAGAAGATATAGTTTGTTTACTTTGATATTTTATGTACAATATATAAGATATAGTTTGTGTACTTTGATATTTTATGGACATTGCATAAGATATAGTTTGTGTACTTTGATATTTTATGTACAATATATTAGATATGGTTTGTGTCCTTTCATATTTTATGTACAATATATAAGAAATATTGTGTGTAGTTTGATATTTTATGTACTATATATAAGATATATCTTGTGTACTTTGATATTTTATGTACAATATATAAGATATAGTTTGTGTAATTTGACATTTTATGTAAAATTTATAACATATAGTTTGTGTACTTTCATATTTTATGTACAATATATAATATATATTTTTTGTTCTTTGATATTTTATGTACAATATAATGTCTATTTTGTGTACTTTGACATTTTATGTACACTATATAATATATATTTTGTGTAAATTCATATGTTATGTACAGTACATAATATATGTTTTGTGTACTTTGATATTTTATGTACAATATATATGTTTTCTGTACTTTGATATTTTATGTACAATATGAAATGTAGATTTTGTGTACTTTGATATTTTATGTACCATACATAAATAGAATATATTATATATACTATGTATCATTTATTACATATATCATACATTTTATGTAATATCCATCATATATTATACGTTATATATCATATATTATCAATAATATATATCATATGATTCAGTTAATATATATCATACATTATGTAACATATTGCAGATGTTATAATATATATAATATATAACATATAGCATATATTACATAATGTATATCATATATCATATTATATGCCACATATCATATAATATACATCAAACATTATATTACTTATATCTTATTTTATATATGTCACATATTATATTTATTATAGATGGTATATATTACCGATAATATATTATGTACCTATCATATAGTATATAGTTTAAATATTATATAATACATTATATATTTTGTTTAACATATTACATATAATATATATATTATAAATTTTATATATGATATATATAATATATAATATATAAAATATTTAATATATAATATATATGTATAATATATAATATATATATCTTATATATGTTATATAAAACAATATATATAATATAATATATATTTAAAAATATACTTGTCATAAAATTAAATATATTTCATAGATTATTATATAAAACACATATTATATATTAGATAAAATATATAATATATAATATATAATATAAATAGTATATATTATATGTCATATATAACATCATATAAAATATACTATATAGTATATGTAATATATAATATATATAATACATAATATATAATATGACATAATATTTTCTATGTATACTATGAGATATTATATATTTTTTTATATATTACAGATATAATATATTATATAATAAATAATGCATATATATAATATATGTTATATATATATAATTGTTTTTAGACAGAGTCTTGTTCTGTTGCACAGACTGGCGTGCAATGGCACCATCTTGGCTCGCTGCAACATCTGCCTCAGTGTTTCAAGCGATTGTCCTGCCTCAGCCTCCCAGGTAGCTGGGACTACACCATACTGGGGCTACTCCAGCTGCCACCATGCCTGGCTAATTTTTTTTTTGTTTTCGTGGAGACAGGATTTCACTGTATTGGCTATGATGGTCTTGATCTCCTCACGTTGTGATACTCTTGCCTTGACCTCCCAAAATGCTGGGATTAGAGGCCTGAGCCAAGATACATATTTTTTAAATGAAGAAAAATTTCAAAGGTACTCTGCTTGGTACAATAATCAAACATATAAACTGAGGAATAAAACATAACCATGAAACATATGAATAACTGCATATGGAAAATACAGAGGATAATGTTTTAAATAACATATTTGGAAAGCACTAACTTATAATTTGAAGAGTTTGCATTTGACATGCCAGTATGAACATGCCTCGAATGCAGCAACACATGTTCCACATGAGAAAAATCAAAATCAGGGAAAATGAAACCAAAAAAGTTCAATCTGCTCTGAGCTTTGAAATACTCACCACAGACAGTGGCACTTAGGACCAAGGGCAGGAGATCCCTAATCCCATCACCACGGCGATAGGGCACAAAAATTCGAGGGTGAAGGCCCAATACACATTGTGAGGTCCAACTGCTGCCGTGCAGTCAGGAGTGCTTTTACATGGATAGGAATGTCATTGAAGGCTCAGTGTTTTGTTTAAAAACTGAACCCCAAGCCCACACATTACTAGGCTGTACTTCTTCAAACAAGTTATGAGATGGGAAAGAGGCACCCCCAAATATATATATATATATGTGTGTGTGTGTTATATATATAATTTATATAATGTAATGTATATAGCTTATATAATATGTATAACATATATATAACTTTATTTTACATCCTGCATCCTTATATTTTATATAATATATTGTGTATAATATAATATACAATGATATGTTATTATTATGTACAATAAAAAACCTGTAAAAAATATAATTATTACATGTCCCATAATGTATAATTATATATAATAATACAATTATATGTATAATCAAATATTATATAATAATATATAATATATACAACATATAATATGTAATATATAATATATAATAAATTATATAATATAGAATATAATATGCATAACATATTATATAATATACAATATTTACAATATAATGTTATATATATAATGTATTATATATTACACATAATATGTAATATGTTATACATAATATATAATATATTAGATATTAAAACATATATTATATACTACATATTGTATATCATATTATATATTATATCACAATATTATATATAATAATGTACATATGACATATATTAGATATAATATTCTATAATATAATACATTATGTTTAATGATATAATTTAATTTATAATATATTATGATATACTATATATAATATATTATGATGTAATATATATCATTTAAGATATGTATATATAACGTATAATATAATCATTTATAATATAATATTATATATTATATATAATATATAACATATATAAAATATTTCATAAATCATATATCATATTTTTCATATATTATATATGATATATTATATATAAAATGTACCATATATTACATATATCTTACATTATATGTAATATATATCATCTATTATATGTTATATATCATCTATTATATGTTATATATCATATATTATCAGTAATATATATCATATCTTCAATGTAATATATATCATACATTATATAGTATATAACTTATGTTATAAAATATATATTGTATATTATATAATATATAGCATATAATATATAAGGTATATCATATATGATATTATATACCAATAATCTTATATATATAATTGTTTTCAGACTGAGTCTTGTTCTGTTGCACAGACTGGGGTGCAATGGCACCATCCTGGCTCACTGCAACCTCTGCCTCACGGGTTCAAGCGATTGTCCTGCCTCATCCTCCCAGGTTGCTGGGGCTACACCATACTGCGTCTACTCCAGCTGCCCCCATGCCTGGCTAATTTTTTTTTACTTTTAGTAGAGACAGTATTTCACTGTATTGGCCATGATGGTCTTGATCTCCTCACGTTGTGATCCTGTTGCCTTGGCCTCCCAAAGTGCTGGAATTAGAGGCCTGAGCCAAGATACATATTTTTTAAATGAAGAAAAATTTCAAATGTACTCTGCTTGGTACAAAAATCAAATATACAAATTGAGCAATAAAACATAACCATGAAACATATGAATAACTGCATATGGAAAATACAGAGGATAATGTTTTAAATAATATATTTGGAAAGCACTAACTAATAATTTGAAGAGTTTGCATTTGACAGGCCAGTATGAAAATACCTTGAACGCAGCAACACAGGTTCCACATGAGAAAAATCAAAATCAGGGAAAATGAAACCACAAAGGTTCAATCTGCTCTGAGCTTTGAAAAACTCAGCACAGACAGTGGCACTCAGGACCAAGGGCAGGAGATCCCTAATCCCAACACCACGGCGATAGGGCATAAACATTCCAGGGTGAAGGCACAATCCACATTGCGAGGTCCAACTGCTGCCAGGCAGTCAGGAGTGCTTCTACATGTACAGGAAGGTCATTGAAAGCTCAGCGTTTTGTTTCAAAAACTGAATCCCAAGCCCACACATTACTATGCTGTACTTCTTAAAATATGTGAGGAGATGGGATATAGGGCACAACAAAATATATATATATGTGTGTATATACATATAATTTATATAATGTAATATATAGAGCTTATATAATATGTATAACATACACATAATTTTCTTTTACATCCTGCATCCTTATATTATATATGATATATTATGTATAAGATAATATATAATGATATGTCAATATTATATACAATAAAATACATGTAATAATATATAATTATTACATAAAACATAATATATAATAATATATAAAATTATACAGTTATATATGAACTTATATATAATATAATAATATATAATAGATGTAATATATTATATATAGTATATAATATGTTATATAATATAGAATATCATATGTATAACATATCCTATAATGTATAATATTTACTATATGATATAATATATAATGTATTATATATTACATATGATAAGTAATATATTATACATCATATATAATATAGTAGATATTATAAAATATATAACATATTGTATACTAGATATTAAATATTATATAACATATTGTATATTATATCATAATATAATATATATTATACTATTATATATATGACATATATTAGATTAAATATTTTACAATATTTTACATTATGTATATTAATATAATGTGATATATGAAATATTATGATGTATTATATAATATATTGTGATATAATATATAATATATTAAGATATTTTGTGTAAAATATATAATATAATCATAAATCATAGAATATTATATATTATATATTTTAAAACATATATTTCATTTATCCTATATATCATATATTATGTATTATATATCATATATCATATTTAATATGTATATTACATATATCATACATTATACATAATAAATATCATATAATATATGTTAAGTATCATATATTATGTGTTATATATCATATATTATCAGAAATATATATCATATGTTCAATGTAATATGTATCATGCATTACATAATATCTAGCATATGTTATAAAATATATATAATATATTATATAAAATATAGCACAGATTTTGTAATATATATTATATGTCATATTATATACCATATATCATATAATATACATCATATATTATATTACATATATTATATGTAATATAATATATGTCATATATTATATTATATATATTATATGTTATATAATATATGTCATATATTATATTTATTATAGATGGTATATATTACCTTTAATATATTATTTACATATCATGAATTAAATAATTTATATATTTTATAATATATATTTTGTTTATTATATTACTTATATAATGCATATATTATATATTTTATATATGATATATATGATATATTGTATATAATATATATTATATACATGTCATAAAATATAAGATATATTACAGATCATTATATAATACACATGTGATGTATTAGATAAAATATATATTATATGGATTATATATATTATATATAATATAAATAATATATATTATATATAATATAAATAATATATATTATATGTAATATCTAATGTCATATAATAAATAATATATTATACATTCTATGTAATATATAATACATGTGATATATATTATATATAATATCACATAATATTTTTTATGTATATTATGAAATATTATATATTATATATGTATGTATTACAGATATTATATATTATATATTATATAATGCATAGATATTATATATTATATATATAATTGTTTTTAGACAGAGTCTTGTTCTGTTGCACAGACTGGGGTGCAATGGCACCATCCTTGCTCACTGCAACCTCTGCCTCACGGGTTCAAGCTATTGTCCTGCCTCAGCCTCCCAGGTTGCTGGGGCTACACCATACTGCGTCTACTCCAGCTGCCACCATGCCTGGCTAATTTTTTTTACTTTTAGTAGAGACAGGATTTCACTGTATTGGCCATGATGGTCTTGATCTCCTCACGTTGTGATCCTCTTGCCTTGGCCTCCCAAAGTGCTGGAATTGGAGGCCTGAGCCAAGATACATATTTTTTAAATGAAGAAAAATTTCAAATGTACTCTGCTTGGTACAGAAATCAAATATACAAATTGAGCAATAAAACATAACCATGAAACATATGAATAACCTCATATGGAAAATACAGAGGATAATGTTTTAAATAATATATTTGGAAAGCACTAACTAATAATTTCAAGAGTTTGCATTTGACAGGCCAGTATGAACATACCTTGAACGCAGCAACACAAGTTCCACGTGAGAAAAATCAAAATCAGGGAAAATGAAACCACAAAGGTTCAATCTGCTCTGAGCTTTGAAAAACTCAGCACAGACAGTGGCACTCAGGACCAAGGGCAGGAGATCCCTAATCCCAACACCACGGCGATAGGGCATAAACATTCCAGGGTGAAGGCACAATCCACATTGTGAGGTCCAACTGCTGCCAGGCAGTCAGGCATGCTTTTACATGTTGAGGAAGGTTATTGAAGGCACAGTGTTTTGTTTCAAAAACTGAATCCCAAGCCCAAACATTACTATGCTGTACTTCTTAAAATAAGTGATGAGATGGGAAATAGGGCACAACCATATATATATATATGTGTGTATATATATATAATTATATATAATGTAATATATATAACATATACAATATGTATAACATATATATAATTTCCTTTTACATCCTGCACCCTTATATTATATATAATATGTTACGCATAATGTAATATATGATACATTTTTATTATACTCAATATAATACACATAAAAATATATAATTATTACACATAACATTATGTATGATTATATATACAATATAATAATATGTATAATTATATATAATACAATTATATATAATATAATATAATATCAATTATATAACATATTTTATATCTATTATATAACATATTATATAATATAGATTGTCATATGTATAGCATACGATATATTATAATATTTAATATATAATATAATATACGGTGTGTTATATATTACACATATTATGTAATATATTATATATAATATTTAATATATTAGATATTATAAATTATACAATATAATATATGTGATAGGTGTTATATAACATATCATATATTATATAACAATATAATATATATTATAATACTATATACATGACATATATTAGACTAAATATTGTATAATATGTTACGTTATGTACAGTAATAATATGACAAAATATAAAATATATTATGGTATACTATATATAATATATGATGATATAATATATGTTATATATTAAGATATATTATATGTAGTACACAATATAATCTATATAATAGAATATTACATAATTATATATAATATATAAGATATGTTATATATATCATATATCATATATAATAAATATTTTATGTACAGTATAGAATATATAGTTTTTGTACATTGATGTTTTATGTATAGTATAGAATATGTAATTCGTGTACATTGATATTTTATGTACAGTATAGAACACATTTTGGTGTACTTTGATATTTTATGTACAGTGTATAATATATATTTGTTGTACTTTGATATTTTCTCTGGAGTATAGAATATATATTTGGTGTACTTTCATATTTTGTGTACAGTATTGAGTATATATTTGGCGTACTTTGATATTTTAAGTACATTATAGAATAAATATTTTGTGTAGTTTGATATTTTACGTACAGCATGGGATATATATTTGTTTTTCTTTGATATTTTATGTACAGTATGTAATATATATTTGGTGTTCTTTGATTTTTTATGTACAGTAATGAATACATATTAGATATACTTTGATATTTTATGTACAGTATAGAATATATATTTGGTGTACTGTGATATTTTATGTACAGTATAGAATACATATTTGCTGTACATTGATATTTTGTGTAGAGTATAAAATATATATTTGGTGTACTCTCATATTTTATGTAGAGTATACAATATATGTTTTGTATAGTTTGATGTTTTTTGTACATTAGTGAATATATAGTTTGGTTACTTTGATATTTTATGTACAGTACATAAAATATAGTTTGGGTACTTTGATATATTATATACAGTACATAATGCATGTTTTGGGTAATTCGATATTTTATGTACAGTACATAATACATGGATTGGGAACTTTGTTATTCTATGTACAATACATAATATACAGTTTGGGTACTTTGATATTTTATGTACAGTGTAGTATATATATTTTGTGTACTTTGATATACTTTGTGCAGTATAGTGTGTATATTTTGGGTACTTTGATATATTATGTACAGTATAGAATATATATTTTGTGTAATTTCATATTTTATGTGTTGTACAGAATATATATTTTGGGCACTTTCCTATTTTATGTACAGTAAAGAATATATATATTGGGTATTTTGATATTTTATATACAGTATAGAATATGTATTTGGAGTACTTTGATATATTATGTACAGTATAGAATATATATTTCGGTTAAATGGATATTTTATGTACTGTACATCATGTACATTTGGTGTACTTTGATATCTTATGTGCAGTATAGAATATATATTTTGGGTGTTTTGACGTTTTATGCACAGTATAGAACATATATTTTGGGTACTTTGGTATTTTATGCACAGTGTAGAATATATATTTTGGTTAATTTGATACTTTATATACAGTATAGAATATATATTTTGGGAAATTTGATATTTAATGTACAGTGTAGAATCCATATTTGGTGTATGTTGATACAGTATAGTATACATATTTGGTGAACTTTGATATTTTATGTACAGTATAGAATAAACATTTGGTGTAGTTAATAGAATATATATTTGGTGTAATTTGCTATTTTTTGTACAGTATAAAACGTATATTTGGTGTAATTTCATATTTTACCTACAGTATAGAATATATCTTTGGTGTACTTTGAAATTTTATGTACAGTACAGAATATATATTTGGTGTACATTGAAATTTTTTCTAGAGTATAGAATATATGTTTGATGTACTTTGATATTTTATGTACACTATAGAATATATATTTGGTGTACTTTGTTATTTTGTGAACGGTATAGAATATATATTTGGTGTACTTTGATATTTTATGTACAGTATAGAAAATATATTTGGTGTAGTTTAATATTTTGTGTACAGTATAGAATATATATTTGTTGTACTTTGATATTTTAAGTACAGTATAGAATATATATTTGGTGTAGTTTGATATTTTGTGTACAGTATAGAATATATATTTGGTGTACTTTCATATTTTATGTACAGTATAGAATATATACTAGGTGTACTTTGAAATTTTATGTACAGTATAGAATATATATTTAGTGTACATTGAAATTTTAGGTAGAGTATAGAATATATATTTGATGTACTTTGATATTTTATTTACACTATAGACTTCATAACTCTGCACTGGTCACCCAGTTGACAGGCCATTGTCTTTGATCTGCCTAAGGGGTCATTGTGACATCATAACTCTGCACTCATCACCTAGGTGACAGGCCCTTGTCTGTGATCTGCCTAAGGGCTCATTGTGACATCATAACTCTGCACTTGTCACCGAGGTGGCAAGCTCTTGCCTTTTAACTGCCTTAGGGGGCTTTGTGACATCATATCTCTGCACTGGGCACCCAGGTGACAGGCCGTTGTCTGTGGTCTGCCTAAGGGGTCATTGTGACATCATAAGTCTGCACTGGTAACCCAGGTGACAGACCCTTGTCTCTGATCTGCCTAAGGGGGCATTGTGACATCATAACACTGCACTGGTCACCCTGGTGACAGACCCTTGTCTGTGATATGCCTAAGGGGACATTGTCACATCATAACTCTGCACTGGTCACCCAGGTGAAAGACACTTGTATGTGATCTGCCTAAGGGTGCTTTGTGACATCATAACTCTCCACTGGTGACCGAGGTGACAGGCGCTTGTCTGTGATCTAAGGGGGCATTGTGACATCATAAATATGCACTGGTCACCCATGTGACAGTCTCTTGTCTGTGATCTGCCTAGGGGGGCATTGTGACATCATAATTTTGCACTGCCCTCCGAGGTGACAGACCCTTGTCTTTGAACTGCCTAAGGGGTAATTGTGACATCATAACTCTGCACTCATCACCCAGGTCACAGACCCTTGTCTGTGATCTGCCTAAGGGGGCATTGTGACATCATAACTCCACACGGGTCACCCAGGTGACAGACCCTTGTCTTTGATCTGCCTAAGGGGGCATTGTGACATCATAACTCTGCACTGGTCCCCCAGGTGACAGGCCCTTGTCCGTGATCTGAGGGGGATTGTGACATCATATCTCTGCACTGGTCACCCAGGTGGCAGACCATTGTGTGTGATCTGCCTAAGGGGACATTGTGACATCATAACTCTGCACTGGACACCAAGGTGACAGGAGATTTTCTGTGTTCAGCCAAAGGGTGCATTGTGACATCATAACTCTGCACTGGTCACCCAGGTGACAGACCCTTGTCTGTGATCTGCCTAATTGGGCATTGTGGCATCATAACTCTGCACTGGTCAGCCACGTGACAGAGCCTTGTCTGTGATCTGCCTAAGGAGGCATTGTGACATCATAACTCAGCACTGGTCTCCCAGGTGACAGACCCTTGTCTGTGATCTGCCTAATTGGGCATTGTGGCATCATAACTCTGCACTGGTCACCTATGTGACAGGCCCTTGTCTGTGATCTGCCTAAGGGGGTATTGTGACATCACAACACTGCACTGGTCATCCAGGTGACAGGCCCTTGTCTTGATCTGCCTAAGGGCGCATTAAGACATCATAACTCTGCAATGGACACCCAGATGGCAGACCCTTGTCTGTGATCTCCCTATGGGGGAATTGTGACATCATAAATCTGCACTGGTAACCCAGGTGACAGTCCCTTGTCTGTGATCTGCGCAAGGGGGCATTGTGAGATCATAAGTCTGCACTGGTCATCCTGGTGACAGACCTTTTCCTGTGATCTGCCTAAGGGGATATTGTGACATCGTAACTCTGCACTGGTCACACAGTTGAAAGACCCTAGGCTGTGATCTGCCTAAGGGGGCATTGTGACATCATAAATCTGCACTGGTCAGCCAGGGGACTGGCCCTTGACTGTGATCTGCCTATGGGGGCATTGTGACATCTTAACTCTGCACTGGTCACCCAGGTGTCAGGCCCTTGTCTGTGATCTGCATAAGGGGGCATTGTGACATGATAACTCTGCACTGGGCACCCAAGTGACAGGCCCTTGTCTGTCATCTGCCTAAGGGGGCATTGTGACATCATAACTCTGCATTGGTCACCTAGGTGACAGACACTTGTCTTTGATCTGCTTAAGGGGGCATTGTGACATCATAACTCTGCACTGGGAACCAAGGGCCAGGCCATTGTCTGTGATCTGCCTTAGCGGGCATTGTGAAATCATAACCCTGCCCTGGGCACCCAGGTGACAGGCCCTTGTCTTTGATCTGCCAAAGGGGCATTGTGACATCATATCTATGCACTGGGCACCCAGGTGACAGGCCCTTGTCTTTGATCAGCCTAAGGGAGCATTGTGACATGACAAATCTGCACCGCACACCCAGGAGACAGACCCTTGTCTGTGATCTCCCGAAGGAAGCATTGTGACACCATAAATCTCCAATGGTAACTCAGGCGACACACCGTTGACTGTGATCTGCCTAGTTGGGCATTGTGGCATCATAACTGTGCATTGGTCTCCCACGGGACAGGCCCTTGTCTGTGATTTGCCTAAGGGGGCATTGTGACATCATATCTCTGCACTGGTCACGCAGCTGACAGGCGCTTGTGTGTGATCTGCCTAAGGGTGCATTGTGACATCGTTAATCTGCACGGGTCACCCAGGTGACAGGCCCTTGCCTGTGATCTGCCTCAGGGTGCATTGTGACATCTTAATTGTGCACGGGTCACCCAGGTGGCAGGCCCTTTTCTGTGATCTGCCTAAGGGAGCAATGTGAACTCATAATTCTGCATGGTTCACCCAGGTGACAGACCGTTGTCTGTGATCTGCCTAAGCAGGCATTGTGACATCATAAGTGTAAACTGGTCACCCAGGCGACAGACCCTTGTCTGTGATCTCCCTAAGGTGGCTTTGTGACAACATAAATCTTCACTGGTAACCCAGGTGACAGAACTTTGTCTGTGATCTGCCTAATTTTGCATTGTGGCATCATAAGTCTGCACTGATCACCCAGGTGACAGACCATTGTCTGTGATCTCCCTAAGGGGGCATTGTGACAACATAAATCCTCACTGGTAACCCAGGTGACAGAACTTGTCAGTGATCTGCCTAATTGGGCATTGTGGCATCATAACTCTGCACTGGTCACCCATGTGACAGTCTCTTGCCTGTGATCTGCCTAAGGGGGCATTGTGACATCATAACTCTGCACTGGTCACCCAGGTGACAGGCCCTTGTCTGTGATCTGCTTAAGGGGGCATTGTGACATCATAACACTGCACTGCTCACCCAGGTGACAGGCCCTTTTCTGTGATCTGCCTAAGGGGGCATAGTGACATCATAACCCCGCACTGCTCACCCAGGTGACAGGCCCTTGTCTGTGATCTGCCTAAGTGGGCATTGTGACTTCATAACCCTGCACTGCTCACCCAGGTGACAGGCCCTTGTCTTTTATCTGCCTAAGGGGGCATTGTGACATCATACATCTGCACTGGTCACCCAGGTGGTAGAACCTTGTGTGTGATCTGCCTAAGGGGACATTGTGACGTCATAACTCTGCACTGTTCACCCAGGTGACAGGACCTTGTCTGTGATCTGCCTAAGGGGGCATTGAAACACCATAACCCTGCACGGGTCACCCAGGTGACTGGCCATTGTCTGTGATCTGCCTAAGTGCATATTGTGGCATCTTAACTCTGCAAGGGTCCCCCAGGTGGCAGGCCCTTGACTGTGATCTGCCTAAGGGGGAATTGTGACCTCAAAACTCTGCACGGTTCACCAAGGTGACAGACCCTTGTCTGATATCTGCCTAAGCGGGTATCATGTCATCATAACTGTGCACTGGTCACCCAGGTGACAGACCCATTTCTGTGATCTGCCTAAGGGGGCATTGTGACATCAGAACTCTGCACTGGTCACCCAGGTGACAGAGCCTTGTCTGTGATCTCCCTAAGGTGGCATTGTGACATCATAACACTGCAACTGTCACACAGGTGACAGAGACTTGTCTGTGATCTGCCTAAAGGGGCATTGTGATATCATAACTCAGCACTGGTCACCCAGGTGACAGGCCCTTGTGTGTGATCTGCCTAAGGGGGCTTTGTGACATCGTAACTCTGCACTGGTCACCTAGGTGTCAGACCCTTGAGTGTGATCAGCCTAAGGGGGCATTGTGACATTATAACACTGCACTGGTCACCGAGGTGAGAGACCCTTGTCTATGTTATGCCTAAGGGTGCATTGTGATATCATAACTCCGCCGTGGTCACCCAAGTGACAGGCCCTTGTCTGTGATCTACCTAAGCGGGCACTGTGACATCATAAGTCTGCACTGGTCACCCAGGTGACAGGCCCTTGTCTGTGATCTGCCTAAGGGGGCATTGTGACGTGATAACTCTGCACTGGTCACCCAGGTGACACACCCATGTCTGTAATCTGCCTAAAGGGGCATTGTGACATCATA
Source organism: Gorilla gorilla gorilla (assembly GCF_029281585.2). Taxonomy (NCBI): domain Eukaryota; kingdom Metazoa; phylum Chordata; class Mammalia; order Primates; family Hominidae; genus Gorilla; species Gorilla gorilla. The sequence continues at coordinate 5,097,437 of NC_073240.2, forward strand.
ATTCTGCACTGGCCACCCAGGTGACAGACCCTTGTCTGTGAACTTCCTAAGGGGGCATTGTGACATCATAGCTATGCACTAGTCACCAATGTGACAGTCTCTTGTCTGTGATCTGCCTTAGGGGGCATTGTGACATCACAATTCTGCCCTGCCCTCCCAGGCGACAGACCCTTGTCTGTGAACTACCTAAGGTGGCATTGTGACGTCATAACTCTGCACTAGTTACCGAGGTCAGAGACCCTTGTCTGTGATCTGCCTAAGGGGGCATTGTGACATCATAACTCTACACTGGTCACCCAGGTGACAGTCCCTAGTCTTTGATCTGCCTAAGTGGGCATTGTGACATCATAACTCTGCACTGGTCAACCAGTTGACAGGCTGTTGTCTGTGGTCTAAGGGGCATTGTCACATGATAACCCTGCACTGGTCACCCAGGTGACAGGCCATTGTCTTTGATCTGCCTAAGTGGGCATTGTGACATCATAACTCTGCACTGGTCACCCGGGTTGCAGACTCTTGTCTGTGATCTGCCTAATGGGGCATTGTGACATCATAACTCTGCACTGGTCACCCAGGTGACAGGAGCTTTTCTGTGATCTGCCAAAGGGGGCATTGTGACATCGTAACTCAGCTCTGGTCACCCAGGTGACAGACACTTGTATGTTATCTACTTCAGGGGGCAATGTGACATAATAAATCTGCACTGGTCACCCAGGTGACAGACCCATGTCTGTGATCTGCCTAAGGAGGCATTGTGACATCATAACTCTACACTGGTCTCCTAGGTGACAGGCCCTTGTCTGTCATCTGCCTAAGATGGCATTGTGAGATTATAAATCTGCACTGGTCACCCAGGCGACAGAACCTTGTCTGTGGTCTGCCTAATGGGTCATTGTGACACCATAACCCTGCACTGGTCATCCAGTTGTCAGAACCTTGTCGGTGATGTGCCTAAGGGGGCATTGTGACATCATAACTCTGCACTGGTCACCAAGGTGAGAGAACCTTGTGTGTGATATGCCTAAGGGGGCATTGTGACATCATAAATCTGCACTGGTCACCCAGGTGACAAACCCTTGTCTTTGATCTGCCTAAGGGGGCATTGTGACTTCATAACTCTGCACTGATCCCACACGTGACAGGCTCTTGTCTTTTATAAGCCTAAGGGTGCATTCTGACATCATAACTCTTCACTGGATACCCAGGTGAGAGACCGTTGTTTGTGATCTGCCTAAGGCGGCATTGTGAGTTCATAACTCTGCACTGGTCCCACAGGTGACAGGCTGTTGTCTTTTATATGCCTATGGGTGCATTCTGACATCATAACTCTCCACCGGTCACCCAGATAACAGGCACTTGTCTGTGACCTGCCTAAGGGGACATTGTGACATCATAACTCTACACTGATCACCCAGGTGACAGGCCCTTGTCTGTGATCTGCCTAAGGGGGCATTGTGACATCATAACTGTACACTGGTCACCCAGGTGACAGGACCTTGTCTGTAATCTGCCTAAGGGGGCATTGTGATATCATCACTCTGCACTGGACACCCAGGTGACAGAAGCTTGTCTGTGATCTGCCTAAGGGGGCATTGTGACTTCATAACTCTGCACTGGTCCCATAGGTGACAGGCTCTTGTGTTTTAAATGCCTAAGGGTGCATTCTGACATCATAAGTCTGCACTGGGCACCAAGGTGACCGGCCCTTTTCTGTATTCTGCCTAAGGGTGCATTGTGACATCTTAACTGTGCACTGGTCACCCAGGTGACAGAACCTTGTCTGTGATCTGCCTAAGGGGATATTGTGACATGATACCTCTGCACTGATCACCCAGGTGACAGGCCCTTGTCTGTGATCTGCCTAAGGCGGCATTGTGACATCATAACTGTACACTGGTCACCCAGGTGATAGGCCCTTGTCTGTGATCTGCCTAATGGGGCATTGTGACATCATAACTCTGCACTGGGCACCCAGGTGACAGGCCCTTGTCTTTGATATGCCAAAGGGGACATTGTGACATCATATCTCTGCACTGGGCACCCACGTGACAGGCCCTTGTCTGTGGTCGGCCTAAGAGGGCATTGTGACATCATAACTCTGCACTGGTCACCCAGGTGATAGGCCCTTGTCTTTGATCTGCCTAAGGGTGCATTGTGACATCATAACTCTGCACTGGTCACCCACGTGACTGACGCTTGTCTGTTATCTGCCTAAGTGTTCATTGTGATATCATAACCCTGCACTGGTCACCCAGGTGACAGACCCTTGTCTGTGATCTCCCTAAGGGGGTATAGTGACATCATAACTCTACACTGGTAACCCAGGAGACAGACCCTTGTCTGTGATCTGCCTGAGGGGGCATTGTTACATCATAATTCTGCACTGGTCACTCTGGTGACAGACCCTTGTCTCTGACTTGCCTAAGGGGACATTGTGATATCATTAGTCTGCACTGGTCACCCAGGTGAAAGACCCTTGTCTTAGATCTTCCTAAGGGGGCATTTTGACATCATAACTCTACACTGGTCACCCAGGTGACAGGCCCTTGTCTGTGGTCTGCCTAAGGGGGCATTGTGACATCATAACTCGGCAGTGGACACCCAGGTGTCACGCCCTTGTCTGTGATCTGCCCAAGGGGTCATTGTGACATCATATCTCTGCACTGGGCACCCAGGTGACAGGCCGTGGTCTGAGATCAACCTAAGTGGGAACTGTGACATCATAACTCTTCACTGGACACTCAGGTGACAGACCCTTGTCTGTGATCTGCCTAAGGGGGCATTGTGACATCATAACAATGCACTGGTCACGAAGGTGAGAGACCCTTGTCTGTGATCTGCCTAAGGGTGTATTGTGACATCTTAACTCTGCACTTGGCACCCAAGTGACAGACCGTTGTATGTGATCTGCCTAAGGGGGTATTGTGATATCATAACTCTGCTCTGATCACCCAGGTGAGAGACCCTTGTCTGTGGTCTGCCTAAGGGGGCATTGTGACCTCATAACTCTGCACTGGTCACCCAGCTGTCAGACGCTTGCCTGTGATCTCCCTAAGGTGGCATTGTGACCTCATGAATCTGCACTGGTCACTCAGGCTACAAGCCTTTTTCTGTGATGTGCCTAAGGGGGAATTGTGACATCATAACCCTGTACTGGTCACCCTGGTGACAGACCCTTGCCTGTGATCTACCTAAGTGGACAATGTGACATCATAACTCTGCACTGGTCACCCAGGTGAACGACCCTTGTCAGTGATCTGCCTAAGGGGGCATTGTGACATCATAAATCTGCACTGGGCAACCAGTTGACAGGCCCCTGTCTGTTATCAGCCTAAGGTGGCATTGTGACATCATATCTCTGCACTGGGCACCCAGGTGACAGGCCCTTGTCTGTGGTATGCCAAAGAGGGCATTGTGACATCATAACTCTGCACTGGTCACACAGGTGACAGGCCGTTGTCTGTGATCTGTCTAAGGGTGCATTTTGACATCATAACTGTGCACTGGTCACCCAGGTGTCAAAACCCTGTCTGCGATCTGCCTAAGGGGTCATTGTGACATCATAACCCTGCACTGGTCACCCAGGTGACAGAACCTTGTCTGCGATCTCCCTAAAGGGACATTGTGACATCATAACTCTGCACTTGTCACCAAGGTGAGAGACCCTTGTCAGTGATCTGCCTAAGGGGACATTGTGACATCATAACTCTGCACTGCTCACCCAGCTGACAGACCCTTGACTGTGATCTGCCTAAGGGGGCATTGTGACATTATAAATCTCCACGGGTCACCCAGTGGACAGACCCTGGTCTGCGATCTGCCTAAGGGGCATTGTGACATCATAACACTCCAAGAGTCACCCAGGGGACAGGCCCTTGTCTGTGATATCCCTAAGGGGTTATTGAGACATCATAAATCTGCACTGGTCACCCTGGTGACAGACCCTTGCCTGTGATCTGCCTAAGGGGACATTGTGACATCATAATTCTGCAATGGTCACCCAGGTTAAAGACCCTTGTCTGTGATCTGCCTTAGGGGGCATTGTGACATCACAAGTCTGAACTTGTCACCCAGTTGAAAGGCCCTTGTCTGTGGTCCGCCTAAGGGGGCATTGTGACATCATAACTCCGCACTGGGCGTCAAGGTTACCAGCCATTGTCCGTGATCTGCCTAAGGGGGCATTGTGACATCATAACTCGGCACTGGGTAGCAAGGTGAGAGACCCTTGTCTGTGATCTGCCTCAGCGGGCATTGTGACATCGTAACTCTGCACTGGTCACCCAGGTGACATACCCTGGTCGGTGATCTGCCTACCGGGGCATTGTGACATAATAACTCTCCACGGGTCACCCAGGGTACAGACCCTTGTCTGATATCTGCCTAAGGGAGCATTGTGACATCATAACTCTCCACGTGTCCCCCAGGGGACAGGCCATTGACTGTGATCTGCCGAAGGGGGCATTGAGACATCATAACACTGCACTGGTCACCCGGGTGACAGACCCTTGTCTGTGATCTGCTTAAGGGGGCAGTGTGACATCATAACTCTTCACTGGTCACCCAGGTGACAGGCCCTTGTCTTTGATCTGCCAAAGGGGCAATGTGACATCAGATCTCTGCACTGGGCACCCAGGTGACAGGCCCTTGTCTTTGATCTGACTAAGGGGGCATTGTGACATCATAACTCTGCACTGGTAACCCAGGTGACAGGCCCTTGTCTGTGATCTAAGATTGGATTGTGACATCATAACTCTCCACGGGTCTCCCAGGTGACAGGCACTTGTGTGTGGTCTGCCTAAGGAGGCATTGTGACATCATACCTCTGCACTGGTCACCCAGGTGATAGACCCATGTCTGTGATCTGCCTAATGGGGCATTGTGACATAATAACTCGGCACTGGATACCAACGTGAGAGACCCTTGTCTGTGATCTGCCTCAGCGGACATTGTGACATCATAACTCCGCACAGGTCACCCAGGTGACAGACCCTTGTCTGTGATCTGCCTAAGGGAGCATTGTGATGTCACAATGCCCATGGAGAGTACCGCAGGGGAAAGGCCATTGTCTGTGATCTGCCGAAGGGCCATTGAGACATCATAACTCTGCACTGGTCACCCAGGTGACAGACCCTTTCTGTGATATGCCTAAGGGGGCCTTGTGACATCTTAACTCTGCACTGGTCACCCAGGTGACAGACCATTGTCTGTGATCTGCCTAAGGGGCATTGTGACGTAATAACTCTCCACGGGTCACCCTGGTGACAGACCCTTGTCTGTGATCTGCCTAAGGGGATATTGTGACATCATAACTCTGCACTGGTGACCCAGGTGAAAGACCGTTGTCTGTAATCTGCCTAAGGGGGCACTGTGATATCATAACTCTGCTTTGCTCACCCAGGGGACAGGCCCTTGCCTGAGATCTGCCTAAGGGGCATTGTGACTTCACAACGATGCACTGGTCACCCAGGTGTCACACCTTTTTCTGTGATCTAAGGGGTCATTTTGACATCATAACTCTACACTGGTCACCCAGGTGACAGAACCTCGTCTGTGATCTGCCTAAAGGTTCATTGTGACATCATAACTCTGCACTGGTCATCCAGTTGACGGGCCATTGTCTGTGATATGCCTAAGGGGGCATTGTGACATCATAACTCTGCACTGATAACGAAGGTGAGAGACCCTTGCCTGTGATCTGCCTAAGGCGGCATTGTGATATCATAACTCTGCACTGGGCAACCTGGTGACAGGCCGTTGTCTGTGGTCTGCCTAAGGGGGCATTGTGCCATCATATCTCTATACTGAGCACCCAGGGGACAGGCCCTTGTTTTTGATCTGCGTAAGGGGACATTGTGACATCATATCTATACACAGGGCAGCCAGGCGACAGGCCCTTGTCTGTGGTCTGCCTAAGGGGATATTGTGACATCATATCTCTGCACTGGTCACCAAGGTGTCAGGCCCTTGTCTGTGATCTGCCTAAGGGGGCATTGTGACATCATAACTCTGCACTGCTCACACAGGTGACAGGCCCTTTTCTGAGATCTAAGGAGCATTGTGACATGATAACTGTGCACTGGTAACCCAGCTGACAGGCCCTTGTCTGCGATCTGCGTAAGGGGGCATTGTGACACCATAACTCTGCACTGGTCACCCAGGAGACATTCCTTTTTCTGTGATCTGCCTAAGGGTCATTTTGACAACATAACTCAGCACTGGTCACCCAGGTGACAGAACCTCTTCTATGATCTGCCTAAGAGGGCATTGTGACATAACTCTGCACTGGTCACCAAGGTGAGGGACGCTTGTCCCTGATCTGCCTAAGGGGGCATTTTGACATGATAACTCTGCACTGGGCTCCCAGGTGACAGGCCTTTGTCTTTGATCTGCCAAAGTCGCATTGTGACATCATATCTGTGTACTGGGCACCAAGGTGACAGGCACTTGTGTTTGACCTGTCTAAGTGGGCATTGTGACATCAAAACTATGCACTGGACACCCAGGTGACAATCTCTTGTCTGTGATCTCCCTAAGGGTGCATTGTGACATCATAAATCTGCACTGGTAACCCACGTGACAGACCCTTTTCTGTGATCTGCTTAAGGGGGCATTGTGATATCATAACTCTGCACTGGTCACCCTGGTGACAGACCCTTGTCTGTGATCTACCTAAAGGGACATTGTGACATCGTAACTCTGCACTCGTCACCCAGGTGACAGGCCCTTGTCTGTGATCTGCCTAAGGTGGCATTGTGACATCATAACTCTGCACTGGTCGACCAGTTAACAGGCCTTTGTCTGTGATCTGTCTAAGGGGCATTGTGACATCATAACTCTGCACTGGGCACCCAGGTGACAGGTCCTTGTCTGTGATCTTACTTAGGGGGCATTGTGACATCATAACTCTGCACTGGTCGCCCAGGTGACAGGGCATTGTCTGTGATCTGCTTAAGGGGGCATTGTGACATCGTAACCCTGCACTGGGCCCCCAGGTGAAAGACCCTTGTCTCTTATCTGCCTAAGGGGGCATTGTGACATCCTAACTCTGCTCTGGTCACCCAGGTGACATGCCCTAGTCTGTGATCTGCCTAAGGGGTCATTGTGACATCATAATCCTGTACTGGACACCCAGGTGACAGGGCCTTATCTGTGCTCTAAGGGGATATTGTGACATGATAACCATACACTGGTCACCCAGGTTACAGGCCCTTGTCTATGATCTGCCTAATGGGGCATTGTGACATCATAACTCTGCACTGGTCACCCAGGTGACAGACCCTTGTCTGTGATCTGCCTAAGCGGGCATTGTGACATCATAACTCTGCACTGATAACCAAGGTGAGAGACTCTTGCCAGTGATCTGCCTAAGGCGGCATTGTGGCATCATAACTCTGTACTGGGCAACTTGGTGACAGGCCCTTGTCTGTGGTCTGCCTAAGGGGGCATTGTGACCTCATATCTCTGCACTGGGCACCCTGGTGACAGGCCCTTTTTGTGATATGCCTAAGTGGGCAATGTTACATCATAACTGTGCACTGGGCACCCAGGAGACAGACACTTGTCTGTGATATCCCTAAGGGGGCATTGTGACATCTTAACACTGCACTGGTCACCAGGTTGAGAAACCCTTGTCTGTGATCTGCCTAAGGGGCATTGTGACATCGTAACTCTGCACTGGGCACCCAGATGACAGGCCCTTGTCTTTGATCTGCCTAAGGGGGCATTGTGACATCATATCTCTGCACTGTTCACCCAGGTGACAGGCTTTTGCCAGTGGTCTGCCTAAGGGGGCATTGTGACATCATAACTCTGAACTGGTCACCTAGGTGACAGGCCCTTGTCTGTGATCTGCCTAAGGGGGCATTGTGACATCATAACTCTGCACTGGGCAACCACGTGTCAGGCCCTTGTCTTTGATCTGCGTAAGGTGGCATTGTGACATCATATCTCTGAACGGGGCAACCAGGCGACAGGTCGCTGTCTGTGGTCTGCCTAAGGGGGTATTGTGACATCATAACGCTGCACTGGTCACACAGGTGACAGGCCGTTGTCTGTGATCTGCCTAAGGGGGCATTGTCACATCATTACTCTGCACTGGTAAGCCAGGTGACAGATCCTTGTCTGTGATCTACCTAAGGGGGCATTGTGACGTCATAACTCTGCACTGGACACCAAGGTGACAGGCCCTTTTCTGTGATCTAAGGGGCACTGTGACATGGTAAATCGGCACTGGTCACCCAGGTGACAAGCCCTTGTCTGCGATCTGCCTGATGGGGCATTGTGACAACATAACTCTGCACTGGTCACCGAAGTGAAACAGCTTTTTCAGTGATCAGCCTAAGGGGTCATTTTGACATGATATCTCTGCACTGGTCACCCAGGTGACAGAACCTCGTCTGTGATCTGCCTAAGGGGGCATTGTGATATCATAACTCTGCACTGGTCACCAAGGTGGGAGACTATTGTCCTTGATATGCCTAAGGGGGCATTGTGACATCATAGCTCTGCACTGGGCACCCAGGTGACAGGCTTTTGTCTTTCTTCTGCCAAACAGGCATAGTGACATCATATCTCTGCACTGGTCGCCCAGATGACAGGGCCTTGTCTGTGATCTCCCTAAGGGTCATTATGACATCATAACTCTGCACTGGTCACCCAGGTGACAGACCCTTGTCTGTGATGTGCCTAAGCGGGCATTGTGACATCATAACTCTGCACTGGGCACCCAGGTGACAGGCCCTTGTGTTTCTTCTGCCAAAGCCGCATTGTGACATCATATCTCTGCACTGGGAAATCAAGTGACAGGCCCTTGTCTTTGATCTGCGTAAGGGGGCATTGTGACATCATATCTCTGCACGGGGCACCCAGGTGACAGGCCCTTGTCTGTTATCTGCCTAAGGGGGCATTGTGACATCGTAACTCTGAACTGGTCACCCAGGTGACACACCTTTTTCTGTGATCTGCCTAAGGGGTCATTGTGACATCATAACTATGCACTGGACAAACAGGTGACAATCTCTTTTCTGTGATCTCCCTAAGGGGACATTGTGACATCATAAATCTGCACTGGTAACCCAGGTGTGAGACCCTTGCCTGTGATCTGCCTAAGGGGGCATTGTGACATCATAACTCTGCACTGGTCACCTAGGTGAAAAGCCCTTGTCAGTGATCTGTCTAATGGGGCATTGTGACATCATAACTCTGCTCTGGTCAGCCAGGTGACACACCCTTGTCTGTGATCTGCCTAAGGGGGCATTGTGACATGATAGCTCTGCACCGGTCACCGAGGTAACAGAGCATTGTCTGTGATCTTCCTAACGGGACATTGTGACATCATTACTCTGTACTGGTAACCCAGGTGGCAGACCCTTGTCTGTGATCTGCCGAAGGGAATATTGTGACATCATAACTCTGCACTGGTCACCCAGGTGAAAGATCATTGTCTGTAATCTGCCTAAGAGGGCATTGTGACATCATAACTCTGCACTGGTCACCCAGGTGAAAGCCACTCGTCTGTGATCTGCCTAAGGGGACATTGTGACATCATAACGTTGCACTGGACACCCAGGTGACAGGGCCTTGTCTGTGATCTAAGGGGCATTGTGACATGATAACTCTACCCTGAGCACCCAGGTTACAGGCCCTTGTCTGTGATCTGCCTAAGGGGGCATTGTGACATCATAACTCTGCACTGGTCAGCCAGGTGACAGGCCCTTGTCTTTGATCTGCCGAAGGGGTCATTGTGACATCATAACTCTGCACTGGGCACCCAGGTGACAGACCCTTGTCTGTGATCTGCCTAAGGGGGCATTGTGACATCATAACTCTGCACTGGGCACCAAGGTGACAGGCCCTTCTCTGTGATCTGCCAAAGGGGGCATTGTGACATCATATCTCTGCACTGAGCACCCAGGTGACAGGCCCTTGTCTTTGATCTGCCTAAGGGGGCTTTGTGACATCATAACTCTGCACTGGTCACCCTGGTGACAGACCCTTGTCTTTGATCTCCGTAAGGGTACATTGTGACATCACAACTCTGCACTGGTCACCCAGGGGAAAGACCCTTGTCTGCGATCCGCCTAAGGGGGCATTGTGACATCAAAACTCTGCACTGGACACCCAGGTGACAGGCACTTGTCTGTAATCTGCCTATGGGGGCATTGTGCCATCATAACTCTGCACTGGTCACCCAGGTGACAGACCCTTGTCTGTGATCTGCCTAAGAATGCATTGTGACATCATAACTCAGCACTGAGCACCCAGGTGACAGGCCCTTGTCTGTGATCTGCCTAAGGGGCATTGTGACATCATAACTCTGCATTGGTCACCAAGGTGACAGACCCTTGTCTTTGATCTGCTTAAGGGGGCATTGTGACATCATAACTCTGCACTGGGCACCAAGGTGACAGGCCCTTGTCTGTGATCTTCCTAAGGGGGCATTGTGGCATCATAATCCTGCACTGGGCACCCAGGTTTCATGCCTTTCTCTTTGATCTCCCAAACGGGCATTTTGACATCATATCACGGCACTGGGCACCCAGGTGACAGGCCCTTGTCTTTGATCTGTCTAAGGGGGCATTGTGACATCATAACTCTGCACTGGTCACCCAGGTGCCCGGCCCTTGTCTTTGATCTGCCAAAGGGGCATTGTGACATCATATCTGTGCACTGGGCACCCAGGTTAGAGGCCCTTGTCTTTGATCTGCCTAAGTGTTCACTGTGACATCACAACTCTGCAATGGACACCCAGATGACAAGCCCCTGTCTGTGATCTCCTTAGTGGGGCAATGTGACATCATAAATATTCACTGGTAACCCAGGTGTCAGACCCTTTTCTGTGATCTGCCTAAGGTGCATTGTGACATCATAACTATGCACTGGTCACCCAGGTGAGAGGCCCTTGTCTGTGATCTGCCTAAGGGGACATTGTGACATCATACCTCTGCACTGGTCACCCAGGTGAATGTCCCTTGTCTGGGATTTGCCTAAGGGGGCCTTGTGACATCAAAACTCTGCACTGGACATCGAGGTGACAGGCACTTGTGTGTAATCTGCCTATGGGGGCATTGTGCCATCATAACTCTGCACTGGTCACCGAGGTGACAGGCCCTTGTCTGTGATCTGCCTAAGAATGCATTGTGACATCATAACTCAGCACTGAGCACCCAGGTGACAGGCCCTTGTCTGTGATCTGCCTAAGGGGCATTATGACATCATAACTCTGCATTGGTCACCAAGGTGACAGACCCTTGTCTTTGATCTGCTTAAGGGGGCATTGTGACATCATAACTCTGCACTGGGCACCAAGGTGACAGGCCCTTGTGTGTGATCTTCCTAAGGGGGCATTGTGGCATCATAATCCTGCACTGGGCACCCAGGTTTCATGCCTTTCTCTTTGATCTCCCAAACGGGCATTTTGACATCATATCACGGCACTGGGCACCCAGGTGACAGGCCCTTGTCTTTGATCTGTCTAATGGGGCATTGTGACATCATAGCTCTGCACTGGTCACCCAGGTGACAGACCCTTGACTTTGATCTGCTTAAGGGGGCATTGTGACATCATAACTCTGCACCGGGCACCAAGGTGACAGGCCCTTGTCTGTGATCTGCCTAAGGGGGCATTGTGACATCATAACTCTGCGCTGGTCACCCAGGTGACAGGCCCTTGTGTTTGATCTGCCAAAGGGGTATTGTGGCATCATATCTCTGCAATGGGCACCCAGGTGAGAGGCCCTTGTCTTTGATCTCCCTCAGGGGGCATTGTGACATCATAACTCTGCACTGGACACCCAGGTGACAGACCCTTGTCTGTGTTCTCCCTAAGAGGGCATTGTGACATCATAAATCTACACCAGTAACCCAGGTGACAGACGCTCCTCTGTTATCAGCCTAAGGGAGCATTGTGACATCATAACTCTGCACTGGTCACCCTGGTGGCAGACCCTTTACTGTGATCTGCCTAAGGGGATATTGTGACATGATAACTCTCCACTGGTCATCCAGGTGACAGGCCGTTGTCTGTGATCTGCCCAAGGACGCATTGTGACATCATAACTCTGCACTGGTCACCCAGGTGACAGTCCCTTGTCAGCGATCTGAATAAAGGGGCATTGTGACAACATAACTCTACACTGGACACCCAGCTGACAGGCCCTTGTATGTGATCTAAGGGGCATTTTGACATGACAACTCTACAGTGGTCACCCAGGTGACAGTCCCTTGTCTGTGATCTGCCTAAGGGGGTACTGTGACATCGTAACTCTGCACTGGTCACCCAGGTAACACACCTTTTTCAGTGATCTGCCTAATGGGTCATTGTGACATCATAACTCTGCACTGGTCACACAGGTGACAGACCCTTGTCTGTGATCTGCCTAAGAGGGTATTGTGACATCATAACCCTTCACTGATAACCAACGTGAGAGACCCTTTTCTGTGATCTGCCTAAGGAGACATTGTGACATCATCACTCTACACTGGGCAACCTGGTGACAGGCCCTTGTCTGTGGTCTGTCTAAGGGTGTATTGTGACATCATATCTCTGCACTGGGCACCCATGTGACAGGCCCTTGTCTGTGATCTGCCAAAGTGGGCATGGTGACATCAAAACTCTGCACTGGGCACCCAGGTGAAAGACCCTTGTCTGTGATTTCCCTAAGCTTGCATTGTGACATCATAACACTGCACTGATCACCAAGGTGAGAGACCCTTGTGTGTGATCTGTCTAAGGGGGCATTGTGACATCACAACTCTGCACTGTTCACCCAGGTGACAGACCCACGTCTGTGATCAGCCGGAGGGGGCATTGTGACATCATAATTCTGCACTGGTCACCCAGGTGACAGACCCTTGTCTGTGATCTGCCTAAGGGGGCATTGTGACATCATAACTCTGCACTGATAACCAAGGTGAGAGAACCTTGTCTGTGATCTGCCTAAGGGGGCATTGTGACATCATAACACTGCACTGGGCAACCTGGTGACAGGCCCTTGTCTGTGGTCTGTCTAAGGTTGCATTGTGACATCATATGTCTGCACTGGGCACCAAGGTGACAGGCCCTGGTCTGTGATCTGCCTAAGTGGGAATTGTGACATCATAACTCTGCACTGGGCACCGAGGTGTCAGACGCCTCTCTCAGATCTGATTATGTGGGCGTTGTGACATCATAACTCTGCACTGGTCACCCAGGTGAGAAACCCTTGTCAATGATATGCCTAAGGGTGCATTGTGACACCATAACTCTACACTGGTCACACAGGTGACAGACCCTTCTCTTTCATCTGCTTAAGGGGGCATTGTGACATCATAACTCTGCACTGGGCACCAAGGTGACAGGCCCTTGTCTGGGATCTGCCTAATGGGGAATTGTGACATCATAATTCTGCACTGGGCACCAAGGTGACAGGCCCTTGTCTGTGATCTGCCTAAAGGGGCATTGTGACATCATAACTCTGCAAGTGCTACCAAGTTGACAGACAATTGTCTGTGATCTGCCTAAGGGGGAATTGAGACATTATAACTCTGCACAATCACAATGGCGACAGGCCCTTGTCTGTGATCTAAGTGGGCATTGTGACCTGATAACTCTGCACTGGTCACCCAGGTGACAGGCACTTGTCTGTGATCAACCTAAGGTGGCATTGTGACATCATAACTCTGCACTGGTCAACAAGGTGTGAGACCTTTTTCTGTGATCTGCCTAAGGGGACATTGTGACATCATAACTCGGAACTGGTCACCCAGGTGACAGAACCTTGTCTGTGATCTGCCTAAGGGGGCATTGTGACATCATAACTCTGCGCTAGTCACCAAGGTGAGAGACCCTTGTCTTTGATCTGCCTAAGGGGACATTGTGACATCATAACTCTGCACTGGTGACTCAGGTGAAAGAACCTTGTCTGATATCTGCCTAAGGGGGAGTTGTGACATCATAACTCTGCACTGGTAACCCAGGTGACAGTCCCTTGTCTGTGATCTGCCTAAGGGGGCATTGTGACATCGTAACTCTGCACTGGGCACCCAGGTGGCAGACCCTTGTCTGGGATCTGCCTAAGGTTGCATTGTGACATCATAACTCTGCACTGGGCATCCAGGTGACAGTCCCACGACTGTGATCTGCCGAAGGGGGCATTGCGACATCAAAACTCAGCACTGGTCACCCAGGTGACAGACCCTTTTCTGTGATCTGCCTAAGGGGACATTGTGACATCATAACGCTGCACTGGTCACCCAGTTGACAGGCCCTTTTCTGTTTTCTGTGTAAGGGGGCATTGTGACATCATAACTCTGCGCTGGGCATCCAGGTGACATTCCCTTGTCTGTGATCTGCCTACGGGGGCATTGTGACATCATAACTCTGCACTGATAACCAAGGTGAGAGAACCTTGTCTGTGATCTGCCTAAGGGGGCATTGTGACATCATAACACTGCACTGGGCAACCTGGTGACAGGCCCTTGTCTGTGGTCTGTCTAAGGTTGCATTGTGACATCATATGTCTGCACTGGGCACCAAGGTGACAGGCCCTGGTCTGTGATCTGCCTAAGTGGGAATTGTGACATCATAACTCTGCACTGGGCACCGAGGTGACAGACGCCTCTGTCAGATCTGATTATGTGGGCGTTGTGACATCATAACTCTGCACTGGTCACCCAGGTGAGAAACCCTTGTCAATGATCTGCCTAAGGGTGCATTGTGACACCAAAATTCTACACTGGTCACACAGGTGACAGACCCTTCTCTTTCATCTGCTTAAGGGGGCATAGTGACATCATAACTCTGCACTGGTCACCAAGGTGACAGGCCCTTGTCTGGGATCTGCCTAATGGGGAATTGTGACATCATAACTCTGCACTGGGCACCAAGGTGACAGGCCCTTGTCTGTGATCTGCCTAAAGGGGCATTGTGACATCATAACTCTGCACGTGCTACCAAGTTGACAGACAATTGTCTGTGATCTGCCTAAGGGGGAATTGAGACATTATAACTCTGCACAAGTCACAAGGGCGACAGGCCCTTGTCTGTGATCTAAGTGGGCATTGTGACCTGATAACTCTGCACTGGTCACCCAGGTGACAGGCACTTGTCTGTGATCAACCTAAGGTGGCATTGTGACATCATAACTCTGCACTGGTCAACAAGGTGTGAGACCTTTTTCTGTGATCTGCCTAAGGGGACATTGTGACATCATAACTCGGAACTGGTCACCCAGGTGACAGAACCTTGTCTGTGATCTGCCTAAGGGGGCATTGTGACATCATAACTCTGCACTAGTCACCAAGGTGAGAGACCCTTGTCTTTGATCTGCCTAAGGGGACATTGTGACATCATAACTCTGCACTGGTGACTCAGGTGAAAGAACCTTGTCTGATATCTGCCTAAGGGGGAGTTGTGACATCATAACTCTGCACTGGTCACCCAGGTGACAGTCCCTTGTCTGTGATCTGCCTAAGGGTGCATTGTGACATCGTAACTCTGCACTGGACACCCAGGTGGCAGACCCTTGTCTGGGATCTGCCTAAGGTTGCATTGTGACATCATAACTCTGCACTGGGCATCCAGGTGACAGTCCCACGTCTGTGATCTGCCAAAGGGGGCATTGCGACATCATAACTCAGCACTGGTCACCCCGGTGACAGACTCTTTTCTGTGATCTGCCTAAGGGGACATTGTGACATCATAACGCTGCACTGGTCACCCAGTTGACAGGCCCTTGTCTGTGATCTGCTTAAGGGGGCATTGTGACATCATAACTCTGCGCTGGGCGTCCAGGTGACATTCCCTTGTCTGTGATCTGCCTACGGGGGCATTGTGACATCATAACACTGCCCTGGTCACACATGTGACAGGCCCTTGTCTGTGACCTGCTTAAGAAGGCATTGTGACATCGTAACTCTGCACTGGGCACCCAGATGTCAGGCCCTTGACTTTGATCCACCTAAGGGGGCATTGTGACATCATATCTCTGCACTGGAGACCCAGATGACAGGCTCTTGTCTGTGATCTGCCTAAGGGCGCATTGTGGCATCATAACTCTGCACTGGTCACCCAGGTGACAGGCCCTTGTCTGTGATCAGTCCAAGGGCGCATTGTGACATCATAACTCTGCACTTGTAACCCAGGTGAGAGGCCCTTGTCTTTGATCTGCCTAAGGGGGCTTTGTGACATCATAACTCTGCATTGGGCCCCCAGGTGACAGGCCCTTGTCTTTTATCTGCCTAAGGGGGCATTGTGACATCATAATTCTGCACTGGATACCCAGGTGACACACCGTGTCTGTGATACCCCTAAGGGGGCATTGTGACATCATAAATCTGCGCTGGTAACCCAGGTGACATCCCCATTTCTGTGATCTGCCTAAGAGAGCATTGTGACATCGCAACACTGCACTGGTCACACAGGAGACAGGCTCTTGTCTGTGAACTCCCTCAGGGGGCATTGTGCCATCATAACTGCGCACTGGTCACCCAAGTGACAGACCCTTGTCTGTGATTTTTCTAAGGGGGCATTGTGACATCATAACTCTGCACTGGTCACCAAGGTGAGAGACCCTTGTCTGTGATCTGCCTTATGGTGCTTTGTGACATCATAACTCTGCACTGGGCACCCAGGTGATAGACCCACGTCTGTGATCTGCCTAAGGGGGCATTGTGACATCATAACTCTGCACTCGTCACCCAGATGACAGGCCCTTGTCTGTGATCTGCCTAAGGGTGCATTGTGACATCATAATTCTGCACTTGGCACCCAGGTGACAGACCCTTGTCTGAGATCTGCCTAAGGGGGCATTGTGACATCATAACTCTGCACTGGTCACCCAGGTGAGAAACCATTGTCTGTGATCTGCCTAAGGGTGCATTGTGACATCATAACTCTGCACTGGTTCCCCAGGTGACAGATCCTTGCCTTTCATCTGCTAAAGGGGGCATTGTGACATCATAACTCTGCACTGGGCACCAACGTGACAGGCCCTTGTCTGTGATCTGCCTAAGGAGGCATTGTGACATCATAACTCTGCACTGGGCACCCAGGTGACAGGCCCTTGTGTTTGATGTGCCAAAGGGGTATTGTGGCATCATATGTCTGCACTGGGCACCCAGGTGAGAGGCCCTTGTCTTTGATCTGCCTTAGGGGGCAGTGTGACATAATAATTCTGCACTGGACACCCAGGTGACAGACCCTTGTCTGTGATCTCCCTAAGGGGGCATTGAGACATCATAAATCTTCACAGGTAACCCAGGTGACACATCCTTGTCTGTGATCTGCCTAAGGGGGCATTGTGACATCATAACTCTTCACTGGTCACCCTTGTTACAGAACCTTTACTGTGATCTGCCTAAGGGGTCATTGTGACATCATAACTCTGCACTCGTCACCAAGGGGAGAGACCCTTGTCTGTGATCTGCCTAAGGGGGCATTGTGACATCATAAATCTGCGCTGGTCACCCAGGTGACAGAACCTTGTCTGTGATCTGCGTAAGGGGGCATTGTGACATCATAACCCTTCACTGATAACCTAGGTGAGAGACCCTTGTTTTCGATCTGCCTAAGGGGGCATTGTGACATCATAACTCTGCACTGGGCAACCTGATGACAGGCCCTTGTCCGTGGTCTGCCTAAGGGTGTATTGTGACATCATATCTCTGCACTGGGCACCCATGTGACAGGCCCTTGTCTGAGATCTGCCTAAGTGGGCATTGTGACATCATAACTCTGCACTGGGCACCCAGGTGACAGACCCTTTTCTGTGATTTTCCTAAGGGGGCATTGGGACATCATAACACTGCACTGGTCACCAAGGTGAGAGACCCTTGTCTGTGATCTGCCTAAGGGTACATTGTGACATCATAACTCTGCACTGGGCACCCAGGTGACAGACGCCTGTCTGCGATCTGCCTAAGTGGGCATTGTGACATCATAACTCTGCACTGCTCACCCCAGTGAGAAACCCCTGTCTGTGATCTACCTAAGGGTGCATTGTGTCATCATAACCCTGCACAGGTTCCCCAGATGACAGGCCCTTGTCTTTGATCTGCTTAAGGGGGCATTGTGACATCATAACTCTGCACTGTGCACCAAGTTGACAGGCCCTTGACTGTGATCTGCCTAACGGGGCATTGTGACATTATAACTCTCTACTGGGCACTCCGGTGACAGGCCCTTGTGTTTGATCAGCCAAAGGATTATTTTGGCATCGTTTCTCTGCACTGGGCAACCAGGTGAGAGGCACTTGTCTTTGATCTGCCTAAGTGGGCATTGTGACATCATAACCTTCCACTGGTCACCCAGGTGAAAGTCCCTTTTCTGTGATCTGCCTGGGGAGTCATTGTGACATCATAACTCTGCACTTTTCACCCAGGTGACAGGCCCTTGTCTGTTTTCTGCTAAGGGGGCATTGTCACATCATAACTCTGCACTGCTCACCCAAGTGACAGACCCTTGTCTGTGATCCGCCTAAGGGGGCATTGTGACATCACAACTCTGCACTGTTCACTCAGGTGACAGGCCCTTGACTGTGATCTGCCTAAGGTGCCATTGTGACATCATAACACTTCACTAGTCACCCAGTTGACAGGCCCGTGTCTGTGATCTGCCTAAGGGGGCATTGTGACATCAAAACCCTGCACTGGGCATTTAGGTGACAGGCCCTTGTCTGTGATCTGCCTAAGGGGGCATTGTGACATCATAACTCTGCACTGGTCACCCAGGTGAGAGACCCTTGTCTTTGATCTTCCTAAGGGGGCATTGTGACATCATAACTCTGCACTGGGCATCCTGGAGACCGGTCCTTGTCTTTGATCTGCCTAAAGGGGCATTGTTACATCATATCTCTGCACTGAGCACACAGGGGACCGGCCCCTGTCTGTGATCTGCCTAAGGTGGTATTGTGACATCATAACTCTGCACTGGTCACCCACGTGACAGGTCCTTGTCTGTGATCTGCCTAAGGGGGCACTGTGACATCATAACTCTGCACTGGTCACCCAGGGGGCACACTATTTTCTGTGATCTCCCTAAGGGGTCATTTTGACATCATAACTCTGCAGTGGTCACCCAGGTGACCGAACCTACTCTGTGATCTGCCTAAGGGGGCATTGTGACATCATAACTCTGCACTGCTCCATAAGGTGAGAGACGATTGTCCCTGATCTGCCTAAGGGGGCAATGTGACATTATAACTCTGCACTGGGCACCCAGGTGACCGGCTCTTGTCTTTCATCTGCCAAATGGGCTTTGTGAGATCATATCTCTGCACTGAGCACCCAGGTGACAGGCACTTGTCTTTGATCTGCCTAAGGGGGCATTGTGACATCATAACTATGCACTGGACACCCAGGTGACAACCTCTAGTCTGTGATTTCCCTAAGGGGGCATTGTGACATCATAAATCTTCAATGGTAACCCAGGTGACAGACCCTTGTCGGTGATCTGCCTATGGGGTCATTGTGACGTCATAAATCTTTACTGGTCACCCTGGTGACAGTCCCTTGTCTGTGATCTACCTAAGGGGATATTGTGACATCGCAACTCTGCCCTGGTCACCGAGGTGAAAGACCCTTGTCTGTGATCTGCCTAAAGGGACATTGTGACATCATTACTCTGCACTGGTCACCCAGGTGACAGGCCCTTGTCTGTGATCTCCCTAAGGGGAATTGTGACATCATAACTCTGCACTGCTCACCCTGTTGACAGGCCCTTGTCTGTGATCTGCCTAAGGGGGTATTGTGATACCATAACACTGCACTGGGCACCCAGGTGACAGGCCCTTGTCTGTGATCTGCCTAAGGGGGCATTGTGACATCATAACTCTGCACTGGTCACCCAGATGACAGGCACATGTCTGTGATCTGCCTAAGGGGGTGTTGCAACATCATAACTCTGCACTGGTCACCCAGGTGACAGCCCCTTGTCTGTGATCTGCCCAAGGGCGCATTGTGACTTCATAAATCTGCACCGATCACCCAGATGTCAGACCCTTGTCTGTGATCTGCCTAAGGGGGCATTGTGACATCATAAATCAGCACTGCTAACCCAGGTGGCAGACCCTGGTATGTGATCTGCCTAAGGGGCATTGTGACATTATAACTCTGCACTGGTCACCCTGGTGACAGACGCTTGTTTGTGATCTGCCTAAGGGGACATTGTGACATCATAACTCTGCACTGGTAACTCATTTGAAAGACCCTTGTCTGTGATCTGCCTAAGGGGGCCTTGTGACAACATAACCCTGCACTGATAACCAAGGTGAGAGACCCTTGTCTGTGATCTGCCTAAGGGAGTATTGTGACATCATATCTCTGCACTGGGCACCCAGGTGACAGGCTCTTCTCTGTGATCTGCCCAAGGGGGCATTGTGACATCATAACTCTGCACTGGTCACCCAGGTGACAGGCCCTTTTCTGTTATCTGCCCAAGGGCGAATTGTGACATCATAACTCTGCGGTGGTTACCTAGGTGACAGGCCCTTGTCTGTGATCTGCCTAAGGGGGAATTGTGACATCATAACTCTGCACTGGGCACCGAGGTGACAGGCCCTTGCCTTTGATCTCCGTAAGGGGGCTTTGTGACATCATATCTCTGCACTGGGCACCCAGGTGACAGGCTCTTGTCTGTGATCTGCCTAAGGGGGTGTTATGACATCATAACTCTGCACTGATCACCCAGGTGACAGGCCCCTGTCTTTGATCTGCCCAAGGGCACATTGTGACATCATAACTCTGCACTTGTCACCTAGGTGACAGGCCCTTGTCTGTGGTCTGCCTAAGGGGGTATTGTCACATCATAACTCTGCACTGGTCACCCAGGTGACAGGCCCTTGTCTGTGATTTGCCTAAGGTGGCATTGTGACATCATAACTCTGCACTGGTCACCCAGGTGACAGACCCTTGTTTGTGATCTGCCTAAGGGGGCATTGTGACATCATAACTCTGCACTGGTCACCCAGGTCACAGACCCTTGTCTGTTATTTCCCAAAGGGGACATTGTGACATCATAAATCTGCACTGGTAAAGTAGTTGGCGGACCATTGACTCCGATCTGCCTAAGTGGGCATTGTGACATCATAACTCTGCACTGGTCACCCTGGTGACAGACCCTTGTCTGTGATCTGCCTAAGGGGATATCGTCACATCATATCTCTGCCCTGGTGACTCTGGTGAAAGACCCTTGTCTGTAATCTGCCTTAGGGGGCACTGTGACATCATAACTCTGCACTGATCACCCAGGTGACAGTCCCTTGACTGTGATCTGCCTAAGGGGGCATTGTGACATCATAAATCTGCACTGGACACTCAGGTGTCAGGCGCTTGTCTGTGATCTAAGGGGCATTGTGAAATGATAACTCTGCACCGGTCACCCAGGTGACAGGCCCTTGTCTGTGATCTGCCTAAGGGGGTATTGTGACATCATAACTCTGCACTGGTCACCAAGGTGACACACCTTTTCCTTCGATCTGTCTAAGGGGTCATTGTGACATCATAACTCTGCAGTGGTCACCCAGGTGACAGAACCACGTCTGTGATCTGCCTAAGGGGGCATTGTGACATCATAACTCTGCACTGGTCACCCTGGTGACAGACCCTTTACCTTGATCTGCCTAAGCGGACATTGTGACATCATAACTCTGCACTGGTCACCCAGGGGGTACACCTTTTTCTGTGATCTGCCTAAGGGGTCATTTTGACATCATAATTCTGCACTGGTCGCCCAGGTGACAGAACCTCCTCTGTGATCTGCCTAAGCGGGCATTGTGACATCATAAATCTGCACTGGTCACCCAGGTGGCAGAACCTCCTCTGTGATCTGCCTAAGGGGGCAATGTGGCATTATAACTCTGCACTGGGCACCCAGGTGACAGGCTCTTGTCTTTGATCTGCCAAAAGGGCTTTGTGACATCATAAATCTGCACTGGGCACCCAGGTGACAGACCCTTTTCCTTGATCTGCCTAAGGGGACATTGTGACATCATAAGTCTCCACTGGTCATCCAGGTGACACACCCTTGTCTGTGATCTGCCTGAGGGGGCAATGTGACATCATAACTCTGCACTGGTCTCCCAGGTGACAGGCCCTTGTCTGTGATCTGCTAAGGGGGCATTCTGACATCTTAATTCTGCACTGGTTACCCAAGTGACAGGCCCTTCTCTGTGAACTACCTAAGGGGGCATTGTGACATCATAACTCCACACGGGGCACCCAGGAGACAGGCTCTTGTCCGTGGTCTTCCTAAGGTGGTGTTGTGACATCATAACTCTGCACTGGTCACCCGGGTAACAGGCCCTTGTCTGTGATCTGTCTAAGGGGGCATTGTGACATCATAACTCTGCACTGGTCACTCAGGTCAGAGAAACTTGCCTGTGATCTCCCTAAGGTGGCATTGTGACATCATAAATCTGCACTGGTCACCCTGGATACAGACACTTGTCTGTGATCTGCTCAAGGGGATATTGTGACATCATATCTCTGTACTGGTGACCCAGGTGAAAGACCCTTGTCTGTAATGTGCCTAAGGGCGCATTGTGACATCATAACTCTGCACTGGTCACCCAGGTGACAGTCCCTTGTCTGTGATCTGCCTAAAAGGGCATTGTGACAACATAACTCTACACTGGACACCCAGTTGACAGGCCCATGTATGTAATCTAATTGGCATTTTGACATGATAACTCTACACTGGTCACCCAGGTGACAGGCCCTTGTCTGTGATCTGCCTAAGGGGGTATTGTGACATCGTAACTCTGCACTGTTCACCCAGGTGACACAACTTTCTCTGTGATCTGCCTAAGGGGTTATTGTGACATCGTAACTCTGCACTGGTCACCCAGGTGACAGTACCTTGTCTCTGATCCGCCTAAGGGTGCACTTTGACATTATAATTCTGCACTGTTCACCAAGGTGAGAGAAACTTGTCAGTGGTCTGCCTAGGGTGGCATTGTGACATCATAACTCTGCACTGGTCACACTGGTGACAGACCCTTGTTTGTGATCTGCCTAAGAGGGTATTGTGACATCGTAACCCTGCACTGATAACCAAGGTGAGAGACCCTTTTCTGTGATCTGCCTAAGGAGACATTGTGACATCATAACTCTGCACTGGGCAACCTGGTGACAGGCCCTTGTCTGTGGTCTGTCTAAGGGTGTATTGTGACATCATATCTCTGCACTGGGCACCCAGGTGACAGGCCCTTGTCTGTGATCTGCCAAAGTGGGCATGGTGACATCATAACTCTGCACTGGGCACCCAGGTGACAGACCCTTGTCTGTGATTTCCCTAAGCTTGCATTGTGACATCATAACACTGCACTGGTCACCAAGGTGAGAGACCCCTGTCTGTGATCTGCCTAAGGGGGCATTGTGACATCATAACTCTGCACTGATAACCAAGGTGAGAGACCCTTGTCTGTGATCTGCCTAAGAGGGCATTGCGACATCATAAGACTGCACTGGGCAACCTGGGGACAGGCCCTTGTCTGTGGACTGTCTAAGGTTGCATTGTGACATCATATGTCTGCACTGGGCACCAAGGTTACAGGCCCTGGTCTGTGATCTGCCTAAGTGGGCATTGTGACATCATAACTCTGCACTGGGCAACGAGGTGACAGACGCCTCTCTGAGATCTGCCTATGTGGGCGTTGTGACAGCATAACTCTGCACTGGTCACCCAGGTGAGAAACCCTTTTCAGTGATCTGCCTAAGGGTGCATTGTGACACCATAACTCTACACTGGTCACACAGGTGACAGACCCTTCTCTTTCATCTGCTTAAGGGGGCATTGTGACATCATAACTCTGCACTGGGCACCAAGGTGACAGGCCCTTGTCTGGGATCTCCCTAATCGGGAATTGTGACATCATAACTCTGCACTGGGAACCAAGGTGACAGGCCCTTGTCTGTGATCTCCCTAAAGAGGCATTGTGACATCATAACTCTGCACGTGCTGCCAAGTTGACAGACAATTGTCTGTGATCTGCCTATGGGGGAATTGAGACATTATAGCTCTGCACAAGTCACAATGGCGACAGGCCCTTCTCTGTGATCTAAGTGGGCATTGTGACATGATAACTCTGCATTGGTCACCCAGGAGACAGGCACTTGTCTGCGATCAACCTAAGGTGGCATTGTGACATCATAACTCTGCACTGGTCACCAAGGTGCGAGACCATTTTCTCTGATCTGCCTAAGGGGACATTGTGACATCATAACTCTGCACTGGTCACCCAGGTGACAGAACCTTGTCTGTGATCTGCCTAAGGGGGCATTGTGACATAACTCTGCACTAGTCACCAAGGTGAGAGACCCTTGTCTTTGATCTGCCTAAAGGGACATTGTGACATCATGACTCTGCACTGGGGACTCAGGTGAAAGAACCTTGTCTGATATCTGCCTAAGGTTGCATTGTGACATCATAACTCTGCACTGGACACCCAGGTGACAGACCCTTGTCTGGGATCTGCCTAAGGTTGCATTGTCACATCATAACTCTGCACTGGACACCCAGGTGACAGACCCACGTCTGTGATCTGCCGAAGGGGGAATTGCGACATCATAACTCAGCACTGGCCACCCAGGTGACAGGCCCTTGTCTGTTTTCTGTGTAAGGGGGCATTGTGACATCATAACTCTGCACTGGGCGTCCAGGTGACATTCCTTTGTCTTTGATCTGCCTCAGGGGGCATTGTGACATCATAACTCTGCCCTGGTCACCCATGTGACAGGCCCTTGTCTGTGACCTGCTTAAGGAGGCATTGTGACATCGTAACTCTGCACTGGGCACCCAGATGTCAGGCCCTTGACTTTGATCTGCCTAAGGATGCATTGTGACATCATATCTCTGCACTGGAGACCCAGGTGACAGGCTCTTGTCTGTGATCTGCCTAAGGGCGCATTGTGGCATCATAACTATGAACTGGTCACCCAGGTGACAGGCCCTTGTCTGTGATCAGTCCAAGGGCCCATTGTGACATCATAACCCTGCACTGGTAACCCAGGTGAGAGGCCCTTGTCTTTGATCTGCCTAAGGGGGCTTTGTGACATCATAACTCTGCATTGGGCCCCCAGGTGACAGGCCCTTGTCTTTTATCTGCCTAAGGGGCATTGTGACATCATAATTCTGCACTGGATACCCAGGTGACAGACCGTGTCTGTGATATCCCTAAGGGGGCATTGTGACATCATAAATCTGCACTGGTAACCCAGGTGACATCACCATTTCTGTGATCTGCCTAAGGGAGCATTGTGACATCACAACACTGCACTGGTCACACAGGAGACAAGCTGTTGTCCGTGAACTCCCTCAGGGGGCATTGTGCCATCATAATTCCGCACTGGTCACCCAGGTGACAGACCCTTGTCTGTGATTTGCCTAAGGGGACATTGTGACATCATAACCCTGCACTGGTCACTCAGGTGACAGACCCTTTTCTGTGAACTTCCTAAGGGGGCATTGTGACATCATAACTATGCACTGGTCACCCAGGTGAGAGACCCTTGTGTGTGATCTGCCTAAGGGGGCATTGTGACATCATAACACTGCACGGGTCACCAAGGTGACAGACCCTCCTCTGTGATCTGCCTAAGGGGGCATTGTGACATCATGACTCTGCACGTGCTACCAAGTTGACAGTCCCTTGTCTGTGATCTGCCTAAGGGCGAATTGAGACATCATAACTCTGCACAAGTCCCCATGGCGACAGGCCCTTGTCTGTGATCGAAGGGGGCATTGTGACATGATAACCGTGCACTGGTCACCAAGGTGACAGGCACTTGTCTCTGATCAACCTATGGTGGCATTGTGACATCAAAACTCTGCACTGGTCACCCAGGTGTGAGACCTTTTTCTGTGATCTGCCTAAGGGGTCATTGTGACATCATAACTCTACATTGGTTACACAGGTGACAGTCCCTTGTCTGTGATCTGCCTAAGGGGGCATTGTGACATCATAACTCTGCACTGGTCACCCAGGTGACAGACCCTTGTCTGTGATCTGCCTAAGGGGGCATTGTGACATCATAACTCTGCACTGGTCACCCTGGTGACAGGCCCTTGTCTGTGATGTACCTAAGGGGACATTGTGACTTCGTAACTCTGCACTGGTCACCCAGGTGAAAGACCCCTGTCTGTTATCTGCCTAACGGGGCATTGTGACATCTTTACTCTGCACTGGTCACCCAGGTGACAGACCATTGTCTGTGATCTGCCTAAGGGGCATTGTGACATAATAACTCTCCACGCGTCACCCTGGTGACAGACCCTTGTCTGTGATCTGCCTAAGGGGATATTGTGACATCATAACTCTGCACTGGTGACCCAGGTGAAAGACCGTTGTCTGTAATCTGCCTAAGGGGGCACTGTGATATCATAACTCTGCACTGGTCACCCAAGTGACAGGCCCTTGTCTGTGATCTGCCTAAGGGGCATTGTAACATCACAACGATGCACTGGTCACCCAGGTGTCACACCATTTTCTGTGATCTAAGGGGTCATTTTGACATCATAACTCTGCACTGGTCACCCAGGTGACAGAACCTCGTCTGTGATCTGCCTAAGGGGGCATTGTGACATCATAACTCTGCACTGGGCATCAAGGTGACAGGCGCTTGTCTGTGATGTGCCTAAGGGGCATTGTGACATCGTAACTCTGCACTGGGCATCAAAGTTACCGGCCATTGTCCGTGATCTTCCTAAGGGGGCATTGTGACATCATAACTCGGCACTGGATACCATCGTGAGAGACCCTTGTCTGTGATCTGCCTCAGCGGGCATTGTGACATTATAACTCCGCACAGGTCACCCAGGTGACGGACCCTTGTCTGTGATCTGCCTAAGGCGGCATTGTGACATAATAACTCTCCACGGGTCACGCAGGGGACAGACCCTTGTCTGATATCTGCCTAAGGGAGCATTGTGACATCATAACTCTCCACGGGTACCCCAGGGGAAAGGCCATTGTCTGTGATCTGCCGAAGGGGGCATTGAGACATCATAACTCTGCACTGGTCACCCAGGTGACAGACCCTTGTATGTGATATACCTAAGGGGGCCTTGTGACATCTTATCTCTACACTGGTCACCCAGGTGACAGACCATTGTCTGTGATTTGCCTAAGGGGCATTGTGACATAATAACTCTACACGCGTCACCCTGGTGACAGACCCTTGTCTGTGATCTGCCTAAGGGGATATTGTGACTTCATAACTCTGCACTGGTGACCCAGGTGAAAGACCGTTCTGTGTAATCTGCCTAAGGGGGCACTGTGATATCATAACTCTGCACTGGTCACCCAGCTGACAGGCCCTTTTCTGTGATCTGCCTAAGGGGCGCTGTGACATCACAACGATGCACTGGTCACCCAGGTGTCACACCTTTTTCTGTGATCTAAGGGGTCATTTTGACATCATAACTCTGCACTGGTCACCCAGGTGACAGAACCTCGTCTGTGATCTGCCTAAAGGGGCATTGTGACATCATAACTCTGCACTGGTCACCCAGTTGACGGGCCATTGTCTGTGATATGCCTAAGTGGGCATTGTGACATCATAACTCAGCACTGATAACGAAGGTGAGAGACCCTTGTCTGTGATCTGCCTAAGGCGGCATAGTGATATCATAACTCTGCACTGGGCAACCTGGTGACAGGCCGTTGTCTGTGGTCTGCCTAAGGGGGCATTGTGCCATCATATCTCTACACTGAGCACCCAGGGGACAGGCCCTTGTCTTTGATCTGCGTAAGGGGACATTGTGACATCATATCTCTGCACAGGGCACCCAGGCGACAGGCCCTTGTCTGTGGTCTGCCTAAGGGGATATTGTGACATCATATCTCTGCACTGGTAACCCAGGTGACAGTCCCTTGTCTGTGATCTGCTCAAGGGGGCATTGTGAGATCATAAGTCTGCACTGGTCACCCTGGTGACAGACCTTTTCCTATGATCTGCCTAAGGGGATATTGTGACATCGTAACTCTACACTGGTCACACAGTTGAAAGACCCTAGGCTGTGATCTGCCTAAGGGGGCATTGTGACATCATAAATCTGCACTGGTCAGCCAGGGGACTGGCCCTTGACTGTGATCTGCCTATGGGGGCATTGTGACATCTTAACTCTGCACTGGTCACCCAGGTGTCAGGCCCTTGTCTGTGATCTGCATAAGGGGGCATTGTGACATGATAACTCTGTACTGGGCACCCAAGTGACAGGCCCTTGTCTGTGATCTGCCTAAGGGGGCATTGTGACATCATAACTCTGCACTGGTCACCTAGGTGACAGACACTTGTCTTTGATCTGCTTAAGGGGGCATTGTGACATCATAACTCTGCACTGGGAACCAAGGGCCAGGCCATTGTCTGTGATCTGCCTTAGGGGGCACTGTGAAATCATAACCCTGCCCTGGGCACCCAGGTGACAGGCCCTTGTCTTTGATCTGCCAAAGGGGCATTGTGACATCATATCTATGCGCTGGGTACCTAGGTGACAGGCCCTTGTCTTTGATCAGCCTAAGGGAGCATTGTGACATGACAAATCTGCACCACACACCCAGGAGACAGACCCTTGTCTGTGATAGCCCGAAGGAAGCATTGTGACATCATAAATCTGCAATGGTAACTCAGGCGACACACCGTTGTCTGTGATCTACCTAATTGGGCATTGTGGCATCATAACTGTGCACTGGTCTCCCATGGGACAGGCCCTTGTCTGTGATTTGCCTAAGGGGACATTGTGACATCATAACTCTGCACTGGTCACGCAGCTGACAGGCACTTGTGTGTGATCTGCCTAAGGGTGCATTGTGACATCATAACTCGGCACTGGATACCAACGTGAGAGACCCTTGTCTGTGATCTGCCTCAGCGGGCATTGTGACATCATAACTCCGCACTGGGCATCAAAGTTACCGGCCATTGTCCTTGATCTGCCTAAGGGGGCATTGTGACATCATAACTCGGCACTGGATACCAACGTGAGAGACCCTTGTCTGTGATCTGCCTCAGCGGGCATTGTGACATCATAACTCCGCACTGGTCACCCAGGTGACAGACCCTTGTCTGTGATATGCCTAAGGGGGCATTGTGACATCTTAACTCTGCACTGGTCACCCAGGTGACAGACCATTGTCTGTGATCTGCCTAAGGGGCATTGTGACATAATAACTCTCCACGCGTCACCCTGGTGACAGACCCTTGTCTGTGATCTGCCTAAGGGGATATTGTGACATCATAACTCTGCACTGGTCACCCAGGTGACAGGCCCTTGTCTGTGATCTGCCTTAGGGGCATTGTGACATCACAACGATGCACTGGTCACCCAGGTGTCACACCTTTTTCTGTGATCTAAGGGGTCATTTTGACATCATAACTCTGCACTGGTCACCCAGGTGACAGAACCTCGTCTGTGATCTGCCTAAGGGGGCATTGTGACATCATAACTCTGCACTGGGCATCAAGGTGACAGGCGCTTGTCTGTGATGTGCCTAAGGGGCATTGTGACATCGTAACTCTGCACTGGGCATCAAAGTTACCGGCCATTGTCCGTGATCTTCCTAAGGGGGCATTGTGACATAATAACTCGGCACTGGATACCAACGTGAGAGACCCTTGTCTGTGATCTGCCTCAGCGGGCATTGTAACATCATAACTCCGCACTGGTCACCCAGGTGACAGACCCTTGTCTGTGATCTGCCTAAGGGGGCATTGTGACATAATAACTCTCCACGGGTCATGCAGGGGACAGACCCTTGTCTGATATCTGCCTAAGGGAGCATTGTGACATCATAACTCTCCACGGGTACCCCAGGGGAAAGGCCGTTGTCTGTGATCTGCCGAAGGGGGCATTGAGACATCATAACTCTGCACTGGTCACCCAGGTGACAGACCCTTGTATGTGATATACCTAAGGGGGCCTTGTGACATCTTATCTCTACACTGGTCACCCAGGTGACAGATCATTGTCTGTGATTTACCTAAGGGGCATTGTGACATAATAACTCTCCACGCGTCACCCTGGTGACAGACCCTTGTCTGTGATCTGCCTAAGGGGATATTGTGACTTCATAACTCTGCACTGGTGACCCAGGTGAAAGACCGTTCTGTGTAATCTGCCTAAGGGGGCACTGTGATATCATAACTCTGCACTGGTCACCCAGCTGACAGGCCCTTTTCTGTGATCTGCCTAAGGGGCACTGTGACATCACAACGATGCACTGGTCACCCAGGTGTCACACCTTTTTCTGTGATCTAAGGGGTCATTTTGACATCATAACTCTGCACTGGTCACCCAGGTGACAGAACCTCGTCTGTGATCTGCCTAAAGGGGCATTGTGACATCATAACTCTGCACTGGTCACCCAGTTGACGGGCCATTGTCTGTGATATGCCTAAGTGGGCATTGTGACATCATAACTCTGCACTGCTCACACAGGTGACAGACCCTTCTCTGTGATCTCCCTAAGGGGGCATTTTGACATCATAAATCTGCATTGGTAACCCAGGTGGCAGACCCTTGTCTGTGATTTGCCTAAGGGGGCATTGTGATATCGTAACTCTGCACTGGACACCAAGGTGACAGGCCCTTTTCTGAGATCTAAGGAGCATTGTGACATGATAACTGTGCACTGGTAACCCAGGTGACAGGCCCTTGTCTGCGATCTGCGTAAGGGGGCATTGTGACACCATAACTCTGCACTGGTCACCCAGGAGACATTCCTTTTTCTGTGATCTGCCTAAGGGTCATTTTGACAACATAACTCAGCACTTGTCACCCAGGTTACAGAACCTCTTCTGTGAACTGCCTAAGATGGCACTGTGACATAACTCTGCACTGGTCACCAAGGTGAGGGACGCTTGTCCCTGATCTGCCTAAGGGGGCATTTTGACATGATAACTCTCCACTGGGCTCCCAGGTGACAGGCCTTTGTCTTTGATGTGCCAAATTCGCATTGTGACATCATATCTGTGTACTGGGCACCAAGGTGACAGGCACTTGTGTTTGACCTGTCTAAGTGGGCATTGTGACATCATAACTATGCACTGGACACCCAGGTGACAATCTCTTGTCTGTGATCTCCCTAAGGGTGCATTGTGACATCATAAATCTGCACTGGTAACCCACGTGACAGACCCTTTTCTGTGAACTGCTTAAGGGGGCATTGTGATATCATAACTCAGCACTGGTCACCCTGGTCACAGACCCTTGTCTGTGATCTACCTAAAGGGACATTGTGACATTGAAACTCTGCACTCGTCACCCAGGCGACAGGCCCTTGTCTGTGATCTGCCTAAGGTGGCATTGTGACATCATAACTCTGCACTGGTCGACCAGTTAACAGTCCTTTGTCTGTGATCTGCCTAAGGGGCATTGTGACATCATAACTCTGCACTGGGCACCCAGGTGACAGGCCCTTGTCTGTGATCTGCCTTAGGGGGCATTGTGACATCATAACTCTGCACTGGTCGCCCAGGTGACAGGGCCTTGTCTGTGATCTGCTTAAGGGGGCATTGTGACATCGTAACCCTGCACTGGGCCCCCAGGTGAAAGACCCTTGTCTCTTATCTGCCTAAGGGGGCATTGTGACATCCTAACTCTGCACTGGTCACCCAGGTGACATGCCCTTGTCTGTGATCTGCCTAAGGGGTCATTGTGACATCATAATCCTGTACTTGACACCCAGGTGACAGGGCCTTGTCTGTGATCTAAGGGGATATTGTGACATGATAACCCTACACTGGTCACCCAGGTTACAGGCCCTTGTCTATGATCTGCCTAAGGCGGCACTGTGACATCATAACTCCGCACTGGTCACTCAGGTGACAGACCCTTGTCTGTGATCTGCCTAAGCGGGCATTGTGACATCATAACTCTGCACTGATAACCAAGGTGAGAGACCCTTGCCAGTGATCTGCCTAAGGCGGCATTGTGGCATCATAACTCTGTACTGGGCAACTTGGTGACAGGCCCTTGTCTATGGTCTGCCTAAGGGGGCATTGTGACCTCATATCTCTGCACTGGGCACCCTGGTGACAGGCCCTTGTTGTGATATGCCTAAGTGGGCAATGTTACATCATAACTGTGCACTGGGCACCCTGGAGACAGACACTTGTCTGTGATATCCCTAAGGGGGCATTGTGACATCATAACACTGCACTGGTCACCAGGTTGAGAGACCCTTGTCTGTGATCTGCCTAAGGGGCATTGTGACATCGTAACTCTGCACTGGGCACCCAGATGACAGGCCCTTGTCTTTGATCTGCCTAAGGGGGCATTGTGACATCATATCTCTGCACTGGGCACCCAGGTGACAGGCTTTTGCCAGTGATCTGCCTAAGGGGGCATTGTGACATCATAACTCTGAACTGGTCACCCAGGTTACAGGCCCTTTTCTGTGATCTCCCCAAAGGCGCATTTTGAAATCATAACTCTGCACTGGTCACCTAGGTGACTGGCTCTTGTCTGTGATCTGCCTAAGGGGGCATTGTGACATCATAACTCTGCACTGGGCAACCAGGTGTCAGGCCCTTGTCTTTGATCTGCGTAAGGGGGCATTGTGACATCATATCTCTGAACGGGGCAACCAGGCGACAGGTCGCTGTCTGTGGTCTGCCTAAGGGGGTATTGTGACATCATAACGCTGCACTGGTCACACAGGTGACAGGCCGTTGTCTGTGATCTGCCTAAGGGGGCATTGTGACATCATAACTCTGCACTGGTCACCCAGGTGACAGATTCTTGTCTGTGATCTACATAAGGGGGCATTGTGACGTCATAACTCTGCACTGGACCCCGAGGTGACAGGCCCTTTTCTGTGATCTAAGGGGCACTGTGACATGGTAAATCTGCACTGGTCACCCAGGTGACAAGCCATTGTCTGTGATCTGCCCGATGGGGCATTGTGACAACATAACTCTGCACTGGTCACCGAAGTGAAACAGCTTTTTCAGAGATCTGCCTAAGGGGTCATTTTGACATCATAACTCTGCACTGGTCACCCAGGTGACAGAACCTCGTCTGTGATCTGCCTAAGGGGGCATTGTGATATCATAACTCAGCAATGGTCACCAAGGTGAGAGACTATTGTGCCTGATCTGCCTAAGGGGGCGTTGTGACATCATAGCTCTGCACTGGGCACACAGGTGACAGGCTCTTGTCTGTCATCTGTCTTAGGGGGCATTGTGACATCATAACTCTGCGCTGGTCACCCAGGTGACAGGCCCTTGTCTCTGATCTGCCCAAGGGCTCATTGTGACGTCATAACTCTGCACTGGTCACCCAGGTGACAGAACCTTGTCTGTGATCTGCCTAAGGGGGCATTGTGACATCATAACTCTTCACTGGACACCCAGGTGACAGGACCTTGTTTGTGATCTAAGGCGCGTTTTGACATGATAACTCTACACTGGTCGGACAGTTCGCAGGCCGTTGTCTGTGATCTGCCTAAGGAGGAATTGTGATATCATAAACTTGCACTGGTCACCCAGGTAACACACGTTTTTCTGTGATCTGCCTAAGGGGTCATTGTGACATCGTAACTCTGCACTGGTCACCCAGGTGACAGAACCTGGTCTGTGATCTGCCTAAGGGGGCTTTGTGACATCATGACTCTGCACTGGTCACCAAGGTGAGAGACCCTTGTATGTGATCTGCCTAAGGTGGCTCTGTGACATCATAACACTTCACTGGTCACCCAGGTGACAGACTCTTGTCTGTGATCTGCCTAAGGGGCATTGTGACATCATAACTCTGCACCAATAACCAAGATCAGAGACCCTTGTCTGTGATCTGCCTAAGGGGGCATTTTGACATCATAACACTGCACTGGGCAACCTGGTGACAGGCCCTTGTCTGTGGTCTGTCTAAGGGTGCATTGTGACATCATATGTCTGCACTGGGCACTCAGGTGACAGGCCCTTGTCTGTGATCTGCCTAAGTGGGCATTGTTACATCATAACTCTGCACTGGGCAAACCAGGTGACAGACACTTGGCTGTGATCTCCCTAGAGGGGCATTGTGACATCATAACACTGCACTGGTCACCAAGGTGGGAGACACTTGCCTGTGATCTGCCTAAGGGTGCATTGTGACATCATAACTGCACTGGGCACCGAGGAGACAGACGCTTGTCTGAGATCTGCTTAAGTGGACATTGTGACATCATAACTCTGCACTGGTCACCCAGGTGAGAAATCTTTGTCTGTGATCTGCCTAAGGGTGCATTGTGACATCATAGCTCTGCACTGGTCACCCAGGTGACAGACCCTTGACATTGATCTGCTTAAGGGGGCATTGTGACTTCATAACTCTGCACCGGGCACCAATGTGACAGGCCCTGGTCTGTGATCTGCCTAAGGGGGCATTGTGACATCATAACTCTGCACTGGTAACCCAGGTGACAGGCCCTTGTGTTTGATCTGCCAAAGGGTTATTGTGGCATCATATCTCTGCAATGGGCACCCAGGTGAGAGGCCCTTGTCTTTGATCTCCCTGAGGGGGCATTGTGACATCATAACTCTGCACTGGACACCCAGGTGACAGACCCCTGTCTGTGATCTCCCTAAGAGGGCATTGTGACATCATAAATCTTCACCAGTAACCCAGGTGACAGACCCTCCTCTGTTATCAGCCTAAGGGGGCATTTTGACATCATAACTCTGCACTGGTCACCCTGGTGGCAGACCCACGTCTGTGATCTGCCGAAGGGGGCATTGTGACATCATAACTCTGCACTGGTCACCAAGGTGAGAGACCCTTGTATGTGATCTGCCTAAGGGGACATTGTGACATGATAACTCTCCACTGGTCATCCAGGTGACAGGCCCTTGTCTGTGATCTGCCCAAGGGGGCATTGTGACATCGTAACTCTGCACTGGTCACCCAGGAGACAGCCCCTTGTCTGTGATCTGCCTAAAGGGGCATTGTGACAACATAACTCTACACTGGACACCCAGCTGACAGGCCCTTGTATGTGATCTAAGGGGCATTTTGACATGATAACTCTGCACTGGACACCCAGGTGACAGGCCCTTGCCTGGGATCTGCCTAAGGTTGCATTGTGACATCATAACTCTGCACTGGGCACCCAGGTGACAGACCCACGTCTGTGATCTGCCGAAGGGGGCATTGCGACATCATAACTCTGCACTGGTCACTCAGGTGACAGGCCCTTTTCTGTGATCTGCCTAAGGGGACATTGTGACATCATAACTCTGCACTGGTGACTCAGGTGAAAGACCCTTGTCTGTAATCTGCCTAAGGGGGCATTGTGACATCATAACTCTGTACTGGATACCCAGGTGACATTCCCCTGTCTGTGATCTGCCTAAGGGGGCATTGTGACATCATAACTCTGCACTGGTTACCCTGGTGACAGGCCCTTGTCTGTGATGTACCTAAGGGGACATTGTGACTTCGTAACTCTGCACTGGTCACCCAGGTGAAAGACCCCTGTCTGTGATCTGCCTAACAGGGCATTGTGATATCAAACTCTACACTGGTCACCCTGGTGACAGGCCCTTTTCTGTGATCTGCCTAAGGGGACATTGTGACATCATAACGCTGCACTGGTCACCCAGTTGACAGGCCCTTGTCTGTTTTCTGTGTAAGGGTGCATTGTGACATCATAACTCTGCACTGGGCCTCCAGGTGACAGGCCCTTTTCTTTTATCTGCCTAAGGGGGCATTGGGACATCATAATTCTGCACTGGATACCCAGGTGACAGACCGTGGCTGTGATATCCCTAAGGGGGCATTGTGACATCATAAATCTGCACTGGTAACCCAGGTGACATCCCCATTTCTGAGATCTGCCTAAGGGAGAATTGTGACATCACAACACTGCACAAGTCACACAGGAGACTGGCTCTTGTCTGTGAACTCCCTCAGGGGGCATTGTGCCATCATAATTCCGCACTGGTCACCCAGGTGACAGACCCTTGTCTGTCATTTGCCTAAGGGGACATTGTGACACCATAACCATGCACTGGTCACCCAGGTGACAGACCCTTTTCTGTGAAATTCCTAAGGGGGCGTTGTGACATCATAACTATGCACTGGTCACCCAGGTGAGTGACCCTTGTGTGTGATCTGCCTAAGGGGGCATTGGGACATCATAACACTGCACGGGTCACCAAGGTGACAGACCCTTCTCTGTGATCTGCCTAAGGGGGCATTGTGACATCATTACTCTGCACGTGCTACCCAGTTGACAGGTCCTTGTCTGTGATCTGCCTAAGGGGGAATTGAGACATCATAACTCTGCACAAGTCCCCATGGCGACAGGCCCTTGTCTGTGATCGAAGGGGGCATTGTGACATGACAACCATGCACTGGTCACCCAGGTGACAGGCAACTGTCTGTGATCAACCTAAGGTGGCATTGTGACATCAAACTCTGCACTGGTCACCCAAGTGTGAGACCTTTTTCTGTGATCTGCCTAAGGGGTCATTGTGACATCATAACTCTACATTGGTCACCCAGGTGATAGAACCTTCTCTGTGATCTGCCTAAGGGGGCATTGTGACATCATAACTCTGTACTGGTCACCAAGATGAGAGACCCTTGCCTTTGATCCGCCTAAGGGGACATTGTGACATCATAACTCTGCACTGGTGACTCAGGTGAAAGACCGTTGTCTGTAATCTGCCTAAGGGGGCATTGTGACATCATAACTCTGCACTGATTACCCAGGTGACAGTCCCTTGTCTGTGATCTGCCTAAGGGGGCATTGTGACATCATAACTCTGCACTGGTCACCCAGGTGACAGACCCTTGTCTGTGATCTGCCTAAGGGGGCATTGTGACATCATAACTCTGCACTGGTTACCCTGGTGACAGGCCCTTGTCTGTGATGTACCTAAGGGGACATGGTGACTTCGTAACTCTGCACTGGTCACCCAGGTGAAAGACCCCTGTCTGTGATCTGCCTAACGGGGCATTGTGATATCAAACTCTACACTGGTCACCCTGGTGACAGTCCCTTGTCTGTGATCTGCCTAAGGGGGCATTCTGACATCAAAACTCTATGCTGGTCACCCAGTGGACAGGCCCTTATCTGTGATCTGCTTAAGGGGGCATTGTGACTTGGTAACTCTGCACTGGGCAGCCAGGTGGCAGGCCCTTGTCTTTGATCTGCCTAAGGGGGCATTGTGACATCATATCTCTGCATTGGGCACACAGGTGACAGGCCCTTATCTGTGATCTGCCTAAGGGGGCATTGTCACATCATAACTCTGCACTGGGCACCCAGGTGACAGACCCACGTCTGTGATCTGCCGAAGGGGAATTGCGACATCATAACTCTGCACTGGTCACCCAGGTGACAGGCCCCTTTCTGTGATCTGCCTTAGGGGACATTGTGACATCATAACGCTGCACTGGTCACCCAGTTGACAGGCCCTTGTGTCTTTTCTGTGTAAGGGGGCATTGTGACATCATAACTCTGCACTGGGCGTCCAGGTGACATTCCCTTGTCTGTGATCTGACTAAGGGGGCATTGTGACATCATAACTCTGCCCTGGTCACCCATGTGACAGGCCCTTGTCTGTGACCTGCTTAAGGAGGTATTGTGACATCGTAACTCTGCACTGGGCACCCTGATGTCAGGCCCTTGACTTTGATCTGCCTAAGGATGCATTGTGACGTCATATCTCTGCACTGGAGACCCAGGTGACAGGCTCTTGTCTGTGATCTGCCTAAGGGCGCATTGTGGCATCATAACTCTGAACTGGTCACCCAGGTGACAGGCCCTTGTCTGTGATCAGTCCAAGGGCCCTTCGTGACATCATAACTCCGCACTGGTAACCCAGGTGAGAGGCCCTTGTCTTTGATCTGCCTAAGGGGGCTTTGTGACATCATAACTCTGCATTGGACCCCCAGGTGACAGGCCCTTGTCTTTTATCTGCCTAAGGGGGCATTGTGACATCATAATTCTGCACTGGATACCCAGGTGACACACCGTGTCTGTGATATCCCTAAGGGGGCATTGTGACATCATAAATCTGCACTGGTAACCCAGGTGACATCACCATTTCTGTGATCTGCCTAAGGGAGCATTGTGACATCACAACACTGCACTTGTCACACAGGAGACAGGCTCTTGTCTGTGAACTCCCTCAGGGGGCATTGTGCCATCATAATTCCGCACTGGTCACCCAGGTGACAGACCCTTGTCTGTGATTTGCCTAAGGGGACATTGTGACATCATAACCCTGCACTGTTCACCCAGGTGACAGACCCTTTTCTGTGAACTTCCTAAGGGGGCATTGTGACATCATAACTATGCACTGGTCACCCAGGTGACAGACCCTTGTGTGTGATCTGCCTAAGGGGACATTGTGACATCATAACACAGCAAAGGTCACCAAGGTGACAGAACATTCTCTGTGATCTGCCTAAGGGGGCATTGTGACATCATGACTCTGCACGTGCTACCCAGTTGACAGGCCCTTGTCTGTGATCTGCCTAAGGGGGAATTGAGACATCATAACTCTGAACAAGTCCCCATGGCGACAGGCCCTTGTCTGTGATCGAAGGGGGCATTGTGACATGACAACCCTGCACTGGTCACCCAGGTGACAGGCACTTGTCTGTGATCAACCTAAGGTGGCATTGTGACATCAAACTCTGCACTGGTCACCCAATTGTGAGACCTTTTTCTGTGATCTGCCTAAGGGGTCATTGTGACATCATAACTCTACATTGGTCACCCAGGTGACAGAACCTTGTCTGTGATCTGCCTAAGGGGGCATTGTGACATCATAACTCTGCACTGGTCACCAAGGTGTGAGACTCTTGACTTTGATCTGCCTAAGGGGACATTGTGACATCATAACTCTGTACTGGTGACTCAGGTGAAAGACCCTTGTCTGTAATCTGCCTAAGGGGGCATTGTGACATCATAACTCTGTACTGGTTACAAAGGTGACAGTCCCTTGTCTGTGATCTGCCTAAAGGGGCATTGTGACATCATAACTCTGCACTGGTCACCCAGGTGACTGACCCTTGTCTGTGATCTGCCTAAGGGGGCATTGTGACATCATAACTCTTCACTGGGCACCAAGGTGGCAGGCCCTTGTCTGTGATCTGCCTAAAGGGGCATTGTGACATCATAACTCTGCACGTGCTACCAAGTTGACAGACAATTGTCTGCGATCTGCCTAAGGGCGAATTGAGACATTATAGCTCTGTACAAGTCACAATGGCGACAGGCCCTTATCTGTGATCTAAGTGGGCATTGCGACATGATAAATCTTCACTGGTCACCCAGGTGACAGGCACTTGACTGCGATCAATCTAAGGTGGCATTGTGACATCATAACTCTGCACTTGTCACAAAGGGGTGAGATGTTTTTCTGTGATCTGCCTAAGGGGACATTGTGACATCATAAGTCTGCACTAGTCACCAAGGTGAGAGACCCTTCCCTTTGATCTGCCTAACGGGACATTGTGATATCATAACTCTGCACGTGCTACCAAGTTGACAGACAATTGTCTGCAATCTGCCTAAGGGGGAATTGAGACATTATAGCTCTGCACAAGTGACAATGGCGACAGGCCCTTACCTGTGATCTAAGTGGGCATTGCGACATGATAACTCTGCACTGGTCACCCAGGTGACAGGCACTTGACTGCGATCAATCTAACTTGGCATTGTGACATCATAACTCTGCACTTGTCACCAAGGGGTGAGATCTTTTTCTGTGATCTGCCTAAGGGGACATTGTGACATCATAACTCTGCACTAGTCACCAAGGTGAGAGACCCTTCCCTTTGATCTGCCTAACGGGACATTGTGACATCATAACTCTGCACTGGTGACTCAGGTGAAAGACCCTTGTCTGTAATCTGCCTTAGGGGGCATTGTGACATCATAACTCCGTACTGGTTACCCAGGAGACAGTCCCTTGTCTGTGATCTGCCTAAGGGGGCATTGTGACATCATAACTCTGCTCTGGTCACCCAGGTGACAGACCCTTGTCTGTGATCTGCCTAAGGGGGCATTGTGACATCATAACTCTGCACCGGGCACCAAGGTGACAGGCCCTTGTCTGTGATCTGCCTAAAGGGGCATTGTGACATCATAACTCTGCACGTGCTACCAAGTTGACAGACAATTGTCTGCGATCTGCCTAAGGGGGAATTGAGACATTATAGCTCTGCACAAGTCACAATGGCGACAGGCCCTTATCTGTGATCTAAGTGGGCATTGTGACATGATAACTCTGCACTGGTCACCCAGGTGACAGGCACTTGACTGCGATCAATCTAAGGTGGCATTGTGACATCATAACTCTGCACTTGTCACCAAGGTGTGAGACCTTTTTCTGTGATCTGCCTAAGGGGACATTGTGACGTCATAACTCTGCACTAGTCACCAAGGTGAGAGACCCTTGTCTTTGATCTGCCTAAGGGGACATTGTGACATCATGACTCTGCACTGGTTACTCAGGTGAAAGAACCTTGTCTGATATCTGCCTAAGGGGGAGTTGTGACATCATAACTCTGCACTGGTCACCCAGGTGACAGTCCCTCGACTGTGATCTGCCTAAGGGGGCATTGTGACATCATAACTCTGCACTGGTCACCCAGGTGACTGACCCTTGTCTGTGATCTGCCTAAGGGGGCATTGTGACATCATAACTCTGCACTGGGCACCAAGGTGACAGGCCCTTGTCTGTGATCTGCCTAAAGGGGCATTGTGACATCATAACTCTGCACGTGCTACCAAGTTGACAGACAATTGTCTGTGATCTGCCTAAGGGGGAATTGAGACATTATAGCTCTGCACAAGTCACAATGGCGACATGCCCTTATCTGTGATCTAAGTGGGCATTGTGACATGATAACTCTGCACTGGTCACCCAGGTGAAAGGCACTTGTCTGCGATCAACCTAAGGTGGCATTTTGACATCATAACTCTGCACTGGTCACCATGGTGTGAGACCTTTTTCTGTGATCTGCCTAAGGGGACATTGTGACATCATGACTCTGCACTGGTGACTCAGGTGAAAGAACCTTGTCTGATATCTGCCTAAGGGGGAGTTGTGACATCATAACTCTGCACTGGTCACCCAGGTGACAGTCTCTTGCCTGTGATCTGCCTAAGGGGGAATTGTGACATCATAACTCTGCACTGGACACCGATGTGACAAACCCTTGTCTGGGATCTGCCTAAGTTTGCATTGTCACATCCTAACTCTGCACTGGGCACCCAGGTGTCAGACCCACGTCTGTGATCTGCCGAAGGGGGCATTGCGACATCATAACTCTGTACTGGTCACCCAGGTGACAGGCCCTTTTCTGTGATCTGCCTAAGGGGACATTGTGACATCATAACGCTGCACTGGTCACCCAGTTGACAGGCGCTTGTCTCTTTTCTGTGTAAGGGGGCATTGTGACATCATAACTCTGCACTGGGCGTCCGGGTGACATTCCCTTGTCTGTGATCTGCCTAAGGGGGAATTGTGACATCATAACTCTGCCCTGGTGACCCATGTGACAGGCCCTTGTCTGTGACCTGCTTAAGGAGGAATTGTGACATCGTAACTCTGCACTGGGCACCCAGATGTCAGGCCCTTGACTTTGATTTGCCTAAGGATGCATTGTGACATCATATCTCTGCACTGGAGACCCAGGTGACAGGCTCTTGTCTGTGATCTGCCTAAGGGCGCATTGTGGCATCATAACTCTGAACTGTTCACCCAGGTGACAGGCCCTTGTCTGTGATCAGTCCAAGGGCGCATTGTGACATCATAAATCTGCACTGGTAACACAGGTGAGAGGCCCTTGTCTTTGATCTGCCTAAGGGGGCTTTGTGACATCATAACTCTGCATTGGGCCCCCAGGTGACAGGCCCTTGTCTTTTTTCTGCCTAAGGGGGCATTGTGACATCATAATTCTGCACTGGATACCCAGGTGACAGACCGTGTCTGTGATATCCCTAAGGGGGCATTGTGACATCATAAATCTGCACTGGTAACCCAGGTGACATCACCATTTCTGTGATCTGCCTAAGGGAGCATTGTGACATCACAACACTGCACTGGTCACACAGGAGACAGGCTCTTGTCTGTGAACTCCCTCAGGGGGCATTGTGCCATCATAATTCTGCACTGGTCACCCAGGTGACAGACCCTTGTCTGTGATTTGCCTAAGGGGACATTGTGACATCATAACCCTGCACTGTTCACCCAGGTGACAGACCCTTTTCTGTGAACTTCCTAAGGGGTCATTGTGACATCATAACTATGCACTGGTCACCCAGGTGAGAGACCCTTGTGTGTGATCTGCCAAAGGGAGCATTGTGACATCATAACACTGCAAGGGTCACCAAGGTGACAGACCCTTCTCTGTGATCTGCCTAAGGGGGCATTGTGACGTCATGACTCTGCA
Organism: Gorilla gorilla gorilla; assembly: GCF_029281585.2. Lineage (NCBI taxonomy): Eukaryota > Metazoa > Chordata > Mammalia > Primates > Hominidae > Gorilla > Gorilla gorilla. The sequence continues at coordinate 5,139,810 of NC_073240.2, forward strand.
CGTGCTACCCAGTTGACAAGCCCTTGTCTGTGATCTGCCTAAGGGGGAATTGAGACATCATAACTCTGCACAAGTCCCCATGGTGACAGGCCCTTGTCTGTGATCGAAGGGGGCATTGTGACATGATAACCCTGCACTGGTCACCCAGGTGACAGGCACTTGTCTGTGATCAACCTAAGGTGGCATTGTGACACCAAAACTCTGCACTGGTCACCCAGCTGTGAGACCTTTTTCTGTGATCTGCCTAAGGGGTCATTGTGACATCATAACTCTACATTGGTCACCCAGGTGACAGAACCTTGTCTGTGATCTGCCTAAGGGGGCATTGTGACATCATAACTCTGCACTGGTCACCAAGGTGAGAGACCCTTCCCTTTGATCTGCCTAAGGGGACATTGTGACATCATAACTCTGCACTGGTCACCCAGGTGACAGACCCTTGTCTGTGATCTGCCTAAGGGGGAATTGTGACATCATAACTCTGCACTGGTTACCCTGGTGACAGGCCCTTGTCTGTGATGTACCTAAGGGGACATTGTGACTTCGCAACTCTGCACTGGTCACCCAGGTGAAAGACCCCTGTCTGTGATCTGCCTAACAGGGCATTGTGATATCAAAACTCTACATTGTTCACCCTGGTGACAGGCCCTTGTCTGTGATCTGCCTAAGGGCGCATTGTGACATCATAACTCTGCACTGGGCACCCAGTTGACAGGCCCTTGTCTGTGATCTGCCTAAGGGGGCATTGTGACATCAAAACTCTATGCTGGTCACCCAGGTGATAGGCCCTTATCTGTGATCTGCTTAAGGGGGCATTGTGACATTGTAACTCTGCACTGGGCAGCCAGGTGGCAGGCCCTTGTCTTTGATCTGCCTAAGGGGGCATTGTGACATCATATCTCTGCATTGGGCACACAGGTGACAGGCCCTTATCTGTGATCTGCCTAAGGGGGCATTGTCACATCATAAATATGCACTGGTCACCCAGGTGACAGTCCCTTGTCTGCGATCTGCCTAAGGGGACATTGTGACATCATTACTCTGCACTGGTCACCCAGGTGACACACCTGTCTCTGTGATCTGTTAAAGGGGTCATCGTTACTTCATAACTCTGTGCTGGTCACCCAGGTGACAGAACCTCATCTGTGATCTGCCTAAAGGGGCATTGTGACATCATAAATCTGCACTGGTCACCAAGGTGAGAGACCCTTGTCTTTGATCTGCCTAAGGGGACATTGTGACATCATGACTCTGCACTGGTGACTGAGGTGAAAGAACCTTGTCTGATATCTGCCAAAGGGGGAGTTGTGACATCATAACTCTGCACTGGTCACCCAGGTGACAGTCCCTTGCCTGTGATCTGCCTAAGGGGGCATTGTGACATCATAACTCTGCACTGGACACCCAGGTGACAGACCCTTGCCTGGGATCTGCCTAAGGTTGCATTGTGACATCATAACTCTACACTGCGCACCCAGGTGACAGACCCACGTCTGTGATCTGCCGAAGGGGGCATTGCGACATCATAACTCTGCACTGGTCACCCAGGTGACACGCCCTTTTCTGTGATCTGCCTAAGGGGACATTGTGACATCATAACGCTGTACTGGTCACCCAGTTGACAGGCCCTTGTCTCTTTTCTGTGTAAGGGGGCATTGTGACATCATAACTCTCCACTGGGCGTCCAGGTGACATTCCCCTGTCTGTGATCTGCCTAAGGGGGCATTGTGACATCATAACTCTGCCCTGGTCACCCATGTGACAGGCCCTTGTCTGTGACCTGCTTAAGGAGGCATTGTGACATCGTAACTCTGCACTGGGCACCCAGATGTCAGGCCCTTGACTTTGATTTGCCTAAGGATGCATTGTGACATCATATCTCTGCACTGGAGACCCAGGTGACAGGCTCTTGTCTGTGATCTGCCTAAGGGCGCATTGTGGCATCATAACTCTGAACTGGTCACCCAGGTGACAGGCCCTTGTCTGTGATCAGTCCAAGGGCGCATTGTGACATCATAACTCTGCACTGGTAACCCAGGTGAGAGGCCCTTGTCTTTGATCTGCCTAAGGGGTCTTTGTGACATCATAACTCTGCATTGGGCCCCCAGGTGACAGGCCCTTGTCTTTTATCTGCCTAAGGGGGCATTGGGACATCATAATTCTGCACTGGATACCCAGGTGACACACCGTGTCTGTGATATCCCTAAGGGGGCATTGTGACATAATGACTCTGCACGTGCTGCCCAGTTGACAGGCCCTTGTCTGTGATCTGCCTAAGGGGGAATTGAGACATCATAACCATGCACAAGTCCCCATGGCGACAGGGCCTTGTCTGTGATCGAAGGGGGCATTGTGACCTGACAACCCTGCACTGGTCACCCAGGTGACAGGCACTTGTCTGTGATCAACCTAAGATGGCATTGTGACATCAAAACTCTGCACTTGTCACCCAAGTGTGAGACCTTTTTCTGTGATCTGCCTAAGGGGCCGTTGTGACGTCATAACTCTACATCGGTCACCCAGGTGACAGAACCTTGTCTGTGATATGCCTAAGGGGGCATTGTGACATCATAACTCTGCACTGGTCACCAAGGTGTGAGACCCTTGCCTTTGATCCGCCTAAGGGGACATTGTGACATCATAACTCTGCACTGGTGACTCAGGTGAAAGACCCTTGTCTGTAATCTGCCTTAGGGGGCATTGTGACATCATAACTCTGTACTGGTTAGCCAGGAGACAGTCCCTTGTCTGTGATCTGCCTAAGGGGGCATTGTGACATCATAACTCTGCTCTGGTCACCCAGGTGACAGACCCTTGTCTGAGATCTGCCTAAGGGGGCATTGTGACATCATAACTCTGCACCGGGCACCAAGGTGACAGGCCCTTGTCTGTGATCTGCCTAAAGGGGCATTGTGACATCATAACTCTGCACTAGTCACCAAGGTGAGAGACCCTTGTCTTTGATCTGCCTAAGGGGACATTGTGACATCATGACTCTGCACTGGTTACTCAGGTGAAAGAACCTTGTCTGATATCTGCCTAAGGGGGAGTTGTGACATCATAACTCTGCACTGGTCACCCAGGTGACAGTCCCTCGCCTGTGATCTGCCTAAGGGGGCATTGTGACATCATAAATCTGCACTGGATACCCAGGTGACAGACTCTTGTCTGGGATCTGCCTAAGGTTGCATTGTCACATCATAACTCTGCACTGGTCACCCACGTGACAGGCCCTTTTCTGTGATCTGCCTAAGGGGACATTGTGACATCATAACGCTGCACTGGTCACCAAGTTGACAGGCGCTTGTCTCTTTTCTGTGTAAGGGGGCATTGTGACATCATAACTCTGCACCGGGCGTCCAGGTGACATTCCCTTGTCTGTGATCTGACTAAGGGGGCATTGTGACATCATATCTCTGCACTGGAGACCCAGGTTACAGGCTATTGTCTGTGATCTGCCTAAGGGCGCATTGTGGCATCATAACTCTGAGCTGGTCACCCAGGTGACTGGCCCTTGTCTGTGATCAGTCCAAGGGTGCATTGTGACATCAAAACTCTGCACTGGTAACCCAGGTGAGAGGCCCTTGTCTTTGATCTGCCTAAGGGGGCTTTGTGACATCATAACTCTGCATTGGACCCCCAGGTGACAGGCCCTTGTCTTTTATCTGCCTAAGGGGGCATTGGGACATCATAATTCTGCACTGGATACCCAGGTGACAGACCGTGGCTGTGATATCCCTAATGGGGCATTGTGACATCATAAATCTGCACTGGTAACCCAGGTGACATCCCCATTTCTGTGATCTGCCTAAGGGAGAATTGTGACATCACAACAGTGCACTGGTTACACAGGAGACAGGTTCTTGTCTGTGAACTCCCTCAGGGGGCATTGTGCCATCATAATTCCGCACTGGTCACCCAGGTGACAGACCCTTGTCTGTGATTTGCCTAAGGGGACATTGTGACATCATAACCCTGCACTGGTCACCCAGGTGACACACCCTTTTCTGTGAACTTCCTAAGAGGGTATTGTGACATCATAACTATGCACTGGTCACCCAGGTGAGATACCCTTGTGTGTGATCTGCCTAAGGGGGCATTGTGACATCATAACACTGCACGGGTCACCAAGGTGACAGACCCTTCTCTGTGATCTGCCTAAGGGGGCATTGTGACATCATGACTCTGCACGTGCTACCCAGTTGACAGGCCCTTGTCTGTGATCTGCCTAAGGGGGAATTGAGACATCATAACTCTGCACAAGTCCCCATGGCGACAGGCCCTTGTCTGTGATCGAAGGGGGCATTGTGACATGATAACCCTGCACTGGTCACCCAGGTGACAGGCACTTGTCTGTGATCAACCTAAGGTGGCATTGTGACATCAAAACTCTGCACTGGTCACCCAGCTGTGAGACCTTTTTCTGTGATCCACCTAAGGGGTCATTGTGACATCATAACTCTACATTGGTCACCCAGGTGACAGAACCTTGTCTGTGATCTGCCTAAGGGGGCATTGTGACATCTTAACTCTGCACTGGTCACCAAGGTGAGAGACACTTGCCTTTGATCCGCCTAAGTTGACATTGTGACATCATAACTCTGCACTGGTGACTCAGGTGAAAGACCCTTGTCTGTAATCTGCCTAAGGGGGCATTGTGACATCATAACTCTGTACTGGTTACCCAGGTGACAGTCTCTTGTCTGTGATCTGCCTAAAGGGGCATTGTGACATCATAACTCTACACGTGCTACCAAGTTGACAGACAATTGTCTGTGATCTGCCTAAGGGGGAATTGAGACACTATAGCTCTGCACAAGTCACAATGGCGACATGCCCTTATCTGTGATCTAAGTGGGCATTGTGTCATGATAACTCTGCACTGGTCACCCAGGTGACAGGCACTTGTCTGCGATCAACCTAAGGTGGCATTGTGACATCATAACTCTGCACTGGTCACCAAGGTGTGAGACCTTTTTCTCTGATCTGCCTAAGGGGACATTGTGACATCATAACTCTGCACTAGTCACCAAGGTGAGAGACCCTTGAATTTGATCTGCCTAAGGGGACATTGTGACATCATGACTCTGCACTGGTGACTCAGGTGAAAGAACCTTGTCTGATATCTGCCTAAGGGGGAGTTGTGACATCATAACTCCGCACTGGTCACCCAGGTGACAGTCCCTTGTCTGTGATCTGCCTAAGGGGGCATTGTGACATCATAACTCTGCACTGGACACCCAGGTGACAGACCCTTGTCTGGGATCTGCCTAAGGTTGCATTGTCACATCATAACTCTGCACTGGGCACCCAGGTGACAGACCCACGTCTGTGATCTGCCGAAGGGGGCATTGCGACATCATAACTCTGCACTGGTCACCCAGGTGACAGGCCCTTTTCTGTGATCTGCCTAAGGGGACATTGTGACATCATAACGCTGCACTGGTCACCCAGTTGACAGGCCCTTGTCTGTTTTCTGTGTAAGGGTGCATTGTGACATCATAACTCTCCACTGGGCGTCCGGGTGACATTCCCTTGTCTGTGATCTGCCTAAGGGGGCATTGTGACATCATAACTCTGCCCTGGTCACCCAAGTGACAGGCCCTTGTCTGTGAAATGCTTAAGGAAGCATTGTGACATCGTGACTCTGCACTGGGCACCCAGATGTCAGGCCCTTGACTTTGATCTGCCTAAGGATGCATTGTGACATCATATCTCTGCACTGGAGACCCAGGTGACAGGCTCTTGTCTGTGATCTTCCTAAGGGCGCATTGTGGCATCATAACTCTGAACTGGTCACCCAGGTGACAGGCCCTTGTCTGTGATCAGTCCAAGGGTGCATTGTGACATCATAACCCTGCACTGGTTACCCAGGTGAGAGGCCCTTCTCTTTGATCTGCCTAAGGGGGCTTTGTGACATCATAACTCTGCATTGGGCCCCCAGGTGACAGGCCCTTGTCTTTTATCTGCCTAAGGGGGCATTGGGACATCATAATTCTGCACTGGATACCCAGGTGACAGACCGTGGCTGTGATATCCCTAAGGGGGCATTGTGACATCATAAATCTGCACTGGTAACCCAGGTGACATCGCCATTTCTGAGATCTGCCTAAGGGAGAATTGTGACATCACAACACTGCGCAGGTCACACAGGAGACTGGCTCTTGTCTGTGAACTCCCTCAGGGGGCATTGTGCCATCATAATTCCGCACTGGTCACCCAGGTGACAGACCCTTGTCTGTGATTTGCCTAAGGGGACATTGTGACATCATAACCCTGCACTGGTCACCCAGGTGACACACCCTTTTCTGTGAACTTCCTAAGAGGGTATTGTGACATCATAACTATGCACTGGTCACCCAGGTGAGATACCCTTGTGTGTGATCTGCCTAAGGGGGCATTGTGACATCATAACACTGCACGGGTCACCAAGGTGACAGACCCTTCTCTGTGATCTGCCTAAGGGGGCATTGTGACATCATGACTCTGCACGTGCTACCCAGTTGACAGGCCCTTGTCTGTGATCTGCCTAAGGGGGAATTGAGACATCATAACTCTGCACAAGTCCCCATGGCGACAGGCCCTTGTCTGTGATCGAAGGGGGCATTGTGACATGATAACCCTGCACTGGTCACCCAGGTGACAGGCACTTGTCTGTGATCAACCTAAGGTGGCATTGTGACATCAAAACTCTGCACTGGTCACCCAGCTGTGAGACCTTTTTCTGTGATCCACCTAAGGGGTCATTGTGACATCATAACTCTACATTGGTCACCCAGGTGACAGAACCTTGTCTGTGATCTGCCTAAGGGGGCATTGTGACATCTTAACTCTGCACTGGTCACCAAGGTGAGAGACCCTTGCCTTTGATCCGCCTAAGTTGACATTGTGATATCATAACTCTGCACTGGTGACTCAGGTGAAAGACCCTTGTCTGTAATCTGCCTAAGGGGGCATTGTGACATCATAACTCTGTACTGGTTACCCAGGTGACAGTCTCTTGTCTGTGATCTGCCTAAAGGGGCATTGTGACATCATAACTCTACACGTGCTACCAAGTTGACAGACAATTGTCTGTGATCTGCCTAAGGGGGAATTGAGACACTATAGCTCTGCACAAGTCACAATGGCGACATGCCCTTATCTGTGATCTAAGTGGGCATTGTGTCATGATAACTCTGCACTGGTCACCCAGGTGACAGGCACTTGTCTGCGATCAACCTAAGGTGGCATTGTGACATCATAACTCTGCACTGGTCACCAAGGTGTGAGACCTTTTTCTCTGATCTGCCTAAGGGGACATTGTGACATCATAACTCTGCACTAGTCACCAAGGTGAGAGACCCTTGAATTTGATCTGCCTAAGGGGACATTGTGACATCATGACTCTGCACTGGTGACTCAGGTGAAAGAACCTTGTCTGATATCTGCCTAAGGCGGAGTTGTGACATCATAACTCCGCACTGGTCACCCAGGTGACAGTCCCTTGTCTGTGATCTGCCTAAGGGGGCATTGTGACATCATAACTCTGCACTGGACACCCAGGTGACAGACCCTTGTCTGGGATCTGCCTAAGGTTGCATTGTCACATCATAACTCTGCACTGGGCACCCAGGTGACAGACCCACGTCTGTGATCTGCCGAAGGGGGCATTGCGACATCATAACTCTGCACTGGCCACCCAGGTGACAGGCCCTTTTCTGTGATCTGCCTAAGGGGACATTGTGACATCATAACGCTGCACTGGTCACCCAGTTGACAGGCCCTTGTCTGTTTTCTGTGTAAGGGTGCATTGTGACATCATAACTCTCCACTGGGCGTCCGGGTGACATTCCCTTGTCTGTGATCTGCCTAAGGGGGCATTGTGACATCATAACTCTGCCCTGGTCACCCAAGTGACAGGCCCTTGTCTGTGAAATGCTTAAGGAAGCATTGTGACATCGTGACTCTGCACTGGGCACCCAGATGTCAGGCCCTTGACTTTGATCTGCCTAAGGATGCATTGTGACATCATATCTCTGCACTGGAGACCCAGGTGACAGGCTCTTGTCTGTGATCTGCCTAAGGGCGCATTGTTGCATCATAACTCTGAACTGGTCACCCAGGTGACAGGCCCTTGTCTGTGATCAGTCCAAGGGTGCATTGTGACATCATAACCCTGCACTGGTTACCCAGGTGAGAGGCCCTTCTCTTTGATCTGCCTAAGGGGGCTTTGTGACATCATAACTCTGCATTGGGCCCCCAGGTGACAGGCCCTTGTCTTTTATCTGCCTAAGGGGGCATTGGGACATCATAATTCTGCACTGGATACCCAGGTGACAGACCGTGGCTGTGATATCCCTAAGGGGGCATTGTGACATCATAAATCTGCACTGGTAACCCAGGTGACATCGCAATTTCTGAGATCTGCCTAAGGGAGAATTGTGACATCACAACACTGCGCAGGTCACACAGGAGACTGGCTCTTGTCTGTGAACTCCCTCAGGGGGCATTGTGCCATCATAATTCCGCACTGGTCACCCAGGTGACAGACCCTTGTCTGTCATTTGCCTAAGGGGACATTGTGACATCATAACCCTGCACTGGTCACCCAGGTGACACACCCTTTTCTGTGAACTTCCTAAGAGGGTATTGTGACATCATAACTATGCACTGGTCACCCAGGTGAGATACCCTTGTGTGTGATCTGCCTAAGGGGGCATTGTGACATCATAACACTGCACGGGTCACCAAGGTGACAGACCCTTCTCTGTGATCTGCCTAAGGGGGCATTGTGACATCATGACTCTGCACGTGCTACCCAGTTGACAGGCCCTTGTCTGTGATCTGCCTAAGGGGGAATTGAGACATCATAACTCTGCACAAGTCCCCATGGCGACAGGCCCTTGTCTGTGATCGAAGGGGGCATTGTGACATGATAACCCTGCACTGGTCACCCAGGTGACAGGCACTTGTCTGTGATCAACCTAAGGTGGCATTGTGACATCAAAACTCTGCACTGGTCACCCAGCTGTGAGACCTTTTTCTGTGATCCACCTAAGGGGTCATTGTGACATCATAACTCTACATTGGTCACCCAGGTGACAGAACCTTGTCTGTGATCTGCGTAAGGGGGCATTGTGACATCTTAACTCTGCACTGGTCACCAAGGTGAGAGACCCTTGCCTTTGATCCGCCTAAGTTGACATTGTGATATCATAACTCTGCACTGGTGACTCAGGTGAAAGACCCTTGTCTGTAATCTGCCTAAGGGGGCATTGTGACATCATAACTCTGTACTGGTTACCCAGGTGACAGTCTCTTGTCTGTGATCTGCCTAAAGGGGCATTGTGACATCATAACTCTACACGTGCTACCAAGTTGACAGACAATTGTCTGTGATCTGCCTAAGGGGGAATTGAGACACTATAGCTCTGCACAAGTCACAATGGCGACATGCCCTTATCTGTGATCTAAGTGGGCATTGTGTCATGATAACTCTGCACTGGTCACCCAGGTGACAGGCACTTGTCTGCGATCAACCTAAGGTGGCATTGTGACATCATAACTCTGCACTGGTCACCAAGGTGTGAGACCTTTTTCTCTGATCTGCCTAAGGGGACATTGTGACATCATAACTCTGCACTAGTCACCAAGGTGAAAGACCCTTGAATTTGATCTGCCTAAGGGGACATTGTGACATCATGACTCTGCACTGGTGACTCAGGTGAAAGAACCTTGTCTGATATCTGCCTAAGGCGGAGTTGTGACATCATAACTCCGCACTGGTCACCCAGGTGACAGTCCCTTGTCTGTGATCTGCCTAAGGGGGCATTGTGACATCATAACTCTGCACTGGACACCCAGGTGACAGACCCTTGTCTGGGATCTGCCTAAGGTTGCATTGTCACATCATAACTCTGCACTGGGCACCCAGGTGACAGACCCACGTCTGTGATCTGCCGAAGGGGGCATTGCGACATCATAACTCTGCACTGGCCACCCAGGTGACAGGCCCTTTTCTGTGATCTGCCTAAGGGGACATTGTGACATCATAACGCTGCACTGGTCACCCAGTTGACAGGCCCTTGTCTGTTTTCTGTGTAAGGGTGCATTGTGACATCATAACTCTCCACTGGGCGTCCGGGTGACATTCCCTTGTCTGTGATCTGCCTAAGGGGGCATTGTGACATCATAACTCTGCCCTGGTCACCCAAGTGACAGGCCCTTGTCTGTGAAATGCTTAAGGAAGCATTGTGACATCGTGACTCTGCACTGGGCACCCAGATGTCAGGCCCTTGACTTTGATCTGCCTAAGGATGCATTGTGACATCATATCTCTGCACTGGAGACCCAGGTGACAGGCTCTTGTCTGTGATCTGCCTAAGGGCGCATTGTGGCATCATAACTCTGAACTGGTCACCCAGGTGACAGGCCCTTGTCTGTGATCAGTCCAAGGGTGCATTGTGACATCATAACCCTGCACTGGTTACCCAGGTGAGAGGCCCTTCTCTTTGATCTGCCTAAGGGGGCTTTGTGACATCATAACTCTGCATTGGGCCCCCAGGTGACAGGCCCTTGTCTTTTATCTGCCTAAGGGGGCATTGGGACATCATAATTCTGCACTGGATACCCAGGTGACAGACCGTGGCTGTGATATCCCTAAGGGGGCATTGTGACATCATAAATCTGCACTGGTAACCCAGGTGACATCGCAATTTCTGAGATCTGCCTAAGGGAGAATTGTGACATCACAACACTGCGCAGGTCACACAGGAGACTGGCTCTTGTCTGTGAACTCCCTCAGGGGGCATTGTGTCATCATAATTCCGCACTGGTCACCCAGGTGACAGACCCTTGTCTGTCATTTGCCTAAGGGGACATTGTGACATCATAACCCTGCACTGGTCACCCAGGTGACACACCCTTTTCTGTGAACTTCCTAAGGGGGCATTGTGACATCATAACTATGCACTGGTCACCCAGGTGAGAGACCCTTGTGTGTGATCTGCCTAAGGGGGCATTGTGACATCATAACACTGCACAGGTCACCAAGGTGACAGACCCTTCTCTGTGATCTGCCTAAGGGGACATTGTGAAATCATGACGCTGCACGTGCTACCCAGTTGACAGGCCCTTGTCTGTGATCGAAGGGGGCATTTTGACATGATAACCCTGCACTGGTCACCCAGGTGACAGGCACTTGTCTGTGATCAACCTAAGGTGGCATTGTGACATCAAAACTCTGCACTGGTCACCCAGCTGTGAGACCTTTTTCTGTGATCCACCTAAGGGGTCATTGTGACATCATAACTCTACATTGGTCACCCAGGTGACAGAACCTTCTCTGTGATCTGCGTAAGGGGGCATTGTGACATCTTAACTCTGCACTGGTCACCAAGGTGAGAGACCCTTGCCTTTGATCCGCCTAAGTTGACATTGTGATATCATAACTCTGCACTGGTGACTCAGGTGAAAGACCCTTGTCTGTAATCTGCCTAAGGGGGCATTGTGACATCATAACTCTGTACTGGTTACCCAGGTGACAGTCTCTTGTCTGTGATCTGCCTAAAGGGGCATTGTGACATCATAACTCTACACGTGCTACCAAGTTGACAGACAATTGTCTGTGATCTGCCTAAGGGGGAATTGAGACACTATAGCTCTGCACAAGTCACAATGGCGACATGCCCTTATCTGTGATCTAAGTGGGCATTGTGTCATGATAACTCTGCACTGGTCACCCAGGTGACAGGCACTTGTCTGCGATCAACCTAAGGTGGCATTGTGACATCATAACTCTGCACTGGTCACCAAGGTGTGAGACCTTTTTCTCTGATCTGCCTAAGGGGACATTGTGACATCATAACTCTGCACTAGTCACCAAGGTGAGAGACCCTTGAATTTGATCTGCCTAAGGGGACATTGTGACATCATGACTCTGCACTGGTGACTCAGGTGAAAGAACCTTGTCTGATATCTGCCTAAGGGGGCTTTGTGACATCATAACTCTGCATTGGGCCCCCAGGTGACAGGCCCTTGTCTTTTATCTGCCTAAGGGGGCATTGGGACATCATAATTCTGCACTGGATACCCAGGTGACAGACCGTGGCTGTGATATCCCTAAGGGGGCATTGTGACATCATAAATCTGCACTGGTAACCCAGGCGACATCGCCATTTCTGAGATCTGCCTAAGGGAGAATTGTGACATCACAACACTGCGCAGGTCACACAGGAGACTGGCTCTTGTCTGTGAACTCCCTCAGGGGGCATTGTGCCATCATAATTCCGCACTGGTCACCCAGGTGACAGACCCTTGTCTGTCATTTGCCTAAGGGGACATTGTGACATCATAACCCTGCACTGGTCACCCAGGTGACACACCCTTTTCTGTGAACTTCCTAAGGGGGCATTGTGACATCATAACTATGCACTGGTCACCCAGGTGAGAGACCCTTGTGTGTGATCTGCCTAAGGGGGCATTGTGACATCATAACACTGCACGGGTCACCAAGGTGACAGACCCTTCTCTGTGATCTGCCTAAGGGGACATTGTGACATCATGACGCTGCACGTGCTACCCAGTTGACAGGCCCTTGTCTGTGATCTGCCTAAGGGGGAATTGAGACATCATAACTCTGCACAAGTCCCCATGGCGACAGGCCCTTGTCTGTGATCGAAGGGGGCATTGTGACATGATAACCCTGCACTGGTCACCCAGGTGACAGGCACTTGTCTGTGATCAACCTAAGGTGGCATTGTGACATCAAAACTCTGCACTGGTCACCCAGGTGTGAGACCTTTTTCTGTGATCTGCCTAAGGGGTCATAGTGACATCATAACTCTACATTGGTCACCCAGGTGACAGAACCTTGTCTGTGATCTGCCTAAGGGAGCATTGTGACATCTTAACTCTGCACTGGTCACCAAGGTGAGAGACCCTTGCCTTTGATCCGCCTAAGTTGATATTGTGATATCATAACTCTGCACTGGTGACTCAGGTGAAAGACCCTTGTCTGTAATCTGCCTAAGGGGGCATTGTGACATCATAACTCTGTACTGGTTACCCAGGTGACAGTCTCTGGTCTGTGATCTGCCTAAAGGGGCATTGTGACATCATAACTCTACACGTGCTACCAAGTTGACAGACAATTGTCTGTGATCTGCCTAAGGGGGAATTGAGACACTATAGCTCTGCACAAGTCACAATGGCGACATGCCCTTATCTGGGATCTAAGTGGGCATTGTGTCATGATAACTCTGCACTGGTCACCCAGGTGACAGGCACTTGTCTGCGATCAACCTAAGGTGGCATTGTGACATCATAACTCTGCACTGGTCACCAAGGTGTGAGACCTTTTTCTCTGATCTGCCTAAGGGGACATTGTGACATCATAACTCTGCACTAGTCACCAAGGTGAGAGACCCTTGAATTTGATCTGCCTAAGGGGACATTGTGACATCATGACTCTGCACTGGTGACTCAGGTGAAAGAACCTTGTCTGTGATCTGCCTAAGGGGGCATTGTGACATCATAACTCTGCACTGGACACCCAGGTGACAGACCCTTGTCTGGGATCTGCCTAAGGTTGCATTGTCACATCATAACTCTGCACTGGGCACCCAGGTGACAGACCCACGTCTGTGATCTGCCGAAGGGGGCATTGCGACATCATAACTCTGCACTGGTCACCCAGGTGACAGGCCCTTTTCTGTGATCTGCCTAAGGGGACATTGTGACATCATAACGCTGCACTGGTCACCCAGTTGACAGGCCCTTGTCTGTTTTCTGTGTAAGGGTGCATTGTGACATCATAACTCTCCACTGGGCGTCCGGGTGACACTCCCTTGTCTGTGATCTGCCTAAGGGGGCATTGTGACATCATAACTCTGCCCTGGTCACCCAAGTGACAGGCCCTTGTCTGTGAAATGCTTAAGGAAGCATTGTGACATCGTGACTCTGCACTGGGCACCCAGATGTCAGGCCCTTGACTTTGATCTGCCTAAGGATGCATTGTGACATCATATCTCTGCACTGGAGACCCAGGTGACAGGCTCTTGTCTGTGATCTGCCTAAGGGCGCATTGTTGCATCATAACTCTGAACTGGTCACCCAGGTGACAGGCCCTTGTCTGTGATCAGTCCAAGGGTGCATTGTGACATCATAACCCTGCACTGGTTACCCAGGTGAGAGGCCCTTCTCTTTGATCTGCCTAAGGGGGCTTTGTGACATCATAACTCTGCATTGGGCCCCCAGGTGACAGGCCCTTGTCTTTTATCTGCCTAAGGGGGCATTGGGACATCATAATTCTGCACTGGATACCCAGGTGACAGACCGTGGCTGTGATATCCCTAAGGGGGCATTGTGACATCATAAATCTGCACTGGTAACCCAGGTGACATCGCCATTTCTGAGATCTGCCTAAGGGAGAATTGTGACATCACAACACTGCGCAGGTCACACAGGAGACTGGCTCTTGTCTGTGAACTCCCTCAGGGGGCATTGTGCTATCATAATTCCGCACTGGTCACCCAGGTGACAGACCCTTGTCTGTCATTTGCCTAAGGGGACATTGTGACATCATAACCCTGCACTGGTCACCCAGGTGACACACCCTTTTCTGTGAACTTCCTAAGGGGGCATTGTGACATCATAACTATGCACTGGTCACCCAGGTGAGAGACCCTTGTGTGTGATCTGCCTAAGGGGGCATTGTGACATCATAACTCTGCACTGGTCACCCAGGTGACAGTCCCTTGTCTGTGATCTGCCTAAGGGGGCATTGTGACATCATAACTCTGCACTGGACACCCAGGTGACAGACCCTTGCCTGGGATCTGCCTAAGGTTGCATTGTCACATCATAACTCTGCACTGGGCACCCAGGTGACAGACCCACGTCTGTGATCTGCCGAAGGGGGCATTGCGACATCATAACTCTGCACTGGAGACCCAGGTGACAGGCTCTTGTCTGTGATCTGCCTAAGGGCGCATTGTGGCATCATAACTCTGAACTGGTCACCCAGGTGACAGGCCCTTGTCTGTTATCAGTCCAAGGGCGCATTGTGACATCAGAACTCTGCACTGGTAACCCAGGTGAGAGGCCCTTGTCTTTGATCTCCCTTAGGGGGCTTTGTGACATCATAACTCTGCATTGGGCCCCCAGGTGACAGGCCCTTGTCTTTTATCTGCCTAAGGGGGCATTGGGACATCATAATTCTGCACTGGATACCGAGGTGACAGACCGTGGCTGTGATATCCCTAAGGGGGCATTGTGACATCATAAATCTGCACTGGTAACCCAGGTGACATCGCCATTTCTGAGATCTGCCTAAGGGAGAATTGTGACATCACAACACTGCGCAGGTCACACAGGAGACTGGCTCTTGTCTGTGAACTCCCTCAGGGGGCATTGTGCCATCATAATTCCGCACTGGTCACCCAGGTGACAGACCCTTGTCTGTGATTTGCCTAAGGGGACATTGTGACATCATAACCCTGCACTGGTCACCAAGGTGACAGACCCTTTTCTGTGAACTTCCGAAGGGGGTATTGTGACATCATAACTATGCACTGGTCACCCAGGTGAGAGACCCTTGTGTGTGATCTGCCTAAGGGGGCATTGTGACATCATAACACTGCACGGGTCACCAAGGTGACAGACCCTTCTCTGTGATCTGCCCAAGGGGGCATTGTGACATCATGACTCTGCACGTGCTACCCAGTTGACAGGCCCTTGTCTGTGATCTGCCTAAGGGGGAATTGAGATATCATAACTCTGCACAAGTCCCCATGGCGACAGGCCCTTGTCTGTGATCGAAGGGGGCATTGTGACATGATAACCATGCACTGGTCACCCAGGTGACAGGCACTTGTCTGTGATCAACCTAAGGTGGCATTGTGACATCAAAACTCTGCACTGGTCACCCAGCTGTGAGACCTTTTTCTGTGATCCGCCTAAGGGGTCATTGTGACATCAAAACTCTACATTGGTCACCCAGGTGACAGAACCTTGTCTGTGATCTGCCTAAGGGAGCATTGTGACATCATAACTCTGCACTGGTCACCAAGGTGAGAGACCCTTCCCTTTGATCTGCCTAAGGGGACATTGTGACATCATAACTCTGCACTGGTGACTCAGGTGAAATACCCTTGTCTGTAATCTGCCTAAGGGGGCATTGTGACATCATAACTTTGTACTGGTTACCCAGGTGACAGTCCCTTGTCTGTGATCTGCCTAAGGGGCATTGTGACATCATAACTCTGCACTGTGCACCCAGTTGACAGGCCCTTGTCTGTGATCTTCCTAAGGGGGCATTGTGACATCAAAACTCTATGCTGGTCACCCCGGTGACAGAACTTTATCTGTGATCTGCTAAGGGGGCATTGTGACATCACAACTCTGCACTGGTCACCAATATGAGAGACACTTGTCTCTGATCAGCCTAAGGGGCATTGTGACAACATAACTATGAACTAGTTACCCAGGCGACAGACCGTTGTCTGCGATCTGCCTAAGGTGGCATTGTGACATCATAACTGCACTGGTCACCGTGGTGAGAGACCATTGTCTCTGATCCGCCTAAGGGGGCATTGTGGCACCATAAGTATGCACTGGACACCCAGGTGACAGACCGTTGTCTGTGATCTCCCAAAGGGGGCATTGTAACCTCATAAATCTTCACTGGAATCCCATGGGACAGACCCTTGTCTTTTATCTGCCTTAGGGGGAATTGTGACATCATAACTCTGCACAGGTCACCCTGGTGAAAGAACATTGTCTGTGATCTACCTAAGGGGACATTGTGACATCATAACTCTGCACTGGTCACCCAGGTGGAAGACCCTTGTCTGTGATCTGCCAAAGGGGGCATTCTGACATAATAACTCTGCACTGGTCACCCAGGGGACAGGCCATTGTCTGTGATCTAAGGGGTATTGTGACATGAAAACTCTGCACTGTTCACTCAGGTGACAGGCCCTTGTCTGTGATCTGCCTAAGGGAGCATTGTGACATCATAACTATGCACTGGTCACCCAGGTGACAGACCTTTTTCTGTGATCTCCCTAACGGGTCATTGTGACTTTATAACTCTGCACTGGTCACCTCGGTGACAGAACTTTATCTGTGATCTGCCTAAGGGGGCATTGTGACATCATAAATCTTCACTGGTAACCCAGGTGACAGACCCTTGTCTGTGACCTGCCTAAGGGGGCATTGTGACATGGTAACTCTGCACTGGGCAGCCAGGTGGCAGGCCCTTGCCTTTGATCTGCCTAAGGGGGCATTGTGACATCATGTCTCTGCACTGGGCCCACAGGTGACAGGCCCTTATCTGTGATCTGCCTAAGGGGGCATTGTCACATCATAAATATGCACTGGTCACCCAGGTGACAGTCCCTTGTCTGTGATCTGCCTAAGGGGACATTGCAACGTCATTTCTCTGCACTGGTCACCCTGGTGACAAACCTGTCTCTGTGATCTGTTAAAGGGGTCATCGTTACTTCATAACTCTGTGCTGGTCACCCAGGTGACAGAACCTCATCTGTGATCTGCCTAAAGGGGCATTGTGACATCATAAATCTGCACTGGTCACCAAGGTGAGAGACCCTTGTCCCTGATCTGCCTAGGGCGGCATTGTGGCATCCTAACTCTGCACTGGGCACCCTGGTGACAGGCCATTGTCTTTGATCCGTCTAAGGGGGTATTGTGACATCATAACTCTGCACTGGCCTCCCAGGTGACAGGCCCTTGTCTGTGATCTGCCTAAGGGGGTTTTGTGACTTCATAACTCTGCACTGGGCACCCAGGTGACAGACCCTTGTCTGTGATCTGCTTAAAGGGGACTTGTGACATCATAACTCTGCACTGGGCGCCATGGTGACAGGCCCTTGTCTGTGATCTTCCTAAGGGGGCATTGTGACATCATAACTCTGCACTGGTCACCCAGGTGAAAGACCATTGTCTGTGACCTGCCTAAGGAGGCATTGTGACATCATAACTCTGCACTGGTCAGCCAGGTGATAGGCCACTGTCTGTCGTCCCCCTAACGGGGCATTGTGACATCATAACTCTGCACTGATCACCCTGGTGACAGGCCCTTGTCTGTGATCTGCCTAAGATAGCATTGTGACATCATATATCTGCATTGGTAACCCAACTGACATACCCTTGTCTGTGATCTGCCTAAGGGGGTATTGTGACATCATAACCCTGAACTGTTCACCCTGGTGACAGACCCTTGACAGTGGTCTGCCTTAGGGGAATTGTGACATCATAAATCTGCACTGGCCACCCAGGTGACAGTCCCTTGTCTGAGATCTCCCAAAAGGGTCATTGTGACATCATAACTCTGCACTGGTCACCCAGGGTACAGGGCCTTTTCTGTGATCTGCCTGCGGGGGCATTGTGACATCATAATTCTGCACTGGTCACCCAGGTGACGGCCCTTATCTGTGATCTGCCTAAGGTGGCATTGTGACATGATAAATCTGCATTGGTAACCCAGGAGATATACCCTTGTCTGTGATCTGCGTAAGGGGGTATTGTGACATCATAACCCTGAACTGTTCACCCTGGTGACAGACCCTTCACAGTGGTCTGCCTTAGGGGCATTGTGACATCATAAATCTGCACTGGCCACCCATGTGACAGTCCCTTGTCTGAGATCTGCCAAAAGGGTCATTGTGACATCATAACTCTGCTCTGGTCACCCAGGGTACAGGCCCTTTTCTGTGATCTCCCTACGGGTGCATTGTGACATCATAATTCTGCACTTGTCACCCAGGTGACGGCCCTTATCTGTGATCTGCCTAAGGCGGCATTGTGAAATCATAAATCTGCATTGGTAACCCAGGAGATATACCCTTGTCTTTGATCTGCCTAAGGGGGTATTGTGACATCATAACTCTGAACTGTTCACCTTGGTGACGGACCCTTGTCTGTGGTCTGCCTTAGAGGCATTGTGACATCATTACACTGCACTGGTCACCCAGGGGAGAGTCCATTGTCTGTGATCTAAGGGGGCAATGTAACATGATAACTCTGCTCTGGTCACCCAGGTGACAGGCCCTTGTCTGTGATCTGCCTAAGGGGGCATTTTGACATCATAACTCTACACTGGTCACCCAGGTGTTAGGAACTTGTCTGTGATCTGCCTAAGGGGGCATTGTGACATCATAACTCTGCACTGGTCACCCCGGTGACAAAACCTTGCCTGTGATCTGCCTAAGGGGACATTGTGACATCATAACCCTGCACTGGTCACCAAGGTGAGAGACCATTGTCTCTGATCCGCCTAAGGGGGCATTGTGACAACATAACTATGCACCAGTCACCCAGGTGACAGAGCCTTGTCTGTGATCTGCCAAAGCGGGCGTAGTGACATCGTAACTCTGCACTGGTCACCGTGGTGACAGACCCTTGTCTGTGATCTGCCTAAGTGGGCATTGTGACATCATAACTCTGTACTGGGGAACCTGACGACAGGCCCTTGTCTGTGGTCTGTCTAAGGGCGAATTGTGACATCACATCTCTGCACTGGGCACCCAGGTGGCAGGCCCTTGTCTGTTATCTGCCTAAGTGGGCATTGTGACATCATAACTCTGCCCTGGGCACCCAGGAGACAGACCCTTGTCTGTGATCTGCCTAAGTGGGTATTGTGACATCATAACACTGCACAAGTCACCAAGGTGAGAGAACATTTTCTGTGATGTTCTCTGCCTAAGGGTGCATTGTAACATCAAAACTCTTCACTGGGCACCCAGGTGACAGACCCTTGACTGTGATCTGCCTAACGGGGCAATGTGACATCATAAGTCTGCACTGGTCAACCAGGTGAGAGACCGTTGTCTGTGATCTTCCTATGGGGCATTGTGACATCATAACACTGCCCTGGTCACCCATGTGACAGACCCTTGTATTTGATCTGCCTAAGGGGCGTTGTGACATCATAACTCTGCACTGGGCACCCAGGTGACTGACCCTTGTCTTTCATCTGCCAAATGGACATTGTGACGTTATATCCCTGCACTGGGGACCCAGGTGACAGGCGCTTGTCTTTGATCTGCCTTAGGGGGCATTTTGACACCATAACTCGGAACTTGACACCCATGTGACAGACCCTTGTCTGTGATCTCCCTAAGGGGGCATTGTGACATCATAAATCTTCACTGGTAACCCAGGTGACAGACCCTTGTCTTTGATCTCCCTAAGGCAGCATTGTGACATCATAAATCTGAACTGGTCACACAGGTGACAGGCCCTTGTCTGTGATCTTCCTAAGGGGACATTGTGACATCATAACTCTGCACTGGTCACCCAAGTGACAGTCCCTTGTCTGTGATCTGCCTAAGGGGGCACTGTGACATCATAACTCTGCACTCGTCACCCAGGTGACAGGCTCTTGTCTGTGATCTGCCTAAGGGGGCATTGAGACATCATAACTCTGCACTGGTCCCCCAAATGACTGTACCTTGTCTCTGATCTGCCTAAGGTGGCATTGTGACATCGTAACTCTGCACTGGGCACCCAGGTGACAGGCCCTTGTCAGTGAACTGCTTAAGGGGGCATTGTGACATCATAACTCTGCAATGTTCACCCAGGTGACAGGCCCTTGTCTGTGGTCTGCCGAAGGGGGCATTGTGACATCATAACTCTGCACCGGTCAACCAGCTGACAGTCCCTTGTCTGTGATCTGCCTAAGGGGGCACTGTGACATCATAACTCTGCACTGGTCACCGTGGTGAGAGACCCTTGTCTCTGATCCGCCTAAGGGGGCATTGTGACACCTTAAGTATGCACTGGACACCCAGGTGACAGACCCTTGTGTGTGATCTCACTAAGGGGGCATTGTAACACCATAAATCTTCACAGTTACCCAGGTGACAAACCCTTGTCTGTGATCTGTCTATGGGGGCATTGTGACATCATAACTCTGCACTGGTCACCCTTGTGACAGACCCTTGTCTGTGATCTACCTAAGGGGACATTGTGACATCATAACTCTTCACTGGATACCCGGGTGAAAGACCCTTGTCTGTGATCTGCCTAAGGGGGCATTGTGACATCATAACTCCGCACTGGTCACCCAGGTGACAGGCCCTTGTCTGAGATCTGCCTAAGGCGGCATTGTGACATCATAACTCTCCACTGGTCACCCAGCTGACAGGTCCTTGTCTGTGATCTGCCTAAGGGGGCATTGTGACATCATAACTCTGCACTGGGCACCCAGGGGACTTTCCCTTGTCTGTGATCTGCCTAAGGGGGCATTGTTACATCATAACTTTTCAGTGGTCATCCAGGTGACAGGCCCTTGACTGTGATCTGCTTAAGGGGGCATTGTGACATCGTAACTCTGCACTGGGCACCCAGATGACAGCCCCTTGACTTTGGTCTGCCTAAGGGGGCATTGTGACCTCATAACTCTGCACTGTGCACCCAGGTGACAGGCCGCTGTCTCTGATCTGCATAAGGGGGCATTGTGATATCATAACTCTGCACTGGTAACCCTGGTGACAGACCCTTCTCTGTGATCGGCCTAAAGGAACATTGTGACATCATAACTCTGCACTGGTGACCCAGGTGAAAGAACCTTTTCTGTAATCTGCCTAAGGTGACATAGTGACATCATAACTCTGCACTGGTCACCCAGGGGAGAGGCCCTTGTCTGTTATCTAATGGGTATTGTGACAGGATAACTCTGCACTGCTCACCCAGTTGACAGGGCCTTGTCTGTGATCTGCTTTAGGCGGCATTGTGAGATCATAACTATGCACTGGTCACCCAGGTGACAGACCTTTTTCTGTGATCTCCTTAAGGGGTCATTGTGTGATCATAACTCTGCACTGGTCACCCCGGTGACAGAACTTTATCTGTGATCTGCTAAGGGGGCATTGTGACATCACAACTCTGCACTGGTCACCAATATGAGAGACACTTGTCTCTGATCAGCCTAAGGGGCATTGTGACAACATAACTATGAACTAGTTACCCAGGCGACAGACCGTTGTCTGCGATCTGCCTAAGGTGGCATTGTGACATCATAACTGCACTGGTCACCGTGGTGAGAGACCATTGTCTCTGATCCGCCTAAGGGGGCATTGTGGCACCATAAGTATGCACTGGACACCCAGGTGACAGACCGTTGTCTGTGATCTCCCAAAGGGGGCATTGTAACCTCATAAATCTTCACTGGAATCCCATGGGACAGACCCTTGTCTTTTATCTGCCTTAGGGGGAATTGTGACATCATAACTCTGCACAGGTCACCCTGGTGAAAGAACATTGTCTGTGATCTACCTAAGGGGACATTGTGACATCATAACTCTGCACTGGTCACCCAGGTGGAAGACCCTTGTCTGTGATCTGCCAAAGGGGGCATTCTGACATAATAACTCTGCACTGGTCACCCAGGGGACAGGCCATTGTCTGTGATCTAAGGGGTATTGTGACATGAAAACTCTGCACTGTTCACTCAGGTGACAGGCCCTTGTCTGTGATCTGCCTAAGGGAGCATTGTGACATCATAACTATGCACTGGTCACCCAGGTGACAGACCTTTTTCTGTGATCTCCCTAACGGGTCATTGTGACTTTATAACTCTGCACTGGTCACCTCGGTGACAGAACTTTATCTGTGATCTGCCTAAGGGGGCATTGTGACATCATAAATCTTCACTGGTAACCCAGGTGACAGACCCTTGTCTGTGACCTGCCTAAGGGGGCATTGTGACATGGTAACTCTGCACTGGGCAGCCAGGTGGCAGGCCCTTGCCTTTGATCTGCCTAAGGGGGCATTGTGACATCATATCTCTGCACTGGGCCCACAGGTGACAGGCCCTTATCTGTGATCTGCCTAAGGGGGCATTGTCACATCATAAATATGCACTGGTCACCCAGGTGACAGTCCCTTGTCTGTGATCTGCCTAAGGGGACATTGCAACGTCATTTCTCTGCACTGGTCACCCTGGTGACAAACCTGTCTCTGTGATCTGTTAAAGGGGTCATCGTTACTTCATAACTCTGTGCTGGTCACCCAGGTGACAGAACCTCATCTGTGATCTGCCTAAAGGGGCATTGTGACATCATAAATCTGCACTGGTCACCAAGGTGAGAGACCCTTGTCCCTGATCTGCCTAGGGCGGCATTGTGGCATCCTAACTCTGCACTGGGCACCCAGGTGACAGGCCATTGTCTTTGATCCGTCTAAGGGGGCATTGTGACATCATAACTCTGCACTGGCCTCCCAGGTGACAGGCCCTTGTCTGTGATCTGCCTAAGGGGGTTTTGTGACTTCATAACTCTGCACTGGGCACCCAGGTGACAGACCCTTGTCTGTGATCTGCTTAAAGGGGACTTGTGACATCATAACTCTGCACTGGGCGCCATGGTGACAGGCCCTTGTCTGTGATCTTCCTAAGGGGGCATTGTGACATCATAACTCTGCACTGGTCACCCAGGTGAAAGACCATTGTCTGTGACCTGCCTAAGGCGGCATTGTGACATCATAACTCTGCACTGATCACCCTGGTGACAGGCCCTTGTCTGTGATCTGCCTAAGGTAGCATTGTGACATCATATATCTGCATTGGTAACCCAACTGACATACCCTTGTCTGTGATCTGCCTAAGGGGGTATTGTGACATCATAACCCTGAACTGTTCACCCTGGTGACAGACCCTTGACAGTGGTCTGCCTTAGGGGAATTGTGACATCATAAATCTGCACTGGCCACCCAGGTGACAGTCCCTTGTCTGAGATCTCCCAAAAGGGTCATTGTGACATCATAACTCTGCACTGGTCACCCAGGGTACAGGGCCTTTTCTGTGATCTGCCTGCGGGGGCATTGTGACATCATAATTCTGCACTGGGCACCCAGGTGACGGCCCTTATCTGTGATCTGCCTAAGGTGGCATTGTGACATGATAAATCTGCATTGGTAACCCAGGAGATATACCCTTGTCTGTGATCTGCGTAAGGGGGTATTGTGACATCATAACCCTGAACTGTTCACCCTGGTGACAGACCCTTCACAGTGGTCTGCCTTAGGGGCATTGTGACATCATAAATCTGCACTGGCCACCCATGTGACAGTCCCTTGTCTGAGATCTGCCAAAAGGGTCATTGTGACATCATAACTCTGCTCTGGTCACCCAGGGTACAGGCCCTTTTCTGTGATCTCCCTACGGGTGCATTGTGACATCATAATTCTGCACTTGTCACCCAGGTGACGGCCCTTATCTGTGATCTGCCTAAGGCGGCATTGTGAAATCATAAATCTGCATTGGTAACCCAGGAGATATACCCTTGTCTTTGATCTGCCTAAGGGGGTATTGTGACATCATAACTCTGAACTGTTCACCTTGGTGACGGACCCTTGTCTGTGGTCTGCCTTAGAGGCATTGTGACATCATTACACTGCACTGGTCACCCAGGGGAGAGTCCATTGTCTGTGATCTAAGGGGGCAATGTAACATGATAACTCTGCTCTGGCCACCCAGGTGACAGGCCCTTGTCTGTGATCTGCCTAAGGGGGCATTTTGACATCATAACTCTACACTGGTCACCCAGGTGTTAGGAACTTGTCTGTGATCTGCCTAAGGGGGCATTGTGACATCATAACTCTGCACTGGTCACCCCGGTGACAAAACCTTGCCTGTGATCTGCCTAAGGGGACATTGTGACATCATAACCCTGCACTGGTCACCAAGGTGAGAGACCATTGTCTCTGATCCGCCTAAGGGGGCATTGTGACAACATAACTATGCACCAGTCACCCAGGTGACAGAGCCTTGTCTGTGATCTGCCAAAGCGGGCGTAGTGACATCGTAACTCTGCACTGGTCACCGTGGTGACAGACCCTTGTCTGTGATCTGCCTAAGTGGGCATTTTGACATCATAACTCTGTACTGGGGAACCTGACGACAGGCCCTTGTCTGTGGTCTGTCTAAGGGCCAATTGTGACATCACATCTCTGCACTGGGCACCCAGGTGGCAGGCCCTTGTCTGTGATCTGCCTAAGTGGGCATTGTGACATCATAACTCTGCCCTGGGCACCCAGGAGACAGACCCTTGTCTGTGATCTGCCTAAGTGGGTATTGTGACATCATAACACTGCACAAGTCACCAAGGTGAGAGAACATTTTCTGTGATGTTCTCTGCCTAAGGGTGCATTGTAACATCATAACTCTTCACTGGGCACCCAGGTGACAGACCCTTGACTGTGATCTGCCTAAGGGGGCAATGTGACATCATAAGTCTGCACTGGTCAACCAGGTGAGAGACCGTTGTCTGTGATCTTCCTATGGGGCATTGTGACATCATAACACTGCCCTGGTCACCCATGTGACAGACCCTTGTATTTGATCTGCCTAAGGGGCGTTGTGACATCATAACTCTGCACTGGGCACCCAGGTGACTGACCCTTGTCTTTCATCTGCCAAATGGACATTGTGACGTTATATCCCTGCACTGGGGACCCAGGTGACAGGCGTTTGTCTTTGATCTGCCTTAGGGGGCATTTTGACACCATAACTCGGAACTTGACACCCATGTGACAGACCCTTGTCTGTGATCTCCCTAAGGGGGCATTGTGACATCATAAATCTTCACTGGTAACCCAGGTGACAGACCCTTGTCTTTGATCTCCCTAAGGCAGCATTGTGACATCATAAATCTGAACTGGTCACACAGGTGACAGGCCCTTGTCTGTGATCTTCCTAAGGGGACATTGTGACATCATAACTCTGCACTGGTCACCCAAGTGACAGTCCCTTGTCTGTGATCTGCCTAAGGGGGCACTGTGACATCATAAATCTGCACTCGTCACCCAGGTGACAGGCTCTTGTCTGTGATCTGCCTAAGGGGGCATTGAGACATCATAACTCTGCACTGGTCCCCCAAGTGACTGTACCTTGTCTCTGATCTGCCTAAGGTGGCATTGTGACATCATAACTCTGCACTGGGCACCCAGGTGACAGGCCCTTGTCAGTGAACTGCTTAAGGGGGCATTGTGACATCATAACTCTGCACCGGTCAACCAGCTGACAGTCCCTTGTCTGTGATCTGCCTAAGGGGGCACTGTGACATCATAACTCTGCACTGGTCACCGTGGTGAGAGACCCTTGTCTCTGATCCGCCTAAGGGGGCATTGTGACACCTTAAGTATGCACTGGACACCCAGGTGACAGACCCTTGTGTGTGATCTCACTAAGGGGGCATTGTAACACCATAAATCTTCACAGTTACCCAGGTGACAAACCCTTGTCTGTGATCTGTCTATGGGGGCATTGTGACATCATAACTCTGCACTGGTCACCCTTGTGACAGACCCTTGACTGTGATCTGCTTAAGGGGGCATTGTGACATCGTAACTCTGCACTGGGCACCCAGATGACAGCCCCTTGACTTTGGTCTGCCTAAGGGGGCATTGTGACCTCATAACTCTGCACTGTGCACCCAGGTGACAGGCCGCTGTCTCTGATCTGCATAAGGGGGCATTGTGATATCATAACTCTGCACTGGTAACCCTGGTGACAGACCCTTCTCTGTGATCGGCCTAAAGGAACATTGTGACATCATAACTCTGCACTGGTGACCCAGGTGAAAGAACCTTTTCTGTAATCTGCCTAAGGTGACATAGTGACATCATAACTCTGCACTGGTCACCCAGGGGAGAGGCCCTTGTCTGTTATCTAATGGGTATTGTGACAGGATAACTCTGCACTGCTCACCCAGTTGACAGGGCCTTGTCTGTGATCTGCCTTAGGCGGCATTGTGACATCATAACTATGCACTGGTCACCCAGGTGACAGACCTTTTTCTGTGATCTCCTTAAGGGGTCATTGTGACATCATAACTCTGCACTGGTCACCCCGGTGACAGAACTTTATCTGTGATCTGCTAAGGGGGCATTGTGACATCACAACTCTGCACTGGTCACCAATATGAGAGACACTTGTCTCTGATCAGCCTAAGGGGCATTGTGACAACATAACTATGAACTAGTTACCCAGGCGACAGACCGTTGTCTGCGATCTGCCTAAGGTGGCATTGTGACATCATAACTGCACTGGTCACCGTGGTGAGAGACCATTGTCTCTGATCCGCCTAAGGGGGCATTGTGGCACCATAAGTATGCACTGGACACCCAGGTGACAGACCGTTGTCTGTGATCTCCCAAAGGGGGCATTGTAACCTCATAAATCTTCACTGGAATCCCATGGGACAGACCCTTGTCTTTTATCTGCCTTAGGGGGAATTGTGACATCATAACTCTGCACAGGTCACCCTGGTGAAAGAACATTGTCTGTGATCTACCTAAGGGGACATTGTGACATCATAACTCTGCACTGGTCACCCAGGTGGAAGACCCTTGTCTGTGATCTGCCAAAGGGGGCATTCTGACATAATAACTCTGCACTGGTCACCCAGGGGACAGGCCATTGTCTGTGATCTAAGGGGTATTGTGACATGAAAACTCTGCACTGTTCACTCAGGTGACAGGCCCTTGTCTGTGATCTGCCTAAGGGAGCATTGTGACATCATAACTATGCACTGGTCACCCAGGTGACAGACCTTTTTCTGTGATCTCCCTAACGGGTCATTGTGACTTTATAACTCTGCACTGGTCACCTCGGTGACAGAACTTTATCTGTGATCTGCCTAAGGGGGCATTGTGACATCATAAATCTTCACTGGTAACCCAGGTGACAGACCCTTGTCTGTGACCTGCCTAAGGGGGCATTGTGACATGGTAACTCTGCACTGGGCAGCCAGGTGGCAGGCCCTTGCCTTTGATCTGCCTAAGGGGGCATTGTGACATCATATCTCTGCACTGGGCCCACAGGTGACAGGCCCTTATCTGTGATCTGCCTAAGGGGGCATTGTCACATCATAAATATGCACTGGTCACCCAGGTGACAGTCCCTTGTCTGTGATCTGCCTAAGGGGACATTGCAACGTCATTTCTCTGCACTGGTCACCCTGGTGACAAACCTGTCTCTGTGATCTGTTAAAGGGGTCATCGTTACTTCATAACTCTGTGCTGGTCACCCAGGTGACAGAACCTCATCTGTGATCTGCCTAAAGGGGCATTGTGACATCATAAATCTGCACTGGTCACCAAGGTGAGAGACCCTTGTCCCTGATCTGCCTAGGGCGGCATTGTGGCATCCTAACTCTGCACTGGGCACCCAGGTGACAGGCCATTGTCTTTGATCCGTCTAAGGGGGCATTGTGACATCATAACTCTGCACTGGCCTCCCAGGTGACAGGCCCTTGTCTGTGATCTGCCTAAGGGGGTTTTGTGACTTCATAACTCTGCACTGGGCACCCAGGTGACAGACCCTTGTCTGTGATCTGCTTAAAGGGGACTTGTGACATCATAACTCTGCACTGGGCGCCATGGTGACAGGCCCTTGTCTGTGATCTTCCTAAGGGGGCATTGTGACATCATAACTCTGCACTGGTCACCCAGGTGAAAGACCATTGTCTGTGACCTGCCTAAGGCGGCATTGTGACATCATAACTCTGCACTGGTCAGCCAGGTGATAGGCCACTGTCTGTCGTCCCCCTAACGGGGCATTGTGACATCATAACTCTGCACTGATCACCCTGGTGACAGGCCCTTGTCTGTGATCTGCCTAAGGTAGCATTGTGACATCATATATCTGCATTGGTAACCCAACTGACATACCCTTGTCTGTGATCTGCCTAAGGGGGTATTGTGACATCATAACCCTGAACTGTTCACCCTGGTGACAGACCCTTGACAGTGGTCTGCCTTAGGGGAATTGTGACATCATAAATCTGCACTGGCCACCCAGGTGACAGTCCCTTGTCTGAGATCTCCCAAAAGGGTCATTGTGACATCATAACTCTGCACTGGTCACCCAGGGTACAGGGCCTTTTCTGTGATCTGCCTGCGGGGGCATTGTGACATCATAATTCTGCACTGGGCACCCAGGTGACGGCCCTTATCTGTGATCTGCCTAAGGTGGCATTGTGACATGATAAATCTGCATTGGTAACCCAGGAGATATACCCTTGTCTGTGATCTGCGTAAGGGGGTATTGTGACATCATAACCCTGAACTGTTCACCCTGGTGACAGACCCTTCACAGTGGTCTGCCTTAGGGGCATTGTGACATCATAAATCTGCACTGGCCACCCATGTGACAGTCCCTTGTCTGAGATCTGCCAAAAGGGTCATTGTGACATCATAACTCTGCTCTGGTCACCCAGGGTACAGGCCCTTTTCTGTGATCTCCCTACGGGTGCATTGTGACATCATAATTCTGCACTTGTCACCCAGGTGACGGCCCTTATCTGTGATCTGCCTAAGGCGGCATTGTGAAATCATAAATCTGCATTGGTAACCCAGGAGATATACCCTTGTCTTTGATCTGCCTAAGGGGGTATTGTGACATCATAACTCTGAACTGTTCACCTTGGTGACGGACCCTTGTCTGTGGTCTGCCTTAGAGGCATTGTGACATCATTACACTGCACTGGTCACCCAGGGGAGAGTCCATTGTCTGTGATCTAAGGGGGCAATGTAACATGATAACTCTGCTCTGGCCACCCAGGTGACAGGCCCTTGTCTGTGATCTGCCTAAGGGGGCATTTTGACATCATAACTCTACACTGGTCACCCAGGTGTTAGGAACTTGTCTGTGATCTGCCTAAGGGGGCATTGTGACATCATAACTCTGCACTGGTCACCCCGGTGACAAAACCTTGCCTGTGATCTGCCTAAGGGGACATTGTGACATCATAACCCTGCACTGGTCACCAAGGTGAGAGACCATTGTCTCTGATCCGCCTAAGGGGGCATTGTGACAACATAACTATGCACCAGTCACCCAGGTGACAGAGCCTTGTCTGTGATCTGCCAAAGCGGGCGTAGTGACATCGTAACTCTGCACTGGTCACCGTGGTGACAGACCCTTGTCTGTGATATGCCTAAGTGGGCATTGTGACATCATAACTCTGTACTGGGGAACCTGACGACAGGCCCTTGTCTGTGGTCTGTCTAAGGGCGAATTGTGACATCACATCTCTGCACTGGGCACCCAGGTGGCAGGCCCTTGTCTGTGATCTGCCTAAGTGGGCATTGTGACATCATAACTCTGCCCTGGGCACCCAGGAGACAGACCCTTGTCTGTGATCTGCCTAAGTGGGTATTGTGACATCATAACACTGCACAAGTCACCAAGGTGAGAGAACATTTTCTGTGATGTTCTCTGCCTAAGGGTGCATTGTAACATCATAACTCTTCACTGGGCACCCAGGTGACAGACCCTTGACTGTGATCTGCCTAACGGGGCAATGTGACATCATAAGTCTGCACTGGTCAACCAGGTGAGAAACCGTTGTCTGTGATCTTCCTATGGGGCATTGTGACATCATAACACTGCCCTGGTCACCCATGTGACAGACCCTTGTATTTGATCTGCCTAAGGGGCGTTGTGACATCATAACTCTGCACTGGGCACCCAGGTGACAGGCCCTTGTCAGTGAACTGCTTAAGGGGGTATTGTGACATCATAACTCTGCAATGTTCACCCAGGTGACAGGCCCTTGTCTTTGATCTCCCTAAGGCAGCATTGTGACATCATAAATCTGAACTGGTCACACAGGTGACAGGCCCTTGTCTGTGATCTTCCTAAGGGGACATTGTGACATCATAACTCTGCACTGGTCACCCAAGTGGCAGTCCCTTGTCTGTGATCTGCCTAAGGGGGCACTGTGACATCATAACCCTGAACTCATCACCCAAGTGACAGGCTCTTGTCTGTGATCTGCCTAAGGGGGCATTGAGACATCATCACTCTGCACTGGTCCCCCAAGTGACTGTACCTTGTCTCTGATCTGCCTAAGGTGGCATTGTGACATCATAACTCTGCACTGGGCACCCAGGTGACAGGCCCTTGTCAGTGAACTGCTTAAGGGGGTATTGTGACATCATAACTCTGCAATGTTCACCCAGGTGACAGGCCCTTGTCTGTGGTCTGCTGAAGGGGGCATTGTGACATCATAACTCTGCACCGGTCAACCAGCTGACAGTCCCTTGTCTGTGATCTGCCTAAGGGGGCACTGTGACATCATAACTCTGCACTGGTCACCGTGGTGAGAGACCCTTGTCTCTGATCCGCGTAAGGGGGCATTGTGACACCTTAAGTATGCACTGGACACCCAGGTGACAGACCCTTGTGTGTGATCTCACTAAGGGGGCATTGTAACACCATAAATCTTCACAGTTACCCAGGTGACAAACCCTTGTCTGTGATCTGTCTATGGGGGCATTGTGACATCATAACTCTGCACTGGTCACCCTTGTGACAGACCCTTGTCTGTGATCTACCTAAGGGGACATTGTGACATCATAACTCTTCACTGGATACCCGGGTGAAAGACCCTTGTCTGTGATCTGCCTAAGGGGGCATTGTGACATCATAACTCCGCACTGGTCACCCAGGTGACAGGCCCTTGTCTGAGATCTGCCTAAGGCGGCATTGTGACATCATAACTCTCCACTGGTCACCCAGCTGACAGGTCCTTGTCTGTGATCTGCCTAAGGGGGCATTGTGACATCATAACTCTGCACTGGGCACCCAGGGGACTTTCCCTTGTCTGTGATCTGCCTAAGGGGGCATTGTTACATCATAACTTTTCAGTGGTCATCCAGGTGACAGGCCCTTGACTGTGATCTGCTTAAGGGGGCATTGTGACATCGTAACTCTGCACTGGGCACCCAGATGACAGCCCCTTGACTTTGGTCTGCCTAAGGGGGCATTGTGACCTCATAACTCTGCACTGTGCACCCAGGTGACAGGCCGCTGTCTCTGATCTGCATAAGGGGGCATTGTGATATCATAACTCTGCACTGGTCACCCTGGTGACAGACCCTTCTCTGTGATCGGCCTAAAGGAACATTGTGACATCATAACTCTGCACTGGTGACCCAGGTGAAAGAACCTTTTCTGTAATCTGCCTAAGGTGGCATAGTGACATCATAACTCTGCACTGGTCACCCAGGGGAGAGGCCCTTGTCTGTTATCTAATGGGTATTGTGACAGGATAACTCTGCACTGCTCACCCAGTTGACAGGGCCTTGTCTGTGATCTGCCTTAGGCGGCATTGTGACATCATAACTATGCACTGGTCACCCAGGTGACAGACCTTTTTCTGTGATCTCCTTAAGGGGTCATTGTGACATCATAACTCTGCACTGGTCACCCCGGTGACAGAACTTTATCTGTGATCTGCTAAGGGGGCATTGTGACATCACAACTCTGCACTGGTCACCAATATGAGAGACACTTGTCTCTGATCAGCCTAAGGGGCATTGTGACAACATAACTATGAACTAGTTACCCAGGCGACAGACCGTTGTCTGCGATCTGCCTAAGGTGGCATTGTGACATCATAACTGCACTGGTCACCGTGGTGAGAGACCATTGTCTCTGATCCGCCTAAGGGGGCATTGTGGCACCATAAGTATGCACTGGACACCCAGGTGACAGACCGTTGTCTGTGATCTCCCAAAGGGGGCATTGTAACCTCATAAATCTTCACTGGAATCCCATGGGACAGACCCTTGTCTTTTATCTGCCTTAGGGGGAATTGTGACATCATAACTCTGCACAGGTCACCCTGGTGAAAGAACATTGTCTGTGATCTACCTAAGGGGACATTGTGACATCATAACTCTGCACTGGTCACCCAGGTGGAAGACCCTTGTCTGTGATCTGCCAAAGGGGGCATTCTGACATAATAACTCTGCACTGGTCACCCAGGGGACAGGCCATTGTCTGTGATCTAAGGGGTATTGTGACATGAAAACTCTGCACTGTTCACTCAGGTGACAGGCCCTTGTCTGTGATCTGCCTAAGGGAGCATTGTGACATCATAACTATGCACTGGTCACCCAGGTGACAGACCTTTTTCTGTGATCTCCCTAACGGGTCATTGTGACTTTATAACTCTGCACTGGTCACCTCGGTGACAGAACTTTATCTGTGATCTGCCTAAGGGGGCATTGTGACATCATAAATCTTCACTGGTAACCCAGGTGACAGACCCTTGTCTGTGACCTGCCTAAGGGGGCATTGTGACATGGTAACTCTGCACTGGGCAGCCAGGTGGCAGGCCCTTGCCTTTGATCTGCCTAAGGGGGCATTGTGACATCATATCTCTGCACTGGGCCCACAGGTGACAGGCCCTTATCTGTGATCTGCCTAAGGGGGCATTGTCACATCATAAATATGCACTGGTCACCCAGGTGACAGTCCCTTGTCTGTGATCTGCCTAAGGGGACATTGCAACGTCATTTCTCTGCACTGGTCACCCTGGTGACAAACCTGTCTCTGTGATCTGTTAAAGGGGTCATCGTTACTTCATAACTCTGTGCTGGTCACCCAGGTGACAGAACCTCATCTGTGATCTGCCTAAAGGGGCATTGTGACATCATAAATCTGCACTGGTCACCAAGGTGAGAGACCCTTGTCCCTGATCTGCCTAGGGCGGCATTGTGGCATCCTAACTCTGCACTGGGCACCCAGGTGACAGGCCATTGTCTTTGATCTGTCTAAGGGGGCATTGTGACATCATAACTCTGCACTGGCCTCCCAGGTGACAGGCCCTTGTCTGTGATCTGCCTAAGGGGGTTTTGTGACTTCATAACTCTGCACTGGGCACCCAGGTGACAGACCCTTGTCTGTGATCTGCTTAAAGGGGACTTGTGACATCATAACTCTGCACTGGGCGCCATGGTGACAGGCCCTTGTCTGTGATCTTCCTAAGGGGGCATTGTGACATCATAACTCTGCACTGGTCACCCAGGTGAAAGACCATTGTCTGTGACCTGCCTAAGGCGGCATTGTGACATCATAACTCTGCACTGGTCAGCCAGGTGATAGGCCACTGTCTGTCGTCCCCCTAACGGGGCATTGTGACATCATAACTCTGCACTGATCACCCTGGTGACAGGCCCTTGTCTGTGATCTGCCTAAGGTAGCATTGTGACATCATATATCTGCATTGGTAACCCAACTGACATACCCTTGTCTGTGATCTGCCTAAGGGGGTATTGTGACATCATAACCCTGAACTGTTCACCCTGGTGACAGACCCTTGACAGTGGTCTGCCTTAGGGGAATTGTGACATCATAAATCTGCACTGGCCACCCAGGTGACAGTCCCTTGTCTGAGATCTCCCAAAAGGGTCATTGTGACATCATAACTCTGCACTGGTCACCCAGGGTACAGGGCCTTTTCTGTGATCTGCCTGCGGGGGCATTGTGACATCATAATTCTGCACTGGTCACCCAGGTGACGGCCCTTATCTGTGATCTGCCTAAGGTGGCATTGTGACATGATAAATCTGCATTGGTAACCCAGGAGATATACCCTTGTCTGTGATCTGCGTAAGGGGGTATTGTGACATCATAACCCTGAACTGTTCACCCTGGTGACAGACCCTTCACAGTGGTCTGCCTTAGGGGCATTGTGACATCATAAATCTGCACTGGCCACCCATGTGACAGTCCCTTGTCTGAGATCTGCCAAAAGGGTCATTGTGACATCATAACTCTGCTCTGGTCACCCAGGGTACAGGCCCTTTTCTGTGATCTCCCTACGGGTGCATTGTGACATCATAATTCTGCACTTGTCACCCAGGTGACGGCCCTTATCTGTGATCTGCCTAAGGCGGCATTGTGAAATCATAAATCTGCATTGGTAACCCAGGAGATATACCCTTGTCTTTGATCTGCCTAAGGGGGTATTGTGACATCATAACTCTGAACTGTTCACCTTGGTGACGGACCCTTGTCTGTGGTCTGCCTTAGAGGCATTGTGACATCATTACACTGCACTGGTCACCCAGGGGAGAGTCCATTGTCTGTGATCTAAGGGGGCAATGTAACATGATAACTCTGCTCTGGCCACCCAGGTGACAGGCCCTTGTCTGTGATCTGCCTAAGGGGGCATTTTGACATCATAACTCTACACTGGTCACCCAGGTGTTAGGAACTTGTCTGTGATCTGCCTAAGGGGGCATTGTGACATCATAACTCTGCACTGGTCACCCCGGTGACAAAACCTTGCCTGTGATCTGCCTAAGGGGACATTGTGACATCATAACCCTGCACTGGTCACCAAGGTGAGAGACCATTGTCTCTGATCCGCCTAAGGGGGCATTGTGACAACATAACTATGCACCAGTCACCCAGGTGACAGAGCCTTGTCTGTGATCTGCCAAAGCGGGCGTAGTGACATCGTAACTCTGCACTGGTCACCGTGGTGACAGACCCTTGTCTGTGATCTGCCTAAGTGGGCATTGTGACATCATAACTCTGTACTGGGGAACCTGACGACAGGCCCTTGTCTGTGGTCTGTCTAAGGGCGAATTGTGACATCACATCTCTGCACTGGGCACCCAGGTGGCAGGCCCTTGTCTGTGATCTGCCTAAGTGGGCATTGTGACATCATAACTCTGCCCTGGGCACCCAGGAGACAGACCCTTGTCTGTGATCTGCCTAAGTGGGTATTGTGACATCATAACACTGCACAAGTCACCAAGGTGAGAGAACATTTTCTGTGATCTGCCTAAGGGTGCATTGTAACATCATAACTCTTCACTGGGCACCCAGGTGACAGACCCTTGACTGTGATCTGCCTAAGGGGGCAATGTGACATCATAAGTCTGCACTGGTCAACCAGGTGAGAGACCGTTGTCTGTGATCTTCCTATGGGGCATTGTGACATCATAACACTGCCCTGGTCACCCATGTGACAGACCCTTGTATTTGATCTGCCTAAGGGGCGTTGTGACATCATAACTCTGCACTGGGCACCCAGGTGACTGACCCTTGTCTTTCATCTGCCAAATGGACATTGTGACGTTATATCCCTGCACTGGGGACCCAGGTGACAGGCGCTTGTCTTTGATCTGCCTAAGGGGGCATTTTGACACCATAACTCGGAACTTGACACCCATGTGACAGACCCTTGTCTGTGATCTCCCTAAGGGGGCATTGTGACATCATAAATCTTCACTGGTAACCCAGGTGACAGACCCTTGTCTTTGATCTCCCTAAGGCAGCATTGTGACATCATAAATCTGAACTGGTCACACAGGTGACAGGCCCTTGTCTGTGATCTTCCTAAGGGGACATTGTGACATCATAACTCTGCACTGGTCACCCAAGTGACAGTCCCTTGTCTGTGATCTGCCTAAGGGGGCACTGTGACATCATAACTCTGCACTCGTCACCCAGGTGACAGGCTCTTGTCTGTGATCTGCCTAAGGGGGCATTGAGACATCATAACTCTGCACTGGTCCCCCAAGTGACTGTACCTTGTCTCTGATCTGCCTAAGGTGGCATTGTGACATCATAACTCTGCACTGGGCACCCAGGTGACAGGCCCTTGTCAGTGAACTGCTTAAGGGGGCATTGTGACATCATAACTCTGCAATGTTCACCCAGGTGACAGGCCCTTGTCTGTGGTCTGCTGAAGGGGGCATTGTGACATCATAACTCTGCACCGGTCAACCAGCTGACAGTCCCTTGTCTGTGATCTGCCTAAGGGGGCACTGTGACATCATAACTCTGCACTGGTCACCGTGGTGAGAGACCCTTGTCTCTGATCCGCCTAAGGGGGCATTGTGACACCTTAAGTATGCACTGGACACCCAGGTGACAGACCCTTGTGTGTGATCTCACTAAGGGGGCATTGTAACACCATAAATCTTCACAGTTACCCAGGTGACAAACCCTTGTCTGTGATCTGTCTATGGGGGCATTGTGACATCATAACTCTGCACTGGTCACCCTTGTGACAGACCCTTGTCTGTGATCTACCTAAGGGGACATTGTGACATCATAACTCTTCACTGGATACCCGGGTGAAAGACCCTTGTCTGTGATCTGCCTAAGGGGGCATTGTGACATCATAACTCCGCACTGGTCACCCAGGTGACAGGCCCTTGTCTGAGATCTGCCTAAGG
Source organism: Gorilla gorilla gorilla (assembly GCF_029281585.2). NCBI lineage: Eukaryota > Metazoa > Chordata > Mammalia > Primates > Hominidae > Gorilla > Gorilla gorilla. The sequence continues at coordinate 5,176,806 of NC_073240.2, forward strand.
CGGCATTGTGACATCATAACTCTCCACTGGTCACCCAGCTGACAGGTCCTTGTCTGTGATCTGCCTAAGGGGGCATTGTGACATCATAACTCTGCACTGGGCACCCAGGGGACTTTCCCTTGTCTGTGATCTGCCTAAGGGGGCATTGTTACATCATAACTTTTCAGTGGTCATCCAGGTGACAGGCCCTTGACTGTGATCTGCTTAAGGGGGCATTGTGACATCGCAACTCTGCACTGGGCACCCAGATGACAGCCCCTTGACTTTGTTCTGCCTAAGGGGGCATTGTGACCTCATAACTCTGCACTGTGCACCCAGGTGACAGGCTGTTGTCTCTGATCTGCATAAGGGGGCATTGTGATATCATAACTCTGCACTGGTCACCCTGGTGACAGACCCTTCTCTGTGATCGGCCTAAAGGAACATTGTGACATCATAACTCTGCACTGGTGACCCAGGTGAAAGAACCTTTTCTGTAATCTGCCTAAGGTGACATAGTGACATCATAACTCTGCACTGGTCACCCAGGGGAGAGGCCCTTGTCTGTTATCTAATGGGTATTGTGACAGGATAACTCTGCACTGCTCACCCAGTTGACAGGGCCTTGTCTGTGATCTGCCTTAGGCGGCATTGTGACATCATAACTATGCACTGGTCACCCAGGTGACAGACCTTTTTCTGTGATCTCCTTAAGGGGTCATTGTGACATCATAACTCTGCACTGGTCACCCCGGTGACAGAACTTTATCTGTGATCTGCTAAGGGGGCATTGTGACATCACAACTCTGCACTGGTCACCAATATGAGAGACACTTGTCTCTGATCAGCCTAAGGGGCATTGTGACAACATAACTATGAACTAGTTACCCAGGCGACAGACCGTTGTCTGCGATCTGCCTAAGGTGGCATTGTGACATCATAACTGCACTGGTCACCGTGGTGAGAGACCATTGTCTCTGATCCGCCTAAGGGGGCATTGTGGCACCATAAGTATGCACTGGACACCCAGGTGACAGACCGTTGTCTGTGATCTCCCAAAGGGGGCATTGTAACCTCATAAATCTTCACTGGAATCCCATGGGACAGACCCTTGTCTTTTATCTGCCTTAGGGGGAATTGTGACATCATAACTCTGCACAGGTCACCCTGGTGAAAGAACATTGTCTGTGATCTACCTAAGGGGACATTGTGACATCATAACTCTGCACTGGTCACCCAGGTGGAAGACCCTTGTCTGTGATCTGCCAAAGGGGGCATTCTGACATAATAACTCTGCACTGGTCACCCAGGGGACAGGCCATTGTCTGTGATCTAAGGGGTATTGTGACATGAAAACTCTGCACTGTTCACTCAGGTGACAGGCCCTTGTCTGTGATCTGCCTAAGGGAGCATTGTGACATCATAACTATGCACTGGTCACCCAGGTGACAGACCTTTTTCTGTGATCTCCCTAACGGGTCATTGTGACTTTATAACTCTGCACTGGTCACCTCGGTGACAGAACTTTATCTGTGATCTGCCTAAGGGGGCATTGTGACATCATAAATCTTCACTGGTAACCCAGGTGACAGACCCTTGTCTGTGACCTGCCTAAGGGGGCATTGTGACATGGTAACTCTGCACTGGGCAGCCAGGTGGCAGGCCCTTGCCTTTGATCTGCCTAAGGGGGCATTGTGACATCATATCTCTGCACTGGGCCCACAGGTGACAGGCCCTTATCTGTGATCTGCCTAAGGGGGCATTGTCACATCATAAATATGCACTGGTCACCCAGGTGACAGTCCCTTGTCTGTGATCTGCCTAAGGGGACATTGCAACGTCATTTCTCTGCACTGGTCACCCTGGTGACAAACCTGTCTCTGTGATCTGTTAAAGGGGTCATCGTTACTTCATAACTCTGTGCTGGTCACCCAGGTGACAGAACCTCATCTGTGATCTGCCTAAAGGGGCATTGTGACATCATAAATCTGCACTGGTCACCAAGGTGAGAGACCCTTGTCCCTGATCTGCCTAGGGCGGCATTGTGGCATCCTAACTCTGCACTGGGCACCCAGGTGACAGGCCATTGTCTTTGATCCGTCTAAGGGGGCATTGTGACATCATAACTCTGCACTGGCCTCCCAGGTGACAGGCCCTTGTCTGTGATCTGCCTAAGGGGGTTTTGTGACTTCATAACTCTGCACTGGGCACCCAGGTGACAGACCCTTGTCTGTGATCTGCTTAAAGGGGACTTGTGACATCATAACTCTGCACTGGGCGCCATGGTGACAGGCCCTTGTCTGTGATCTTCCTAAGGGGGCATTGTGACATCATAACTCTGCACTGGTCACCCAGGTGAAAGACCATTGTCTGTGACCTGCCTAAGGCGGCATTGTGACATCATAACTCTGCACTGGTCAGCCAGGTGATAGGCCACTGTCTGTCGTCCCCCTAACGGGGCATTGTGACATCATAACTCTGCACTGATCACCCTGGTGACAGGCCCTTGTCTGTGATCTGCCTAAGGTAGCATTGTGACATCATATATCTGCATTGGTAACCCAACTGACATACCCTTGTCTGTGATCTGCCTAAGGGGGTATTGTGACATCATAACCCTGAACTGTTCACCCTGGTGACAGACCCTTGACAGTGGTCTGCCTTAGGGGAATTGTGACATCATAAATCTGCACTGGCCACCCAGGTGACAGTCCCTTGTCTGAGATCTCCCAAAAGGGTCATTGTGACATCATAACTCTGCACTGGTCACCCAGGGTACAGGGCCTTTTCTGTGATCTGCCTGCGGGGGCATTGTGACATCATAATTCTGCACTGGTCACCCAGGTGATGGCCCTTATCTGTGATCTGCCTAAGGTGGCATTGTGACATGATAAATCTGCATTGGTAACCCAGGAGATATACCCTTGTCTGTGATCTGCGTAAGGGGGTATTGTGACATCATAACCCTGAACTGTTCACCCTGGTGACAGACCCTTCACAGTGGTCTGCCTTAGGGGCATTGTGACATCATAAATCTGCACTGGCCACCCATGTGACAGTCCCTTGTCTGAGATCTGCCAAAAGGGTCATTGTGACATCATAACTCTGCTCTGGTCACCCAGGGTACAGGCCCTTTTCTGTGATCTCCCTACGGGTGCATTGTGACATCATAATTCTGCACTTGTCACCCAGGTGACGGCCCTTATCTGTGATCTGCCTAAGGCGGCATTGTGAAATCATAAATCTGCATTGGTAACCCAGGAGATATACCCTTGTCTTTGATCTGCCTAAGGGGGTATTGTGACATCATAACTCTGAACTGTTCACCTTGGTGACGGACCCTTGTCTGTGGTCTGCCTTAGAGGCATTGTGACATCATTACACTGCACTGGTCACCCAGGGGAGAGTCCATTGTCTGTGATCTAAGGGGGCAATGTAACATGATAACTCTGCTCTGGCCACCCAGGTGACAGGCCCTTGTCTGTGATCTGCCTAAGGGGGCATTTTGACATCATAACTCTACACTGGTCACCCAGGTGTTAGGAACTTGTCTGTGATCTGCCTAAGGGGGCATTGTGACATCATAACTCTGCACTGGTCACCCCGGTGACAAAACCTTGCCTGTGATCTGCCTAAGGGGACATTGTGACATCATAACCCTGCACTGGTCACCAAGGTGAGAGACCATTGTCTCTGATCCGCCTAAGGGGGCATTGTGACAACATAACTATGCACCAGTCACCCAGGTGACAGAGCCTTGTCTGTGATCTGCCAAAGCGGGCGTAGTGACATCGTAACTCTGCACTGGTCACCGTGGTGACAGACCCTTGTCTGTGATCTGCCTAAGTGGGCATTGTGACATCATAACTCTGTACTGGGGAACCTGACGACAGGCCCTTGTCTGTGGTCTGTCTAAGGGCGAATTGTGACATCACATCTCTGCACTGGGCACCCAGGTGGCAGGCCCTTGTCTGTTATCTGCCTAAGTGGGCATTGTGACATCATAACTCTGCCCTGGGCACCCAGGAGACAGACCCTTGTCTGTGATCTGCCTAAGTGGGTATTGTGACATCATAACACTGCACAAGTCACCAAGGTGAGAGAACATTTTCTGTGATGTTCTCTGCCTAAGGGTGCATTGTAACATCATAACTCTTCACTGGGCACCCAGGTGACAGACCCTTGACTGTGATCTGCCTAAGGGGGCAATGTGACATCATAAGTCTGCACTGGTCAACCAGGTGAGAGACCGTTGTCTGTGATCTTCCTATGGGGCATTGTGACATCATAACACTGCCCTGGTCACCCATGTGACAGACCCTTGTATTTGATCTGCCTAAGGGGCGTTGTGACATCATAACTCTGCACTGGGCACCCAGGTGACTGACCCTTGTCTTTCATCTGCCAAATGGACATTGTGACGTTATATCCCTGCACTGGGGACGCAGGTGACAGGCGCTTGTCTTTGATCTGCCTAAGGGGGCATTTTGACACCATAACTCGGAACTTGACACCCATGTGACAGACCCTTGTCTGTGATCTCCCTAAGGGGGCATTGTGACATCATAAATCTTCACTGGTAACCCAGGTGACAGACCCTTGTCTTTGATCTCCCTAAGGCAGCATTGTGACATCATAAATCTGAACTGGTCACACAGGTGACAGGCCCTTGTCTGTGATCTTCCTAAGGGGACATTGTGACATCATAACTCTGCACTGGTCACCCAAGTGACAGTCCCTTGTCTGTGATCTGCCTAAGGGGGCACTGTGACATCATAACTCTGCACTCGTCACCCAGGTGACAGGCTCTTGTCTGTGATCTGCCTAAGGGGGCATTGAGACATCATAACTCTGCACTGGTCCCCCAAGTGACTGTACCTTGTCTCTGATCTGCCTAAGGTGGCATTGTGACATCGTAACTCTGCACTGGGCACCCAGGTGACAGGCCCTTGTCAGTGAACTGCTTAAGGGGGCATTGTGACATCATAACTCTGCAATGTTCACCCAGGTGACAGGCCCTTGTCTGTGGTCTGCCGAAGGGGGCATTGTGACATCATAACTCTGCACCGGTCAACCAGCTGACAGTCCCTTGTCTGTGATCTGCCTAAGGGGACACTGTGACATCATAACTCTGCACTGGTCACCGTGGTGAGAGACCCTTGTCTCTGATCCGCCTAAGGGGGCATTGTGACACCTTAAGTATGCACTGGACACCCAGGTGACAGACCCTTGTGTGTGATCTCACTAAGGGGGCATTGTAACACCATAAATCTTCACAGTTACCCAGGTGACAAACCCTTGTCTGTGATCTGTCTATGGGGGCATTGTGACATCATAACTCTGCACTGGTCACCCTTGTGACAGACCCTTGTCTGTGATCTACCTAAGGGGACATTGTGACATCATAACTCTTCACTGGATACCCGGGTGAAAGACCCTTGTCTGTGATCTGCCTAAGGGGGCATTGTGACATCATAACTCCGCACTGGTCACCCAGGTGACAGGCCCTTGTCTGAGATCTGCCTAAGGCGGCATTGTGACATCATAACTCTCCACTGGTCACCCAGCTGACAGGTCCTTGTCTGTGATCTGCCTAAGGGGGCATTGTGACATCATAACTCTGCACTGGGCACCCAGGGGACTTTCCCTTGTCTGTGATCTGCCTAAGGGGGCATTGTTACATCATAACTTTTCAGTGGTCATCCAGGTGATAGGCCCTTGACTGTGATCTGCTTAAGGGGGCATTGTGACATCGCAACTCTGCACTGGGCACCCAGATGACAGCCCCTTGACTTTGTTCTGCCTAAGGGGGCATTGTGACCTCATAACTCTGCACTGTGCACCCAGGTGACAGGCTGCTGTCTCTGATCTGCATAAGGGGGCATTGTGATATCATAACTCTGCACTGGTCACCCTGGTGACAGACCCTTCTCTGTGATCGGCCTAAAGGAACATTGTGACATCATAACTCTGCACTGGTGACCCAGGTGAAAGAACCTTTTCTGTAATCTGCCTAAGGTGGCATAGTGACATCATAACTCTGCACTGGTCACCCAGGGGAGAGGCCCTTGTCTGTTATCTAATGGGTATTTTGACAGGATAATTCTGCACTGCTCACCCAGTTGACAGGGCCTTGTCTGTGATCTGCCTTAGGCGGCATTGTGACATCATAACTATGCACTGGTCACCCAGGTGACAGACCTTTTTCTGTGATCTCCTTAAGGGGTCATTGTGACATCATAACTCTGCACTGGTCACCCCGGTGACAGAACTTTATCTGTGATCTGCTAAGGGGGCATTGTGACATCACAACTCTGCACTGGTCACCAATATGAGAGACACTTGTCTCTGATCAGCCTAAGGGGCATTGTGACAACATAACTATGAACTAGTTACCCAGGCGACAGACCGTTGTCTGCGATCTGCCTAAGGTGGCATTGTGACATCATAACTGCACTGGTCACCGTGGTGAGAGACCATTGTCTCTGATCCGCCTAAGGGGGCATTGTGGCACCATAAGTATGCACTGGACACCCAGGTGACAGACCGTTGTCTGTGATCTCCCAAAGGGGGCATTGTAACCTCATAAATCTTCACTGGAATCCCATGGGACAGACCCTTGTCTTTTATCTGCCTTAGGGGGAATTGTGACATCATAACTCTGCACAGGTCACCCTGGTGAAAGAACATTGTCTGTGATCTACCTAAGGGGACATTGTGACATCATAACTCTGCACTGGTCACCCAGGTGGAAGACCCTTGTCTGTGATCTGCCAAAGGGGGCATTCTGACATAATAACTCTGCACTGGTCACCCAGGGGACAGGCCATTGTCTGTGATCTAAGGGGTATTGTGACATGAAAACTCTGCACTGTTCACTCAGGTGACAGGCCCTTGTCTGTGATCTGCCTAAGGGAGCATTGTGACATCATAACTATGCACTGGACACCCAGGTGACAGACCTTTTTCTGTGATCTCCCTAACGGGTCATTGTGACTTTATAACTCTGCACTGGTCACCTCGGTGACAGAACTTTATCTGTGATCTGCCTAAGGGGGCATTGTGACATCATAAATCTTCACTGGTAACCCAGGTGACAGACCCTTGTCTGTGACCTGCCTAAGGGGGCACTGTGACATGGTAACTCTGCACTGGGCAGCCAGGTGGCAGGCCCTTGCCTTTGATCTGCCTAAGGGGGCATTGTGACATCATATCTCTGCACTGGGCCCACAGGTGACAGGCCCTTATCTGTGATCTGCCTAAGGGGGCATTGTCACATCATAAATATGCACTGGTCACCCAGGTGACAGTCCCTTGTCTGTGATCTGCCTAAGGGGACATTGCAACGTCATTTCTCTGCACTGGTCACCCTGGTGACAAACCTGTCTCTGTGATCTGTTAAAGGGGTCATCGTTACTTCATAACTCTGTGCTGGTCACCCAGGTGACAGAACCTCATCTGTGATCTGCCTAAAGGGGCATTGTGACATCATAAATCTGCACTGGTCACCAAGGTGAGAGACCCTTGTCCCTGATCTGCCTAGGGCGGCATTGTGGCATCCTAACTCTGCACTGGGCACCCTGGTGACAGGCCATTGTCTTTGATCTGTCTAAGGGGGCATTGTGACATCATAACTCTGCACTGGCCCCCCAGGTGACAGGCCCTTGTCTGTGATCTGCCTAAGGGGGTTTTGTGACTTCATAACTCTGCACTGGGCACCCAGGTGACAGACCCTTGTCTGTGATCTGCTTAAAGGGGACTTGTGACATCATAACTCTGCACTGGGCGCCATGGTGACAGGCCCTTGTCTGTGATCTTCCTAAGGGGGCATTGTGACATCATAACTCTGCACTGGTCACCCAGGTGAAAGACCATTGTCTGTGACCTGCCTAAGGCGGCATTGTGACATCATAACTCTGCACTGGTCAGCCAGGTGATAGGCCACTGTCTGTCGTCCCCCTAACGGGGCATTGTGACATCATAACTCTGCACTGATCACCCTGGTGACAGGCCCTTGTCTGTGATCTGCCTAAGGTAGCATTGTGACATCATATATCTGCATTGGTAACCCAACTGACATACCCTTGTCTGTGTTCTGCCTAAGGGGGTATTGTGACATCATAACCCTGAACTGTTCACCCTGGTGACAGACCCTTGACAGTGGTCCGCCTTAGGGGAATTGTGACATCATAAATCTGCACTGGCCACCCAGGTGACAGTCCCTTGTCTGAGATCTCCCAAAAGGGTCATTGTGACATCATAACTCTGCACTGGTCACCCAGGGTACAGGGCCTTTTCTGTGATCTGCCTGCGGGGGCATTGTGACATCATAATTCTGCACTTATCTGTGATCTGCCTAAGGTGGCATTGTGACATGATAAATCTGCATTGGTAACCCAGGAGATATACCCTTGTCTGTGATCTGCGTAAGGGGGTATTGTGACATCATAACCCTGAACTGTTCACCCTGGTGACAGACCCTTCACAGTGGTCTGCCTTAGGGGCATTGTGACATCATAAATCTGCACTGGCCACCCATGTGACAGTCCCTTGTCTGAGATCTGCCAAAAGGGTCATTGTGACATCATAACTCTGCTCTGGTCACCCAGGGTACAGGCCCTTTTCTGTGATCTCCCTACGGGTGCATTGTGACATCATAATTCTGCACTTGTCACCCAGGTGACGGCCCTTATCTGTGATCTGCCTAAGGCGGCATTGTGAAATCATAAATCTGCATTGGTAACCCAGGAGATATACCCTTGTCTTTGATCTGCCTAAGGGGATATTGTGACATCATAACTCTGAACTGTTCACCTTGGTGACGGACCCTTGTCTGTGGTCTGCCTTAGAGGCATTGTGACATCATTACACTGCACTGGTCACCCAGGGGAGAGTCCATTGTCTGTGATCTAAGTGGGCAATGTAACATGATATCTCTGCTCTGGTCACCCAGGTGACAGGCCCTTGTCTGTGATCTGCCTAAGGGGGCATTTTGACATCATAACTCTACACTGGTGACCCAGGTGTTAGGAACTTGTCTGTGATCTGCCTAAGGGGGCATTGTGACATCATAACTCTGCACTGGTCACCCCGGTGACAAAACCTTGCCTGTGATCTGCCTAAGGGGACATTGTGACATCATAACCCTGCACTGGTCACCAAGGTGAGAGACCATTGTCTCTGATCCGCCTAAGGGGGCATTGTGACAACATAACTATGCACCAGTCACCCAGGTGACAGAGCCTTGTCTGTGATCTGCCAAAGCGGGCGTAGTGACATCGTAACTCTGCACTGGTCACCGTGGTGACAGACCCTTTTCTGTGATCTGCCTAAGTGGGCATTGTGACATCATAACTCTGTACTGGGGAACCTGACGACAGGCCCTTGTCTGTGGTCTGTCTAAGGGCGAATTGTGACATCACATCTCTGCACTGGGCACCCAGGTGGCAGGCCCTTGTCTGTTATCTGCCTAAGTGGGCATTGTGACATCATAACTCTGCCCTGGGCACCCAGGAGACAGACCCTTGTCTGTGATCTGCCTAAGTGGGTATTGTGACATCATAACACTGCACAAGTCACCAAGGTGAGAGAACATTTTCTGTGATCTGCCTAAGGGTGCATTGTAACATCATAACTCTTCACTGGGCACCCAGGTGACAGACCCTTGACTGTGATCTGCCTAAGGGGGCAATGTGACATCATAAGTCTGCACTGGTCAACCAGGTGAGAGACCGTTGTCTGTGATCTTCCTATGGGGCATTGTGACATCATAACACTGCCCTGGTCACCCATGTGACAGACCCTTGTATTTGATCTGCCTAAGGGGCGTTGTGACATCATAACTCTGCACTGGGCACCCAGGTGACTGACCCTTGTCTTTCATCTGCCAAATGGACATTGTGACGTTATATCCCTGCACTGGGGACGCAGGTGACAGGCGCTTGTCTTTGATCTGCCTAAGGGGGCATTTTGACACCATAACTCGGAACTTGACACCCATGTGACAGACCCTTGTCTGTGATCTCCCTAAGGGGGCATTGTGACATCATAAATCTTCACTGGTAACCCAGGTGACAGACCCTTGTCTTTGATCTCCCTAAGGCAGCATTGTGACATCATAAATCTGAACTGGTCACACAGGTGACAGGCCCTTGTCTGTGATCTTCCTAAGGGGACATTGTGACATCATAACTCTGCACTGGTCACCCAAGTGACAGTCCCTTGTCTGTGATCTGCCTAAGGGGGCACTGTGACATCATAACTCTGCACTCGTCACCCAGGTGACAGGCTCTTGTCTGTGATCTGCCTAAGGGGGCATTGAGACATCATAACTCTGCACTGGTCCCCCAAGTGACTGTACCTTGTCTCTGATCTGCCTAAGGTGGCATTGTGACATCGTAACTCTGCACTGGGCACCCAGGTGACAGGCCCTTGTCAGTGAACTGCTTAAGGGGGCATTGTGACATCATAACTCTGCAATGTTCACCCAGGTGACAGGCCCTTGTCTGTGGTCTGCCGAAGGGGGCATTGTGACATCATAACTCTGCACCGGTCAACCAGCTGACAGTCCCTTGTCTGTGATCTGCCTAAGGGGACACTGTGACATCATAACTCTGCACTGGTCACCGTGGTGAGAGACCCTTGTCTCTGATCCGCCTAAGGGGGCATTGTGACACCTTAAGTATGCACTGGACACCCAGGTGACAGACCCTTGTGTGTGATCTCACTAAGGGGGCATTGTAACACCATAAATCTTCACAGTTACCCAGGTGACAAACCCTTGTCTGTGATCTGTCTATGGGGGCATTGTGACATCATAACTCTGCACTGGTCACCCTTGTGACAGACCCTTGTCTGTGATCTACCTAAGGGGACATTGTGACATCATAACTCTTCACTGGATACCCGGGTGAAAGACCCTTGTCTGTGATCTGCCTAAGGGGGCATTGTGACATCATAACTCCGCACTGGTCACCCAGGTGACAGGCCCTTGTCTGAGATCTGCCTAAGGCGGCATTGTGACATCATAACTCTCCACTGGTCACCCAGCTGACAGGTCCTTGTCTGTGATCTGCCTAAGGGGGCATTGTGACATCATAACTCTGCACTGGGCACCCAGGGGACTTTCCCTTGTCTGTGATCTGCCTAAGGGGGCATTGTTACATCATAACTTTTCAGTGGTCATCCAGGTGATAGGCCCTTGACTGTGATCTGCTTAAGGGGGCATTGTGACATCGCAACTCTGCACTGGGCACCCAGATGACAGCCCCTTGACTTTGTTCTGCCTAAGGGGGCATTGTGACCTCATAACTCTGCACTGTGCACCCAGGTGACAGGCTGCTGTCTCTGATCTGCATAAGGGGGCATTGTGATATCATAACTCTGCACTGGTCACCCTGGTGACAGACCCTTCTCTGTGATCGGCCTAAAGGAACATTGTGACATCATAACTCTGCACTGGTGACCCAGGTGAAAGAACCTTTTCTGTAATCTGCCTAAGGTGGCATAGTGACATCATAACTCTGCACTGGTCACCCAGGGGAGAGGCCCTTGTCTGTTATCTAATGGGTATTTTGACAGGATAATTCTGCACTGCTCACCCAGTTGACAGGGCCTTGTCTGTGATCTGCCTTAGGCGGCATTGTGACATCATAACTATGCACTGGTCACCCAGGTGACAGACCTTTTTCTGTGATCTCCTTAAGGGGTCATTGTGACATCATAACTCTGCACTGGTCACCCCGGTGACAGAACTTTATCTGTGATCTGCTAAGGGGGCATTGTGACATCACAACTCTGCACTGGTCACCAATATGAGAGACACTTGTCTCTGATCAGCCTAAGGGGCATTGTGACAACATAACTATGAACTAGTTACCCAGGCGACAGACCGTTGTCTGCGATCTGCCTAAGGTGGCATTGTGACATCATAACTGCACTGGTCACCGTGGTGAGAGACCATTGTCTCTGATCCGCCTAAGGGGGCATTGTGGCACCATAAGTATGCACTGGACACCCAGGTGACAGACCGTTGTCTGTGATCTCCCAAAGGGGGCATTGTAACCTCATAAATCTTCACTGGAATCCCATGGGACAGACCCTTGTCTTTTATCTGCCTTAGGGGGAATTGTGACATCATAACTCTGCACAGGTCACCCTGGTGAAAGAACATTGTCTGTGATCTACCTAAGGGGACATTGTGACATCATAACTCTGCACTGGTCACCCAGGTGGAAGACCCTTGTCTGTGATCTGCCAAAGGGGGCATTCTGACATAATAACTCTGCACTGGTCACCCAGGGGACAGGCCATTGTCTGTGATCTAAGGGGTATTGTGACATGAAAACTCTGCACTGTTCACTCAGGTGACAGGCCCTTGTCTGTGATCTGCCTAAGGGAGCATTGTGACATCATAACTATGCACTGGACACCCAGGTGACAGACCTTTTTCTGTGATCTCCCTAACGGGTCATTGTGACTTTATAACTCTGCACTGGTCACCTCGGTGACAGAACTTTATCTGTGATCTGCCTAAGGGGGCATTGTGACATCATAAATCTTCACTGGTAACCCAGGTGACAGACCCTTGTCTGTGACCTGCCTAAGGGGGCACTGTGACATGGTAACTCTGCACTGGGCAGCCAGGTGGCAGGCCCTTGCCTTTGATCTGCCTAAGGGGGCATTGTGACATCATATCTCTGCACTGGGCCCACAGGTGACAGGCCCTTATCTGTGATCTGCCTAAGGGGGCATTGTCACATCATAAATATGCACTGGTCACCCAGGTGACAGTCCCTTGTCTGTGATCTGCCTAAGGGGACATTGCAACGTCATTTCTCTGCACTGGTCACCCTGGTGACAAACCTGTCTCTGTGATCTGTTAAAGGGGTCATCGTTACTTCATAACTCTGTGCTGGTCACCCAGGTGACAGAACCTCATCTGTGATCTGCCTAAAGGGGCATTGTGACATCATAAATCTGCACTGGTCACCAAGGTGAGAGACCCTTGTCCCTGATCTGCCTAGGGCGGCATTGTGGCATCCTAACTCTGCACTGGGCACCCTGGTGACAGGCCATTGTCTTTGATCTGTCTAAGGGGGCATTGTGACATCATAACTCTGCACTGGCCCCCCAGGTGACAGGCCCTTGTCTGTGATCTGCCTAAGGGGGTTTTGTGACTTCATAACTCTGCACTGGGCACCCAGGTGACAGACCCTTGTCTGTGATCTGCTTAAAGGGGACTTGTGACATCATAACTCTGCACTGGGCGCCATGGTGACAGGCCATTGTCTTTGATCTGTCTAAGGGGGCATTGTGACATCATAACTCTGCACTGGCCTCCCAGGTGACAGGCCCTTGTCTGTGATCTGCCTAAGGGGGTTTTGTGACTTCATAACTCTGCACTGGGCACCCAGGTGACAGACCCTTGTCTGTGATCTGCTTAAAGGGGACTTGTGACATCATAACTCTGCACTGGGCGCCATGGTGACAGGCCCTTGTCTGTGATCTTCCTAAGGGGGCATTGTGACATCATAACTCTGCACTGGTCACCCAGGTGAAAGACCATTGTCTGTGACCTGCCTAAGGCGGCATTGTGACATCATAACTCTGCACTGGTCAGCCAGGTGATAGGCCACTGTCTGTCGTCCCCCTAACGGGGCATTGTGACATCATAACTCTGCACTGATCACCCTGGTGACAGGCCCTTGTCTGTGATCTGCCTAAGGTAGCATTGTGACATCATATATCTGCATTGGTAACCCAACTGACATACCCTTGTCTGTGTTCTGCCTAAGGGGGTATTGTGACATCATAACCCTGAACTGTTCACCCTGGTGACAGACCCTTGACAGTGGTCTGCCTTAGGGGAATTGTGACATCATAAATCTGCACTGGCCACCCAGGTGACAGTCCCTTGTCTGAGATCTCCCAAAAGGGTCATTGTGACATCATAACTCTGCACTGGTCACCCAGGGTACAGGGCCTTTTCTGTGATCTGCCTGCGGGGGCATTGTGACATCATAATTCTGCACTGGTCACCCAGGTGACGGCCCTTATCTGTGATCTGCCTAAGGTGGCATTGTGACATGATAAATCTGCATTGGTAACCCAGGAGATATACCCTTGTCTGTGATCTGCGTAAGGGGGTATTGTGACATCATAACCCTGAACTGTTCACCCTGGTGACAGACCCTTCACAGTGGTCTGCCTTAGGGGCATTGTGACATCATAAATCTGCACTGGCCACCCATGTGACAGTCCCTTGTCTGAGATCTGCCAAAAGGGTCATTGTGACATCATAACTCTTCTCTGGTCACCCAGGGTACAGGCCCTTTTCTGTGATCTCCCTACGGGTGCATTGTGACATCATAATTCTGCACTTGTCACCCAGGTGACGGCCCTTATCTGTGATCTGCCTAAGGCGGCATTGTGAAATCATAAATCTGCATTGGTAACCCAGGAGATATACCCTTGTCTTTGATCTGCCTAAGGGGGTATTGTGACATCATAACTCTGAACTGTTCACCTTGGTGACGGACCCTTGTCTGTGGTCTGCCTTAGAGGCATTGTGACATCATTACACTGCACTGGTCACCCAGGGGAGAGTCCATTGTCTGTGGTCTAAGGGGGCAATGTAACATGATAACTCTGCTCTGGTCACCCAGGTGACAGGCCCTTGTCTGTGATCTGCCTAAGGGGGCATTTTGACATCATAACTCTACACTGGTCACCCAGGTGTTAGGAACTTGTCTGTGATCTGCCTAAGGGGGCATTGTGACATCATAACTCTGCACTGGTCACCCCGGTGACAAAACCTTGCCTGTGATCTGCCTAAGGGGACATTGTGACATCATAACCCTGCACTGGTCACCAAGGTGAGAGACCATTGTCTCTGATCCGCCTAAGGGGGCATTGTGACAACATAACTATGCACCAGTCACCCAGGTGACAGAGCCTTGTCTGTGATCTGCCAAAGCGGGCGTAGTGACATCGTAACTCTGCACTGGTCACCGTGGTGACAGACCCTTGTCTGTGATCTGCCTAAGTGGGCATTGTGACATCATAACTCTGTACTGGGGAACCTGACGACAGGCCCTTGTCTGTGGTCTGTCTAAGGGCGAATTGTGACATCACATCTCTGCACTGGGCACCCAGGTGGCAGGCCCTTGTCTGTGATCTGCCTACGTGGGCATTGTGACATCATAACTCTGCCCTGGGCACCCAGGAGACAGACCCTTGTCTGTGATCTGCCTAAGTGGGTATTGTGACATCATAACACTGCACAAGTCACCAAGGTGAGAGAACATTTTCTGTGATCTGCCTAAGGGTGCATTGTAACATCATAACTCTTCACTGGGCACCCAGGTGACAGACCCTTGACTGTGATCTGCCTAAGGGGGCAATGTGACATCATAAGTCTGCACTGGTCAACCAGGTGAGAGACCGTTGTCTGTGATCTTCCTATGGGGCATTGTGACATCATAACACTGCCCTGGTCACCCATGTGACAGACCCTTGTATTTGATCTGCCTAAGGGGCGTTGTGACATCATAACTCTGCACTGGGCACCCAGGTGACTGACCCTTGTCTTTCATCTGCCAAATGGACATTGTGACGTTATATCCCTGCACTGGGGACCCAGGTGACAGGCGCTTGTCTTTGATCTGCCTAAGGGGGCATTTTGACACCATAACTCGGAACTTGACACCCATGTGACAGACCCTTGTCTGTGATCTCCCTAAGGGGGCATTGTGACATCATAAATCTTCACTGGTAACCCAGGTGACAGACCCTTGTCTTTGATCTCCCTAAGGCAGCATTGTGACATCATAAATCTGAACTGGTCACACAGGTGACAGGCCCTTGTCTGTGATCTTCCTAAGGGGACATTGTGACATCATAACTCTGCACTGGTCACCCAAGTGACAGTCCCTTGTCTGTGATCTGCCTAAGGGGGCACTGTGACATCATAACTCTACACTCGTCACCCAGGTGACAGGCTCTTGTCTGTGATCTGCCTAAGGGGGCATTGAGACATCATAACTCTGCACTGGTCCCCCAAATGACTGTACCTTGTCTCTGATCTGCCTAAGGTGGCATTGTGACATCGTAACTCTGCACTGGGCACCCAGGTGACAGGCCCTTGTCAGTGAACTGCTTAAGGGGGCATTGTGACATCATAACTCTGCAATGTTCACCCAGGTGACAGGCCCTTGTCTGTGGTCTGCTGAAGGGGGCATTGTGACATCATAACTCTGCACCGGTCAACCAGCTGACAGTCCCTTGTCTGTGATCTGCCTAAGGGGGCACTGTGACATCATAACTCTGCACTGGTCACCGTGGTGAGAGACCCTTGTCTCTGATCCGCCTAAGGGGGCATTGTGACACCTTAAGTATGCACTGGACACCCAGGTGACAGACCCTTGTGTGTGATCTCACTAAGGGGGCATTGTAACACCATAAATCTTCACAGTTACCCAGGTGACAAACCCTTGTCTGTGATCTGTCTATGGGGGCATTGTGACATCATAACTCTGCACTGGTCACCCTTGTGACAGACCCTTGTCTGTGATCTACCTAAGGGGACATTGTGACATCATAACTCTTCACTGGATACCCGGGTGAAAGACCCTTGTCTGTGATCTGCCTAAGGGGGCATTGTGACATCATAACTCCGCACTGGTCACCCAGGTGACAGGCCCTTGTCTGAGATCTGCCTAAGGCGGCATTGTGACATCATAACTCTCCACTGGTCACCCAGCTGACAGGTCCTTGTCTGTGATCTGCCTAAGGGGGCATTGTGACATCATAACTCTGCACTGGGCACCCAGGGGACTTTCCCTTGTCTGTGATCTGCCTAAGGGGGCATTGTTACATCATAACTTTTCAGTGGTCATCCAGGTGACAGGCCCTTGACTGTGATCTGCTTAAGGGGGCATTGTGACATCGCAACTCTGCACTGGGCACCCAGATGACAGCCCCTTGACTTTGTTCTGCCTAAGGGGGCATTGTGACCTCATAACTCTGCACTGTGCACCCAGGTGACAGGCTGCTGTCTCTGATCTGCATAAGGGGGCATTGTGATATCATAACTCTGCACTGGTCACCCTGGTGACAGACCCTTCTCTGTGATCGGCCTAAAGGAACATTGTGACATCATAACTCTGCACTGGTGACCCAGGTGAAAGAACCTTTTCTGTAATCTGCCTAAGGTGGCATAGTGACATCATAACTCTGCACTGGTCACCCAGGGGAGAGGCCCTTGTCTGTTATCTAATGGGTATTTTGACAGGATAATTCTGCACTGCTCACCCAGTTGACAGGGCCTTGTCTGTGATCTGCCTTAGGCGGCATTGTGACATCATAACTATGCACTGGTCACCCAGGTGACAGACCTTTTTCTGTGATCTCCTTAAGGGGTCATTGTGACATCATAACTCTGCACTGGTCACCCCGGTGACAGAACTTTATCTGTGATCTGCTAAGGGGGCATTGTGACATCACAACTCTGCACTGGTCACCAATATGAGAGACACTTGTCTCTGATCAGCCTAAGGGGCATTGTGACAACATAACTATGAACTAGTTACCCAGGCGACAGACCGTTGTCTGCGATCTGCCTAAGGTGGCATTGTGACATCATAACTGCACTGGTCACCGTGGTGAGAGACCATTGTCTCTGATCCGCCTAAGGGGGCATTGTGGCACCATAAGTATGCACTGGACACCCAGGTGACAGACCGTTGTCTGTGATCTCCCAAAGGGGGCATTGTAACCTCATAAATCTTCACTGGAATCCCATGGGACAGACCCTTGTCTTTTATCTGCCTTAGGGGGAATTGTGACATCATAACTCTGCACAGGTCACCCTGGTGAAAGAACATTGTCTGTGATCTACCTAAGGGGACATTGTGACATCATAACTCTGCACTGGTCACCCAGGTGGAAGACCCTTGTCTGTGATCTGCCAAAGGGGGCATTCTGACATAATAACTCTGCACTGGTCACCCAGGGGACAGGCCATTGTCTGTGATCTAAGGGGTATTGTGACATGAAAACTCTGCACTGTTCACTCAGGTGACAGGCCCTTGTCTGTGATCTGCCTAAGGGAGCATTGTGACATCATAACTATGCACTGGTCACCCAGGTGACAGACCTTTTTCTGTGATCTCCCTAACGGGTCATTGTGACTTTATAACTCTGCACTGGTCACCTCGGTGACAGAACTTTATCTGTGATCTGCCTAAGGGGGCATTGTGACATCATAAATCTTCACTGGTAACCCAGGTGACAGACCCTTGTCTGTGACCTGCCTAAGGGGGCACTGTGACATGGTAACTCTGCACTGGGCAGCCAGGTGGCAGGCCCTTGCCTTTGATCTGCCTAAGGGGGCATTGTGACATCATATCTCTGCACTGGGCCCACAGGTGACAGGCCCTTATCTGTGATCTGCCTAAGGGGGCATTGTCACATCATAAATATGCACTGGTCACCCAGGTGACAGTCCCTTGTCTGTGATCTGCCTAAGGGGACATTGCAACGTCATTTCTCTGCACTGGTCACCCTGGTGACAAACCTGTCTCTGTGATCTGTTAAAGGGGTCATCGTTATTTCATAACTCTGTGCTGGTCACCCAGGTGACAGAACCTCATCTGTGATCTGCCTAAAGGGGCATTGTGACATCATAAATCTGCACTGGTCACCAAGGTGAGAGACCCTTGTCCCTGATCTGCCTAGGGCGGCATTGTGGCATCCTAACTCTGCACTGGGCACCCAGGTGACAGGCCATTGTCTTTGATCTGTCTAAGGGGGCATTGTGACATCATAACTCTGCACTGGCCTCCCAGGTGACAGGCCCTTGTCTGTGATCTGCCTAAGGGGGTTTTGTGACTTCATAACTCTGCACTGGGCACCCAGGTGACAGACCCTTGTCTGTGATCTGCTTAAAGGGGACTTGTGACATCATAACTCTGCACTGGGCGCCATGGTGACAGGCCCTTGTCTGTGATCTTCCTAAGGCGGCATTGTGACATCATAACTCTGCACTGGTCACCCAGGTGAAAGACCATTGTCTGTGACCTGCCTAAGGCGGCATTGTGACATCATAACTCTGCACTGGTCAGCCAGGTGATAGGCCACTGTCTGTCGTCCCCCTAACGGGGCATTGTGACATCATAACTCTGCACTGATCACCCTGGTGACAGGCCCTTGTCTGTGATCTGCCTAAGGTAGCATTGTGACATCATATATCTGCATTGGTAACCCAACTGACATACCCTTGTCTGTGTTCTGCCTAAGGGGGTATTGTGACATCATAACCCTGAACTGTTCACCCTGGTGACAGACCCTTGACAGTGGTCTGCCTTAGGGGAATTGTGACATCATAAATCTGCACTGGCCACCCAGGTGACAGTCCCTTGTCTGAGATCTCCCAAAAGGGTCATTGTGACATCATAACTCTGCACTGGTCACCCAGGGTACAGGGCCTTTTCTGTGATCTGCCTGCGGGGGCATTGTGACATCATAATTCTGCACTGGTCACCCAGGTGACGGCCCTTATCTGTGATCTGCCTAAGGTGGCATTGTGACATGATAAATCTGCATTGGTAACCCAGGAGATATACCCTTGTCTGTGATCTGCGTAAGGGGGTATTGTGACATCATAACCCTGAACTGTTCACCCTGGTGACAGACCCTTCACAGTGGTCTGCCTTAGGGGCATTGTGACATCATAAATCTGCACTGGCCACCCATGTGACAGTCCCTTGTCTGAGATCTGCCAAAAGGGTCATTGTGACATCATAACTCTTCTCTGGTCACCCAGGGTACAGGCCCTTTTCTGTGATCTCCCTACGGGTGCATTGTGACATCATAATTCTGCACTTGTCACCCAGGTGACGGCCCTTATCTGTGATCTGCCTAAGGCGGCATTGTGAAATCATAAATCTGCATTGGTAACCCAGGAGATATACCCTTGTCTTTGATCTGCCTAAGGGGGTATTGTGACATCATAACTCTGAACTGTTCACCTTGGTGACGGACCCTTGTCTGTGGTCTGCCTTAGAGGCATTGTGACATCATTACACTGCACTGGTCACCCAGGGGAGAGTCCATTGTCTGTGGTCTAAGGGGGCAATGTAACATGATAACTCTGCTCTGGTCACCCAGGTGACAGGCCCTTGTCTGTGATCTGCCTAAGGGGGCATTTTGACATCATAACTCTACACTGGTCACCCAGGTGTTAGGAACTTGTCTGTGATCTGCCTAAGGGGGCATTGTGACATCATAACTCTGCACTGGTCACCCCGGTGACAAAACCTTGCCTGTGATCTGCCTAAGGGGACATTGTGACATCATAACCCTGCACTGGTCACCAAGGTGAGAGACCATTGTCTCTGATCCGCCTAAGGGGGCATTGTGACAACATAACTATGCACCAGTCACCCAGGTGACAGAGCCTTGTCTGTGATCTGCCAAAGCGGGCGTAGTGACATCGTAACTCTGCACTGGTCACCGTGGTGACAGACCCTTGTCTGTGATCTGCCTAAGTGGGCATTGTGACATCATAACTCTGTACTGGGGAACCTGACGACAGGCCCTTGTCTGTGGTCTGTCTAAGGGCGAATTGTGACATCACATCTCTGCACTGGGCACCCAGGTGGCAGGCCCTTGTCTGTGATCTGCCTACGTGGGCATTGTGACATCATAACTCTGCCCTGGGCACCCAGGAGACAGACCCTTGTCTGTGATCTGCCTAAGTGGGTATTGTGACATCATAACACTGCACAAGTCACCAAGGTGAGAGAACATTTTCTGTGATCTGCCTAAGGGTGCATTGTAACATCATAACTCTTCACTGGGCACCCAGGTGACAGACCCTTGACTGTGATCTGCCTAAGGGGGCAATGTGACATCATAAGTCTGCACTGGTCAACCAGGTGAGAGACCGTTGTCTGTGATCTTCCTATGGGGCATTGTGACATCATAACACTGCCCTGGTCACCCATGTGACAGACCCTTGTATTTGATCTGCCTAAGGGGCGTTGTGACATCATAACTCTGCACTGGGCACCCAGGTGACTGACCCTTGTCTTTCATCTGCCAAATGGACATTGTGACGTTATATCCCTGCACTGGGGACCCAGGTGACAGGCGCTTGTCTTTGATCTGCCTAAGGGGGCATTTTGACACCATAACTCGGAACTTGACACCCATGTGACAGACCCTTGTCTGTGATCTCCCTAAGGGGGCATTGTGACATCATAAATCTTCACTGGTAACCCAGGTGACAGACCCTTGTCTTTGATCTCCCTAAGGCAGCATTGTGACATCATAAATCTGAACTGGTCACAAAGGTGACAGGCCCTTGTCTGTGATCTTCCTAAGGGGACATTGTGACATCATAACTCTGCACTGGTCACCCAAGTGACAGTCCCTTGTCTGTGATCTGCCTAAGGGGGCACTGTGACATCATAACTCTGCACTCGTCACCCAGGTGACAGGCTCTTGTCTGTGATCTGCCTAAGGGGGCATTGAGACATCATAACTCTGCACTGGTCCCCCAAATGACTGTACCTTGTCTCTGATCTGCCTAAGGTGGCATTGTGACATCGTAACTCTGCACTGGGCACCCAGGTGACAGGCCCTTGTCAGTGAACTGCTTAAGGGGGCATTGTGACATCATAACTCTGCAATGTTCACCCAGGTGACAGGCCATTGTCTGTGGTCTGCCGAAGGGGGCATTGTGACATCATAACTCTGCACCGGTCAACCAGCTGACAGTCCCTTGTCTGTGATCTGCCTAAGGGGGCACTGTGACATCATAACTCTGCACTGGTCACCGTGGTGAGAGACCCTTGTCTCTGATCCGCCTAAGGGGGCATTGTGACACCTTAAGTATGCACTGGACACCCAGGTGACAGACCCTTGTGTGTGATCTCACTAAGGGGGCATTGTAACACCATAAATCTTCACAGTTACCCAGGTGACAAACCCTTGTCTGTGATCTGTCTATGGGGGCATTGTGACATCATAACTCTGCACTGGTCACCCTTGTGACAGACCCTTGTCTGTGATCTACCTAAGGGGACATTGTGACATCATAACTCTTCACTGGATACCCGGGTGAAAGACCCTTGTCTGTGATCTGCCTAAGGGGGCATTGTGACATCATAACTCCGCACTGGTCACCCAGGTGACAGGCCCTTGTCTGAGATCTGCCTAAGGCGGCATTGTGACATCATAACTCTCCACTGGTCACCCAGCTGACAGGTCCTTGTCTGTGATCTGCCTAAGGGGGCATTGTGACATCGTAACTCTGCACTGGGCACCCAGGGGACTTTCCCTTGTCTGTGATCTGCCTAAGGGGGCATTGTTACATCATAACTTTTCAGTGGTCATCCAGGTGACAGGCCCTTGACTGTGATCTGCTTAAGGGGGCATTGTGACATCGCAACTCTGCACTGGGCACCCAGATGACAGCCCCTTGACTTTGTTCTGCCTAAGGGGGCATTGTGACCTCATACCTCTGCACTGTGCACCCAGGTGACAGGCTGCTGTCTCTGATCTGCATAAGGGGGCATTGTGATATCATAACTCTGCACTGGTCACCCTGGTGACAGACCCTTCTCTGTGATAGGCCTAAAGGAACATTGTGACATCATAACTCTGCACTGGTGACCCAGGTGAAAGAACCTTTTCTGTAATCTGCCTAAGGTGGCATAGTGACATCATAACTCTGCACTGGTCACCCAGGGGAGAGGCCCTTGTCTGTTATCTAATGGGTATTGTGACAGGATAACTGTGCACTGCTCACCCAGTTGACAGGGCCTTGTCTGTGAT
Source organism: Gorilla gorilla gorilla (assembly GCF_029281585.2). Lineage (NCBI taxonomy): Eukaryota > Metazoa > Chordata > Mammalia > Primates > Hominidae > Gorilla > Gorilla gorilla. Next base: position 5,199,627 of record NC_073240.2, read on the forward strand.
CTGCCTTAGGCGGCATTGTGACATCATAACTATGCACTGGTCACCCAGGTGACAGACCTTTTTCTGTGATCTCCTTAAGGGGTCATTGTGACATCATAACTCTGCACTGGTCACCCCGGTGACAGAACTTTATCTGTGATCTGCTAAGGGGGCATTGTGACATCACAGCTCTGCACTGGTCACCAATATGAGAGACACTTGTCTCTGATCAGCCTAAGGGGCATTGTGACAACATAACTATGAACTAGTTACCCAGGCGACAGACCGTTGTCTGCGATCTGCCTAAGGTGGCATTGTGACATCATAACTGCACTGGTCACCGTGGTGAGAGACCATTGTCTCTGATCCGCCTAAGGGGGCATTGTGGCACCATAAGTATGCACTGGACACCCAGGTGACAGACCGTTGTCTGTGATCTCCCAAAGGGGGCATTGTAACCTCATAAATCTTCACTGGAATCCCATGGGACAGACCCTTGTCTTTTATCTGCCTTAGGGGGAATTGTGACATCATAACTCTGCACAGGTCACCCTGGTGAAAGAACATTGTCTGTGATCTACCTAAGGGGACATTGTGACATCATAACTCTGCACTGGTCACCCAGGTGGAAGACCCTTGTCTGTGATCTGCCAAAGGGGGCATTCTGACATAATAACTCTGCACTGGTCACCCAGGGGACAGGCCATTGTCTGTGATCTAAGGGGTATTGTGACATGAAAACTCTGCACTGTTCACTCAGGTGACAGGCCCTTGTCTGTGATCTGCCTAAGGGAGCATTGTGACATCATAACTATGCACTGGTCACCCAGGTGACAGACCTTTTTCTGTGATCTCCCTAACGGGTCATTGTGACTTTATAACTCTGCACTGGTCACCTCGGTGACAGAACTTTATCTGTGATCTGCCTAAGGGGGCATTGTGACATCATAAATCTTCACTGGTAACCCAGGTGACAGACCCTTGTCTGTGACCTGCCTAAGGGGGCATTGTGACATGGTAACTCTGCACTGGGCAGCCAGGTGGCAGGCCCTTGCCTTTGATCTGCCTAAGGGGGCATTGTGACATCATATCTCTGCACTGGGCCCACAGGTGACAGGCCCTTATCTGTGATCTGCCTAAGGGGGCATTGTCACATCATAAATATGCACTGGTCACCCAGGTGACAGTCCCTTGTCTGTGATCTGCCTAAGGGGACATTGCAACGTCATTTCTCTGCACTGGTCACCCTGGTGACAAACCTGTCTCTGTGATCTGTTAAAGGGGTCATCGTTACTTCATAACTCTGTGCTGGTCACCCAGGTGACAGAACCTCATCTGTGATCTGCCTAAAGGGGCATTGTGACATCATAAATCTGCACTGGTCACCAAGGTGAGAGACCCTTGTCCCTGATCTGCCTAGGGCGGCATTGTGGCATCCTAACTCTGCACTGGGCACCCAGGTGACAGGCCATTGTCTTTGATCTGTCTAAGGGGGCATTGTGACATCATAACTCTGCACTGGCCTCCCAGGTGACAGGCCCTTGTCTGTGATCTGCCTAAGGGGGTTTTGTGACTTCATAACTCTGCACTGGGCACCCAGGTGACAGACCCTTGTCTGTGATCTGCTTAAAGGGGACTTGTGACATCATAACTCTGCACTGGGCGCCATGGTGACAGGCCCTTGTCTGTGATCTTCCTAAGGCGGCATTGTGACATCATAACTCTGCACTGGTCAGCCGGGTGATAGGCCACTGTCTGTCGTCCCCCTAACGGGGCATTGTGACATCATAACTCTGCACTGATCACCCTGGTGACAGGCCCTTGTCTGTGATCTGCCTAAGGTAGCATTGTGACATCATATATCTGCATTGGTAACCCAACTGACATACCCTTGTCTGTGATCTGCCTAAGGGGGTATTGTGACATCATAACCCTGAACTGTTCACCCTGGTGACAGACCCTTGACAGTGGTCTGCCTTAGGGGAATTGTGACATCATAAATCTGCACTGGCCACCCAGGTGACAGTCCCTTGTCTGAGATCTCCCAAAAGGGTCATTGTGACATCATAACTCTGCACTGGTCACCCAGGGTACAGGGCCTTTTCTGTGATCTGCCTGCGGGGGCATTGTGACATCATAATTCTGCACTGGTCACCCAGGTGATGGCCCTTATCTGTGATCTGCCTAAGGTGGCATTGTGACATGATAAATCTGCATTGGTAACCCAGGAGATATACCCTTGTCTGTGATCTGCGTAAGGGGGTATTGTGACATCATAACCCTGAACTGTTCACCCTGGTGACAGACCCTTCACAGTGGTCTGCCTTAGGGGCATTGTGACATCATAAATCTGCACTGGCCACCCATGTGACAGTCCCTTGTCTGAGATCTGCCAAAAGGGTCATTGTGACATCATAACTCTGCTCTGGTCACCCAGGGTACAGGCCCTTTTCTGTGATCTCCCTACGGGTGCATTGTGACATCATAATTCTGCACTTGTCACCCAGGTGACGGCCCTTATCTGTGATCTGCCTAAGGCGGCATTGTGAAATCATAAATCTGCATTGGTAACCCAGGAGATATACCCTTGTCTTTGATCTGCCTAAGGGGATATTGTGACATCATAACTCTGAACTGTTCACCTTGGTGACGGACCCTTGTCTGTGGTCTGCCTTAGAGGCATTGTGACATCATTACACTGCACTGGTCACCCAGGGGAGAGTCCATTGTCTGTGATCTAAGGGGGCAATGTAACATGATATCTCTGCTCTGGTCACCCAGGTGACAGGCCCTTGTCTGTGATCTGCCTAAGGGGGCATTTTGACATCATAACTCTACACTGGTCACCCAGGTGTTAGGAACTTGTCTGTGATCTGCCTAAGGGGGCATTGTGACATCATAACTCTGCACTGGTCACCCCGGTGACAAAACCTTGCCTGTGATCTGCCTAAGGGGACATTGTGACATCATAACCCTGCACTGGTCACCAAGGTGAGAGACCATTGTCTCTGATCCGCCTAAGGGGGCATTGTGACAACATAACTATGCACCAGTCACCCAGGTGACAGAGCCTTGTCTGTGATCTGCCAAAGCGGGCGTAGTGACATCGTAACTCTGCACTGGTCACCGTGGTGACAGACCCTTGTCTGTGATCTGCCTAAGTGGGCATTGTGACATCATAACTCTGTACTGGGGAACCTGACGACAGGCCCTTGTCTGTGGTCTGTCTAAGGGCGAATTGTGACATCACATCTCTGCACTGGGCACCCAGGTGGCAGGCCCTTGTCTGTTATCTGCCTAAGTGGGCATTGTGACATCATAACTCTGCCCTGGGCACCCAGGAGACAGACCCTTGTCTGTGATCTGCCTAAGTGGGTATTGTGACATCATAACACTGCACAAGTCACCAAGGTGAGAGAACATTTTCTGTGATCTGCCTAAGGGTGCATTGTAACATCATAACTCTTCACTGGGCACCCAGGTGACAGACCCTTGACTGTGATCTGCCTAAGGGGGCAATGTGACATCATAAGTCTGCACTGGTCAACCAGGTGAGAGACCGTTGTCTGTGATCTTCCTATGGGGCATTGTGACATCATAACACTGCCCTGGTCACCCATGTGACAGACCCTTGTATTTGATCTGCCTAAGGGGCGTTGTGACATCATAACTCTGCACTGGGCACCCAGGTGACTGACCCTTGTCTTTCATCTGCCAAATGGACATTGTGACGTTATATCCCTGCACTGGGGACGCAGGTGACAGGCGCTTGTCTTTGATCTGCCTAAGGGGGCATTTTGACACCATAACTCGGAACTTGACACCCATGTGACAGACCCTTGTCTGTGATCTCCCTAAGGGGGCATTGTGACATCATAAATCTTCACTGGTAACCCAGGTGACAGACCCTTGTCTTTGATCTCCCTAAGGCAGCATTGTGACATCATAAATCTGAACTGGTCACACAGGTGACAGGCCCTTGTCTGTGATCTTCCTAAGGGGACATTGTGACATCATAACTCTGCACTGGTCACCCAAGTGACAGTCCCTTGTCTGTGATCTGCCTAAGGGGGCACTGTGACATCATAACTCTGCACTCGTCACCCAGGTGACAGGCTCTTGTCTGTGATCTGCCTAAGGGGGCATTGAGACATCATAACTCTGCACTGGTCCCCCAAGTGACTGTACCTTGTCTCTGATCTGCCTAAGGTGGCATTGTGACATCGTAACTCTGCACTGGGCACCCAGGTGACAGGCCCTTGTCAGTGAACTGCTTAAGGGGGCATTGTGACATCATAACTCTGCAATGTTCACCCAGGTGACAGGCCCTTGTCTGTGGTCTGCCGAAGGGGGCATTGTGACATCATAACTCTGCACCGGTCAACCAGCTGACAGTCCCTTGTCTGTGATCTGCCTAAGGGGACACTGTGACATCATAACTCTGCACTGGTCACCGTGGTGAGAGACCCTTGTCTCTGATCCGCCTAAGGGGGCATTGTGACACCTTAAGTATGCACTGGACACCCAGGTGACAGACCCTTGTGTGTGATCTCACTAAGGGGGCATTGTAACACCATAAATCTTCACAGTTACCCAGGTGACAAACCCTTGTCTGTGATCTGTCTATGGGGGCATTGTGACATCATAACTCTGCACTGGTCACCCTTGTGACAGACCCTTGTCTGTGATCTACCTAAGGGGACATTGTGACATCATAACTCTTCACTGGATACCCGGGTGAAAGACCCTTGTCTGTGATCTGCCTAAGGGGGCATTGTGACATCATAACTCCGCACTGGTCACCCAGGTGACAGGCCCTTGTCTGAGATCTGCCTAAGGCGGCATTGTGACATCATAACTCTCCACTGGTCACCCAGCTGACAGGTCCTTGTCTGTGATCTGCCTAAGGGGGCATTGTGACATCATAACTCTGCACTGGGCACCCAGGGGACTTTCCCTTGTCTGTGATCTGCCTAAGGGGGCATTGTTACATCATAACTTTTCAGTGGTCATCCAGGTGATAGGCCCTTGACTGTGATCTGCTTAAGGGGGCATTGTGACATCGCAACTCTGCACTGGGCACCCAGATGACAGCCCCTTGACTTTGTTCTGCCTAAGGGGGCATTGTGACCTCATAACTCTGCACTGTGCACCCAGGTGACAGGCTGCTGTCTCTGATCTGCATAAGGGGGCATTGTGATATCATAACTCTGCACTGGTCACCCTGGTGACAGACCCTTCTCTGTGATCGGCCTAAAGGAACATTGTGACATCATAACTCTGCACTGGTGACCCAGGTGAAAGAACCTTTTCTGTAATCTGCCTAAGGTGGCATAGTGACATCATAACTCTGCACTGGTCACCCAGGGGAGAGGCCCTTGTCTGTTATCTAATGGGTATTTTGACAGGATAATTCTGCACTGCTCACCCAGTTGACAGGGCCTTGTCTGTGATCTGCCTTAGGCGGCATTGTGACATCATAACTATGCACTGGTCACCCAGGTGACAGACCTTTTTCTGTGATCTCCTTAAGGGGTCATTGTGACATCATAACTCTGCACTGGTCACCCCGGTGACAGAACTTTATCTGTGATCTGCTAAGGGGGCATTGTGACATCACAACTCTGCACTGGTCACCAATATGAGAGACACTTGTCTCTGATCAGCCTAAGGGGCATTGTGACAACATAACTATGAACTAGTTACCCAGGCGACAGACCGTTGTCTGCGATCTGCCTAAGGTGGCATTGTGACATCATAACTGCACTGGTCACCGTGGTGAGAGACCATTGTCTCTGATCCGCCTAAGGGGGCATTGTGGCACCATAAGTATGCACTGGACACCCAGGTGACAGACCGTTGTCTGTGATCTCCCAAAGGGGGCATTGTAACCTCATAAATCTTCACTGGAATCCCATGGGACAGACCCTTGTCTTTTATCTGCCTTAGGGGGAATTGTGACATCATAACTCTGCACAGGTCACCCTGGTGAAAGAACATTGTCTGTGATCTACCTAAGGGGACATTGTGACATCATAACTCTGCACTGGTCACCCAGGTGGAAGACCCTTGTCTGTGATCTGCCAAAGGGGGCATTCTGACATAATAACTCTGCACTGGTCACCCAGGGGACAGGCCATTGTCTGTGATCTAAGGGGTATTGTGACATGAAAACTCTGCACTGTTCACTCAGGTGACAGGCCCTTGTCTGTGATCTGCCTAAGGGAGCATTGTGACATCATAACTATGCACTGGACACCCAGGTGACAGACCTTTTTCTGTGATCTCCCTAACGGGTCATTGTGACTTTATAACTCTGCACTGGTCACCTCGGTGACAGAACTTTATCTGTGATCTGCCTAAGGGGGCATTGTGACATCATAAATCTTCACTGGTAACCCAGGTGACAGACCCTTGTCTGTGACCTGCCTAAGGGGGCACTGTGACATGGTAACTCTGCACTGGGCAGCCAGGTGGCAGGCCCTTGCCTTTGATCTGCCTAAGGGGGCATTGTGACATCATATCTCTGCACTGGGCCCACAGGTGACAGGCCCTTATCTGTGATCTGCCTAAGGGGGCATTGTCACATCATAAATATGCACTGGTCACCCAGGTGACAGTCCCTTGTCTGTGATCTGCCTAAGGGGACATTGCAACGTCATTTCTCTGCACTGGTCACCCTGGTGACAAACCTGTCTCTGTGATCTGTTAAAGGGGTCATCGTTACTTCATAACTCTGTGCTGGTCACCCAGGTGACAGAACCTCATCTGTGATCTGCCTAAAGGGGCATTGTGACATCATAAATCTGCACTGGTCACCAAGGTGAGAGACCCTTGTCCCTGATCTGCCTAGGGCGGCATTGTGGCATCCTAACTCTGCACTGGGCACCCTGGTGACAGGCCATTGTCTTTGATCTGTCTAAGGGGGCATTGTGACATCATAACTCTGCACTGGCCCCCCAGGTGACAGGCCCTTGTCTGTGATCTGCCTAAGGGGGTTTTGTGACTTCATAACTCTGCACTGGGCACCCAGGTGACAGACCCTTGTCTGTGATCTGCTTAAAGGGGACTTGTGACATCATAACTCTGCACTGGGCGCCATGGTGACAGGCCCTTGTCTGTGATCTTCCTAAGGGGGCATTGTGACATCATAACTCTGCACTGGTCACCCAGGTGAAAGACCATTGTCTGTGACCTGCCTAAGGCGGCATTGTGACATCATAACTCTGCACTGGTCAGCCAGGTGATAGGCCACTGTCTGTCGTCCCCCTAACGGGGCATTGTGACATCATAACTCTGCACTGATCACCCTGGTGACAGGCCCTTGTCTGTGATCTGCCTAAGGTAGCATTGTGACATCATATATCTGCATTGGTAACCCAACTGACATACCCTTGTCTGTGTTCTGCCTAAGGGGGTATTGTGACATCATAACCCTGAACTGTTCACCCTGGTGACAGACCCTTGACAGTGGTCCGCCTTAGGGGAATTGTGACATCATAAATCTGCACTGGCCACCCAGGTGACAGTCCCTTGTCTGAGATCTCCCAAAAGGGTCATTGTGACATCATAACTCTGCACTGGTCACCCAGGGTACAGGGCCTTTTCTGTGATCTGCCTGCGGGGGCATTGTGACATCATAATTCTGCACTTATCTGTGATCTGCCTAAGGTGGCATTGTGACATGATAAATCTGCATTGGTAACCCAGGAGATATACCCTTGTCTGTGATCTGCGTAAGGGGGTATTGTGACATCATAACCCTGAACTGTTCACCCTGGTGACAGACCCTTCACAGTGGTCTGCCTTAGGGGCATTGTGACATCATAAATCTGCACTGGCCACCCATGTGACAGTCCCTTGTCTGAGATCTGCCAAAAGGGTCATTGTGACATCATAACTCTGCTCTGGTCACCCAGGGTACAGGCCCTTTTCTGTGATCTCCCTACGGGTGCATTGTGACATCATAATTCTGCACTTGTCACCCAGGTGACGGCCCTTATCTGTGATCTGCCTAAGGCGGCATTGTGAAATCATAAATCTGCATTGGTAACCCAGGAGATATACCCTTGTCTTTGATCTGCCTAAGGGGATATTGTGACATCATAACTCTGAACTGTTCACCTTGGTGACGGACCCTTGTCTGTGGTCTGCCTTAGAGGCATTGTGACATCATTACACTGCACTGGTCACCCAGGGGAGAGTCCATTGTCTGTGATCTAAGTGGGCAATGTAACATGATATCTCTGCTCTGGTCACCCAGGTGACAGGCCCTTGTCTGTGATCTGCCTAAGGGGGCATTTTGACATCATAACTCTACACTGGTGACCCAGGTGTTAGGAACTTGTCTGTGATCTGCCTAAGGGGGCATTGTGACATCATAACTCTGCACTGGTCACCCCGGTGACAAAACCTTGCCTGTGATCTGCCTAAGGGGACATTGTGACATCATAACCCTGCACTGGTCACCAAGGTGAGAGACCATTGTCTCTGATCCGCCTAAGGGGGCATTGTGACAACATAACTATGCACCAGTCACCCAGGTGACAGAGCCTTGTCTGTGATCTGCCAAAGCGGGCGTAGTGACATCGTAACTCTGCACTGGTCACCGTGGTGACAGACCCTTTTCTGTGATCTGCCTAAGTGGGCATTGTGACATCATAACTCTGTACTGGGGAACCTGACGACAGGCCCTTGTCTGTGGTCTGTCTAAGGGCGAATTGTGACATCACATCTCTGCACTGGGCACCCAGGTGGCAGGCCCTTGTCTGTTATCTGCCTAAGTGGGCATTGTGACATCATAACTCTGCCCTGGGCACCCAGGAGACAGACCCTTGTCTGTGATCTGCCTAAGTGGGTATTGTGACATCATAACACTGCACAAGTCACCAAGGTGAGAGAACATTTTCTGTGATCTGCCTAAGGGTGCATTGTAACATCATAACTCTTCACTGGGCACCCAGGTGACAGACCCTTGACTGTGATCTGCCTAAGGGGGCAATGTGACATCATAAGTCTGCACTGGTCAACCAGGTGAGAGACCGTTGTCTGTGATCTTCCTATGGGGCATTGTGACATCATAACACTGCCCTGGTCACCCATGTGACAGACCCTTGTATTTGATCTGCCTAAGGGGCGTTGTGACATCATAACTCTGCACTGGGCACCCAGGTGACTGACCCTTGTCTTTCATCTGCCAAATGGACATTGTGACGTTATATCCCTGCACTGGGGACGCAGGTGACAGGCGCTTGTCTTTGATCTGCCTAAGGGGGCATTTTGACACCATAACTCGGAACTTGACACCCATGTGACAGACCCTTGTCTGTGATCTCCCTAAGGGGGCATTGTGACATCATAAATCTTCACTGGTAACCCAGGTGACAGACCCTTGTCTTTGATCTCCCTAAGGCAGCATTGTGACATCATAAATCTGAACTGGTCACACAGGTGACAGGCCCTTGTCTGTGATCTTCCTAAGGGGACATTGTGACATCATAACTCTGCACTGGTCACCCAAGTGACAGTCCCTTGTCTGTGATCTGCCTAAGGGGGCACTGTGACATCATAACTCTGCACTCGTCACCCAGGTGACAGGCTCTTGTCTGTGATCTGCCTAAGGGGGCATTGAGACATCATAACTCTGCACTGGTCCCCCAAGTGACTGTACCTTGTCTCTGATCTGCCTAAGGTGGCATTGTGACATCGTAACTCTGCACTGGGCACCCAGGTGACAGGCCCTTGTCAGTGAACTGCTTAAGGGGGCATTGTGACATCATAACTCTGCAATGTTCACCCAGGTGACAGGCCCTTGTCTGTGGTCTGCCGAAGGGGGCATTGTGACATCATAACTCTGCACCGGTCAACCAGCTGACAGTCCCTTGTCTGTGATCTGCCTAAGGGGACACTGTGACATCATAACTCTGCACTGGTCACCGTGGTGAGAGACCCTTGTCTCTGATCCGCCTAAGGGGGCATTGTGACACCTTAAGTATGCACTGGACACCCAGGTGACAGACCCTTGTGTGTGATCTCACTAAGGGGGCATTGTAACACCATAAATCTTCACAGTTACCCAGGTGACAAACCCTTGTCTGTGATCTGTCTATGGGGGCATTGTGACATCATAACTCTGCACTGGTCACCCTTGTGACAGACCCTTGTCTGTGATCTACCTAAGGGGACATTGTGACATCATAACTCTTCACTGGATACCCGGGTGAAAGACCCTTGTCTGTGATCTGCCTAAGGGGGCATTGTGACATCATAACTCCGCACTGGTCACCCAGGTGACAGGCCCTTGTCTGAGATCTGCCTAAGGCGGCATTGTGACATCATAACTCTCCACTGGTCACCCAGCTGACAGGTCCTTGTCTGTGATCTGCCTAAGGGGGCATTGTGACATCATAACTCTGCACTGGGCACCCAGGGGACTTTCCCTTGTCTGTGATCTGCCTAAGGGGGCATTGTTACATCATAACTTTTCAGTGGTCATCCAGGTGATAGGCCCTTGACTGTGATCTGCTTAAGGGGGCATTGTGACATCGCAACTCTGCACTGGGCACCCAGATGACAGCCCCTTGACTTTGTTCTGCCTAAGGGGGCATTGTGACCTCATAACTCTGCACTGTGCACCCAGGTGACAGGCTGCTGTCTCTGATCTGCATAAGGGGGCATTGTGATATCATAACTCTGCACTGGTCACCCTGGTGACAGACCCTTCTCTGTGATCGGCCTAAAGGAACATTGTGACATCATAACTCTGCACTGGTGACCCAGGTGAAAGAACCTTTTCTGTAATCTGCCTAAGGTGGCATAGTGACATCATAACTCTGCACTGGTCACCCAGGGGAGAGGCCCTTGTCTGTTATCTAATGGGTATTTTGACAGGATAATTCTGCACTGCTCACCCAGTTGACAGGGCCTTGTCTGTGATCTGCCTTAGGCGGCATTGTGACATCATAACTATGCACTGGTCACCCAGGTGACAGACCTTTTTCTGTGATCTCCTTAAGGGGTCATTGTGACATCATAACTCTGCACTGGTCACCCCGGTGACAGAACTTTATCTGTGATCTGCTAAGGGGGCATTGTGACATCACAACTCTGCACTGGTCACCAATATGAGAGACACTTGTCTCTGATCAGCCTAAGGGGCATTGTGACAACATAACTATGAACTAGTTACCCAGGCGACAGACCGTTGTCTGCGATCTGCCTAAGGTGGCATTGTGACATCATAACTGCACTGGTCACCGTGGTGAGAGACCATTGTCTCTGATCCGCCTAAGGGGGCATTGTGGCACCATAAGTATGCACTGGACACCCAGGTGACAGACCGTTGTCTGTGATCTCCCAAAGGGGGCATTGTAACCTCATAAATCTTCACTGGAATCCCATGGGACAGACCCTTGTCTTTTATCTGCCTTAGGGGGAATTGTGACATCATAACTCTGCACAGGTCACCCTGGTGAAAGAACATTGTCTGTGATCTACCTAAGGGGACATTGTGACATCATAACTCTGCACTGGTCACCCAGGTGGAAGACCCTTGTCTGTGATCTGCCAAAGGGGGCATTCTGACATAATAACTCTGCACTGGTCACCCAGGGGACAGGCCATTGTCTGTGATCTAAGGGGTATTGTGACATGAAAACTCTGCACTGTTCACTCAGGTGACAGGCCCTTGTCTGTGATCTGCCTAAGGGAGCATTGTGACATCATAACTATGCACTGGACACCCAGGTGACAGACCTTTTTCTGTGATCTCCCTAACGGGTCATTGTGACTTTATAACTCTGCACTGGTCACCTCGGTGACAGAACTTTATCTGTGATCTGCCTAAGGGGGCATTGTGACATCATAAATCTTCACTGGTAACCCAGGTGACAGACCCTTGTCTGTGACCTGCCTAAGGGGGCACTGTGACATGGTAACTCTGCACTGGGCAGCCAGGTGGCAGGCCCTTGCCTTTGATCTGCCTAAGGGGGCATTGTGACATCATATCTCTGCACTGGGCCCACAGGTGACAGGCCCTTATCTGTGATCTGCCTAAGGGGGCATTGTCACATCATAAATATGCACTGGTCACCCAGGTGACAGTCCCTTGTCTGTGATCTGCCTAAGGGGACATTGCAACGTCATTTCTCTGCACTGGTCACCCTGGTGACAAACCTGTCTCTGTGATCTGTTAAAGGGGTCATCGTTACTTCATAACTCTGTGCTGGTCACCCAGGTGACAGAACCTCATCTGTGATCTGCCTAAAGGGGCATTGTGACATCATAAATCTGCACTGGTCACCAAGGTGAGAGACCCTTGTCCCTGATCTGCCTAGGGCGGCATTGTGGCATCCTAACTCTGCACTGGGCACCCTGGTGACAGGCCATTGTCTTTGATCCGTCTAAGGGGGCATTGTGACATCATAACTCTGCACTGGCCCCCCAGGTGACAGGCCCTTGTCTGTGATCTGCCTAAGGGGGTTTTGTGACTTCATAACTCTGCACTGGGCACCCAGGTGACAGACCCTTGTCTGTGATCTGCTTAAAGGGGACTTGTGACATCATAACTCTGCACTGGGCGCCATGGTGACAGGCCCTTGTCTGTGATCTTCCTAAGGGGGCATTGTGACATCATAACTCTGCACTGGTCACCCAGGTGAAAGACCATTGTCTGTGACCTGCCTAAGGCGGCATTGTGACATCATAACTCTGCACTGGTCAGCCAGGTGATAGGCCACTGTCTGTCGTCCCCCTAACGGGGCATTGTGACATCATAACTCTGCACTGATCACCCTGGTGACAGGCCCTTGTCTGTGATCTGCCTAAGGTAGCATTGTGACATCATATATCTGCATTGGTAACCCAACTGACATACCCTTGTCTGTGTTCTGCCTAAGGGGGTATTGTGACATCATAACCCTGAACTGTTCACCCTGGTGACAGACCCTTGACAGTGGTCTGCCTTAGGGGAATTGTGACATCATAAATCTGCACTGGCCACCCAGGTGACAGTCCCTTGTCTGAGATCTCCCAAAAGGGTCATTGTGACATCATAACTCTGCACTGGTCACCCAGGGTACAGGGCCTTTTCTGTGATCTGCCTGCGGGGGCATTGTGACATCATAATTCTGCACTTATCTGTGATCTGCCTAAGGTGGCATTGTGACATGATAAATCTGCATTGGTAACCCAGGAGATATACCCTTGTCTGTGATCTGCGTAAGGGGGTATTGTGACATCATAACCCTGAACTGTTCACCCTGGTGACAGACCCTTCACAGTGGTCTGCCTTAGGGGCATTGTGACATCATAAATCTGCACTGGCCACCCATGTGACAGTCCCTTGTCTGAGATCTGCCAAAAGGGTCATTGTGACATCATAACTCTGCTCTGGTCACCCAGGGTACAGGCCCTTTTCTGTGATCTCCCTACGGGTGCATTGTGACATCATAATTCTGCACTTGTCACCCAGGTGACGGCCCTTATCTGTGATCTGCCTAAGGCGGCATTGTGAAATCATAAATCTGCATTGGTAACCCAGGAGATATACCCTTGTCTTTGATCTGCCTAAGGGGATATTGTGACATCATAACTCTGAACTGTTCACCTTGGTGACGGACCCTTGTCTGTGGTCTGCCTTAGAGGCATTGTGACATCATTACACTGCACTGGTCACCCAGGGGAGAGTCCATTGTCTGTGATCTAAGGGGGCAATGTAACATGATATCTCTGCTCTGGTCACCCAGGTGACAGGCCCTTGTCTGTGATCTGCCTAAGGGGGCATTTTGACATCATAACTCTACACTGGTCACCCAGGTGTTAGGAACTTGTCTGTGATCTGCCTAAGGGGGCATTGTGACATCATAACTCTGCACTGGTCACCCCGGTGACAAAACCTTGCCTGTGATCTGCCTAAGGGGACATTGTGACATCATAACCCTGCACTGGTCACCAAGGTGAGAGACCATTGTCTCTGATCCGCCTAAGGGGGCATTGTGACAACATAACTATGCACCAGTCACCCAGGTGACAGAGCCTTGTCTGTGATCTGCCAAAGCGGGCGTAGTGACATCGTAACTCTGCACTGGTCACCGTGGTGACAGACCCTTGTCTGTGATCTGCCTAAGTGGGCATTGTGACATCATAACTCTGTACTGGGGAACCTGACGACAGGCCCTTGTCTGTGGTCTGTCTAAGGGCGAATTGTGACATCACATCTCTGCACTGGGCACCCAGGTGGCAGGCCCTTGTCTGTGATCTGCCTAAGTGGGCATTGTGACATCATAACTCTGCCCTGGGCACCCAGGAGACAGACCCTTGTCTGTGATCTGCCTAAGTGGGTATTGTGACATCATAACACTGCACAAGTCACCAAGGTGAGAGAACATTTTCTGTGATCTGCCTAAGGGTGCATTGTAACATCATAACTCTTCACTGGGCACCCAGGTGACAGACCCTTGACTGTGATCTGCCTAAGGGGGCAATGTGACATCATAAGTCTGCACTGGTCAACCAGGTGAGAAACCGTTGTCTGTGATCTTCCTATGGGGCATTGTGACATCATAACACTGCCCTGGTCACCCATGTGACAGACCCTTGTATTTGATCTGCCTAAGGGGCGTTGTGACATCATAACTCTGCACTGGGCACCCAGGTGACTGACCCTTGTCTTTCATCTGCCAAATGGACATTGTGACGTTATATCCCTGCACTGGGGACGCAGGTGACAGGCGCTTGTCTTTGATCTGCCTAAGGGGGCATTTTGACACCATAACTCGGAACTTGACACCCATGTGACAGACCCTTGTCTGTGATCTCCCTAAGGGGGCATTGTGACATCATAAATCTTCACTGGTAACCCAGGTGACAGACCCTTGTCTTTGATCTCCCTAAGGCAGCATTGTGACATCATAAATCTGAACTGGTCACACAGGTGACAGGCCCTTGTCTGTGATCTTCCTAAGGGGACATTGTGACATCATAACTCTGCACTGGTCACCCAAGTGACAGTCCCTTGTCTGTGATCTGCCTAAGGGGGCACTGTGACATCATAACTCTGCACTCGTCACCCAGGTGACAGGCTCTTGTCTGTGATCTGCCTAAGGGGGCATTGAGACATCATAACTCTGCACTGGTCCCCCAAGTGACTGTACCTTGTCTCTGATCTGCCTAAGGTGGCATTGTGACATCGTAACTCTGCACTGGGCACCCAGGTGACAGGCCCTTGTCAGTGAACTGCTTAAGGGGGCATTGTGACATCATAACTCTGCAATGTTCACCCAGGTGACAGGCCCTTGTCTGTGGTCTGCCGAAGGGGGCATTGTGACATCATAACTCTGCACCGGTCAACCAGCTGACAGTCCCTTGTCTGTGATCTGCCTAAGGGGACACTGTGACATCATAACTCTGCACTGGTCACCGTGGTGAGAGACCCTTGTCTCTGATCCGCCTAAGGGGGCATTGTGACACCTTAAGTATGCACTGGACACCCAGGTGACAGACCCTTGTGTGTGATCTCACTAAGGGGGCATTGTAACACCATAAATCTTCACAGTTACCCAGGTGACAAACCCTTGTCTGTGATCTGTCTATGGGGGCATTGTGACATCATAACTCTGCACTGGTCACCCTTGTGACAGACCCTTGTCTGTGATCTACCTAAGGGGACATTGTGACATCATAACTCTTCACTGGATACCCGGGTGAAAGACCCTTGTCTGTGATCTGCCTAAGGGGGCATTGTGACATCATAACTCCGCACTGGTCACCCAGGTGACAGGCCCTTGTCTGAGATCTGCCTAAGGCGGCATTGTGACATCATAACTCTCCACTGGTCACCCAGCTGACAGGTCCTTGTCTGTGATCTGCCTAAGGGGGCATTGTGACATCATAACTCTGCACTGGGCACCCAGGGGACTTTCCCTTGTCTGTGATCTGCCTAAGGGGGCATTGTTACATCATAACTTTTCAGTGGTCATCCAGGTGATAGGCCCTTGACTGTGATCTGCTTAAGGGGGCATTGTGACATCGCAACTCTGCACTGGGCACCCAGATGACAGCCCCTTGACTTTGTTCTGCCTAAGGGGGCATTGTGACCTCATAACTCTGCACTGTGCACCCAGGTGACAGGCTGCTGTCTCTGATCTGCATAAGGGGGCATTGTGATATCATAACTCTGCACTGGTCACCCTGGTGACAGACCCTTCTCTGTGATCGGCCTAAAGGAACATTGTGACATCATAACTCTGCACTGGTGACCCAGGTGAAAGAACCTTTTCTGTAATCTGCCTAAGGTGGCATAGTGACATCATAACTCTGCACTGGTCACCCAGGGGAGAGGCCCTTGTCTGTTATCTAATGGGTATTTTGACAGGATAATTCTGCACTGCTCACCCAGTTGACAGGGCCTTGTCTGTGATCTGCCTTAGGCGGCATTGTGACATCATAACTATGCACTGGTCACCCAGGTGACAGACCTTTTTCTGTGATCTCCTTAAGGGGTCATTGTGACATCATAACTCTGCACTGGTCACCCCGGTGACAGAACTTTATCTGTGATCTGCTAAGGGGGCATTGTGACATCACAACTCTGCACTGGTCACCAATATGAGAGACACTTGTCTCTGATCAGCCTAAGGGGCATTGTGACAACATAACTATGAACTAGTTACCCAGGCGACAGACCGTTGTCTGCGATCTGCCTAAGGTGGCATTGTGACATCATAACTGCACTGGTCACCGTGGTGAGAGACCATTGTCTCTGATCCGCCTAAGGGGGCATTGTGGCACCATAAGTATGCACTGGACACCCAGGTGACAGACCGTTGTCTGTGATCTCCCAAAGGGGGCATTGTAACCTCATAAATCTTCACTGGAATCCCATGGGACAGACCCTTGTCTTTTATCTGCCTTAGGGGGAATTGTGACATCATAACTCTGCACAGGTCACCCTGGTGAAAGAACATTGTCTGTGATCTACCTAAGGGGACATTGTGACATCATAACTCTGCACTGGTCACCCATGTGGAAGACCCTTGTCTGTGATCTGCCAAAGGGGGCATTCTGACATAATAACTCTGCACTGGTCACCCAGGGGACAGGCCATTGTCTGTGATCTAAGGGGTATTGTGACATGAAAACTCTGCACTGTTCACTCAGGTGACAGGCCCTTGTCTGTGATCTGCCTAAGGGAGCATTGTGACATCATAACTATGCACTGGACACCCAGGTGACAGACCTTTTTCTGTGATCTCCCTAACGGGTCATTGTGACTTTATAACTCTGCACTGGTCACCTCGGTGACAGAACTTTATCTGTGATCTGCCTAAGGGGGCATTGTGACATCATAAATCTTCACTGGTAACCCAGGTGACAGACCCTTGTCTGTGACCTGCCTAAGGGGGCACTGTGACATGGTAACTCTGCACTGGGCAGCCAGGTGGCAGGCCCTTGCCTTTGATCTGCCTAAGGGGGCATTGTGACATCATATCTCTGCA
This sequence comes from Gorilla gorilla gorilla, assembly GCF_029281585.2. Lineage (NCBI taxonomy): Eukaryota > Metazoa > Chordata > Mammalia > Primates > Hominidae > Gorilla > Gorilla gorilla. Next base: position 5,217,101 of record NC_073240.2, read on the forward strand.
CTGGGCCCACAGGTGACAGGCCCTTATCTGTGATCTGCCTAAGGGGGCATTGTCACATCATAAATATGCACTGGTCACCCAGGTGACAGTCCCTTGTCTGTGATCTGCCTAAGGGGACATTGCAACGTCATTTCTCTGCACTGGTCACCCTGGTGACAAACCTGTCTCTGTGATCTGTTAAAGGGGTCATCGTTACTTCATAACTCTGTGCTGGTCACCCAGGTGACAGAACCTCATCTGTGATCTGCCTAAAGGGGCATTGTGACATCATAAATCTGCACTGGTCACCAAGGTGAGAGACCCTTGTCCCTGATCTGCCTAGGGCGGCATTGTGGCATCCTAACTCTGCACTGGGCACCCTGGTGACAGGCCATTGTCTTTGATCTGTCTAAGGGGGCATTGTGACATCATAACTCTGCACTGGCCCCCCAGGTGACAGGCCCTTGTCTGTGATCTGCCTAAGGGGGTTTTGTGACTTCATAACTCTGCACTGGGCACCCAGGTGACAGACCCTTGTCTGTGATCTGCTTAAAGGGGACTTGTGACATCATAACTCTGCACTGGGCGCCATGGTGACAGGCCCTTGTCTGTGATCTTCCTAAGGGGGCATTGTGACATCATAACTCTGCACTGGTCACCCAGGTGAAAGACCATTGTCTGTGACCTGCCTAAGGCGGCATTGTGACATCATAACTCTGCACTGGTCAGCCAGGTGATAGGCCACTGTCTGTCGTCCCCCTAACGGGGCATTGTGACATCATAACTCTGCACTGATCACCCTGGTGACAGGCCCTTGTCTGTGATCTGCCTAAGGTAGCATTGTGACATCATATATCTGCATTGGTAACCCAACTGACATACCCTTGTCTGTGTTCTGCCTAAGGGGGTATTGTGACATCATAACCCTGAACTGTTCACCCTGGTGACAGACCCTTGACAGTGGTCCGCCTTAGGGGAATTGTGACATCATAAATCTGCACTGGCCACCCAGGTGACAGTCCCTTGTCTGAGATCTCCCAAAAGGGTCATTGTGACATCATAACTCTGCACTGGTCACCCAGGGTACAGGGCCTTTTCTGTGATCTGCCTGCGGGGGCATTGTGACATCATAATTCTGCACTTATCTGTGATCTGCCTAAGGTGGCATTGTGACATGATAAATCTGCATTGGTAACCCAGGAGATATACCCTTGTCTGTGATCTGCGTAAGGGGGTATTGTGACATCATAACCCTGAACTGTTCACCCTGGTGACAGACCCTTCACAGTGGTCTGCCTTAGGGGCATTGTGACATCATAAATCTGCACTGGCCACCCATGTGACAGTCCCTTGTCTGAGATCTGCCAAAAGGGTCATTGTGACATCATAACTCTGCTCTGGTCACCCAGGGTACAGGCCCTTTTCTGTGATCTCCCTACGGGTGCATTGTGACATCATAATTCTGCACTTGTCACCCAGGTGACGGCCCTTATCTGTGATCTGCCTAAGGCGGCATTGTGAAATCATAAATCTGCATTGGTAACCCAGGAGATATACCCTTGTCTTTGATCTGCCTAAGGGGGTATTGTGACATCATAACTCTGAACTGTTCACCTTGGTGACGGACCCTTGTCTGTGGTCTGCCTTAGAGGCATTGTGACATCATTACACTGCACTGGTCACCCAGGGGAGAGTCCATTGTCTGTGGTCTAAGGGGGCAATGTAACATGATAACTCTGCTCTGGTCACCCAGGTGACAGGCCCTTGTCTGTGATCTGCCTAAGGGGGCATTTTGACATCATAACTCTACACTGGTCACCCAGGTGTTAGGAACTTGTCTGTGATCTGCCTAAGGGGGCATTGTGACATCATAACTCTGCACTGGTCACCCCGGTGACAAAACCTTGCCTGTGATCTGCCTAAGGGGACATTGTGACATCATAACCCTGCACTGGTCACCAAGGTGAGAGACCATTGTCTCTGATCCACCTAAGGGGGCATTGTGACAACATAACTATGCACCAGTCACCCAGGTGACAGAGCCTTGTCTGTGATCTGCCAAAGCGGGCGTAGTGACATCGTAACTCTGCACTGGTCACCGTGGTGACAGACCCTTGTCTGTGATCTGCCTAAGTGGGCATTGTGACATCATAACTCTGTACTGGGGAACCTGACGACAGGCCCTTGTCTGTGGTCTGTCTAAGGGCGAATTGTGACATCACATCTCTGCACTGGGCACCCAGGTGGCAGGCCCTTGTCTGTGATCTGCCTAAGTGGGCATTGTGACATCATAACTCTGCCCTGGGCACCCAGGAGACAGACCCTTGTCTGTGATCTGCCTAAGTGGGTATTGTGACATCATAACACTGCACAAGTCACCAAGGTGAGAGAACATTTTCTGTGATCTGCCTAAGGGTGCATTGTAACATCATAACTCTTCACTGGGCACCCAGGTGACAGACCCTTGACTGTGATCTGCCTAAGGGGGCAATGTGACATCATAAGTCTGCACTGGTCAACCAGGTGAGAGACCGTTGTCTGTGATCTTCCTATGGGGCATTGTGACATCATAACACTGCCCTGGTCACCCATGTGACAGACCCTTGTATTTGATCTGCCTAAGGGGCGTTGTGACATCATAACTCTGCACTGGGCACCCAGGTGACTGACCCTTGTCTTTCATCTGCCAAATGGACATTGTGACGTTATATCCCTGCACTGGGGACCCAGGTGACAGGCGCTTGTCTTTGATCTGCCTAAGGGGGCATTTTGACACCATAACTCGGAACTTGACACCCATGTGACAGACCCTTGTCTGTGATCTCCCTAAGGGGGCATTGTGACATCATAAATCTTCACTGGTAACCCAGGTGACAGACCCTTGTCTTTGATCTCCCTAAGGCAGCATTGTGACATCATAAATCTGAACTGGTCACACAGGTGACAGGCCCTTGTCTGTGATCTTCCTAAGGGGACATTGTGACATCATAACTCTGCACTGGTCACCCAAGTGACAGTCCCTTGTCTGTGATCTGCCTAAGGGGGCACTGTGACATCATAACTCTGCACTCGTCACCCAGGTGACAGGCTCTTGTCTGTGATCTGCCTAAGGGGGCATTGAGATATCATAACTCTGCACTGGTCCCCCAAGTGACTGTACCTTGTCTCTGATCTGCCTAAGGTGGCATTGTGACATCGTAACTCTGCACTGGGCACCCAGGTGACAGGCCCTTGTCAGTGAACTGCTTAAGGGGGCATTGTGACATCATAACTCTGCAATGTTCACCCAGGTGACAGGCCCTTGTCTGTGGTCTGCTGAAGGGGGCATTGTGACATCATAACTCTGCACCGGTCAACCAGCTGACAGTCCCTTGTCTGTGATCTGCCTAAGGGGACACTGTGACATCATAACTCTGCACTGGTCACCGTGGTGAGAGACCCTTGTCTCTGATCCGCCTAAGGGGGCATTGTGACACCTTAAGTATGCACTGGACACCCAGGTGACAGACCCTTGTGTGTGATCTCACTAAGGGGGCATTGTAACACCATAAATCTTCACAGTTACCCAGGTGACAAACCCTTGTCTGTGATCTGTCTATGGGGGCATTGTGACATCATAACTCTGCACTGGTCACCCTTGTGACAGACCCTTGTCTGTGATCTACCTAAGGGGACATTGTGACATCATAACTCTTCACTGGATACCCGGGTGAAAGACCCTTGTCTGTGATCTGCCTAAGGGGGCATTGTGACATCATACCTCCGCACTGGTCACCCAGGTGACAGGCCCTTGTCTGAGATCTGCCTAAGGCGGCATTGTGACATCTTAACTCTCCACTGGTCACCCAGCTGACAGGTCCTTGTCTGTGATCTGCCTAAGGGGGCATTGTGACATCATAACTCTGCACTGGGCACCCAGGGGACTTTCCCTTGTCTGTGATCTGCCTAAGGGGGCATTGTTACATCATAACTTTTCAGTGGTCATCCAGGTGACAGGCCCTTGACTGTGATCTGCTTAAGGGGGCATTGTGACATCGTAACTCTGCACTGGGCACCCAGATGACAGCCCCTTGACTTTGGTCTGCCTAAGGGGGCATTGTGACCTCATAACTCTGCACTGTGCACCCAGGTGACAGGCCGCTGTCTCTGATCTGCATAAGGGGGCATTGTGATATCATAACTCTGCACTGGTCACCCTGGTGACAGACCCTTCTCTGTGATCGGCCTAAAGGAACATTGTGACATCATAACTCTGCACTGGTGACCCAGGTGAAAGAACCTTTTCTGTAATCTGCCTAAGGTGGCATAGTGACATCATAACTCTGCACTGGTCACCCAGGGGAGAGGCCCTTGTCTGTTATCTAATGGGTATTGTGACAGGATAACTCTGCACTGCTCACCCAGTTGACAGGGCCTTGTCTGTGATCTGCCTTAGGCGGCATTGTGACATCATAACTATGCACTGGTCACCCAGGTGACAGACCTTTTTCTGTGATCTCCTTAAGGGGTCATTGTGACATCATAACTCTGCACTGGTCACCCCGGTGACAGAACTTTATCTGTGATCTGCTAAGGGGGCATTGTGACATCACAACTCTGCACTGGTCACCAATATGAGAGACACTTGTCTCTGATCAGCCTAAGGGGCATTGTGACAACATAACTATGAACTAGTTACCCAGGCGACAGACCGTTGTCTGCGATCTGCCTAAGGTGGCATTGTGACATCATAACTGCACTGGTCACCGTGGTGAGAGACCATTGTCTCTGATCCGCCTAAGGGGGCATTGTGGCACCATAAGTATGCACTGGACACCCAGGTGACAGACCGTTGTCTGTGATCTCCCAAAGGGGGCATTGTAACCTCATAAATCTTCACTGGAATCCCATGGGACAGACCCTTGTCTTTTATCTGCCTTAGGGGGAATTGTGACATCATAACTCTGCACAGGTCACCCTGGTGAAAGAACATTGTCTGTGATCTACCTAAGGGGACATTGTGACATCATAACTCTGCACTGGTCACCCAGGTGGAAGACCCTTGTCTGTGATCTGCCAAAGGGGGCATTCTGACATAATAACTCTGCACTGGTCACCCAGGGGACAGGCCATTGTCTGTGATCTAAGGGGTATTGTGACATGAAAACTCTGCACTGTTCACTCAGGTGACAGGCCCTTGTCTGTGATCTGCCTAAGGGAGCATTGTGACATCATAACTATGCACTGGTCACCCAGGTGACAGACCTTTTTCTGTGATCTCCCTAACGGGTCATTGTGACTTTATAACTCTGCACTGGTCACCTCGGTGACAGAACTTTATCTGTGATCTGCCTAAGGGGGCATTGTGACATCATAAATCTTCACTGGTAACCCAGGTGACAGACCCTTGTCTGTGACCTGCCTAAGGGGGCATTGTGACATGATAACTGTGCCCTGGGAATCCTGGTGACCCTCTTGTCTGTGATCTGCCTAAGGGGGCATTGTGACATCATAACACTGCACTGGTTACCCAGGTGACAGGCCCTTGCCTATAATCTGCCTAAGGGGGCATTGTGACATCATAACAAAGCAGTGGTCACCCAGGTGACAGACCCTTGTCTGTGATCTCTCTAAGGGGGCATTGTGACATCATAACTCTGCACTGGTCACCTAGGTGACAGACCTTTCTCTGTGACCTGCATAAGTGGTCATTGTGGCATCATAACGCTGCACTGGTCACCCAGGTGACAGAACCTTGTGTGATCTGCCTAACGGGGCATTGTGACATCATAACTCTGCACTGGTCACCAAGGTGAGAGACCCTTGTCTCTGATCTGCCTAAGGGGGCATTGTGACACCATAAGTCTGCACTGGTCACCCAAGGGACGTACCCTTGTCTGTGATCTGCCTAAGGGGGCATTGTGACATCGTAACTCTACACTGACCACCAAGGTGAGAGACCCTTTTCTGTGATCAGCCTAAGGGGGCCTTGTGACATCAAAACCCTGCACTGGGCACTCTGGTGACAGGCCCTTGTCTGTGGTGTGCCTGAGGGGGCATTGTGACATCATATATCTGCCCTGGGCCCCCAGGTGACAGGCCCTTGTCTCAGATCTGCTTAAGGGGGCATTGTGACATCGTAACTCTGCACTTGGCACCCAGGTGACAGGCCCTTGTCTTTGATCTGCCTAAGGGGGCATTGTGACATCATATCTCTGCACTGGGCATCCAAGTGACAGGCCCTTGTCTTTGATCTGCCTAAGGGGGCATTTTGACATTATAACTCTTCACTGGTCGCCCAGGTGACAGTCCCTTGTCTGTGATCTGCCTATGGCGGCGGCATTGTGATATCATAACTCGACACTGGTCACCCATGTGACAGGCCCGAGTCTGTGATCTGCCTAAGGGGGCATTGTGACATCGTAACTCTGCAATGGTCACCCAGTTGGCAGACTGTTGGCTTTGATCTGCCTATGGGGGCATTGTGACATCATAACTCTACTCTGGGCACCAAGGTGAAAGACCCTTGTCTGTTATCTGCCTAAGGGGGCATTGTGGCATCCTAAATCTGCATTGGTAACCCAGGTGACATACCCTTGTCTATGATCTGCCTAAGGGGGTATTGTGACATCATAACCCTGAACTGTTCACCCTAGTGACAGACCCTTGACTGTGATCTGCCTAACGGGGCATTGTGACATCAAACATCTGCACTGGTCACCCAGGTGACAGTCCCTTGTCTGAGATCTGCCTAAGGGGGCATTGTGACTTTGTAACACTGCACTGGTCACCCAAGGGACAGGCCCTTGTCTGTGATCTAAGGAGTTTTTTGACTTCATAACTCTGCACTGGGCACCCAGGTGACAGACACATTTCTGTGATATCCCTAAGGGGGCACTGTGACATCATAAATCTGCACTGGTAACCCAGGGGACAAACCCTTGCCTGTGATCTGCCTAAGGGGGCATTGTTACATCATAACTCTGCACTGTTCACCCAGGTGACAGGCCCTTGTCTGTGGTCTGCCTAAGTGGGCATTGTGACATCATCACTCTGCACTGGTCACCTAGGTGACAGTCCGTTGTCTATGATCTGGCTAAGGGGCCATTGTGATATCATATCTCTGCACTGGCAACCCAGGTGATAGGCCCCTGGCTGTGGTCGTCCTAAGGCGGTATTGTGACATCATAACTCTGCACTGCTAACCCAGGTGACAAGCCCTTGTCTGTGATCTGCGTAAGGCAACATTGTGACATCATAAATCTGCATTGGTAACCCAGGGGACATACCCTTGTGTGTGATCTGCCTAAGGGGGAATTGTGACATCATAACCCTGAACTGTTCACCCTGGTGACAGACCCTTGACTGTGATCTGCCTTAGGGGCATTGTGACATCATAAATCTGCACCGGTCACCCAGGTGACAGTCCCTTGTCTGAGATCTGCCTAAGGGGGAATTGTGACGTCATAACTCTGCACTGGTTACACAGGTAAAAGACCATTGTCTGCGATCTCCCTAAGGTGGCATTGTGACATCGTATCCCTGCACTGGGCACCCAGGTGACAAGCCCCTGTCTGTGGTCTGCCTAAGGTGCATTGTGACCTCATAACTCTGCACTCGTCACCCACGTGAAAGTCCCTTGTCTGTGATCTGCCTTTGGGGGCATTGTGACATCATAACTCTGCACAGGTCACCCAGGTGATAGGCCCTTGTCTGTGATCTGCCTAAGGGAGCATTGTGACATCATATCTCTGCACTGGTCACCCAGGTGACAGGCCCTTGTCTGTGATCTGCCTAAGGGGTCACTGTGACATACTAAATCTGCAGTGGTCTCCCTGGTGACAGTCCCTTGCCTGTGATCTGCCTAAGGGGGCATTGTGACATCATAACTCTGCACTGCTCATCCAGGTGACAGGGCCTTGTCTGTGATCTGCCTTTGGGGGCATTGTGACATCATAACTCTGCACAGGTCACCCAGGTGATAGGCCCTTGTCTGTGATCTGCCTAAGGGAGCATTGTGACATCATATCTCTGCACTGGTCACCTAGGTGACAGACCCTTGTATGTGGTCTGCCTAACGGGGCATTATGACATCATAACACTGCACTGGTCACCAATTTGAGAGATACTTGTCTGTGATCTGACTAAGGGTGCATGGTTACATCATAAGTATGCACTGGGCACCCAGGTGACAGACCCTTATCTGTGATCTTCCTAAGCTGGCATTGTGTCATCATAACCCGGCACTGGTTACCCAGGTGATAGACCCTAGTCAGTGATCTGCCTAAGGTGGCTCTGTGACATTATAACTCTGCACTGGGCACCCAGGTGATAGGCCCTTGTCTGTGATATGCCTAAGGAGGCATTGTGACATCATAAATCTTCAGTGGTCACCCAGGTGACTGACCCTTGTCTGTGATTTGCCTAGGTGGTCATTGTGACATCATAACTCTGCACCGGTCACCCAGGTTCCAGACCCTTGTCTGTGATCTGCCTTAGGATTCATTGTGACATCATAAATATGCACTGGTCACGGGGGTGACAGACCCATGTCGGTGTTCTGCTTAAGGTTGCATTGTGACATCATAAATCTGCGCTGGTCACCCACGTGACAGACCCTTGTCTTTGATCTGCCTAAGGGGTCATTGTGACACCATAACACTGCACTGGTCACCCTGGTGACAGACCCTTGTCTCTAATCTGCCTAAGGGGTCATTGTGACATCATAACTCTGCACTGGTTACCAAGGTGAGAGACCCTTGTCTTTGATCTGCCTAAGCGGGCATTGTGACATCATAACTCTGCCCTGGGCACCCAGGTGACAGGCTCTTGACTTTCATCTGAGTAAGGGGGAATTGTGACATCAAATCTCTGCACTGGGCACTCAGGAATCTGGCCCTTGTCTTTGATCAGCCTAAGGGGTCATTGTGAAATCATAACTCTGCACTCGTCAACCAGGTGACAGACCCTTGTCTGTGACCTGCCTAAGGGGGCATTGTGACATGATAACTGTGCCCTGGGAAACCTGGTGACCCTCTTGTCTGTGATCTGCCTAAGGGGGCATTGTGACATCATAACACTGCACTGGTCACCCAGGTGACAGGCCCTTGCCTATAATCTGCCTAAGGGGGCATTGTGACATCATAACAAAGCAGTGGTCACCCAGGTGACAGACCCTTGTCTGTGATCTCTCTAAGGGGGCATTGTGACATCATAACTCTGCACTGGTCACCTAGGTGACAGACCTTTCTCTGTGACCTGCATAAGTGGTCATTGTGGCATCATAACGCTGCACTGGTCACCCAGGTGACAGAACCTTGTGTGATCTGCCTAACGGGGCATTGTGACATCATAACTCTGCACTGGTCACCAAGGTGAGAGACCCTTGTCTCTGATCTGCCTAAGGGGGCATTGTGACACCATAAGTCTGCACTGGTCACCCAAGGGACGTACCCTTGTCTGTGATCTGCCTAAGGGGGCATTGTGACATCGTAACTCTACACTGACCACCAAGGTGAGAGACCCTTTTCTGTGATCAGCCTAAGGGGGCCTTGTGACATCAAAACCCTGCACTGGGCACTCTGGTGACAGGCCCTTGTCTGTGGTGTGCCTGAGGGGGCATTGTGACATCATATATCTGCCCTGGGCCCCCAGGTGACAGGCCCTTGTCTCTGATCTGCTTAAGGGGGCATTGTGACATCGTAACTCTGCACTTGGCACCCAGGTGACAGGCCCTTGTCTTTGATCTGCCTAAGGGGGCATTGTGACATCATATCTCTGCACTGGGCATCCAAGTGACAGGCCCTTGTCTTTGATCTGCCTAAGGGGGCATTTTGACATTATAACTCTTCACTGGTCGCCCAGGTGACAGTCCCTTGTCTGTGATCTGCCTATGGCGGCGGCATTGTGATATCATAACTCGACACTGGTCACCCATGTGACAGGCCCGAGTCTGTGATCTGCCTAAGGGGGCATTGTGACATCGTAACTCTGCAATGGTCACCCAGTTGGCAGACTGTTGGCTTTGATCTGCCTATGGGGGCATTGTGACATCATAACTCTACTCTGGGCACCAAGGTGAAAGACCCTTGTCTGTTATCTGCCTAAGGGGGCATTGTGGCATCCTAAATCTGCATTGGTAACCCAGGTGACATACCCTTGTCTATGATCTGCCTAAGGGGGTATTGTGACATCATAACCCTGAACTGTTCACCCTAGTGACAGACCCTTGACTGTGATCTGCCTAACGGGGCATTGTGACATCAAACATCTGCACTGGTCACCCAGGTGACAGTCCCTTGTCTGAGATCTGCCTAAGGGGGCATTGTGACTTTGTAACACTGCACTGGTCACCCAAGGGACAGGCCCTTGTCTGTGATCTAAGGAGTTTTTTGACTTCATAACTCTGCACTGGGCACCCAGGTGACAGACACATTTCTGTGATATCCCTAAGGGGGCACTGTGACATCATAAATCTGCACTGGTAACCCAGGGGACAAACCCTTGCCTGTGATCTGCCTAAGGGGGCATTGTTACATCATAACTCTGCACTGTTCACCCAGGTGACAGGCCCTTGTCTGTGGTCTGCCTAAGTGGGCATTGTGACATCATCACTCTGCACTGGTCACCTAGGTGACAGTCCGTTGTCTATGATCTGGCTAAGGGGCCATTGTGATATCATATCTCTGCACTGGCAACCCAGGTGATAGGCCCCTGGCTGTGGTCGTCCTAAGGCGGTATTGTGACATCATAACTCTGCACTGCTAACCCAGGTGACAAGCCCTTGTCTGTGATCTGCGTAAGGCAACATTGTGACATCATAAATCTGCATTGGTAACCCAGGGGACATACCCTTGTGAGTGATCTGCCTAAGGGGGAATTGTGACATCATAACCCTGAACTGTTCACCCTGGTGACAGACCCTTGACTGTGATCTGCCTTAGGGGCATTGTGACATCATAAATCTGCACCGGTCACCCAGGTGACAGTCCCTTGTCTGAGATCTGCCTAAGGGGGAATTGTGACGTCATAACTCTGCACTGGTTACACAGGTAAAAGACCATTGTCTGGGATCTCCCTAAGGTGGCATTGTGACATCGTATCCCTGCACTGGGCACCCAGGTGACAAGCCCCTGTCTGTGGTCTGCCTAAGGTGCATTGTGACCTCATAACTCTGCACTCGTCACCCACGTGGAAGTCCCTTGTCTGTGATCTGCCTTTGGGGGCATTGTGACATCATAACTCTGCACAGGTCACCCAGGTGATAGGCCCTTGTCTGTGATCTGCCTAAGGGAGCATTGTGACATCATATCTCTGCACTGGTCACCCAGGTGACAGGCCCTTGTCTGTGATCTGCCTAAGGGGTCACTGTGACATACTAAATCTGCAGTGGTCTCCCTGGTGACAGTCCCTTGCCTGTGATCTGCCTAAGGGGGCATTGTGACATCATAACTCTGCACTGCTCATCCAGGTGACAGGGCCTTGTCTGTGATCTGCCTTTGGGGGCATTGTGACATCATAACTCTGCACAGGTCACCCAGGTGATAGGCCCTTGTCTGTGATCTGCCTAAGGGAGCATTGTGACATCATATCTCTGCACTGGTCACCTAGGTGACAGACCCTTGTATGTGGTCTGCCTAACGGGGCATTATGACATCATAACACTGCACTGGTCACCAATTTGAGAGATACTTGTCTGTGATCTGACTAAGGGTGCATGGTTACATCATAAGTATGCACTGGGCACCCAGGTGACAGACCCTTATCTGTGATCTTCCTAAGCGGGCATTGTGTCATCATAACCCGGCACTGGTTACCCAGGTGATAGACCCTAGTCAGTGATCTGCCTAAGGTGGCTCTGTGACATTATAACTCTGCACTGGGCACCCAGGTGATAGGCCCTTGTCTGTGATATGCCTAAGGAGGCATTGTGACATCATAAATCTTCAGTGGTCACCCAGGTGACTGACCCTTGTCTGTGATTTGCCTAGGTGGTCATTGTGACATCATAACTCTGCACCGGTCACCCAGGTTCCAGACCCTTGTCTGTGATCTGCCTTAGGATTCATTGTGACATCATAAATATGCACTGGTCACGCGGGTGACAGACCCATGTCGGTGTTCTGCTTAAGGTTGCATTGTGACATCATAAATCTGCGCTGGTCACCCACGTGACAGACCCTTGTCTTTGATCTGCCTAAGGGGTCATTGTGACACCATAACTCTGCACTGGTCACCCTGGTGACAGACCCTTGTCTCTAATCTGCCTAAGGGGTCATTGTGACATCATAACTCTGCACTGGTTACCAAGGTGAGAGACCCTTGTCTTTGATCTGCCTAAGCGGGCATTGTGACATCATAACTCTGCCCTGGGCACCCAGGTGACAGGCTCTTGACTTTCATCTGAGTAAGGGGGAATTGTGACATCAAATCTCTGCACTGGGCACTCAGGAATCTGGCCCTTGTCTTTGATCAGCCTAAGGGGTCATTGTGAAATCATAACTCTGCACTCGTCAACCAGGTGACAGACCCTTGTCTGTGACCTCTGTAAGCGGACATTGTGACATCATAAATCTGCACTGGTAACCCAGGTGACAGACCCTTGTCTGTGGTCCGCCTAAGGGGGCATTGTGACATCATAACTCTGCACTGGTCACCCAGGTGAAAGACCATTCCCTTTGATCATCCTAAGCGGCCATTGTGACATCATAACTCTGCACTGGTCAAGCAGGTGACAGGCCATTGTCTGTGAACTGCCTAAGGGCGCATTGTGACATCATAACTCTGCACTGGTCACCAAGGTGAGAGACCCTTGTCTGTGATCTGCCTAAAGGGGCATTGTGACATCATAAATCTGCACTGGTCACCCAGGTGTCAGACCCTTTTCTGTGATCTGTCTAAGGGGTCATTGTGACCTCATAACTCTGTTCTGGTTACCAACGTGAGAAACCCTTGTCTGTGATCTGCCGAAAGGGGCATTGTGACATCATAACCCTGCACTGGGCACCCAGGTGACATGCCATTGTGTGGGATCTGCCTAAGGGGGCATTGTGACGTCATAAGTCTGCACTGGGCACCCAGGTGACAGACCCTTGTCTGTCATCTGCCTAAAGGGGCATTGTGACATCATAACTCTGCCCTGGCCACCCAGGTGACAGGCCCTTGACTTTCATCTGACTAAGGGGGAATTGTGACATCAAATCTCTGCACTGGGCACTCAGGTAACTGGCCCTTGTCTTTGATCTGCCTAAGGGGTCATTGTGACATCATAACTGTGCACTCGTCAACCAGGTGACAGACCCTTGACTATGACCTCTGTAAGCGGACATTGTGACATCATAAATCTGCACTGGTAACCCAGGTGACAGACCCTTGTCTGTGGTCCGCCTAAGGGGGCATTGTGACATCATAACTCTGCACTGGTCACCCAGGTGAAAAACCTTTCCCTTTGATCTTCCTAAGCGGGCATTGTGACATCATAAATCTGCACTGGTCAAGCAGGTGACAGGCCATTGTCTGTGAACTGCCTAAGGGCGCATTGTGACATCATAACCTTGCAATGGTCACCCAGGTGACAGGCCCCGGTCTGTGATCTGCCTAAGGGTGCACTGTGACATCATAACTCTTCACTGGGCACACAGGTGACAGGCCCTTCTCTGTGATCTGCCAAAGGGGGCATTGTGACATCATAACTCTGCACTGGGCACGCAGGTGACAGGCCCTTGTCTGTGATCTGCCTAAGGGGGCATTGTGACATCATAATTTTGCACTGGTCGCCCAAGTGACAGGCCCTTGTCTGTGATCTGCCTAAGGGGACATTGTGACATCTTAACTCTGCACTGGTCACCCGTGTGACAGGCCCTTGTCTGTGATCTGCCTAAGGGGGCATTGTGACATCATAACTCTGCACTGGTCACCCAGCTGACAGGCCCTTCTCTGTGATCTCCCTAAGGGGCCTTGTGACATCATGACTCTACACTGGGCACCAAGGTGACAGGCCCTTGTCTGTGATCTGCCTAAGAGCACATTGTGACATCATAACTCTGCACTGGGCACACAGGTGACAGGTCCTTGTCTGTGATCTGCCTAAGGGGGCATTGTGACATGATAACTGTGCCCTGGGAAACCTGGTGACCCTCTTGTCTGTGATCTGCCTAAGGGGGCATTGTGACATCATAACACTTCACTGGTCACCCAGGTGACAGGCCCTTGCCTATAATCTGCCTAAGGGGGCATTGTGACATCATAACAAAGCAGTGGTCACCCAGGTGACAGACCCTTGTCTGTGATCTCTCTAAGGGGGCATTGTGACATCATAACTCTGCACTGGTCACCTAGGTGACAGACCTTTCTCTGTGACCTGCATAAGTGGTCATTGTGGCATCATAACGCTGCACTGGTCACCCAGGTGACAGAACCTTGTGTGATCTGCCTAACGGGGCATTGTGACATCATAACTCTGCACTGGTCACCAAGGTGAGAGACCCTTGTCTCTGATCTGCCTAAGGGGGCATTGTGACACCATAAGTCTGCACTGGTCACCCAAGGGACGTACCCTTGTCTGTGATCTGCCTAAGGGGGCATTGTGACATCGTAACTCTACACTGACCACCAAGGTGAGAGACCCTTTTCTGTGATCAGCCTAAGGGGGCCTTGTGACATCAAAACCCTGCACTGGGCACTCTGGTGACAGGCCCTTGTCTGTGGTGTGCCTGAGGGGGCATTGTGACATCATATATCTGCCCTGGGCCCCCAGGTGACAGGCCCTTGTCTCTGATCTGCTTAAGGGGGCATTGTGACATCGTAACTCTGCACTTGGCACCCAGGTGACAGGCCCTTGTCTTTGATCTGCCTAAGGGGGCATTGTGACATCATATCTCTGCACTGGGCATCCAAGTGACAGGCCCTTGTCTTTGATCTGCCTAAGGGGGCATTTTGACATTATAACTCTTCACTGGTCGCCCAGGTGACAGTCCCTTGTCTGTGATCTGCCTATGGCGGCGGCATTGTGATATCATAACTCAACACTGGTCACCCATGTGACAGGCCCGAGTCTGTGATCTGCCTAAGGGGGCATTGTGACATCGTAACTCTGCAATGGTCACCCAGTTGGCAGACTGTTGGCTTTGATCTGCCTATGGGGGCATTGTGACATCATAACTCTACTCTGGGCACCAAGGTGAAAGACCCTTGTCTGTTATCTGCCTAAGGGGGCATTGTGGCATCCTAAATCTGCATTGGTAACCCAGGTGACATACCCTTGTCTATGATCTGCCTAAGGGGGTATTGTGACATCATAACCCTGAACTGTTCACCCTAGTGACAGACCCTTGACTGTGATCTGCCTAACGGGGCATTGTGACATCAAACATCTGCACTGGTCACCCAGGTGACAGTCCCTTGTCTGAGATCTGCCTAAGGGGGCATTGTGACTTTGTAACACTGCACTGGTCACCCAAGGGACAGGCCCTTGTCTGTGATCTAAGGAGTTTTTTGACTTCATAACTCTGCACTGGGCACCCAGGTGACAGACACATTTCTGTGATATCCCTAAGGGGGCACTGTGACATCATAAATCTGCACTGGTAACCCAGGGGACAAACCCTTGCCTGTGATCTGCCTAAGGGGGCATTGTTACATCATAACTCTGCACTGTTCACCCAGGTGACAGGCCCTTGTCTGTGGTCTGCCTAAGTGGGCATTGTGACATCATCACTCTGCACTGGTCACCTAGGTGACAGTCCGTTGTCTATGATCTGGCTAAGGGGCCATTGTGATATCATATCTCTGCACTGGCAACCCAGGTGATAGGCCCCTGGCTGTGGTCGTCCTAAGGCGGTATTGTGACATCATAACTCTGCACTGCTAACCCAGGTGACAAGCCCTTGTCTGTGATCTGCGTAAGGCAACATTGTGACATCATAAATCTGCATTGGTAACCCAGGGGACATACCCTTGTGTGTGATCTGCCTAAGGGGGAATTGTGACATCATAACCCTGAACTGTTCACCCTGGTGACAGACCCTTGACTGTGATCTGCCTTAGGGGCATTGTGACATCATAAATCTGCACCGGTCACCCAGGTGACAGTCCCTTGTCTGAGATCTGCCTAAGGGGGAATTGTGACGTCATAACTCTGCACTGGTTACACAGGTAAAAGACCATTGTCTGGGATCTCCCTAAGGTGGCATTGTGACATCGTATCCCTGCACTGGGCACCCAGGTGACAAGCCCCTGTCTGTGGTCTGCCTAAGGTGCATTGTGACCTCATAACTCTGCACTCGTCACCCACGTGAAAGTCCCTTGTCTGTGATCTGCCTTTGGGGGCATTGTGACATCATAACTCTGCACAGGTCACCCAGGTGATAGGCCCTTGTCTGTGATCTGCCTAAGGGAGCATTGTGACATCATATCTCTGCACTGGTCACCCAGGTGACAGGCCCTTGTCTGTGATCTGCCTAAGGGGTCACTGTGACATACTAAATCTGCAGTGGTCTCCCTGGTGACAGTCCCTTGCCTGTGATCTGCCTAAGGGGGCATTGTGACATCATAACTCTGCACTGCTCATCCAGGTGACAGGGCCTTGTCTGTGATCTGCCTTTGGGGGCATTGTGACATCATAACTCTGCACAGGTCACCCAGGTGATAGGCCCTTGTCTGTGATCTGCCTAAGGGAGCATTGTGACATCATATCTCTGCACTGGTCACCTAGGTGACAGACCCTTGTATGTGGTCTGCCTAACGGGGCATTATGACATCATAACACTGCACTGGTCACCAATTTGAGAGATACTTGTCTGTGATCTGACTAAGGGTGCATGGTTACATCATAAGTATGCACTGGGCACCCAGGTGACAGACCCTTATCTGTGATCTTCCTAAGCGGGCATTGTGTCATCATAACCCGGCACTGGTTACCCAGGTGATAGACCCTAGTCAGTGATCTGCCTAAGGTGGCTCTGTGACATTATAACTCTGCACTGGGCACCCAGGTGATAGGCCCTTGTCTGTGATATGCCTAAGGAGGCATTGTGACATCATAAATCTTCAGTGGTCACCCAGGTGACTGACCCTTGTCTGTGATTTGCCTAGGTGGTCATTGTGACATCATAACTCTGCACCGGTCACCCAGGTTCCAGACCCTTGTCTGTGATCTGCCTTAGGATTCATTGTGACATCATAAATATGCACTGGTCACGCGGGTGACAGACCCATGTCGGTGTTCTGCTTAAGGTTGCATTGTGACATCATAAATCTGCGCTGGTCACCCACGTGACAGACCCTTGTCTTTGATCTGCCTAAGGGGTCATTGTGACACCATAACTCTGCACTGGTCACCCTGGTGACAGACCCTTGTCTCTAATCTGCCTAAGGGGTCATTGTGACATCATAACTCTGCACTGGTTACCAAGGTGAGAGACCCTTGTCTTTGATCTGCCTAAGCGGGCATTGTGACATCATAACTCTGCCCTGGGCACCCAGGTGACAGGCTCTTGACTTTCATCTGAGTAAGGGGGAATTGTGACATCAAATCTCTGCACTGGGCACTCAGGAATCTGGCCCTTGTCTTTGATCAGCCTAAGGGGTCATTGTGAAATCATAACTCTGCACTCGTCAACCAGGTGACAGACCCTTGTCTGTGACCTCTGTAAGCGGACATTGTGACATCATAAATCTGCACTGGTAACCCAGGTGACAGACCCTTGTCTGTGGTCCGCCTAAGGGGGCATTGTGACATCATAACTCTGCACTGGTCACCCAGGTGAAAGACCATTCCCTTTGATCATCCTAAGCGGCCATTGTGACATCATAACTCTGCACTGGTCAAGCAGGTGACAGGCCATTGTCTGTGAACTGCCTAAGGGCGCATTGTGACATCATAACTCTGCACTGGTCACCAAGGTGAGAGACCCTTGTCTGTGATCTGCCTAAAGGGGCATTGTGACATCATAAATCTGCACTGGTCACCCAGGTGTCAGACCCTTTTCTGTGATCTGTCTAAGGGGTCATTGTGACCTCATAACTCTGTTCTGGTTACCAACGTGAGAAACCCTTGTCTGTGATCTGCCGAAAGGGGCATTGTGACATCATAACCCTGCACTGGGCACCCAGGTGACATGCCATTGTGTGGGATCTGCCTAAGGGGGCATTGTGACGTCATAAGTCTGCACTGGGCACCCAGGTGACAGACCCTTGTCTGTCATCTGCCTAAAGGGGCATTGTGACATCATAACTCTGCCCTGGCCACCCAGGTGACAGGCCCTTGACTTTCATCTGACTAAGGGGGAATTGTGACATCAAATCTCTGCACTGGGCACTCAGGTAACTGGCCCTTGTCTTTGATCTGCCTAAGGGGTCATTGTGACATCATAACTGTGCACTCGTCAACCAGGTGACAGACCCTTGACTATGACCTCTGTAAGCGGACATTGTGACATCATAAATCTGCACTGGTAACCCAGGTGACAGACCCTTGTCTGTGGTCCGCCTAAGGGGGCATTGTGACATCATAACTCTGCACTGGTCACCCAGGTGAAAAACCTTTCCCTTTGATCTTCCTACGTGGGCATTGTGACATCATAAATCTGCACTGGTCAAGCAGGTGACAGGCCATTGTCTGTGAACTGCCTAAGGGCGCATTGTGACATCATAACCTTGCAATGGTCACCCAGGTGACAGGCCCCAGTCTGTGATCTGCCTAAGGGTGCACTGTGACATCATAACTCTTCACTGGGCACACAGGTGACAGGCCCTTCTCTGTGATCTGCCAAAGGGGGCATTGTGACATCATAACTCTGCACTGGGCACGCAGGTGACAGGCCCTTGTCTGTGATCTGCCTAAGGGGGCATTGTGACATCATAATTTTGCACTGGTCGCCCAAGTGACAGGCCCTTGTCTGTGATCTGCCTAAGGGGACATTGTGACATCTTAACTCTGCACTGGTCACCCGTGTGACAGGCCCTTGTCTGTGATCTGCCTAAGGGGGCATTGTGACATCATAACTCTGCACTGGTCACCCAGCTGACAGGCCCTTCTCTGTGATCTCCCTAAGGGGCCTTGTGACATCATGACTCTACACTGGGCACCAAGGTGACAGGCCCTTGTCTGTGATCTGCCTAAGAGCACATTGTGACATCATAACTCTGCACTGGGCACACAGGTGACAGGTCCTTGTCTGTGATCTGCCTAAGGGGGCATTGTGACATAATAACCCTGCACCGGTCACCCAGGTGACAGACCCTTGTCTGTGATCTGCCTAAGGGGGCAGCGTGACATCATAACTCTGCACTGGGCACACAGGTGACAGGCCCTTGTCTGTGATCTGCCTAAGGGGGCATTGTGACATCATAACCCTGCACCGGTCACCCAGGTGACAGACCCTTGTCTGTGATCTGCCTAAGGGGGCAGCGTGACATCATAACACTGCACTGGTCTCCCACGTGACAGACCCTTGTCTGTGATCTGCCCAAGGGGGCAATGTGACATCATAACTCTCCACTGGGCACCCAAGTTCCAGGCCCTTTTCTGTGATCTGCCTAAGGGGGCATTGTGACATCATAAACCTGCACTGGTCACCCAGGTGACACGCCCTGGTCTCTGATCAGCCTAAGGAAGCATTGTGACATCATAACCCTGCACGGGTCACCCAGGTGACAGGCCCTTGTCTGTGATCTGCCTAAGGGTGCATTGTGACATCATAACCCTGCACGGGTCACCCAGGTTACAGACCCTTGTCTTTGATCTGCCTAAGTGGTCAATGTGACATCATAACTCTGCACGGGTCACCCAGGTTACAGACCCTTTTCTGTGATCTGCCTAACGGGGCATTGTGACACCATAACTCTGCACGGATCACCCAGGTGACAGACACTTGTCTGTGATCTGCCTAAGGGGGCATTGTGACATCATAACACTGCACTGGACACCCAGGTGACAGATCCTGGTCTTTGATCGGCCTAAGGAGTCATTGTGACATCATAACTCTGCACTTTTGACCCAGATGACAGACCCTTTTCTGTGATCTGCCTAAGGGGGCACTGTGTCATCATAACTCTGCACTGGTCACCCAGGTGACAGACCCGTGACTGTGATCTGCCTAAGGGGGCATTGTGACATCATAATTCTGCACTGGTCTCCCAGTTGAGAGGCCCTTGTCTGTGATCTGCCTAAGGGGGCATTGTGACATCTTAACTCTTCAATGGTCACCCAGGGGACAGGCCCTTGTCTGTGAACTGCCTAAGGGGGCATTGTTGCATCATAACTCTTCACTAGTCACCGTGGAGACAGACCCTTGTCTGTGATCTGCCTCAGAGGGCATTGTGACATCATAACTGTGCACTGGTCATCCAGGTGACAGACCGTTGTCTGTGATCTGCCTAACGGGGCATTGTGAAACCATAACTCTGCACAGGTCACCCAGGAGACAGACCCTTATCTGTGATCTCCCTATGGGGGCATTGTGACATCATCACTCTGCACTGGTCACCCAGCTGACAGGCCCTTGTCTGTGATCTGCCTCAGGGGCATTGTGACATCATAACTCTACAGTGGGCACAAAGGTGACAGGCCCTTGCCTGTGATCTGCCTAAGGTGGCATTGTGACTTCATAACTATGCACTGGGCACCCAGGTGACAGGCCCTTGTCTGTGATTTGAATAAGGGGGCTTGGTGGCATCATAACTCTGCACTGGTCACCCTGGTGACGTGCCCTTCCCCGTGATCTGCCTAAGGGGGCATTGTGACATCATAACTCTACACTGGTCACCGGGATGACAGGCCCTTGTCTTTGATCTGCCTCAGGGGGCATTGTGACATCAAATCTCTGCACTGGGCACCAAGGTAACAGGCCCTTGTCTTTCATCTGCCTAAGGGGGCATTGTGACATCATAACTCAGCACTGGTCAGCCAGGTGACAGCCCCTTGTCTGTGATCTGCCTCAGGTGGCATTGTGACATCATAACTCTGCACTGGTCACCCAGCTGACAGGCCCTTGTCTGTGATCCGCCTAAGGGGTCTTGTGACATCATAAATCTTCACTGGGCACCCAGGTGACTGGCCCTTTCCTGTGATCTGCCTAAGGGGGAATTGTGACATCATAACCCTGCACTCGTCACACAGGTGACAGGCCCTTCTCTGAGATATGCCTAAGAGGGCATTGTGACATCATTTCCCTGCACTGGCTACCCAGGTGACAGACCCTTGTCTGTGATCAGCCTAACGGGGCATTTTGACACCATAACTCTGCACTGGTCACCCAGGAGACAGACCCTTGTCTGTGATCTCCCTATGGGGGCATTGTGAGATCATAAATCTGCACTGGAACCCAGGTGACAGACCCTTGTCTGTGGTCTGCCTAAGGGGGAATTGTGACATCATAACTCTGCACTGTCACCCAGGTGACAGACCCTTGTCTGTTAACTTCCTAAGGGGGCATTGTGACATCATAAATCTGCATTGGTCACCCAGGTGACAGACCATTATCTGTGATCTGCCTAAGGGTGCTTTGGACATCATAAGAATGCACTGGTCACCCAGGTGACAGGCCCTTGTCTGTTATCTGCCTAAGGGGGCACTGTGACATCATGACTCTGCACTGGTCACCTAAGTGTCAGGCCCTTGTCTGTGTTCTGCCTAAGGGAGCATTGTGACATCATAACTCTGCACTGGTCTCCCAGTTGACAGGCCCTTGTCTGTGATGTGCCTAAGAGGGAATTGTGACATCAGAACTCTGCTCTGGGCACCCAAGTGACCGTCCCTTGCCTGTGATCTGCCTAAGGGGGCATTGTGACATCAAAACGCTGCACTGGTCACCCAGGTGACAGGCCCTTGTATGTGATCTGCCTAAGGTGTCGTTGTGACATCATAACAATGCACTGATCACCCGTGTGTCATGCCCTTGTCTGTGATGTTCCTAAGCGGTCATTGTGACACCATAACTCTGCACTGCGCACCCAGGTGACAGGCCCTTGTCTGTGATCTGCCTAAGGTGGCATGGTGACATCATAACTCTGCATTTGTCTCCCAGGTGAGAGGCCCTTGTCTGTTAACTTCCTAAGGGGGCATTGTGACATCATAAATCTGCATTGGTCACCCAGGTGACAGCCCCTGTTCTGTGATCTTCCTCAGGGGGCATTGTGACATCATAACTCTGCACTGTCACCCAGGTGACAGACCCTTGTCTGTTAACTTCCTAAGGGGGCATTGTGACATCATAAATCTGCATTGGTCACCCAGGTGACAGACCATTATCTGTGATCTGCCTAAGGGTGCATTGGACATCATAAGAATGCACTGGTCACCCAGGTGACAGGCCCTTGTCTGTTATCTGCCTAAGGGGGCACTGTGACATCATGACTCTGCACTGGTCACCTAAGTGACAGGCCCTTGTCTGTGTTCTGCCTAAGGGAGCATTGTGACATCATAACTCTGCACTGGTCTCCCAGTTGACAGGCCCTTGTCTGTGATGTGCCTAAGAGGGAATTGTGACATCAGAACTCTGCTCTGGGCACCCAAGTGACCGTCCCTTGTCTGTGATCTGCCTAAGG
Source organism: Gorilla gorilla gorilla (assembly GCF_029281585.2). Taxonomy (NCBI): domain Eukaryota; kingdom Metazoa; phylum Chordata; class Mammalia; order Primates; family Hominidae; genus Gorilla; species Gorilla gorilla. Next base: position 5,239,604 of record NC_073240.2, read on the forward strand.
GGGCATTGTGACATCAAAACGCTGCACTGGTCACCCAGGTGACAGGCCCTTGTATGTGATCTGCCTAAGGTGTCATTGTGACATCATAACAATGCACTGATCACCCGTGTGTCATGCCCTTGTCTGTGATGTTCCTAAGCGGTCATTGTGACACCATAACTCTGCACTGCGCACCCAGGTGACAGGCCCTTGTCTGTGATCTGCCTAAGGTGGCATGGTGACATCATAACTCTGCATTTGTCTCCCAGGTGAGAGGCCCTTGTCTGTGATCTGCCTAAGGGGGCATTGTGACATCTTAACTCTGCACTGGTCACCCATGTGACAGCCCCTGTTCTGTGATCTTCCTCAGGGGGCATTGTGACATCATAACTCTGCACTGCTCACCCAGCTGACAGGCCCTTGTCTGTGATCTGCCTAAGGGGACTTGTGACACCATAACTCTACACTGGGCACCAAGGAGACAGGCCCTTGCCAGTGATCAGCCTAAGATGGCATTGTGACTTCATAACTCTGCACTGGGCAGCCAGGTGACAGGGCCTTCTCTGTCATTTGCCTAAGGGGTCATGGTGACATCATAACTCTTCACTGGTCACCCAGGTGACAGGCCCATGTCTGTGATCTGCCAAAGGGGGCATTGTGACATCATAACTCTGCATTGATCACCCAGGTGACAGGCCCTTGTCTGTCATCTGCCTAAGGGGTCATTGTGACATCATAACACTGCACTGGGCATGCAGTTGACAAGCCACTGTCTGTGATCTGCCTTAGGGTGCATAGTGACATCCTAACTCTGCACTGGGCACCCAGGTGACAGGCCCTTGTCTGTGATATCCCTAAGGATGCGTTATGACATCATAACTCTGCACTGGGCACCCAGGTGACAGTCCCTTCACTGTGATTTCCCTAAGGGTGCATTGTGACATTGTAACTCTGCACTGCGCACCCACGTGACATACTCATGTTGTGATCTGCCTAAGGGGGATTTGTGACATCATAACTCTGCACTGGCCACCCAGGTGACAGTCCCTTTTCTGTGATATGTCTCAGGGGCATTGTGACATCATAACTCTACAGTGGGCCCCGAGGTGGCAGGCCCTTTTCTGTGATATGTCTAAGGGGCATTGTGACATCATAACTCAGCACGGGCCACCCGGATGACAGGCCTTTGTCTTTTATCTGCCTTTGGGGGCTTTGTGACATCATAACTCAGCACGGCTCACCCAGGTGACAGGCCCTTGTGTCTGACCTGCCTAAGGGCGCATTGTGAAGTCATAACACTGCACGGGTCACCCAGGTGACAGACCCATGTCTGTGATCTGCGCAAGGGGGCATTGTGACATCATAACACTGCACGGGTCACCCAGGTGACAGACCCGTGTCCTTGATCTGCCTAAGGGGGCGTTGCAACATCGTAACTCTTCACAGGGCAACCAGGAGATAGACCCTTGATGGTGACCATCATAAGGGGGCATTTTGACATCATACCTCTGCACTGGTCACCCAGGTGACAGACCCTTGTCTTTGATCTGCTTGAATTGGCATTGTGACATCATAAATCTGCAATGGTCACCCAGGTCACAGACCCTTGTCTGTGATCTGCCTAAGGGGGCATTGTGACATCATAACTCTGCACGGGTCACCCAGGTGACAGACCCTTGTCTGTGATCTGCGCAAGGGGGCATTGTGACATAATAAGTATGCACGGGTCCCCCCGGTGACACACCCTTGTCTGTGACCTGCCAAAGGTGGCATTGTGACGTCATACCACTGCACGGGTCACCCAGGTGACAGGCCCGTGTCTTTGATCTACCTAAGGGGGCACTGTGACATCATAATTCAGCACGGGTCACCCAGGTGACAGACCCTTGTCTGTGTTCTGCCTAAGGGGGCACTGTGACATCAGAAATCTGCACGTGTCACCCAGGTGACATACCCTTGTCTTTGATATGCCTAAGTGGGAATTGTGACATCATAAAACTGCACGCGTCACGGAAGTGATAGACCCTTCTTTTTGGTCAGCCTAAGGGGCATTGTGACTTCACATCTCTGCACTGGTAACCCATGTGTGAGACCCTTTTCTGTGATCTGCCTAAGAGGGTATTGTGACATCGTAACACTGCACTGGTCACCCAGGTGACTGACCCCTGTCTGTGATCTGCCTAAGGGGGCATTGTGACATCATAACTCTGCACTGTCACACAGGAGACTGATCCTTGTCTATGGTCTCCCTATGGGGTCATTGTGACATCTTAAATCTGCACTGGAACCCAGGTGACAGACCCTTGTCTGTGGTCTGCCTAAGGGGGCAATGTGACATCATAACTCTGCACTGGTCACCCAGGTGGCAGGCCCTTGTCTGTGAACACCCTAAGGGGGCATTATGACATCATAACTCTGCATAGGTCTCCCAGGTGACAGGCCCTTCTCTGTGATCTCCCTAAGGGTGCATTGTGACATAATAACACTGCACTTGGCACGCAGGTGAAAGGCACTTGTCTGTAATCTGCCTAAGGGGGCATTGTGACATCATAACTCTGCACTGGTCACCCAGATGACAGGCCCTTGTCAGTGTTCTGCCTCAGGGTGCATTGTGACATCGTAATTCTGCTGTGGGCACCCAGGTGACAGGCCCTTCTCTTTGATCTGCGTAAGGGAGCATTGTGACATCATATCTCTTCACTGGTCACCCAGGTGTGAGGCCCTTGACTGTGGTCTGCCTAAGGGGGCACTGTGACATCCTAACTCTGCACTGGTCACACAGGTGACAGGCCCTTGTCTTTTATCTCTCAAAGGGGGCATTTTGACATCATAACTCTGCACTGGGCACCCAGGTGACAGGCCCTTGTCTTTGATCTGCCTAAGGGTGCATTGGACATCATAACAATGCACTGGTCACCCAGGTGACAGGACCTTGTCTTTGTTCTGCCTAAGGGAGCATTGTGACATCATAACTCTGCACTGGTCGCCCAGTTGACAGGCCCTTGTCTGTGATGTGCCTAAGAGGGCATTGTGACATCAGAACTCTGCTCTGGGCACCCAAGTGACCGTCGCTTGTCTGTGATCTGCCTAAGGGGGCATTGTGACATCAAAATGCTGCACTGGTCACCCAGGTGACAGGCCCTTGTATGTGATCTGCCTAAGGTGTCATTGTGACATCATAACAATGCACTGATCAGCCGTGTGACAGGCCCATGCCTGTGATGTTCCTAAGCGGGCATTGTGACACCATAACTCTGCACTGCGCACCCAGGTGACAGGCCCTTGTCTGTGATCTGCCTAAGGGGGCATGGTGACATCATGACTCTGCACGGGTCACCCAGGTGACAGACCCTTGTCTGTGATCTTCCTCAGGGGGCATTGTGACATCCTAACTCTGCACTGGTCACCCAGCTGACAGGCCCTTGTCTGTGATCTGCCTAAGGGGCATTGTGACATCATAACTCTACGCTGGGCACCAAGGAGACAGGCCCTTGCCTGTGATCTGCCTAAGATGGCATTGTGACTTCATAACTATGCACTGGGCAGCCAGGTGACAGGGCCTTCTCTGTGATTTGCCTAAGGGGGCATGGTGACATCATAACTCTGCACTGGCCACCCAGGTGTAATGCCCTAACTTCTGATCTGCCTAAGGGGGCATTGTGACATCATAACTCTACACTGGTCTCCCGGGTGACAGGCCCTTTTCTTTGATCTGCCTCAGGGGGCATTGTGACATCAAATCTCTGCACTGGGCATTCAGGTAACAGGCCCTTGTCTTTCATCTGCCTAAGGGGGCATTATGACATCATAGCTCTGCACTAGTCACCCAGGTGACAGGACCTTGTCTGTGTTCTGCCTAATTGTGCAATGTGACGTCATAACTCTGCACTGGTCACCCAGCTGACAGGCCCTTATCTGTGGTCTGCCTAAGTGGGCAACGTGACATCATAACTCTGCACGAGTCACCCAGGTGACATACCCGTGTCTGTGATCTGCCTAAGGGGGGATTGTGACATCAAAGCTCTGCACTTGTAACCAAGGTGTGAGACCCTTTCTGTGATCTGCCTAAGGGTGCATTCTGACATCATAACTCTGCCTGGGTCACCCTGGTGACAGACCAATGTCTTTGATATTCTTAAGTGGCCATTGTGACATCATAAATCTGCACTGGTAACCCAGGTGACAGACCCTTGTCTTTGATCCGCCTAAGGGGTCATAGTGACATCATAACCCTGCACTGGTCACCCAGGAGACAGACCCTTGTCTGTGATCTGCCTAAGGGACACTGTGACATCATAACTCTGCACTGTCCCACAGGTGACAGACCCTTGTCTGAGAACTACCTAATGGGGAATTGTGACATCATAACTCTACACTGGGCACCCAGGTGACAGACCCTTGTCTGTGATCTGCCCAAGGGTTCATTGTGACATCATAACTCTGTACTAGTCACCAACGTGAGAGACCATTGTCTGTGATCTGCCTAAGGAGGCATTGTGACATCATAACCCTGCAGTGGTCACCCAGGTGAAAGACCCTTCTCTGTGAACTGCTTAAGGGGACACTGTGACATCATAACTCCGCACTGGTCACCGTGGAGGAAGACCATTGTCTGTGATCTGCCTAAGGGGACATTTTGACATCATTACCCTGCACTGGTCACCCAGGTGACAGACTCTTGTCTGTGATCAGCCAAAGGGGGCATTTTGACATCATAATTCTGCACTGGTCACCCAGGTGACAGACCCTTGTGTGTGATTTGCCTTAGGGTGCATTGTGACATCATAACTCTGCACTGGACACCCAGGTCACAAACCTTTGTCTTTGATCTGCCTAAGGGGGCATTGTGACATCATAACTCTTCACTGGTCACCCAGGTGACAGACCCGTGTCTTTGATCTGCCTAAGGGTGCATTGTGACATCATAACTCTTCACAGGGCAACCAGGTGATAGACCCTTGATGGTGATCATCATAAGGGGGCATTTTGACATCATACCTCTGCACTGGTCACCCAGGTGACAGACCCTTGTCTTTGATCTGCTTGAATTGGCATTGTGACATCATAACTCTGCACTGGTCACCCAGGTGACAGACCCTTGTCTGTGATCTGCCTAAGGGGTCATTGTGACATCATTACACTGCACTGGTCACCCAGGTGACAGACCCTTGTCTGTGATCTGCCTAAGTGATCATTGTGACATCATAAATCTGCACTGGTCACTGAGATGACAGAACCTTGTCGGTGATCTGCCTAAGGGGGCATTGTGACTTCATAACTCTGCACTGGTCACCCAGGTGACAAACCCTTGCCTGTGAACTGCCTAAGGGGTCATTGTACATCATAACTCTGCACTGGTCACCGAGGTGAGAGACCCTTGTCTGTGATATGCCTAAGGGGGCATTCTGACATCATAACTCTTCACTGGTCACCCAGGTGACTGACCCTTGCCTGTGATCTCCCTAAGGGGGAATTGTGACATCATAACACTGTAGTGGTTATCGTGGTGACAGTCCCTTTTCTGTGATCTGCCTAAGGGTTCATTGTGACATCGTGTGTGTGCACAGGTAACCCAGGTGACGGACAGTTGTCTGTGATCTGCCGAAGGGGATATTGTGATTTCATACTTCTGCACTGGTCGCCCAGGTGAAAGACCCTTGTCTGTGATCTGCCTAAGGGGGCAGTTTTACATCATAACTCTGCACTGGAAACCCAGGTGACAGACCCTTGTCTTTGATCTGCCTAAGGGGGCATTTTGACATCATAACTCGCACTGGTCACTCAGGTGACAAAACCTTGTCTGTGATCTGCCTAAGGGGGCTTTTTGACATCATAACTCTGCACTGGGCACCCAGGTGACAGGCCCTTGTCTGTGATTTGCCTAAGTAGGCATTGTAACATCATAACTCTGCACTGGTCACCCAGGTGACAGACCCTTGTCTGTGATCTGCGTAAGGGGACATTGTGACATCTTAAGTCTGCACTGTCACACAGGTGACAGACACCTGTCTGTGAACTGCCTAAAGGGGAATTGGGACATCATAACTCTGCACTGGTCACCCTGGTAACATGTCCTTGTATTTGATCTGCGTAAGGGGGCATTGAGACATCATAACTCTGCACTAGTCACACAGGTGACAGACCCTTGTCTGTGATCTCCCTATGGGGGCATTGTGACATCATAAATCTGCACGGGAACCCAGCTGACAGACCCTTGTCTGTGATCTGCTAAGGGGGCATTGTGACATCATAACTCTACCCTGGTCACCCAGGTGACAGACCCTTGTCTTTCACCTGCCTAAGGGGGCATTGTGACATCGTAAATCCGCACGGGTCACCCTGGTGACAGACCGTTCTCTGTGATCTGCCTAAGGGGGCATTGTGACTTCATAACTCCGCACTGGTCACCCAGGTGAAAGACCCCTGTCTGTGATCTGCCTAAGGGGTCATTGTGACATCATAAATCCGCGCGGGTCACCCTGGTGACAGACACTTGACTTTCAACTGCTTAGGTGGGCATTGTGATATCATAACCCTGCACTGGTCACCTAGGTGACACACGCTTCTCTGTTATCTGCCTAAGAGGGCATTGTGACTTCACAACTCTGCACGGGTCACCCAGGTGACAGAACCTTGTCTGTGATCTGCCTAAGGGTGCATTGTGACATCATAACTCTGCATGGGTCACCCTGGTGACAGACCAATCTCTTTGATATTCTTTAGTGGGCATTGTAACATCATAACTCTGCACTGGTAACCCAGGTGACAGACCCTTGTCTCTGATCTGCCTAAGGGGTCATTGTGACATCATAACTCTGCACTGGTCACCCTGGTGACACACCCATGTCTGTGATCTGCCTAAGGGGTCAATGTGACATCATAACTCTGCACCGGTAACCCAGGTGACAGACCCTTGCCTGTGATCTCCCTAAGGGGTCATTGTGACATGATAACTCTGCACCGGTCACCATCACCCAGGTGACAGAACCCTATCTGTGATCTGCCTAACGGGGTATTGTGACATAATAACTCTACACTGGGCACCCACGTGACAGACCCTTGTCTGTGATCCCTCTAAGGGGGCACTGTGACATCATAACTCTGCACCAGTCACCAAGGTGACAGACCATTGTCTGTGATCTGCCTAAGAAGGCACTGTGACATCATAACTCTGCAGTGGTCACACAGGTGACAGACCCTTGTCTGTGAACTGTTTAAGGGGGCATTGTGACATCATAACTCCGCACTGGTTACCGTGGTTGAAGACCCTTGTTTGTGACCTGCCTAAGGGGACATTTTGACATCATAACCCTGCACTGGTTACACAGGTGACAGACCCTTGTCTGTGATCAGCCTAAGGGGGCGTTGTGACATCATAAATCTGCACTGGTCACCCAGGTGACAGACCCTTTTCTGTGAACTGACTAACGGGGCATTGTGACATCATAACTCTGCACTGGAAACCCAGGTGACAGACCCTTGTCTTTGATCTGCCTAAGGGGGCATTTTGACATCATAACTCGCACTGGTCACTCAGGTGACAAAACCTTGCCTGTGATCTGCCTAAGGGGGCTTTTTGACATCATAACTCTGCACTAGGCACCCACGTGACAGGATCTTGTCTGTGATTTGCCTAAGTAGGCATTGTAACATCATAACTCTGCACTGGTCACCCAGGTGACAGACCCTTGTCTGTGATCTCCGTAAGGTGTCATTGTGACCTCATAACTCTGCACTGGGCACCCCGGTGACAGTCCCTTGTCTGTGATCTTCCTAAGGGGGCATTGTGACATCATAAATCAGCATTGGGCACCCAGGTGACAGGCCCATGTCTTTGATCTGCCAAAGGGGGCATTGTGACATCATAACCCTGCACTGGGCACCGAGGTGATAGGCCATTGTCTGTGATCTGCCTAAGGAGTCATTGTGACATGATAACACTGCAATGGTGACCCAGGTGTGAGGCCGTAGTCTGTGAGCAGCCTAAGGGGGCATTGTGACATCATAACTCAGCACTAGGCACCCAGTTGACAGGTCTTTGTCTGTGATCTGCCTAAGGGGACATTGTAACATCATAACTCTGCACTGGGCACCCAGGTGACAGGCCCTTGTCTGTGATCTGCCTTAGGGGGCATTGTGATATCATAACCCTGCACTGGTCACCCAGTTGACAGGCCCTTCCCTGTGATCTGCCTAAGGGGGCATTTTGAAATCATAATTCTACACTGGGCACCCAGGTGACAGGCCCTTGTCTGCTGACCTGGCTAAGGGGGCATTGTGACATCATAACACTGCCCTGGTCACTCATTTTACGGGTCCTTGTCCGTGATCTGCCTAAGGAGGCTTTGTGACATCATAAACCTGGACTGGTCACACAGGGGACAGACCCTTGTCTGTGATCTGCCTAAGGGGGCATTGTGACATCATCACTCTGCACTGGTCACCCAGGTGACAGGCCCTTGCCTGTGATCTGCCTAAGGAGGCATTGTGACATCATAACCCTGCACTGGTCACCCAGGGGTCAGACCTTTGATTGTGATCTGCCTAAGGGGGCATTGTGGTATCATAACACTGCACTGGTCACCCAGGTGACAGGCCCTTGACTGTGATCTGCCTAAGGGGGCATTGTGACGTCCTAACTCTGCACTGCTCACCCAGGTGACAGGACCTTGTCTATGATCTGCCGAAAGGGGCATTGTGACATCATAACTCTGCCCTGGTCTCCCAGATGACAGACCCTTGTCTGTGATCTCCCAAAGGGGTATTGTGACATCATAACACCGCATTGGGCACCCAGGTGACAGTCCCTTGACTGTGTACTTCCTAAGGGGGCATTGTGACATCACCACTCAGCATTGGGCACCCAGATGACAGGCCCTCGTCTTTGATCTGCCTAAGGGGGCATTGTGACATCATAAATCTACACTGGGCACAGAGGTGAAAGGCCATTGCCTTTGATCTGCCTAAGGGGGCATTGTGACATCATAACACTGCACTGGGCATCCAGGTGACAGGCCCTTTTCTGTGATCTGCCTAAGGGGGCATTGTGAAATCATAATTCTGCACTGGGCACGCAGATGACAGGCCCTTGTCTGTGATCTTCCTAAGGGGGCATTGTGACATCATAACTATTCACTGCTCACCCAGGTGACAGACCCTTGTCTGTGATCTGCCTAAGGGGGCATTGTGACATCTTAACTCTGAAATGATCTCCCAGGTGACAGGCCATTGTCTGTGATCTGCCTAAGGGGCATTGTTACATCATAACTCTGCACTGGTCACCCAGGTGACAGTCCGTTGCCTGTGATCTGCCTAAGGGGGCATTGTGACATCACAACCCAGCACTGTCACCGAGGGGACAGACCCTTGTTTGTGATCTGCCTAAGGGGGCACTGTGGCATTATAAGACTGCACTGGTCACCCAGGTGACAGGCCCTTGACAGTGATCTCCCCAATGGGGTATTGTGACATCATAACGCCGCATTGGGCACCCAGGTGACAGTCCCTTGACTGTGATCTTCCTAAGGGGGCATTGTGACATCATATCTCAGCATTGGGCACCCAGATGACAGGCCCTTGTCTTTGATGTGCCTTAGGGGGCATTGTGAAATCATAACTCTGCATTGGTCCCCCAGGTGACAGGCCCTTCTCTGTGATCTGCCTAAGGGGGCATTGTGACATCATAACTCTGCACTGCTCACCCAAGCGACAGGCCTTGTCTATGATCAGCCTAAGGGGGTATTGTGACATCATACCTCTGCACTGCTCACCCAGGAGACAGGCCCTTGACTTTGATCTGCCTAAGGGGGCATTGTGACTTCATAACACTGCACGGGTCACCCAGGTGACAGGCCATGGTCTGTGATCTGCCTAAGGTGCATTGTGACATCATCGCTGTGCACTGGGCACCCAGGTGACAGGCCCTTGTCTGTGATCTGCCTTAGGGGGCATTGTGACATCTTAACTCTGCACTTGTCACCCAGATGACAGGCCCTTGTCTGTGATCTGCCTAAGAGGGCATTGTGACATCATAACTCTGCACTAGGCACCCAGGTGACAGGTCTTGGTCTGTGATCTGTCTAAGGGGGCATTGTGACATCAAAACTCTGCACTGGGCACACAGGTGACAGGCCCTTCTATGTGATCTGCCTAAGGGGGCATTTTGAAATCATAACTCTATACTGGGCACCCAGGTGACAGGCCCTTGTGTGTGATCTGCCTAAGGGGGCATTGTGACATGACAACTCTGCAGTAGGCACCCAGGTGACAGGTCCTTTTCTGTGATCTGCCTAAGGGTACATTGTGACATCGTAACTCTGCACTGGGCACACGGGTGACAGGCCCTTGTCTGTGATCTGCCTTAGGGGGCATTGGGACATAATAACCCTGCACTCGTCACCCCGTTGACACGCCCTTGTCTGTGATCTGCCTAAGGGGGCGTTGTGACATCATAACACTGCACTGGTCACCTTGTTGACAGGCCCTTGTGTGTGATCTGCCTTAGGGGGCATAGTAACATCATAACTCTGCACTAGGCACCCAGGTGACAGGTCTTTGTCTGTGATCTGCCTAAGGGGACATTGTGACATCATAACAATGCACTGGGCACCCAGGTGACAGGCCCTTGTCTGTGATCTGCCTTAGGGGGCACTGTGTCATCATAACCCTGCACTGGTCACCCAGTTGACAGCCACTTGTCCGTGATCTGCCTAATGGGGCGTTGTGACATCATAACACTGCACTGGTCACCCTTTTGACAGGCCCTTGTCTGTGATCTGCCTAAGGTGGCATTGTGAAATCATAACCCTGCACTCGTCACCCTGGTGACAGACCCTTGTCTGTTATCTGCCTATGGGGGCATTGTGACATCATAACTCTGCACTGGGCACCCAGGTGATAGGCCCTTCTCTGTGATCTGCCTAAGGGGGCATTTTGAAATCATAACTCTACACTGGGCACCCAGGTGACAGGCCCTTGTCTGTGACCTGGCTAAGGGGGCATTGTGACATCATAACAATGCACTGGTCACCAAGGTGACAGACCATTGCCTGTGATCTGCCTAAGGAGGCATTGTGACATCATAACTCGGCAGTGGTGACCCAGGGGACAGACCCTTGTCTGTGAACTGCTTAAGGGCTCATTGTGACATCATAACTCTGCCCTCGTCACCCAGGTGACAGACCCTTGTCTGTGTTCTGCCTAAGGTGGCACTGTGACATCATAACTCTCCACTGGTCACCCAGGTGACAGACCCTTGTCTGTGATCTGCCTAAGGGGGCATTGTCACATCACAACGCTTCACTGGTCACTCCGGTGACAGACCCTTAGCTATGAACTGCCTAAGGGGGCATTGTGACATCATAACTCTGTGCTTGACACCCATGTGACTGACCCTTGCCTGTGATCTGCCTAAGGGGGATTGTGACATCATAACTCTGCACGGGACACCCAGTTGACACACATATGTCTGTGATCTGCCTAAGGGGGCATTGTGACATCATAACTCTGCACACGTCACCCAGGTGACAGACCCATGACTGTGATCTGCGTAAGGTGGCATACTGACATCATAACACTTCACGGGTCACCCAGGAGACACTCCCTTGTCTGTGATCTGCCTAAGGGGCATTGTGACATCATAAGTCTGCACTGCTCACCCAGGTGACAATCCCCTGTGTTTGTTCTGCCTGAGGGGGAATTGTGACATCATAACTCTGCACTGGTCACCGAGGTGACAGACCCTTCTGTGTGATCTGCCTAAGGGGGCATTGTGACATCACAACTCTGCACTGGTCACCCAGGTGTCAGGCCCTTGCCTGTGATCCACCTAAGTGAGCATGGTGACATCATAACTCTGCATTGGTCACCCAGGTGACTGGCCCTTGTCTGTGATATGCCTAAGGGGGAATTTTGACATCATAACTCTCCACTGGTCTCCCAGGTGACAGGTCATTTTCTGTGATCTACCTGAGGGCGAATTGTGACATCATAATTCTGCACTGGTCACCCAGGTAACAGGCCTTTGTGTGTGATATGCCTTAAGGGGGATTGTGACATCATAACTCTGCCCTGGTCACCCAGGTGACAGACCCTTGTCTGTGATCTGCCTAAGAGTTCATTGTGACATCATAACTCTGCACTGGTCACCGTGGTGACAGACCCTTGTCTGTGATCTGCCTAAGGGGGCATTGTGACATCATAACTCTGCACTGGTCACTGTGGTGACAGACGCTTGTCTGTGATCTGCCTAAGGGGGCATTTTGACATCATAACTCTCCACTGGTCATCCAGGTGACAGGCCTTTGTCTGTGATCTGCCTAAGTTGGCATTGTGACATCATAACTCTGCACTGGGCACCGAGGTGGCAGGCCATTGTCTGTGATATGCCTAAGGGGGCATTGTGACATCATAACTCTGCACCGGGCACCCAGGTGACATGCCCTTGTCCGTGATCTGCCTAAGGGGGCATTGTGACATCATAACCCTGCACTGGGCACCCGGGTGACAGGCCCTTGTCTGTGGTCTGCCTAAGGAGGCGTTGTGACATCATAACTCTGCAGTGGTCACCAAGGGGACAGACCCTTGTATGTGAACTTCTTAAGGGCTCATTGTGACATCATATATCTGCACTAGTCACCAAGGTGACAGACCATTGCCTGTGATCTGCCTAAGGAGTCACTGTGACATCATAACTCGGCAGTGGTGACCCAGGGGACAGACCCTTGTCTGTGAACTGCTTAAGGAATCATTGTGACATCATAACTCTGCACTCGTCACCCAGGTGGCAGATACTTGTCTGTGTTCTGCCTAAGGTGGCATTGTGACATCATAACTCTGCACTGGTCACCCAGGTGACTGGCCCTTGTCTGTGATATGCCTAAGGGGGAATTTTGACATCATAACTCTCCACTGGTCTCCCAGGTGACAGGTCATTTTCTGTGATCTACCTGAGGGCGAATTGTGACATCATAATTCTGCACTGGTCACCCAGGTAACAGGCCTTTGTCTGTGATATGCCTTAAGGGGGATTGTGACATCATAACTCTGCCCTGGTCACCCAGGTGACAGACCCTTGTCTGTGATCTGCCTAAGAGTTCATTGTGACATCATAACTCTGCACTGGTCACCGTGGTGACAGACCCTTGTCTGTGATCTGCCTAAGGGGGCATTGTGACATCATAACTCTGCACTGGTCACTGTGGTGACAGACGCTTGTCTGTGATCTGCCTAAGGGGGCATTTTGACATCATAACTCTCCACTGGTCATCCAGGTGACAGGCCTTTGTCTGTGATCTGCCTAAGTTGGCATTGTGACATCATAACTCTGCACTGGGCACCGAGGTGGCAGGCCATTGTCTGTGATATGCCTAAGGGGGCATTGTGACATCATAACTCTGCACCGGGCACCCAGGTGACATGCCCTTGTCCGTGATCTGCCTAAGGGGGCATTGTGACATCATAACCCTGCACTGGGCACCCGGGTGACAGGCCCTTGTCTGTGGTCTGCCTAAGGAGGCGTTGTGACATCATAACTCTGCAGTGGTCACCAAGGGGACAGACCCTTGTATGTGAACTTCTTAAGGGCTCATTGTGACATCATATATCTGCACTAGTCACCAAGGTGACAGACCATTGCCTGTGATCTGCCTAAGGAGTCACTGTGACATCATAACTCGGCAGTGGTGACCCAGGGGACAGACCCTTGTCTGTGAACTGCTTAAGGAATCATTGTGACATCATAACTCTGCACTCGTCACCCAGGTGGCAGATACTTGTCTGTGTTCTGCCTAAGGTGGCATTGTGACATCATAACTCTGCACTGGTCACCCAGGTGACAGACCATTGTCTGTGATCTGCCTAAGGGGGCATTGTCACATCATAACGCTTCACTGGTCACCCCGGTGACAGACCCTACTCTGTGAACTGCCTAAGGGGGCATTGTGACATCATAACTCTGTACTTGACACCCATGTGACTGACCCTTGTCTGTGATCTGCCTAAGGGGGATTGTGACATCATAAATCTGCACGGGTCACCCAGGTGACACACATATGTCTGTGATCTGCCTAAGGGGGCATTGTGACATCATAACTCTGCACATGTCACCCAGGTGACAGACGCTTGACTGTGATCTGCGTAAGGGGGCATACTGACATCATAACACTGCACGGGTCACCCAGGTGACACTCCCTTGTCTGTGATCTGCCTAAGGGGCATTGTGACATCATAAGTCGGCACTGCTCACCCAGGTGACTGTCCCCTGTGTTTGTTCTGCCTGAGGGGGCATAGTGACATCATAACTCTGCACTGGTCACCGAGGTGACAGACCCTTCTGTGTGATCTGCCTAAGGGGCATTGTGACATCACAACTCTGCACTGGTCACCCAGGTGTCAGGCCCTTGCCTGTGATCGACCTAAGTGAGCATTGTGACATCGTAACTCTGCACTGGTCACCCAGGTGACCGGCCCTTGTCTGTGATATGCCTAAGGGGGAATTTTGACATCATAACTCTCCACTGGTCTCCCACGTGACAGGCCATTTTCTGTGATCTACCTGAGGGTGAATTGTGACATCATAATTCTGCACTGCTCACCCAGGTAACAGGCCCTTGTCTGTGATATGCCTTAAGGGGCATTGTGACATCATAACTCTGCACTGGTCACCCAGGTGAGTGACCCTTGTCTGTGATCTGCCTAAGAGTTCATTGTGACATCATAACTCTGCACTGGTCACCCAGGTAACAGGCCCTCGTCTGTGAGATGCCTTACGGGGCATTGTGACATCATAACTCTGCACTGGTCACCCAGATGAGTGACCCTTGTCTGTGATCTGCCTAAGGGGGCATTGTGACATCATAACTCTGCACTGGGCACCCGGGTGACAGGCCCTTGTCTGTGACCTGCCTAAGGAGGCGTTGAGACATCATAACTCTGCAGTGGTCACCAAGGCGACAGACCCATGTATGTGAACTTCTTAAGGGCTCATTGTGACATCATATATCTCCACTGGTCACCCAGGTGACAGACTCTTCTCTGTGATCTGAATAAGGCGGCATTGTGACATCTTAACTCTACACGGGTCACCCAGGTGACCAACCGTTGTCTGTGATCTGCCTATAGGAGCATTGTGATATCATAACTCTGCGCGGGTCAACCTGGTGACAGACCCTTGTCTTTGATCTGCTTACGTGGCCATTGTGACATCATAACTCTGCACTGGTCACTCAGGTGACGGACCCTTGTCTGTGATCTGCCTAAGGGAGCATTGTGACATCATAAATCTGCACTGGTCACCCATGTGACAGACCCTTGTCTATCATGTGCCTAAGGGGGCATTGTGACATCATAACTCTGCACCCGTCACCCAGGTGACAGACCCTTCATTGTGATCTGCGTAACGGGGCATAGTGACATCATAACACTGCACGGGTCACCCAGGTTACAGTACCTTGTCTGCTATCTGCCTAAGGGGCATTGTGACGTCATAAATCTGCACTGCTCACCCTGGTGACAGTCCCCTGTGTTTGTTCTGCTAGAGTGGGCATTGTGACATCATAACTCTGCACTGGTCACCGAGGTGACAGACCCTTGTGTGTGATCTGCCTAAGTGAGCATTGTGACATCAGAACTCTGCACTGGTCACCAAGGTGAGAGGCCCTTGCCTGTGACCTACCTAAGGGGGCATTGTGACATCATAACTCTGCACTGGTCACCCGGGTGACAGGCCCTTGTCTGTGACATGCCTAAGGGGATATTTTGACATCATAACTCTGCACTTGTCACCCAGGTGACAGGCCAATTTTCTGTGATCTGCCTGTGGGCGAATTGTGACATCATAACTCTGCACTCGTCACCCAGGAAACAGGCCCTTGTCCGTGATATGCCTAACGGGGCATTGTGACATCATAACTCTGCACTGGTCACCCTGGTGACAGATCATTGTCCGTTATATGCCGAGTGGGGCATTGTGACATCATAACTCTGCACTGGTCACCCAGGTAACAGACCCTTGTCTGTGATCTGTCTAAGGGGGCAATGTGACATCAAAACTCTGCACTGGTCTCCCAGGTCACAGACCCTTGTCTGTGATCTGCCTAAGAGGGCATTGTGACATCATAACTCTGCACTGGTCACTGTGGTGACAGACCCTTGTTTGTGATCTGCCTAAGGGGGCATTGCGACATCATATGTGTGCACTGGTCACCCAGCTGCCGGACCCTTCTCTGTGATCTGCCTAAGGGGACATTGTGACATCATAACACTGCAGTGGTCACCCAGGTGAAAGAACCTTGTCTGTGATCTGCCTAAGGGGGCATTGTGGCATCATAACTCTGCACTGCTCACCAAGGTGACAGACCCTTGTCTGTCATCTGCCTAAGGGGGCATTGTGACATCATAACTCTGCACTTGTCACCCAGGAGACAGAAGCTTCTCTGTGATCTGCCTAAGGGGACATTGTGACACCATAACTCTTCACTGGTCACCGTGGTTACAGACCCTGACCTCTGATCTGCCTAACGGGGCATTGTGACATCATAACTCTGCACTGGTCACCCAGGTGAAAGACCCTTGTCTTTGATCTGCCTAAGGGGGCATTGTGACATCATAAGTCTGCACTGGTCACCCAGGTGACATACCATTGTCTGTGATCTGCTTAAGAGCGCATTGTGACATCATAAGTCTGCACTGGTCACCCAGTTGACAGACCCTTGTCTGTGATCTGCCTAAGGGGGCATTGTGACCTCATAATTCTGCACTGGGCACCCAGGTGACAGACCCTTCTCTTTGATCTGCCTAAGTGGTCATTGTGACATCATAATTCTGCACTTGTCAGCCAGGTGACAGACCCTTCTCTCTGATCTGCCTAAGTGGGCATTGTGACATCACAACTCTGCATTGGTCACCCAGGTGACAGACCCTTGTCTTTGATTTGCCAAAGGGGGCATTGCGACATCATAACTCTGCACTGGTCACGCAGGTGACATACCCTTGTCTGAGATCTGCCTAAGTGGTCGTTGTGACATCATAAATCTGCACTGGTCCCACAGGTGACAGACCCTTGTCTGTGATCTGCTTAAGAGCGCATAGTGACATCATAACTCTACACTGGTCACCGAGGTGACAGACGCTTCTCTGCGAACTGCCTAACTGGGTATTGTGACATCATAAATCTGCACTGGTCACCCTGGTGACAGACCCCTGTCTGTGATCTGCTTAAGGGGGAATTGTGACATCATAACTCTCCACTGGTCAACCAGGTGACAAAACCTTGACTGAGGAATGCCTAACGGGGCATTGTGACATCATAACCCTGCACGGGTCACCCAGGTGACAGACCCTTGTCTGTGATCTGCCTAAGGGGGCAATGTGTCATCATAACTCTGCACTGGTCACGCAGGTGACAGACCCTTGTCTCTGATCTCCCTAAGGGGGCATTGTGACATCATAACTCTGCACTCGTCTCCCAGGTGACAGAACCTTGTCTGTGATCTGCCTAAGGGGCATTGTGACATCATAACTCTCCACTGGTCACCCAGTTGACAGACCCTTGTCTGTGATCTGCCTAAGGTGTCATGGTGACCTCATAACTCTGCCCTGGTCACCCATGTGACAGACCCTTTTCTGTGATATGCCTTAAGGGGCACTGTGACATCATAACTCTGCACTTGTCACCCTGGTGACAGACCCTTTTCTGTCATCTGCCTAAACGGGAATTGTGAAATCATAACCCTACACTGGTTACCCAGGTGACAGACTGATTTCTCTGATCTCCCTAAGGGGTAATTGTGACATCTAAATTCTGTACTGGTCACGCAGGTGACAGACAGTTGTCTGTGATCTGCCTAGTTGGCATAGTGACATCATAACTCTGCAGTGGTCACACAGGTGAAACACCCTGGTCTGTGATCTGCTTAAGGGGGCCTTGTGACATCAAACGTCTACACTGGACACCCAGGAAAGAGGCCCTTGTCTGTGATCTGCGTAAGGGGTCATTATGACATCATAACTCTGCTCGGGTCACCCATGTGACAGGCCCTTGAATGTGATCTGCCTAAGGGGTCATTGTGACATCATAAGTCTGCACTGGGCACCGAGGTGACAGACCCTTGTCTGTGATCTGCCTTAGGGGACATTGTGACATCATAAGTTTCAACTGGTCACCCAGGTGACAGGCCCTCGTCTGTGATCTGCCTAAGGGGTCATTGTGACATCTAAACTCTGCACTGGTCACCCAGCTGACAGACCCTTGTCTGTGATCGGCCTAAGGGGGCATTGTGACATCATAACTCTGCATTGGTCACCCAGGTGACAGACCCTTGTCTGTGATCTGTCTGTGGGGGCATTGTTGCATCTTACTTCTGCACTGGTAACCCAGGTGACAGACCCTTGTCTGTGATCTGACAAAGGGGGCATTGTGGCATCATAACTCTGCACTGGTCACCCTGGTGACAGACCCTCGTCTGTGATCTGCCTAAGGGGGCATTGTGACATCATAACTCTGCACTGGGCACCCGGGTGACAGGCCCTTGTCTGTGACCTGCCTAAGGAGGCGTTGAGACATCATAACTCTGCAGTGGTCACCAAGGCGACAGACCCATGTATGTGAACTTCTTAAGGGCTCATTGTGACATCATATATCTCCACTGGTCACCCAGGTGACAGACTCTTCTCTGTGATCTGAATAAGGCGGCATTGTGACATCTTAACTCTACACGGGTCACCCAGGTGACCAACCGTTGTCTGTGATCTGCCTATAGGAGCATTGTGATATCATAACTCTGCACGGGTCAACCTGGTGACAGACCCTTGTCTTTGATCTGCTTACGTGGCCATTGTGACATCATAACTCTGCACTGGTCACTCAGGTGACGGACCCTTGTCTGTGATCTGCCTAAGGGAGCATTGTGACATCATAAATCTGCACTGGTCACCCATGTGACAGACCCTTTTCTATCATGTGCCTAAGGGGGCATAGTGACATCATAACACTGCACGGGTCACCCAGGTTACAGTACCTTGTCTGCTATCTGCCTAAGGGGCATTGTGACGTCATAAATCTGCACTGCTCACCCTGGTGACAGTCCCCTGTGTTTGTTCTGCTAGAGTGGGCATTGTGACATCATAACTCTGCACTGGTCACCGAGGTGACAGACCCTTGTGTGTGATCTGCCTAAGTGAGCATTGTGACATCAGAACTCTGCACTGGTCACCAAGGTGAGAGGCCCTTGCCTGTGACCTACCTAAGGGGGCATTGTGACATCATAACTCTGCACTGGTCACCAGGTGACAGGCCCTTGTCTGTGACATGCCTAAGGGGATATTTTGACATCATAACTCTGCACTGGTCACCCAGGTGACAGGCCAATTTTCTGTGATCTGCCTGTGGGCGAATTGTGACATCATAACTCTGCACTCGTCACCCAGGAAACAGGCCCTTGTCCGTGATATGCCTAACGGGGCATTGTGACATCATAACTCTGCACTGGTCACCCTGGTGACAGATCATTGTCCATTATATGCCGAGTGGGGCATTGTGACATCATAACTCTGCACTGGTCACCCAGGTAACAGACCCTTGTCTGTGATCTGTCTAAGGGGGCAATGTGACATCAAAACTCTGCACTGGTCTCCCAGGTCACAGACCCTTGTCTGTGATCTGCCTAAGAGGGCATTGTGACATCATAACTCTGCACTGGTCACTGTGGTGACAGACCCTTGTTTGTGATCTGCCTAAGGGGGCATTGCGACATCATATGTGTGCACTGGTCACCCAGCTGCCGGACCCTTCTATGTGATCTGCCTAAGGGGACATTGTGACATCATAACTCTGCAGTGGTCACCCAGGTGAAAGAACCTTGTCTGTGATCTGCCTAAGGGGGCATTGTGGCATCATAACTCTGCACTGCTCACCAAGGTGACAGACCCTTTTCTGTCATCTGCCTAAGGGGGCATTGTGACATCATAACTCTGCACTTGTCACCCAGGAGACAGAAGCTTCTCTGTGATCTGCCTAAGGGGACATTGTGACACCATAACTCTTCACTGGTCACCGTGGTTACAGACCCTGACCTCTGATCTGCCTAACGGGGCATTGTGACATCATAACTCTGCACTTGTAACCCAGGTGAAAGACCCTTGTCTTTGATCTGCCTAAGGGGGCATTGTGACATCATAAGTCTGCACTGGTCACCCAGGTGACATACCATTGTCTGTGATCTGCTTAAGAGCGCATTGTGGCATCATAAGTCTGCACTGGTTACCCAGTTGACAGACCCTTGTCTGTGATCTGCCTAAGGGGGCATTGTGACCTCATAATTCTGCACTGGGAACCCAGGTGACAGACCCTTCTCTTTGATCTGCCTAAGTGGGCATTGTGACATCATAATTCTGCTCTGGTCAGCCAGGTGACAGACCCTTCTCTCTGATCTGCCTAAGTGGGCATTGTGACATCACAACTCTGCATTGGTCACCCAGGTGACAGACCCTTGTCTGTGATCTGCCTAAGGGGGCATTGTGACATCATGCCTCTACGCAGGTCACCCAGGTGACAGACCCTCCTCTGTGATCTGCCTAAGGGGCATTGTGACATCATAATTCTGCACTGGTCCTGCAGGTGACAGACCCTTTTCTGTGATCTGCCAAAGGGGGCATTGTGACATCATAACTCTGCACTGGTCACGCAGGCGACATACCCTTCTCTGTGATCTGCCTAAGTGGTCGTTGTGACATCATAAATCTGCACTGGTCACCCTGGTGACAGACCCCTGTCTGTGATCTGCTTAAGGGGGCATTGTGACATCATAACTCTCCGCTGGTCACCCAGGTGACAAAACCTTGACTGAGGAATGCCTAACGGGGCATTGTGTCATCATAACCCTGCACGGGTCACCCAGGTGACAGACCCTTGTCTGTGATCTGCCTAAGGGGGCAAGGTGTCATCATAACTCTGCACTGGTCACGCAGGTGACAGACCCTTGTCTCTGATCTGCCTAAGGTGGCATTGTGACATCATAACTCTGCACTCGTCTCCCAGGTGACAGAACCTTGTCTGTGATCTGCCTAAGGGGCATTGTGACATCATAACTCTCCACTGGTCACCCAGTTGACAGACCCTTGTCTGTGATCTGCCTAAGGTGTCATGGTGACCTCATAACTCTGCCCTGGTCACCCATGTGACAGACCCTTTTCTGTGATCTGCCTTATGGGGCGCTGTGACTTCATAACTCTGCACTTGTCACCCTGGTGACAGACCCTTTTCTGTTATCTGCCTAAACGGGAATTGTGAAATCATAACTCTACACTGGTTACCCAGGTGACAGAGTGTTTTGTCTGATCTCCCTAAGGGGTAATTGTGACATCTAAATTCTGTACTGGTCACGCAGGTGACAGACAGTTGTCTGTGATCTGCCTAGTTGGCATAGTGACATCATAACTCTGCAGTGGTCACCCAGGTGAAACACCCTGGTGTGTGATCTGCTTAAGGGGGCATTGTGACATCAAACGTCTACACTGGGCACCCAGGAAACAGGCCCTTGTCTGTGATCTGCGTAAGGGGTCATTATGACATCATAACTCTGCTCGGGTCACCCATGTGACAGGCCCTTGAATGTGATCTGCCTAAGGGGTCATTGTGACATCATAAGTCTGCACTGGGCACCGAGGTGACAGACCCTTGTCTGTGATCTGCCTAAGGGGACATTGTGACATCATAAGTTTCCACTGGTCACCCAGGTGACAGGCCCTCGTCTGTGATCTGCCTAAGGGGTCATTGTGACATCTAAACTCTGCACTGGTCACTCAGCTGACAGACCCTTGTCTGTGATCGGCCTAAGGGGGCTTTGTGACATCATAACTCTGCATTGGTCACCCAGGTGACAGACCCTTGTCTGTGATCTGCCTAAGGGGGCATTGTGACATCATAACTCTGCACTGGTCACCCAGGTGACAGACCCTTTCCTGTGATCTGCCTAAGGGGGCATTGTGACATCGTAACTCTACACTGGTTACCCAGGTGACAGACCCTTGTCTTTGATATGCCTAAAGGGGCATTGTGACCTCATAACTCTGCACTGGTCTCCCAGGTGATAGACCATTTGTCTATGATCTGCCTAAAGGGTCATTGTGACATCATAACTCTGCACTGGTAACCCAGGTGACAGACCCTTTTCTGTGATCTGCTTAAGGGGTCATTGTGACATCATAACTCTGCAATGGTCACCCAGGTGGCAGAGCCTTGACTGTGATCTGCCTAATGGGTCATTGTGGTATCATAACTCTTCACTGGCCCCCAGGTGACAGACCCTTGTCTTTGATCTGCCTAAGGGTTAATTGTGGCATCATAACTCTGCACTTGTCACCCAGGTGACAGACCGTTGACTATGAACTGCTTAAGGTGGCATTGTGACATCATAACTCTGCACTGGTCACCCAGGTGACAGACCCTTGTCTGTAATCTGCCTAAGGGGGCATTGTGACATCATAACTCTCCACTGGTCACCCAGGTGAAAGACCCTTGTCTGTGATCTGCCTAAGGGGTCATTGTGACATCATAACACTGAACTGGTCACCCAGGTGACAGAACCTTGTCTGTGATCTGCCTAATGGGGCATTGTGTCATCATAACTCTGCACTGGTCACCCTGGTGACAGACCCTTTTCCGTCATCTGCCTAAGGGGGAATTGTGAAGTCATAACTCTTCACTAGTCACCCAAGTGACAGACTCTTGTCTCTGATCTGCCTAAGGGGTAATTGTGACATCTAAACTCTGCACTGGTCTCCCAGGTGACAGACACTTGTCTGTGATGTGCCTAAGAGGGCATTGTGACATCATAACTCTGCACTGGTCACCCAGGTGACACACCCTTGTCTGTGATCTGCCTAACGGGGCATTGTGACATCAAACATCTACACTGGGTACCCAGGAGAGAGGCCATTGTCTGTGATCTGCCTAAGGGAGCATTTTGACATCATAATTCTGCTCTGGTTATCCATGTGACAGGCCCTTGAATGTGATCTGTCGAAGGGGTCATTGTGACATCATAAGTCTGCACTGGGCATCCAGGTGACAGACTCTTGTCTGTTATCTGCCTAAGGCGCATTGTTACATCATAACTCTGCACTTGGTACCCAGGTGACAGGCCCTTGTCTCTATTTTGCATAAGGGGGCATTGTGACATTACGAATCTGCACTGGGCACCCAGGTGACATGCCGTTGTCTGTGATCTGCCTAAGGGGGCATCGTGACATCATAACTCTGTACTGGGCACCCAGGTGACAGACCCTTGTCTGTGATCTGCCTAAGGGGCATTGTGACATCATAACTTATCACTGGGTACCCAGGTGACAGGCCCTTGTCTCTGATGTGCATTAGGGGGCATTGTGACATTATGAATCTGCACTGGGCACCCAGGTGACATGCCGTTGTCTGTCGTCTGCCTAAGGGGGCATTGTGACATTATAACTCTGTTCTTGGCACCCAGGTGACAGGCCCTTGTCTGTGATCTGCCTTAGGGGGCATTGTGACATCAGAACACTGCACGGGTAACCAAGGTGACAGTCCCATGTCTGTGATCTGCCAAAGGGGGCATTGTGACACCATAACACTGCACGAGTCACCCAGGTGACAGACCCTTGTCTGTGATCTGATTAACGGGGCATTGTGACATCATAATTCTGCACTGGTCAACCAGGTGACAGACCCTTGTCTGTGATCTGCCTAAGGGGCATTGTGACATCATAACTCTGCATGGTCACCATGCTGACAGACCCTTGTGTTTGATCTGCTTAAGTGGCTATTGTGACATCATAGCTCTGCTCTGGTCATCTAGGTGAGAGACCCTTGTCTATGATCTGCCTAAGTGGGCATTGTGACATCATAACCCTGCACTGGTCACCAAAGTGACAGCCCCTGGTCTCTGATCTGGTTAAGGGGTCATTCTGAGATCATAACTCAGCACTGGTCACCCCGGTGACAGACCGTTGTCTGTTATATGCCGACGGGGGCATTGTGACATCATAACTCTGCACTGGTCACTGTGGTGACAGACCCTTGTCTGTGATCTGCCTAAGGGGACATTTTGACATCATAACCCTGCACTGGTCACTCAGGTGACAGACCCATTTCTGTGATCTGCCTAATGGGGTATTGCGACATCATAACTCTGCACCAGTCACCCTGGTGTCAGATCCTTGTTCTTTATCTGCCTAAGGGTTCATTGTGACATCATAACTCGGCACTGGTTACACAGGTGACAGACCCTTGTCTTTGATGTGCCTAAGGGGGCATTGTGACCTCATAACTCGCCACTCGTAACCCAGGCGGCAGACCCTTGTCTGTGATCTGCCTAAGGGGGCATTATTATATCATAAATCTGCACTGTTCACCCAGCTGAGAAACCCTTGTCTGTAATCTGCCTAAGGGGGAATTGTGACATCAAAACTCTGCTCTAGTCACGCAGGTGACCGACCCTTGTCTGTGATCTGCCTAAGGGAGCACTGTGACATCATAACTCTGCACTGGTCACCCAGGTGACAGACCCTTATCTGTGACCTGCCTAAGCGGGCATAGTGACATCATAACTCTGCACTGGTCACCCAGGTGACAGACCCTTGTCTTTGTTCTGCCTAAGGGGGCATTGTGACATCATAACTCTGCACGAGTCACCCAGGTGGCAGACCCTGGTCTGTGATCTGCCTAAGGGGGCGTTGTGACATCATAACTCGGCACTGGTCACCGAGGTGACAGAACCTTGTCTCTGATCTATATAAGGAGACATTGTGACATCATAACTCTGCACCGGTTTCCGTGGTGACAGACCCTTGTCTGTGCTCTGCCTAGGGAGGCATTGTGACATCAAAACTCTGCATGGGTCACCCATGTGACAAGACCTTGAATGTGGTCTGCCTAAAGGGGCATTGAGACATCATAACTGTGCACTGGTCACACAGGTGACAGACCCTTGTCTGTGATCTGCATATGGGGTTATTGTGACATCATAACAATGCACGGGTCACCCAAGTGACAGACCCTTGTCTGTGATCTGCCTAAGGGTGTATTGTGACATCCTAAGTCTGCACGAGTCACCCTGGTGACAGACCCTTGTCTTTGAAATTCTTAAGTGGTCATTGTGACATCATAACTCCGCACTGGTCACCTAGGTGACAGACCCTTGTCTTTGGTCTGCTTACGGGAGCATTGTGACATCATAACTCTGCACTGGTCATCGTGGTGACGGATCCTTGTCTGTGATCTGCCTAAGGGGGCATTGTGACATCATAACTCTGCACGCGTCACCCAGGGGACAGACCCTTGACTGTGATATGCGTAAGGGGGCATACTGGTATCATAACACTGCACGGTCACCCAGGTGACAGTACATTGTCTGCTATCTGCCTAAGGGGCATTGTGACATCATAAGTCTGCACTGCTCACCCAGGTGACAGTCCCCTGTGTTTGTTCTGCTTGAGGGGGCATTGTGACATCATAACTCTGCACTGGTCACCGAGGTGACAGACCCTTGTGTGTGATCTGCCTAAGTGGGCATTGTGACATCATAATTCTGCAATGGTCACCCAGGTGACAGGCCCTTGCCTGTGATCTAAGGGGGCATTGTGACATCATAACTCTGCACTGGTCACCCAGGTGACAGGCCCCTGTCTGTGATCTGACAAAGGGAGCTTTGTGACATCATAACTCTGCTCTGGTCACCAAGGTGACAGGCCCTTGTCTGTGATATGCCTAAGGGGGTATTTTGACATCATAACTCTGCACTGGACACCCTGGTGACAGGCCATTTTCTGTGATCTGCCTGAGGGCGAATTGTGACATCTTAACTCTGCATTGGTCACACAGGTATCAGGCCCTTGTCTGTGATATGCCTAACGGGGCATTGTGACATCATAACTCTGCACTGGTCACCCTGGTGACAGACCATTGTCCGTTATATGCCGACGGGGGCATTGTGACATCATAACTCTGCACTGGTCACCCAGGTGACAGACCCTTGTCTGTGATCTGCCTAAGGGGGCAATGTGACATCATAACTCTGCACTGGCCACCCAGGTCACAGACCCTTGTCTGTGATCTGCCTAAGAGGGCATTGTGACATCATAACTCTGCACTGGTCACCGTGGTGACAGACGCTTGTCTGTGATCTGCCTAAGGGGGCATTTTGACATCATAACTCTGCACTGGTCATCCAGGTGACAGGCCTTTGTCTGTGATCTGCCTAAGTTGGCATTGTGACATCATAACTCTGCACTGAGCACCCAGGTGACATGCCCTTGTCCGTGATCTGCCTAAGGGGGCATTGTGACATCATAACCCTGCACTGGGCACCCGGGTGACAGGCCCTTGTCTGTAGTCTGCCTAAGGAGGCGTTGTGACATCATAACTCTGCAGTGGTCACCAAGGGGACAGACCCTTGTATGTGAACTTCTTAAGGGCTCATTGTGACATCATATATCTGCACTGGTCACCCAGGTGACAGACCGTTCTCTGTGATCTGCATAAGGCTGCATTGTGACATCTTAACTCTGCACGGGTCACGCAGGTGACAAACCCTTGTCTGTGATCTGCCTAAAGGTGCATTGTGATATCATAACTCTGCACGGGTCAACCTGGTGACACACCCTTGTCTTTGATCTGCTTAAGTGAGCATTGTGACATCATATCTCTGCACTGGTCACTCAGGTGACGAAACCTTGTCTGTGATCTGCCTAAGGGGGCTTTGTGACATCATAAATCTGCACTAGTCACCAAGGTGACAGACCATTGCCTGTGACCTGCCTAAGGAGTCACTGTGACATCATAACTCGGCAGTGGTGACCCAGGGGACAGACCCTTGTCTGTGAACTGCTTAAGGAATCATTGTGACATCATAACTCTGCACTCGTCACCCAGGTGACAGACACTTGTCTGTGTTCTGCCTAAGGTGGCATTGTGACATCATAACTCTCCACTGGTCACCCAGGTGACAGACCATTGTCTGTGATCTGCCTAAGGGGGCATTGTCACATCATAACGCTTCACTGGTCACCCCCGTGACAGACCCTACTCTGTGAACTGCCTAAGGGGTCATTGTGACATCATAACTCTGTACTTGACACCCATGTGACTGACCCTTGTCTGTGATCTGCCTAAGGGGGATTGTGACATCATAAATCTGCACGGGTCACCCAGGTGACACACATATGTCTGTGATCTGCCTAAGGGGGCATTGTGACATCATAACTCTGCACATGTCACCCAGGTGACAGACGCTTGACTGTGATCTGCGTAAGGGGGCATACTGACATCATAACACTGCACGGGTCACCCAGGTGACACTCCCTTGTCTGTGATCTGCCTAAGGGGCATTGTGACAACATAAGTCGGCACTGCTCACCCAGGTGACTGTCCCCTGTGTTTGTTCTGCCTGAGGGGGCATAGTGACATCATAACTCTGCACTGGTCACCGAGGTGACAGACCCTTCTGTGTGATCTGCCTAAGGGGCATTGTGACATCACAACTCTGCACTGGTCACCCAGGTGTCAGGCCCTTGCCTGTGACCGACCTAAGTGAGCATTGTGACATCGTAACTCTGCACTGGTCACCCAGGTGACCGGCCCTTGTCTGTGATATGCCTAAGGGGGAATTTTGACATCATAACTCTCCACTGGTCTCCCACGTGACAGGCCATTTTCTGTGATCTACCTGAGGGTGAATTGTGACATCATAATTCTGCACTGCTCACCCAGGTAACAGGCCCTTGTCTGTGATATGCCTTAAGGGGCATTGTGACATCATAACTCTGCACTGGTCACCCAGGTGAGTGACCCTTGTCTGTGATCTGCCTAAGAGTTCATTGTGACATCATAACTCTACACTGGTCACCCAGGTAACAGGCCCTCGTCTGTGATATGCGTTACGGGGCATTGTGACATCAAAACTCTGCACTGGTCACCCAGATGAGTGACCCTTGTCTGTGATCTGCCTAAGGGGGCATTGTGACATCATAAATCTGCACTAGTCACCAAGGTGACAGACCATTGCCTGTGATCTGCCTAAGGAGTCACTGTGACATCATAACTCGGCAGTGGTGACCCAGGGGACAGACCCTTGTCTGTGAACTGCTTAAGGAATCATTGTGACATCATAACTCTGCACTCGTCACCCAGGTGGCAGATACTTGTCTGTGTTCTGCCTAAGGTGGCATTGTGACATCATAACTCTGCACTGGTCACCCAGGTGACAGACCATTGTCTGTGATCTGCCTAAGGGGGCATTGTCACATCATAACGCTTCACTGGTCACCCCGGTGACAGACCCTACTCTGTGAACTGCCTAAGGGGGCATTGTGACATCATAACTCTGTACTTGACACCCATGTGACTGACCCTTGTCTGTGATCTGCCTAAGGGGGATTGTGACATCATAAATCTGCACGGGTCACCCAGGTGACACACATATGTCTGTGATCTGCCTAAGGGGGCATTGTGACATCATAACTCTGCACATGTCACCCAGGTGACAGACGCTTGACTGTGATCTGCGTAAGGGGGCATACTGACATCATAACACTGCACGGGTCACCCAGGTGACACTCCCTTGTCTGTGATCTGCCTAAGGGGCATTGTGACATCATAAGTCGGCACTGCTCACCCAGGTGACTGTCCCCTGTGTTTGTTCTGCCTGAGGGGGCATAGTGACATCATAACTCTGCACTGGTCACCGAGGTGACAGACCCTTCTGTGTGATCTGCCTAAGGGGCATTGTGACATCACAACTCTGCACTGGTCACCCAGGTGTCAGGCCCTTGCCTGTGATCGACCTAAGTGAGCATTGTGACATCGTAACTCTGCACTGGTCACCCAGGTGACCGGCCCTTGTCTGTGATATGCCTAAGGGGGAATTTTGACATCATAACTCTCCACTGGTCTCCCACGTGACAGGCCATTTTCTGTGATCTACCTGAGGGTGAATTGTGACATCATAATTCTGCACTGCTCACCCAGGTAACAGGCCCTTGTCTGTGATATGCCTTAAGGGGCATTGTGACATCATAACTCTGCACTGGTCACCCAGGTGAGTGACCCTTGTCTGTGATCTGCCTAAGAGTTCATTGTGACATCATAACTCTGCACTGGTCACCCAGGTAACAGGCCCTCGTCTGTGAGATGCCTTACGGGGCATTGTGACATCATAACTCTGCACTGGTCACCCAGATGAGTGACCCTTGTCTGTGATCTGCCTAAGGGGGCATTGTGACATCATAACTCTGCACTGGGCACCCGGGTGACAGGCCCTTGTCTGTGACCTGCCTAAGGAGGCGTTGAGACATCATAACTCTGCAGTGGTCACCAAGGCGACAGACCCATGTATGTGAACTTCTTAAGGGCTCATTGTGACATCATATATCTCCACTGGTCACCCAGGTGACAGACTCTTCTCTGTGATCTGAATAAGGCGGCATTGTGACATCTTAACTCTACACGGGTCACCCAGGTGACCAACCGTTGTCTGTGATCTGCCTATAGGAGCATTGTGATATCATAACTCTGCACGGGTCAACCTGGTGACAGACCCTTGTCTTTGATCTGCTTACGTGGCCATTGTGACATCATAACTCTGCACTGGTCACTCAGGTGACGGACCCTTGTCTGTGATCTGCCTAAGGGAGCATTGTGACATCATAAATCTGCACTGGTCACCCATGTGACAGACCCTTTTCTATCATGTGCCTAAGGGGGCATTGTGACATCATAACTCTGCACCCGTCACCCAGGTGACAGACCCTTCATTGTGATCTGCGTAACGGGGCATAGTGACATCATAACACTGCACGGGTCACCCAGGTTACAGTACCTTGTCTGCTATCTGCCTAAGGGGCATTGTGACGTCATAAATCTGCACTGCTCACCCTGGTGACAGTCCCCTGTGTTTGTTCTGCTAGAGTGGGCATTGTGACATCATAACTCTGCACTGGTCACCGAGGTGACAGACCCTTGTGTGTGATCTGCCTAAGTGAGCATTGTGACATCAGAACTCTGCACTGGTCACCAAGGTGAGAGGCCCTTGCCTGTGACCTACCTAAGGGGGCATTGTGACATCATAACTCTGCACTGGTCACCCGGGTGACAGGCCCTTGTCTGTGACATGCCTAAGGGGATATTTTGACATCATAACTCTGCACTTGTCACCCAGGTGACAGGCCAATTTTCTGTGATCTGCCTGTGGGCGAATTGTGACATCATAACTCTGCACTCGTCACCCAGGAAACAGGCCCTTGTCCGTGATATGCCTAACGGGGCATTGTGACATCATAACTCTGCACTGGTCACCCTGGTGACAGATCATTGTCCGTTATATGCCGAGTGGGGCATTGTGACATCATAACTCTGCACTGGTCACCCAGGTAACAGACCCTTGTCTGTGATCTGTCTAAGGGGGCAATGTGACATCAAAACTCTGCACTGGTCTCCCAGGTCACAGACCCTTGTCTGTGATCTGCCTAAGAGGGCATTGTGACATCATAACTCTGCACTGGTCACTGTGGTGACAGACCCTTGTTTGTGATCTGCCTAAGGGGGCATTGCGACATCATATGTGTGCACTGGTCACCCAGCTGCCGGACCCTTCTCTGTGATCTGCCTAAGGGGACATTGTGACATCATAACACTGCAGTGGTCACCCAGGTGAAAGAACCTTGTCTGTGATCTGCCTAAGGGGGCATTGTGGCATCATAACTCTGCACTGCTCACCAAGGTGACAGACCCTTGTCTGTCATCTGCCTAAGGGGGCATTGTGACATCATAACTCTGCACTTGTCACCCAGGAGACAGAAGCTTCTCTGTGATCTGCCTAAGGGGACATTGTGACACCATAACTCTTCACTGGTCACCGTGGTTACAGACCCTGACCTCTGATCTGCCTAACGGGGCATTGTGACATCATAACTCTGCACTGGTCACCCAGGTGAAAGACCCTTGTCTTTGATCTGCCTAAGGGGGCATTGTGACATCATAAGTCTGCACTGGTCACCCAGGTGACATACCATTGTCTGTGATCTGCTTAAGAGCGCATTGTGACATCATAAGTCTGCACTGGTCACCCAGTTGACAGACCCTTGTCTGTGATCTGCCTAAGGGGGCATTGTGACCTCATAATTCTGCACTGGGCACCCAGGTGACAGACCCTTCTCTTTGATCTGCCTAAGTGGTCATTGTGACATCATAATTCTGCACTTGTCAGCCAGGTGACAGACCCTTCTCTCTGATCTGCCTAAGTGGGCATTGTGACATCACAACTCTGCATTGGTCACCCAGGTGACAGACCCTTGTCTTTGATTTGCCAAAGGGGGCATTGCGACATCATAACTCTGCACTGGTCACGCAGGTGACATACCCTTGTCTGAGATCTGCCTAAGTGGTCGTTGTGACATCATAAATCTGCACTGGTCCCACAGGTGACAGACCCTTGTCTGTGATCTGCTTAAGAGCGCATAGTGACATCATAACTCTACACTGGTCACCGAGGTGACAGACGCTTCTCTGCGAACTGCCTAACTGGGTATTGTGACATCATAAATCTGCACTGGTCACCCTGGTGACAGACCCCTGTCTGTGATCTGCTTAAGGGGGAATTGTGACATCATAACTCTCCACTGGTCAACCAGGTGACAAAACCTTGACTGAGGAATGCCTAACGGGGCATTGTGACATCATAACCCTGCACGGGTCACCCAGGTGACAGACCCTTGTCTGTGATCTGCCTAAGGGGGCAATGTGTCATCATAACTCTGCACTGGTCACGCAGGTGACAGACCCTTGTCTCTGATCTCCCTAAGGGGGCATTGTGACATCATAACTCTGCACTCGTCTCCCAGGTGACAGAACCTTGTCTGTGATCTGCCTAAGGGGCATTGTGACATCATAACTCTCCACTGGTCACCCAGTTGACAGACCCTTGTCTGTGATCTGCCTAAGGTGTCATGGTGACCTCATAACTCTGCCCTGGTCACCCATGTGACAGACCCTTTTCTGTGATATGCCTTAAGGGGCACTGTGACATCATAACTCTGCACTTGTCACCCTGGTGACAGACCCTTTTCTGTCATCTGCCTAAACGGGAATTGTGAAATCATAACCCTACACTGGTTACCCAGGTGACAGACTGATTTCTCTGATCTCCCTAAGGGGTAATTGTGACATCTAAATTCTGTACTGGTCACGCAGGTGACAGACAGTTGTCTGTGATCTGCCTAGTTGGCATAGTGACATCATAACTCTGCAGTGGTCACACAGGTGAAACACCCTGGTCTGTGATCTGCTTAAGGGGGCCTTGTGACATCAAACGTCTACACTGGACACCCAGGAAAGAGGCCCTTGTCTGTGATCTGCGTAAGGGGTCATTATGACATCATAACTCTGCTCGGGTCACCCATGTGACAGGCCCTTGAATGTGATCTGCCTAAGGGGTCATTGTGACATCATAAGTCTGCACTGGGCACCGAGGTGACAGACCCTTGTCTGTG
This sequence comes from Gorilla gorilla gorilla, assembly GCF_029281585.2. Lineage (NCBI taxonomy): Eukaryota > Metazoa > Chordata > Mammalia > Primates > Hominidae > Gorilla > Gorilla gorilla. The sequence goes on from NC_073240.2 coordinate 5,272,097, forward strand.
ATCTGCCTTAGGGGACATTGTGACATCATAAGTTTCAACTGGTCACCCAGGTGACAGGCCCTCGTCTGTGATCTGCCTAAGGGGTCATTGTGACATCTAAACTCTGCACTGGTCACCCAGCTGACAGACCCTTGTCTGTGATCGGCCTAAGGGGGCATTGTGACATCATAACTCTGCATTGGTCACCCAGGTGACAGACCCTTGTCTGTGATCTGTCTGTGGGGGCATTGTTGCATCTTACTTCTGCACTGGTAACCCAGGTGACAGACCCTTGTCTGTGATCTGACAAAGGGGGCATTGTGGCATCATAACTCTGCACTGGTCACCCTGGTGACAGACCCTCGTCTGTGATCTGCCTAAGGGGGCATTGTGACATCATAACTCTGCACTGGGCACCCGGGTGACAGGCCCTTGTCTGTGACCTGCCTAAGGAGGCGTTGAGACATCATAACTCTGCAGTGGTCACCAAGGCGACAGACCCATGTATGTGAACTTCTTAAGGGCTCATTGTGACATCATATATCTCCACTGGTCACCCAGGTGACAGACTCTTCTCTGTGATCTGAATAAGGCGGCATTGTGACATCTTAACTCTACACGGGTCACCCAGGTGACCAACCGTTGTCTGTGATCTGCCTATAGGAGCATTGTGATATCATAACTCTGCACGGGTCAACCTGGTGACAGACCCTTGTCTTTGATCTGCTTACGTGGCCATTGTGACATCATAACTCTGCACTGGTCACTCAGGTGACGGACCCTTGTCTGTGATCTGCCTAAGGGAGCATTGTGACATCATAAATCTGCACTGGTCACCCATGTGACAGACCCTTTTCTATCATGTGCCTAAGGGGGCATAGTGACATCATAACACTGCACGGGTCACCCAGGTTACAGTACCTTGTCTGCTATCTGCCTAAGGGGCATTGTGACGTCATAAATCTGCACTGCTCACCCTGGTGACAGTCCCCTGTGTTTGTTCTGCTAGAGTGGGCATTGTGACATCATAACTCTGCACTGGTCACCGAGGTGACAGACCCTTGTGTGTGATCTGCCTAAGTGAGCATTGTGACATCAGAACTCTGCACTGGTCACCAAGGTGAGAGGCCCTTGCCTGTGACCTACCTAAGGGGGCATTGTGACATCATAACTCTGCACTGGTCACCAGGTGACAGGCCCTTGTCTGTGACATGCCTAAGGGGATATTTTGACATCATAACTCTGCACTGGTCACCCAGGTGACAGGCCAATTTTCTGTGATCTGCCTGTGGGCGAATTGTGACATCATAACTCTGCACTCGTCACCCAGGAAACAGGCCCTTGTCCGTGATATGCCTAACGGGGCATTGTGACATCATAACTCTGCACTGGTCACCCTGGTGACAGATCATTGTCCATTATATGCCGAGTGGGGCATTGTGACATCATAACTCTGCACTGGTCACCCAGGTAACAGACCCTTGTCTGTGATCTGTCTAAGGGGGCAATGTGACATCAAAACTCTGCACTGGTCTCCCAGGTCACAGACCCTTGTCTGTGATCTGCCTAAGAGGGCATTGTGACATCATAACTCTGCACTGGTCACTGTGGTGACAGACCCTTGTTTGTGATCTGCCTAAGGGGGCATTGCGACATCATATGTGTGCACTGGTCACCCAGCTGCCGGACCCTTCTATGTGATCTGCCTAAGGGGACATTGTGACATCATAACTCTGCAGTGGTCACCCAGGTGAAAGAACCTTGTCTGTGATCTGCCTAAGGGGGCATTGTGGCATCATAACTCTGCACTGCTCACCAAGGTGACAGACCCTTTTCTGTCATCTGCCTAAGGGGGCATTGTGACATCATAACTCTGCACTTGTCACCCAGGAGACAGAAGCTTCTCTGTGATCTGCCTAAGGGGACATTGTGACACCATAACTCTTCACTGGTCACCGTGGTTACAGACCCTGACCTCTGATCTGCCTAACGGGGCATTGTGACATCATAACTCTGCACTTGTAACCCAGGTGAAAGACCCTTGTCTTTGATCTGCCTAAGGGGGCATTGTGACATCATAAGTCTGCACTGGTCACCCAGGTGACATACCATTGTCTGTGATCTGCTTAAGAGCGCATTGTGGCATCATAAGTCTGCACTGGTTACCCAGTTGACAGACCCTTGTCTGTGATCTGCCTAAGGGGGCATTGTGACCTCATAATTCTGCACTGGGCACCCAGGTGACAGACCCTTCTCTTTGATCTGCCTAAGTGGGCATTGTGACATCATAATTCTGCTCTGGTCAGCCAGGTGACAGACCCTTCTCTCTGATCTGCCTAAGTGGGCATTGTGACATCACAACTCTGCATTGGTCACCCAGGTGACAGACCCTTGTCTGTGATCTGCCTAAGGGGGCATTGTGACATCATGCCTCTACGCAGGTCACCCAGGTGACAGACCCTCCTCTGTGATCTGCCTAAGGGGCATTGTGACATCATAATTCTGCACTGGTCCTGCAGGTGACAGACCCTTTTCTGTGATCTGCCAAAGGGGGCATTGTGACATCATAACTCTGCACTGGTCACGCAGGCGACATACCCTTCTCTGTGATCTGCCTAAGTGGTCGTTGTGACATCATAAATCTGCACTGGTCACCCTGGTGACAGACCCCTGTCTGTGATCTGCTTAAGGGGGCATTGTGACATCATAACTCTCCGCTGGTCACCCAGGTGACAAAACCTTGACTGAGGAATGCCTAACGGGGCATTGTGTCATCATAACCCTGCACGGGTCACCCAGGTGACAGACCCTTGTCTGTGATCTGCCTAAGGGGGCAAGGTGTCATCATAACTCTGCACTGGTCACGCAGGTGACAGACCCTTGTCTCTGATCTGCCTAAGGTGGCATTGTGACATCATAACTCTGCACTCGTCTCCCAGGTGACAGAACCTTGTCTGTGATCTGCCTAAGGGGCATTGTGACATCATAACTCTCCACTGGTCACCCAGTTGACAGACCCTTGTCTGTGATCTGCCTAAGGTGTCATGGTGACCTCATAACTCTGCCCTGGTCACCCATGTGACAGACCCTTTTCTGTGATCTGCCTTATGGGGCGCTGTGACTTCATAACTCTGCACTTGTCACCCTGGTGACAGACCCTTTTCTGTTATCTGCCTAAACGGGAATTGTGAAATCATAACTCTACACTGGTTACCCAGGTGACAGACTGTTTTGTCTGATCTCCCTAAGGGGTAATTGTGACATCTAAATTCTGTACTGGTCACGCAGGTGACAGACAGTTGTCTGTGATCTGCCTAGTTGGCATAGTGACATCATAACTCTGCAGTGGTCACCCAGGTGAAACACCCTGGTGTGTGATCTGCTTAAGGGGGCATTGTGACATCAAACGTCTACACTGGGCACCCAGGAAACAGGCCCTTGTCTGTGATCTGCGTAAGGGGTCATTATGACATCATAACTCTGCTCGGGTCACCCATGTGACAGGCCCTTGAATGTGATCTGCCTAAGGGGTCATTGTGACATCATAAGTCTGCACTGGGCACCGAGGTGACAGACCCTTGTCTGTGATCTGCCTAAGGGGACATTGTGACATCATAAGTTTCCACTGGTCACCCAGGTGACAGGCCCTCGTCTGTGATCTGCCTAAGGGGTCATTGTGACATCTAAACTCTGCACTGGTCACTCAGCTGACAGACCCTTGTCTGTGATCGGCCTAAGGGGGCTTTGTGACATCATAACTCTGCATTGGTCACCCAGGTGACAGACCCTTGTCTGTGATCTGCCTAAGGGGGCATTGTGACATCATAACTCTGCACTGGTCACCCAGGTGACAGACCCTTTCCTGTGATCTGCCTAAGGGGGCATTGTGACATCGTAACTCTACACTAGTTACCCAGGTGACAGACCCTTGTCTTTGATATGCCTAAAGGGGCATTGTGACCTCATAACTCTGCACTGGTCTCCCAGGTGATAGACCATTTGTCTATGATCTGCCTAAAGGGTCATTGTGACATCATAACTCTGCACTGGTAACCCAGGTGACAGACCCTTTTCTGTGATCTGCTTAAGGGGTCATTGTGACATCATAACTCTGCAATGGTCACCCAGGTGGCAGAGCCTTGACTGTGATCTGCCTAATGGGTCATTGTGGTATCATAACTCTTCACTGGCCCCCAGGTGACAGACCCTTGTCTTTGATCTGCCTAAGGGTTAATTGTGGCATCATAACTCTGCACTTGTCACCCAGGTGACAGACCGTTGACTATGAACTGCTTAAGGTGGCATTGTGACATCATAACTCTGCACTGGTCACCCAGGTGACAGACCCTTGTCTGTAATCTGCCTAAGGGGGCATTGTGACATCATAACTCTCCACTGGTCACCCAGGTGAAAGACCCTTGTCTGTGATCTGCCTAAGGGGTCATTGTGACATCATAACACTGAACTGGTCACCCAGGTGACAGAACCTTGTCTGTGATCTGCCTAATGGGGCATTGTGTCATCATAACTCTGCACTGGTCACCCTGGTGACAGACCCTTTTCCGTCATCTGCCTAAGGGGGAATTGTGAAGTCATAACTCTTCACTAGTCACCCAAGTGACAGACTCTTGTCTCTGATCTGCCTAAGGGGTAATTGTGACATCTAAACTCTGCACTGGTCTCCCAGGTGACAGACACTTGTCTGTGATGTGCCTAAGAGGGCATTGTGACATCATAACTCTGCACTGGTCACCCAGGTGACACACCCTTGTCTGTGATCTGCCTAACGGGGCATTGTGACATCAAACATCTACACTGGGTACCCAGGAGAGAGGCCATTGTCTGTGATCTGCCTAAGGGAGCATTTTGACATCATAATTCTGCTCTGGTTATCCATGTGACAGGCCCTTGAATGTGATCTGTCGAAGGGGTCATTGTGACATCATAAGTCTGCACTGGGCATCCAGGTGACAGACTCTTGTCTGTTATCTGCCTAAGGCGCATTGTTACATCATAACTCTGCACTTGGTACCCAGGTGACAGGCCCTTGTCTCTATTTTGCATAAGGGGGCATTGTGACATTACGAATCTGCACTGGGCACCCAGGTGACATGCCGTTGTCTGTGATCTGCCTAAGGGGGCATCGTGACATCATAACTCTGTACTGGGCACCCAGGTGACAGACCCTTGTCTGTGATCTGCCTAAGGGGCATTGTGACATCATAACTTATCACTGGGTACCCAGGTGACAGGCCCTTGTCTCTGATGTGCATTAGGGGGCATTGTGACATTATGAATCTGCACTGGGCACCCAGGTGACATGCCGTTGTCTGTCGTCTGCCTAAGGGGGCATTGTGACATTATAACTCTGTTCTTGGCACCCAGGTGACAGGCCCTTGTCTGTGATCTGCCTTAGGGGGCATTGTGACATCAGAACACTGCACGGGTAACCAAGGTGACAGTCCCATGTCTGTGATCTGCCAAAGGGGGCATTGTGACACCATAACACTGCACGAGTCACCCAGGTGACAGACCCTTGTCTGTGATCTGATTAACGGGGCATTGTGACATCATAATTCTGCACTGGTCAACCAGGTGACAGACCCTTGTCTGTGATCTGCCTAAGGGGCATTGTGACATCATAACTCTGCATGGTCACCATGCTGACAGACCCTTGTGTTTGATCTGCTTAAGTGGCTATTGTGACATCATAGCTCTGCTCTGGTCATCTAGGTGAGAGACCCTTGTCTATGATCTGCCTAAGTGGGCATTGTGACATCATAACCCTGCACTGGTCACCAAAGTGACAGCCCCTGGTCTCTGATCTGGTTAAGGGGTCATTCTGAGATCATAACTCAGCACTGGTCACCCCGGTGACAGACCGTTGTCTGTTATATGCCGACGGGGGCATTGTGACATCATAACTCTGCACTGGTCACTGTGGTGACAGACCCTTGTCTGTGATCTGCCTAAGGGGACATTTTGACATCATAACCCTGCACTGGTCACTCAGGTGACAGACCCATTTCTGTGATCTGCCTAATGGGGTATTGCGACATCATAACTCTGCACCAGTCACCCTGGTGTCAGATCCTTGTTCTTTATCTGCCTAAGGGTTCATTGTGACATCATAACTCGGCACTGGTTACACAGGTGACAGACCCTTGTCTTTGATGTGCCTAAGGGGGCATTGTGACCTCATAACTCGCCACTCGTAACCCAGGCGGCAGACCCTTGTCTGTGATCTGCCTAAGGGGGCATTATTATATCATAAATCTGCACTGTTCACCCAGCTGAGAAACCCTTGTCTGTAATCTGCCTAAGGGGGAATTGTGACATCAAAACTCTGCTCTAGTCACGCAGGTGACCGACCCTTGTCTGTGATCTGCCTAAGGGAGCACTGTGACATCATAACTCTGCACTGGTCACCCAGGTGACAGACCCTTATCTGTGACCTGCCTAAGCGGGCATAGTGACATCATAACTCTGCACTGGTCACCCAGGTGACAGACCCTTGTCTTTGTTCTGCCTAAGGGGGCATTGTGACATCATAACTCTGCACGAGTCACCCAGGTGGCAGACCCTGGTCTGTGATCTGCCTAAGGGGGCGTTGTGACATCATAACTCGGCACTGGTCACCGAGGTGACAGAACCTTGTCTCTGATCTATATAAGGAGACATTGTGACATCATAACTCTGCACCGGTTTCCGTGGTGACAGACCCTTGTCTGTGCTCTGCCTAGGGAGGCATTGTGACATCAAAACTCTGCATGGGTCACCCATGTGACAAGACCTTGAATGTGGTCTGCCTAAAGGGGCATTGAGACATCATAACTGTGCACTGGTCACACAGGTGACAGACCCTTGTCTGTGATCTGCATATGGGGTTATTGTGACATCATAACAATGCACGGGTCACCCAAGTGACAGACCCTTGTCTGTGATCTGCCTAAGGGTGTATTGTGACATCCTAAGTCTGCACGAGTCACCCTGGTGACAGACCCTTGTCTTTGAAATTCTTAAGTGGTCATTGTGACATCATAACTCCGCACTGGTCACCTAGGTGACAGACCCTTGTCTTTGGTCTGCTTACGGGAGCATTGTGACATCATAACTCTGCACTGGTCATCGTGGTGACGGATCCTTGTCTGTGATCTGCCTAAGGGGGCATTGTGACATCATAACTCTGCACGCGTCACCCAGGGGACAGACCCTTGACTGTGATATGCGTAAGGGGGCATACTGGTATCATAACACTGCACGGTCACCCAGGTGACAGTACATTGTCTGCTATCTGCCTAAGGGGCATTGTGACATCATAAGTCTGCACTGCTCACCCAGGTGACAGTCCCCTGTGTTTGTTCTGCTTGAGGGGGCATTGTGACATCATAACTCTGCACTGGTCACCGAGTTGACAGACCCTTGTGTGTGATCTGCCTAAGTGGGCATTGTGACATCATAATTCTGCAATGGTCACCCAGGTGACAGGCCCTTGCCTGTGATCTACCTAAGGGGGCATTGTGACATCATAACTCTGCACTGGTCACCCAGGTGACAGGCCCCTGTCTGTGATCTGACAAAGGGAGCTTTGTGACATCATAACTCTGCTCTGGTCACCAAGGTGACAGGCCCTTGTCTGTGATATGCCTAAGGGGGTATTTTGACATCATAACTCTGCACTGGACACCCTGGTGACAGGCCATTTTCTGTGATCTGCCTGAGGGCGAATTGTGACATCTTAACTCTGCATTGGTCACACAGGTATCAGGCACTTGTCTGTGATATGCCTAACGGGGCATTGTGACATCATAACTCTGCACTGGTCACCCTGGTGACAGACCATTGTCCGTTATATGCCGACGGGGGCATTGTGACATCATAACTCTGCACTGGTCACCCAGGTGACAGACCCTTGTCTGTGATCTGCCTAAGGGGGCAATGTGACATCATAACTCTGCACTGGCCACCCAGGTCACAGACCCTTGTCTGTGATCTGCCTAAGAGGGCATTGTGACATCATAACTCTGCACTGGTCACCGTGGTGACAGACGCTTGTCTGTGATCTGCCTAAGGGGGCATTTTGACATCATAACTCTGCACTGGTCATCCAGGTGACAGGCCTTTGTCTGTGATCTGCCTAAGTTGGCATTGTGACATCATAACTCTGCACTGGGCACCCAGGTGACATGCCCTTGTCCGTGATCTGCCTAAGGGGGCATTGTGACATCATAACCCTGCACTGGGCACCCGGGTGACAGGCCCTTGTCTGTAGTCTGCCTAAGGAGGCGTTGTGACATCATAACTCTGCAGTGGTCACCAAGGGGACAGACCCTTGTATGTGAACTTCTTAAGGGCTCATTGTGACATCATATATCTGCACTGGTCACCCAGGTGACAGACCGTTCTCTGTGATCTGCATAAGGCTGCATTGTGACATCTTAACTCTGCACGGGTCACGCAGGTGACAAACCCTTGTCTGTGATTTGCCTAAAGGTGCATTGTGATATCATAACTCTGCACGGGTCAACCTGGTGACACACCCTTGTCTTTGATCTGCTTAAGTGAGCATTGTGACATCATATCTCTGCACTGGTCACTCAGGTGACGAAACCTTGTCTGTGATCTGCCTAAGGGGGCTTTGTGACATCATAAATCTGCACTAGTCACCAAGGTGACAGACCATTGCCTGTGATCTGCCTAAGGAGTCACTGTGACATCATAACTCGGCAGTGGTGACCCAGGGGACAGACCCTTGTCTGTGAACTGCTTAAGGAATCATTGTGACATCATAACTCTGCACTCGTCACCCAGGTGACAGACACTTGTCTGTGTTCTGCCTAAGGTGGCATTGTGACATCATAACTCTCCACTGGTCACCCAGGTGACAGACCATTGTCTGTGATCTGCCTAAGGGGGCATTGTCACATCATAACGCTTCACTGGTCACCCCCGTGACAGACCCTACTCTGTGAACTGCCTAAGGGGTCATTGTGACATCATAACTCTGTACTTGACACCCATGTGACTGACCCTTGTCTGTGATCTGCCTAAGGGGGATTGTGACATCATAAATCTGCACGGGTCACCCAGGTGACACACATATGTCTGTGATCTGCCTAAGGGGGCATTGTGACATCATAACTCTGCACATGTCACCCAGGTGACAGACGCTTGACTGTGATCTGCGTAAGGGGGCATACTGACATCATAACACTGCACGGGTCACCCAGGTGACACTCCCTTGTCTGTGATCTGCCTAAGGGGCATTGTGACAACATAAGTCGGCACTGCTCACCCAGGTGACTGTCCCCTGTGTTTGTTCTGCCTGAGGGGGCATAGTGACATCATAACTCTGCACTGGTCACCGAGGTGACAGACCCTTCTGTGTGATCTGCCTAAGGGGCATTGTGACATCACAACTCTGCACTGGTCACCCAGGTGTCAGGCCCTTGCCTGTGATCGACCTAAGTGAGCATTGTGACATCGTAACTCTGCACTGGTCACCCAGGTGACAGACCCTTGTCTGTGATCTGCCTAAGGGGGCAATGTGACATCATAACTCTGCACTGGCCACCCAGGTCACAGACCCTTGTCTGTGATCTGCCTAAGAGGGCATTGTGACATCATAACTCTGCACTGGTCACCGTGGTGACAGACGCTTGTCTGTGATCTGCCTAAGGGGGCATTTTGACATCATAACTCTGCACTGGTCATCCAGGTGACAGGCCTTTGTCTGTGATCTGCCTAAGTTGGCATTGTGACATCATAACTCTGCACTGGGCACCCAGGTGACATGCCCTTGTCCGTGATCTGCCTAAGGGGGCATTGTGACATCATAACCCTGCACTGGGCACCCGGGTGACAGGCCCTTGTCTGTAGTCTGCCTAAGGAGGCGTTGTGACATCATAACTCTGCAGTGGTCACCAAGGGGACAGACCCTTGTATGTGAACTTCTTAAGGGCTCATTGTGACATCATATATCTGCACTGGTCACCCAGGTGACAGACCGTTCTCTGTGATCTGCATAAGGCTGCATTGTGACATCTTAACTCTGCACGGGTCACGCAGGTGACAAACCCTTGTCTGTGATCTGCCTAAAGGTGCATTGTGATATCATAACTCTGCACGGGTCAACCTGGTGACACACCCTTGTCTTTGATCTGCTTAAGTGAGCATTGTGACATCATATCTCTGCACTGGTCACTCAGGTGACGAAACCTTGTCTGTGATCTGCCTAAGGGGGCTTTGTGACATCATAAATCTGCACTAGTCACCAAGGTGACAGACCATTGCCTGTGATCTGCCTAAGGAGTCACTGTGACATCATAACTCGGCAGTGGTGACCCAGGGGACAGACCCTTGTCTGTGAACTGCTTAAGGAATCATTGTGACATCATAACTCTGCACTCGTCACCCAGGTGACAGACACTTGTCTGTGTTCTGCCTAAGGTGGCATTGTGACATCATAACTCTCCACTGGTCACCCAGGTGACAGACCATTGTCTGTGATCTGCCTAAGGGGGCATTGTCACATCATAACGCTTCACTGGTCACCCCCGTGACAGACCCTACTCTGTGAACTGCCTAAGGGGTCATTGTGACATCATAACTCTGTACTTGACACCCATGTGACTGACCCTTGTCTGTGATCTGCCTAAGGGGGATTGTGACATCATAAATCTGCACGGGTCACCCAGGTGACACACATATGTCTGTGATCTGCCTAAGGGGGCATTGTGACATCATAACTCTGCACATGTCACCCAGGTGACAGACGCTTGACTGTGATCTGCGTAAGGGGGCATACTGACATCATAACACTGCACGGGTCACCCAGGTGACACTCCCTTGTCTGTGATCTGCCTAAGGGGCATTGTGACAACATAAGTCGGCACTGCTCACCCAGGTGACTGTCCCCTGTGTTTGTTCTGCCTGAGGGGGCATAGTGACATCATAACTCTGCACTGGTCACCGAGGTGACAGACCCTTCTGTGTGATCTGCCTAAGGGGCATTGTGACATCACAACTCTGCACTGGTCACCCAGGTGTCAGGCCCTTGCCTGTGATCGACCTAAGTGAGCATTGTGACATCGTAACTCTGCACTGGTCACCCAGGTGACAGACCCTTGTCTGTGATCTGCCTAAGGGGGAATTTTGACATCATAACTCTCCACTGGTCTCCCACGTGACAGGCCATTTTCTGTGATCTACCTGAGGGTGAATTGTGACATCATAATTCTGCACTGCTCACCCAGGTAACAGGCCCTTGTCTGTGATATGCCTTAAGGGGCATTGTGACATCATAACTCTGCACTGGTCACCCAGGTGAGTGACCCTTGTCTGTGATCTGCCTAAGAGTTCATTGTGACATCATAACTCTACACTGGTCACCCAGGTAACAGGCCCTCGTCTGTGATATGCGTTACGGGGCATTGTGACATCAAAACTCTGCACTGGTCACCCAGATGAGTGACCCTTGTCTGTGATCTGCCTAAGGGGGCATTGTGACATCATAAATCTGCACTAGTCACCAAGGTGACAGACCATTGCCTGTGATCTGCCTAAGGAGTCACTGTGACATCATAACTCGGCAGTGGTGACCCAGGGGACAGACCCTTGTCTGTGAACTGCTTAAGGAATCATTGTGACATCATAACTCTGCACTCGTCACCCAGGTGGCAGATACTTGTCTGTGTTCTGCCTAAGGTGGCATTGTGACATCATAACTCTGCACTGGTCACCCAGGTGACAGACCATTGTCTGTGATCTGCCTAAGGGGGCATTGTCACATCATAACGCTTCACTGGTCACCCCGGTGACAGACCCTACTCTGTGAACTGCCTAAGGGGGCATTGTGACATCATAACTCTGTACTTGACACCCATGTGACTGACCCTTGTCTGTGATCTGCCTAAGGGGGATTGTGACATCATAAATCTGCACGGGTCACCCAGGTGACACACATATGTCTGTGATCTGCCTAAGGGGGCATTGTGACATCATAACTCTGCACATGTCACCCAGGTGACAGACGCTTGACTGTGATCTGCGTAAGGGGGCATACTGACATCATAACACTGCACGGGTCACCCAGGTGACACTCCCTTGTCTGTGATCTGCCTAAGGGGCATTGTGACATCATAAGTCGGCACTGCTCACCCAGGTGACTGTCCCCTGTGTTTGTTCTGCCTGAGGGGGCATAGTGACATCATAACTCTGCACTGGTCACCGAGGTGACAGACCCTTCTGTGTGATCTGCCTAAGGGGCATTGTGACATCACAACTCTGCACTGGTCACCCAGGTGTCAGGCCCTTGCCTGTGATCGACCTAAGTGAGCATTGTGACATCGTAACTCTGCACTGGTCACCCAGGTGACCGGCCCTTGTCTGTGATATGCCTAAGGGGGAATTTTGACATCATAACTCTCCACTGGTCTCCCACGTGACAGGCCATTTTCTGTGATCTACCTGAGGGTGAATTGTGACATCATAATTCTGCACTGCTCACCCAGGTAACAGGCCCTTGTCTGTGATATGCCTTAAGGGGCATTGTGACATCATAACTCTGCACTGGTCACCCAGGTGAGTGACCCTTGTCTGTGATCTGCCTAAGAGTTCATTGTGACATCATAACTCTGCACTGGTCACCCAGGTAACAGGCCCTCGTCTGTGAGATGCCTTACGGGGCATTGTGACATCATAACTCTGCACTGGTCACCCAGATGAGTGACCCTTGTCTGTGATCTGCCTAAGGGGGCATTGTGACATCATAACTCTGCACTGGGCACCCGGGTGACAGGCCCTTGTCTGTGACCTGCCTAAGGAGGCGTTGAGACATCATAACTCTGCAGTGGTCACCAAGGCGACAGACCCATGTATGTGAACTTCTTAAGGGCTCATTGTGACATCATATATCTCCACTGGTCACCCAGGTGACAGACTCTTCTCTGTGATCTGAATAAGGCGGCATTGTGACATCTTAACTCTACACGGGTCACCCAGGTGACCAACCGTTGTCTGTGATCTGCCTATAGGAGCATTGTGATATCATAACTCTGCACGGGTCAACCTGGTGACAGACCCTTGTCTTTGATCTGCTTACGTGGCCATTGTGACATCATAACTCTGCACTGGTCACTCAGGTGACGGACCCTTGTCTGTGATCTGCCTAAGGGAGCATTGTGACATCATAAATCTGCACTGGTCACCCATGTGACAGACCCTTTTCTATCATGTGCCTAAGGGGGCATTGTGACATCATAACTCTGCACCCGTCACCCAGGTGACAGACCCTTCATTGTGATCTGCGTAACGGGGCATAGTGACATCATAACACTGCACGGGTCACCCAGGTTACAGTACCTTGTCTGCTATCTGCCTAAGGGGCATTGTGACGTCATAAATCTGCACTGCTCACCCTGGTGACAGTCCCCTGTGTTTGTTCTGCTAGAGTGGGCATTGTGACATCATAACTCTGCACTGGTCACCGAGGTGACAGACCCTTGTGTGTGATCTGCCTAAGTGAGCATTGTGACATCAGAACTCTGCACTGGTCACCAAGGTGAGAGGCCCTTGCCTGTGACCTACCTAAGGGGGCATTGTGACATCATAACTCTGCACTGGTCACCCGGGTGACAGGCCGTTGTCTGTGACATGCCTAAGGGGATATTTTGACATCATAACTCTGCACTTGTCACCCAGGTGACAGGCCAATTTTCTGTGATCTGCCTGTGGGCGAATTGTGACATCATAACTCTGCACTCGTCACCCAGGAAACAGGCCCTTGTCCGTGATATGCCTAACGGGGCATTGTGACATCATAACTCTGCACTGGTCACCCTGGTGACAGATCATTGTCCGTTATATGCCGAGTGGGGCATTGTGACATCATAACTCTGCACTGGTCACCCAGGTAACAGACCCTTGTCTGTGATCTGTCTAAGGGGGCAATGTGACATCAAAACTCTGCACTGGTCTCCCAGGTCACAGACCCTTGTCTGTGATCTGCCTAAGAGGGCATTGTGACATCATAACTCTGCACTGGTCACTGTGGTGACAGACCCTTGTTTGTGATCTGCCTAAGGGGGCATTGCGACATCATATGTGTGCACTGGTCACCCAGCTGCCGGACCCTTCTCTGTGATCTGCCTAAGGGGACATTGTGACATCATAACACTGCAGTGGTCACCCAGGTGAAAGAACCTTGTCTGTGATCTGCCTAAGGGGGCATTGTGGCATCATAACTCTGCACTGCTCACCAAGGTGACAGACCCTTGTCTGTCATCTGCCTAAGGGGGCATTGTGACATCATAACTCTGCACTTGTCACCCAGGAGACAGAAGCTTCTCTGTGATCTGCCTAAGGGGACATTGTGACACCATAACTCTTCACTGGTCACCGTGGTTACAGACCCTGACCTCTGATCTGCCTAACGGGGCATTGTGACATCATAACTCTGCACTGGTCACCCAGGTGAAAGACCCTTGTCTTTGATCTGCCTAAGGGGGCATTGTGACATCATAAGTCTGCACTGGTCACCCAGGTGACATACCATTGTCTGTGATCTGCTTAAGAGCGCATTGTGACATCATAAGTCTGCACTGGTCACCCAGTTGACAGACCCTTGTCTGTGATCTGCCTAAGGGGGCATTGTGACCTCATAATTCTGCACTGGGCACCCAGGTGACAGACCCTTCTCTTTGATCTGCCTAAGTGGTCATTGTGACATCATAATTCTGCACTTGTCAGCCAGGTGACAGACCCTTCTCTCTGATCTGCCTAAGTGGGCATTGTGACATCACAACTCTGCATTGGTCACCCAGGTGACAGACCCTTGTCTTTGATTTGCCAAAGGGGGCATTGCGACATCATAACTCTGCACTGGTCACGCAGGTGACATACCCTTGTCTGAGATCTGCCTAAGTGGTCGTTGTGACATCATAAATCTGCACTGGTCCCACAGGTGACAGACCCTTGTCTGTGATCTGCTTAAGAGCGCATAGTGACATCATAACTCTACACTGGTCACCGAGGTGACAGACGCTTCTCTGCGAACTGCCTAACTGGGTATTGTGACATCATAAATCTGCACTGGTCACCCTGGTGACAGACCCCTGTCTGTGATCTGCTTAAGGGGGAATTGTGACATCATAACTCTCCACTGGTCAACCAGGTGACAAAACCTTGACTGAGGAATGCCTAACGGGGCATTGTGACATCATAACCCTGCACGGGTCACCCAGGTGACAGACCCTTGTCTGTGATCTGCCTAAGGGGGCAATGTGTCATCATAACTCTGCACTGGTCACGCAGGTGACAGACCCTTGTCTCTGATCTCCCTAAGGGGGCATTGTGACATCATAACTCTGCACTCGTCTCCCAGGTGACAGAACCTTGTCTGTGATCTGCCTAAGGGGCATTGTGACATCATAACTCTCCACTGGTCACCCAGTTGACAGACCCTTGTCTGTGATCTGCCTAAGGTGTCATGGTGACCTCATAACTCTGCCCTGGTCACCCATGTGACAGACCCTTTTCTGTGATATGCCTTAAGGGGCACTGTGACATCATAACTCTGCACTTGTCACCCTGGTGACAGACCCTTTTCTGTCATCTGCCTAAACGGGAATTGTGAAATCATAACCCTACACTGGTTACCCAGGTGACAGACTGATTTCTCTGATCTCCCTAAGGGGTAATTGTGACATCTAAATTCTGTACTGGTCACGCAGGTGACAGACAGTTGTCTGTGATCTGCCTAGTTGGCATAGTGACATCATAACTCTGCAGTGGTCACACAGGTGAAACACCCTGGTCTGTGATCTGCTTAAGGGGGCCTTGTGACATCAAACGTCTACACTGGACACCCAGGAAAGAGGCCCTTGTCTGTGATCTGCGTAAGGGGTCATTATGACATCATAACTCTGCTCGGGTCACCCATGTGACAGGCCGTTGAATGTGATCTGCCTAAGGGGTCATTGTGACATCATAAGTCTGCACTGGGCACCGAGGTGACAGACCCTTGTCTGTGATCTGCCTTAGGGGACATTGTGACATCATAAGTTTCAACTGGTCACCCAGGTGACAGGCCCTCGTCTGTGATCTGCCTAAGGGGTCATTGTGACATCTAAACTCTGCACTGGTCACCCAGCTGACAGACCCTTGTCTGTGATCGGCCTAAGGGGGCATTGTGACATCATAACTCTGCATTGGTCACCCAGGTGACAGACCCTTGTCTGTGATCTGTCTGTGGGGGCATTGTTGCATCTTACTTCTGCACTGGTAACCCAGGTGACAGACCCTTGTCTGTGATCTGACAAAGGGGGCATTGTGGCATCATAACTCTGCACTGGTCACCCTGGTGACAGACCCTCGTCTGTGATCTGCCTAAGGGGGCATTGTGACATCATAACTCTGCACTGGGCACCCGGGTGACAGGCCCTTGTCTGTGACCTGCCTAAGGAGGCGTTGAGACATCATAACTCTGCAGTGGTCACCAAGGCGACAGACCCATGTATGTGAACTTCTTAAGGGCTCATTGTGACATCATATATCTCCACTGGTCACCCAGGTGACAGACTCTTCTCTGTGATCTGAATAAGGCGGCATTGTGACATCTTAACTCTACACGGGTCACCCAGGTGACCAACCGTTGTCTGTGATCTGCCTATAGGAGCATTGTGATATCATAACTCTGCACGGGTCAACCTGGTGACAGACCCTTGTCTTTGATCTGCTTACGTGGCCATTGTGACATCATAACTCTGCACTGGTCACTCAGGTGACGGACCCTTGTCTGTGATCTGCCTAAGGGAGCATTGTGACATCATAAATCTGCACTGGTCACCCATGTGACAGACCCTTTTCTATCATGTGCCTAAGGGGGCATAGTGACATCATAACACTGCACGGGTCACCCAGGTTACAGTACCTTGTCTGCTATCTGCCTAAGGGGCATTGTGACGTCATAAATCTGCACTGCTCACCCTGGTGACAGTCCCCTGTGTTTGTTCTGCTAGAGTGGGCATTGTGACATCATAACTCTGCACTGGTCACCGAGGTGACAGACCCTTGTGTGTGATCTGCCTAAGTGAGCATTGTGACATCAGAACTCTGCACTGGTCACCAAGGTGAGAGGCCCTTGCCTGTGACCTACCTAAGGGGGCATTGTGACATCATAACTCTGCACTGGTCACCAGGTGACAGGCCCTTGTCTGTGACATGCCTAAGGGGATATTTTGACATCATAACTCTGCACTGGTCACCCAGGTGACAGGCCAATTTTCTGTGATCTGCCTGTGGGCGAATTGTGACATCATAACTCTGCACTCGTCACCCAGGAAACAGGCCCTTGTCCGTGATATGCCTAACGGGGCATTGTGACATCATAACTCTGCACTGGTCACCCTGGTGACAGATCATTGTCCATTATATGCCGAGTGGGGCATTGTGACATCATAACTCTGCACTGGTCACCCAGGTAACAGACCCTTGTCTGTGATCTGTCTAAGGGGGCAATGTGACATCAAAACTCTGCACTGGTCTCCCAGGTCACAGACCCTTGTCTGTGATCTGCCTAAGAGGGCATTGTGACATCATAACTCTGCACTGGTCACTGTGGTGACAGACCCTTGTTTGTGATCTGCCTAAGGGGGCATTGCGACATCATATGTGTGCACTGGTCACCCAGCTGCCGGACCCTTCTATGTGATCTGCCTAAGGGGACATTGTGACATCATAACTCTGCAGTGGTCACCCAGGTGAAAGAACCTTGTCTGTGATCTGCCTAAGGGGGCATTGTGGCATCATAACTCTGCACTGCTCACCAAGGTGACAGACCCTTTTCTGTCATCTGCCTAAGGGGGCATTGTGACATCATAACTCTGCACTTGTCACCCAGGAGACAGAAGCTTCTCTGTGATCTGCCTAAGGGGACATTGTGACACCATAACTCTTCACTGGTCACCGTGGTTACAGACCCTGACCTCTGATCTGCCTAACGGGGCATTGTGACATCATAACTCTGCACTTGTAACCCAGGTGAAAGACCCTTGTCTTTGATCTGCCTAAGGGGGCATTGTGACATCATAAGTCTGCACTGGTCACCCAGGTGACATACCATTGTCTGTGATCTGCTTAAGAGCGCATTGTGGCATCATAAGTCTGCACTGGTTACCCAGTTGACAGACCCTTGTCTGTGATCTGCCTAAGGGGGCATTGTGACCTCATAATTCTGCACTGGGAACCCAGGTGACAGACCCTTCTCTTTGATCTGCCTAAGTGGGCATTGTGACATCATAATTCTGCTCTGGTCAGCCAGGTGACAGACCCTTCTCTCTGATCTGCCTAAGTGGGCATTGTGACATCACAACTCTGCATTGGTCACCCAGGTGACAGACCCTTGTCTGTGATCTGCCTAAGGGGGCATTGTGACATCATGCCTCTACGCAGGTCACCCAGGTGACAGACCCTCCTCTGTGATCTGCCTAAGGGGCATTGTGACATCATAATTCTGCACTGGTCCTGCAGGTGACAGACCCTTTTCTGTGATCTGCCAAAGGGGGCATTGTGACATCATAACTCTGCACTGGTCACGCAGGCGACATACCCTTCTCTGTGATCTGCCTAAGTGGTCGTTGTGACATCATAAATCTGCACTGGTCACCCTGGTGACAGACCCCTGTCTGTGATCTGCTTAAGGGGGCATTGTGACATCATAACTCTCCGCTGGTCACCCAGGTGACAAAACCTTGACTGAGGAATGCCTAACGGGGCATTGTGTCATCATAACCCTGCACGGGTCACCCAGGTGACAGACCCTTGTCTGTGATCTGCCTAAGGGGGCAAGGTGTCATCATAACTCTGCACTGGTCACGCAGGTGACAGACCCTTGTCTCTGATCTGCCTAAGGTGGCATTGTGACATCATAACTCTGCACTCGTCTCCCAGGTGACAGAACCTTGTCTGTGATCTGCCTAAGGGTCATTGTGACATCATAACTCTCCACTGGTCACCCAGTTGACAGACCCTTGTCTGTGATCTGCCTAAGGTGTCATGGTGACCTCATAACTCTGCCCTGGTCACCCATGTGACAGACCCTTTTCTGTGATCTGCCTTATGGGGCGCTGTGACTTCATAACTCTGCACTTGTCACCCTGGTGACAGACCCTTTTCTGTTATCTGCCTAAACGGGAATTGTGAAATCATAACTCTACACTGGTTACCCAGGTGACAGACTGTTTTGTCTGATCTCCCTAAGGGGTAATTGTGACATCTAAATTCTGTACTGGTCACGCAGGTGACAGACAGTTGTCTGTGATCTGCCTAGTTGGCATAGTGACATCATAACTCTGCAGTGGTCACCCAGGTGAAACACCCTGGTGTGTGATCTGCTTAAGGGGGCATTGTGACATCAAACGTCTACACTGGGCACCCAGGAAACAGGCCGTTGTCTGTGATCTGCGTAAGGGGTCATTATGACATCATAACTCTGCTCGGGTCACCCATGTGACAGGCCCTTGAATGTGATCTGCCTAAGGGGTCATTGTGACATCATAAGTCTGCACTGGGCACCGAGGTGACAGACCCTTGTCTGTGATCTGCCTAAGGGGACATTGTGACATCATAAGTTTCCACTGGTCACCCAGGTGACAGGCCCTCGTCTGTGATCTGCCTAAGGGGTCATTGTGACATCTAAACTCTGCACTGGTCACTCAGCTGACAGACCCTTGTCTGTGATCGGCCTAAGGGGGCTTTGTGACATCATAACTCTGCATTGGTCACCCAGGTGACAGACCCTTGTCTGTGATCTGCCTAAGGGGGCATTGTGACATCATAACTCTGCACTGGTCACCCAGGTGACAGACCCTTTCCTGTGATCTGCCTAAGGGGGCATTGTGACATCGTAACTCTACACTGGTTACCCAGGTGACAGACCCTTGTCTTTGATATGCCTAAAGGGGCATTGTGACCTCATAACTCTGCACTGGTCTCCCAGGTGATAGACCATTTGTCTATGATCTGCCTAAAGGGTCATTGTGACATCATAACTCTGCACTGGTAACCCAGGTGACAGACCCTTTTCTGTGATCTGCTTAAGGGGTCATTGTGACATCATAACTCTGCAATGGTCACCCAGGTGGCAGAGCCTTGACTGTGATCTGCCTAATGGGTCATTGTGGTATCATAACTCTTCACTGGCCCCCAGGTGACAGACCCTTGTCTTTGATCTGCCTAAGGGTTAATTGTGGCATCATAACTCTGCACTTGTCACCCAGGTGACAGACCGTTGACTATGAACTGCTTAAGGTGGCATTGTGACATCATAACTCTGCACTGGTCACCCAGGTGAAAGACCCTTGTCTGTGATCTGCCTAAGGGGTCATTGTGACATCATAACACTGAACTGGTCACCCAGGTGACAGAACCTTGTCTGTGATCTGCCTAATGGGGCATTGTGTCATCATAACTCTGCACTGGTCACCCTGGTGACAGACCCTTTTCCGTCATCTGCCTAAGGGGGAATTGTGAAGTCATAACTCTTCACTAGTCACCCAAGTGACAGACTCTTGTCTCTGATCTGCCTAAGGGGTAATTGTGACATCTAAACTCTGCACTGGTCTCCCAGGTGACAGACACTTGTCTGTGATGTGCCTAAGAGGGCATTGTGACATCATAACTCTGCACTGGTCACCCAGGTGACACACCCTTGTCTGTGATCTGCCTAACGGGGCATTGTGACATCAAACATCTACACTGGGTACCCAGGAGAGAGGCCATTGTCTGTGATCTGCCTAAGGGAGCATTTTGACATCATAATTCTGCTCTGGTTATCCATGTGACAGGCCCTTGAATGTGATCTGTCGAAGGGGTCATTGTGACATCATAAGTCTGCACTGGGCATCCAGGTGACAGACTCTTGTCTGTTATCTGCCTAAGGCGCATTGTTACATCATAACTCTGCACTTGGTACCCAGGTGACAGGCCCTTGTCTCTATTTTGCATAAGGGGGCATTGTGACATTACGAATCTGCACTGGGCACCCAGGTGACATGCCGTTGTCTGTGATCTGCCTAAGGGGGCATCGTGACATCATAACTCTGTACTGGGCACCCAGGTGACAGACCCTTGTCTGTGATCTGCCTAAGGGGCATTGTGACATCATAACTTATCACTGGGTACCCAGGTGACAGGCCCTTGTCTCTGATGTGCATTAGGGGGCATTGTGACATTATGAATCTGCACTGGGCACCCAGGTGACATGCCGTTGTCTGTCGTCTGCCTAAGGGGGCATTGTGACATTATAACTCTGTTCTTGGCACCCAGGTGACAGGCCCTTGTCTGTGATCTGCCTTAGGGGGCATTGTGACATCAGAACACTGCACGGGTAACCAAGGTGACAGTCCCATGTCTGTGATCTGCCAAAGGGGGCATTGTGACACCATAACACTGCACGAGTCACCCAGGTGACAGACCCTTGTCTGTGATCTGATTAACGGGGCATTGTGACATCATAATTCTGCACTGGTCAACCAGGTGACAGACCCTTGTCTGTGATCTGCCTAAGGGGCATTGTGACATCATAACTCTGCATGGTCACCATGCTGACAGACCCTTGTGTTTGATCTGCTTAAGTGGCTATTGTGACATCATAGCTCTGCTCTGGTCATCTAGGTGAGAGACCCTTGTCTATGATCTGCCTAAGTGGGCATTGTGACATCATAACCCTGCACTGGTCACCAAAGTGACAGCCCCTGGTCTCTGATCTGGTTAAGGGGTCATTCTGAGATCATAACTCAGCACTGGTCACCCCGGTGACAGACCGTTGTCTGTTATATGCCGACGGGGGCATTGTGACATCATAACTCTGCACTGGTCACTGTGGTGACAGACCCTTGTCTGTGATCTGCCTAAGGGGACATTTTGACATCATAACCCTGCACTGGTCACTCAGGTGACAGACCCATTTCTGTGATCTGCCTAATGGGGTATTGCGACATCATAACTCTGCACCAGTCACCCTGGTGTCAGATCCTTGTTCTTTATCTGCCTAAGGGTTCATTGTGACATCATAACTCGGCACTGGTTACACAGGTGACAGACCCTTGTCTTTCATGTGCCTAAGGGGGCATTGTGACCTCATAACTCGCCACTCGTAACCCAGGCGGCAGACCCTTGTCTGTGATCTGCCTAAGGGGGCATTATTATATCATAAATCTGCACTGTTCACCCAGCTGAGAAACCCTTGTCTGTAATCTGCCTAAGGGGGAAT
Source organism: Gorilla gorilla gorilla (assembly GCF_029281585.2). Taxonomy (NCBI): domain Eukaryota; kingdom Metazoa; phylum Chordata; class Mammalia; order Primates; family Hominidae; genus Gorilla; species Gorilla gorilla. The sequence goes on from NC_073240.2 coordinate 5,294,346, forward strand.
TGTGACATCAAAACTCTGCTCTAGTCACGCAGGTGACCGACCCTTGTCTGTGATCTGCCTAAGGGAGCACTGTGACATCATAACTCTGCACTGGTCACCCAGGTGACAGACCCTTATCTGTGACCTGCCTAAGCGGGCATAGTGACATCATAACTCTGCACTGGTCACCCAGGTGACAGACCCTTGTCTTTGTTCTGCCTAAGGGGGCATTGTGACATCATAACTCTGCACGAGTCACCCAGGTGGCAGACCCTGGTCTGTGATCTGCCTAAGGGGGCGTTGTGACATCATAACTCGGCACTGGTCACCGAGGTGACAGAACCTTGTCTCTGATCTATATAAGGAGACATTGTGACATCATAACTCTGCACCGGTTTCCGTGGTGACAGACCCTTGTCTGTGCTCTGCCTAGGGAGGCATTGTGACATCAAAACTCTGCATGGGTCACCCATGTGACAAGACCTTGAATGTGGTCTGCCTAAAGGGGCATTGAGACATCATAACTGTGCACTGGTCACACAGGTGACAGACCCTTGTCTGTGATCTGCATATGGGGTTATTGTGACATCATAACAATGCACGGGTCACCCAAGTGACAGACCCTTGTCTGTGATCTGCCTAAGGGTGTATTGTGACATCCTAAGTCTGCACGAGTCACCCTGGTGACAGACCCTTGTCTTTGAAATTCTTAAGTGGTCATTGTGACATCATAACCCCGCACTGGTCACCTAGGTGACAGACCCTTGTCTTTGGTCTGCTTACGGGAGCATTGTGACATCATAACTCTGCACTGGTCATCGTGGTGACGGATCCTTGTCTGTGATCTGCCTAAGGGGGCATTGTGACATCATAACTCTGCACGCGTCACCCAGGGGACAGACCCTTGACTGTGATATGCGTAAGGGGGCATACTGGTATCATAACACTGCACGGTCACCCAGGTGACAGTACATTGTCTGCTATCTGCCTAAGGGGCATTGTGACATCATAAGTCTGCACTGCTCACCCAGGTGACAGTCCCCTGTGTTTGTTCTGCTTGAGGGGGCATTGTGACATCATAACTCTGCACTGGTCACCGAGGTGACAGACCCTTGTGTGTGATCTGCCTAAGTGGGCATTGTGACATCATAATTCTGCAATGGTCACCCAGGTGACAGGCCCTTGCCTGTGATCTACCTAAGGGGGCATTGTGACATCATAACTCTGCACTGGTCACCCAGGTGACAGGCCCCTGTCTGTGATCTGACAAAGGGAGCTTTGTGACATCATAACTCTGCTCTGGTCACCAAGGTGACAGGCCCTTGTCTGTGATATGCCTAAGGGGGTATTTTGACATCATAACTCTGCACTGGACACCCTGGTGACAGGCCATTTTCTGTGATCTGCCTGAGGGCGAATTGTGACATCTTAACTCTGCATTGGTCACACAGGTATCAGGCCCTTGTCTGTGATATGCCTAACGGGGCATTGTGACATCATAACTCTGCACTGGTCACCCTGGTGACAGACCATTGTCCGTTATATGCCGACGGGGGCATTGTGACATCATAACTCTGCACTGGTCACCCAGGTGACAGACCCTTGTCTGTGATCTGCCTAAGGGGGCAATGTGACATCATAACTCTGCACTGGCCACCCAGGTCACAGACCCTTGTCTGTGATCTGCCTAAGAGGGCATTGTGACATCATAACTCTGCACTGGTCACCGTGGTGACAGACGCTTGTCTGTGATCTGCCTAAGGGGGCATTTTGACATCATAACTCTGCACTGGTCATCCAGGTGACAGGCCTTTGTCTGTGATCTGCCTAAGTTGGCATTGTGACATCATAACTCTGCACTGGGCACCCAGGTGACATGCCCTTGTCCGTGATCTGCCTAAGGGGGCATTGTGACATCATAACCCTGCACTGGGCACCCGGGTGACAGGCCCTTGTCTGTAGTCTGCCTAAGGAGGCGTTGTGACATCATAACTCTGCAGTGGTCACCAAGGGGACAGACCCTTGTATGTGAACTTCTTAAGGGCTCATTGTGACATCATATATCTGCACTGGTCACCCAGGTGACAGACCGTTCTCTGTGATCTGCATAAGGCTGCATTGTGACATCTTAACTCTGCACGGGTCACGCAGGTGACAAACCCTTGTCTGTGATCTGCCTAAAGGTGCATTGTGATATCATAACTCTGCACGGGTCAACCTGGTGACACACCCTTGTCTTTGATCTGCTTAAGTGAGCATTGTGACATCATATCTCTGCACTGGTCACTCAGGTGACGAAACCTTGTCTGTGATCTGCCTAAGGGGGCTTTGTGACATCATAAATCTGCACTAGTCACCAAGGTGACAGACCATTGCCTGTGATCTGCCTAAGGAGTCACTGTGACATCATAACTCGGCAGTGGTGACCCAGGGGACAGACCCTTGTCTGTGAACTGCTTAAGGAATCATTGTGACATCATAACTCTGCACTCGTCACCCAGGTGACAGACACTTGTCTGTGTTCTGCCTAAGGTGGCATTGTGACATCATAACTCTCCACTGGTCACCCAGGTGACAGACCATTGTCTGTGATCTGCCTAAGGGGGCATTGTCACATCATAACGCTTCACTGGTCACCCCCGTGACAGACCCTACTCTGTGAACTGCCTAAGGGGTCATTGTGACATCATAACTCTGTACTTGACACCCATGTGACTGACCCTTGTCTGTGATCTGCCTAAGGGGGATTGTGACATCATAAATCTGCACGGGTCACCCAGGTGACACACATATGTCTGTGATCTGCCTAAGGGGGCATTGTGACATCATAACTCTGCACATGTCACCCAGGTGACAGACGCTTGACTGTGATCTGCGTAAGGGGGCATACTGACATCATAACACTGCACGGGTCACCCAGGTGACACTCCCTTGTCTGTGATCTGCCTAAGGGGCATTGTGACAACATAAGTCGGCACTGCTCACCCAGGTGACTGTCCCCTGTGTTTGTTCTGCCTGAGGGGGCATAGTGACATCATAACTCTGCACTGGTCACCGAGGTGACAGACCCTTCTGTGTGATCTGCCTAAGGGGCATTGTGACATCACAACTCTGCACTGGTCACCCAGGTGTCAGGCCCTTGCCTGTGATCGACCTAAGTGAGCATTGTGACATCGTAACTCTGCACTGGTCACCCAGGTGACCGGCCCTTGTCTGTGATATGCCTAAGGGGGAATTTTGACATCATAACTCTCCACTGGTCTCCCACGTGACAGGCCATTTTCTGTGATCTACCTGAGGGTGAATTGTGACATCATAATTCTGCACTGCTCACCCAGGTAACAGGCCCTTGTCTGTGATATGCCTTAAGGGGCATTGTGACATCATAACTCTGCACTGGTCACCCAGGTGAGTGACCCTTGTCTGTGATCTGCCTAAGAGTTCATTGTGACATCATAACTCTACACTGGTCACCCAGGTAACAGGCCCTCGTCTGTGATATGCGTTACGGGGCATTGTGACATCAAAACTCTGCACTGGTCACCCAGATGAGTGACCCTTGTCTGTGATCTGCCTAAGGGGGCATTGTGACATCATAAATCTGCACTAGTCACCAAGGTGACAGACCATTGCCTGTGATCTGCCTAAGGAGTCACTGTGACATCATAACTCGGCAGTGGTGACCCAGGGGACAGACCCTTGTCTGTGAACTGCTTAAGGAATCATTGTGACATCATAACTCTGCACTCGTCACCCAGGTGGCAGATACTTGTCTGTGTTCTGCCTAAGGTGGCATTGTGACATCATAACTCTGCACCGGTCACCCAGGTGACAGACCATTGTCTGTGATCTGCCTAAGGGGGCATTGTCACATCATAACGCTTCACTGGTCACCCCGGTGACAGACCCTACTCTGTGAACTGCCTAAGGGGGCATTGTGACATCATAACTCTGTACTTGACACCCATGTGACTGACCCTTGTCTGTGATCTGCCTAAGGGGGATTGTGACATCATAAATCTGCACGGGTCACCCAGGTGACACACATATGTCTGTGATCTGCCTAAGGGGGCATTGTGACATCATAACTCTGCACATGTCACCCAGGTGACAGACGCTTGACTGTGATCTGCGTAAGGGGGCATACTGACATCATAACACTGCACGGGTCACCCAGGTGACACTCCCTTGTCTGTGATCTGCCTAAGGGGCATTGTGACATCATAAGTCGGCACTGCTCACCCAGGTGACTGTCCCCTGTGTTTGTTCTGCCTGAGGGGGCATAGTGACATCATAACTCTGCACTGGTCACCGAGGTGACAGACCCTTCTGTGTGATCTGCCTAAGGGGCATTGTGACATCACAACTCTGCACTGGTCACCCAGGTGTCAGGCCCTTGCCTGTGATCGACCTAAGTGAGCATTGTGACATCGTAACTCTGCACTGGTCACCCAGGTGACCGGCCCTTGTCTGTGATATGCCTAAGGGGGAATTTTGACATCATAACTCTCCACTGGTCTCCCACGTGACAGGCCATTTTCTGTGATCTACCTGAGGGTGAATTGTGACATCATAATTCTGCACTGCTCACCCAGGTAACAGGCCCTTGTCTGTGATATGCCTTAAGGGGCATTGTGACATCATAACTCTGCACTGGTCACCCAGGTGAGTGACCCTTGTCTGTGATCTGCCTAAGAGTTCATTGTGACATCATAACTCTGCACTGGTCACCCAGGTAACAGGCCCTCGTCTGTGAGATGCCTTACGGGGCATTGTGACATCATAACTCTGCACTGGTCACCCAGATGAGTGACCCTTGTCTGTGATCTGCCTAAGGGGGCATTGTGACATCATAACTCTGCACTGGGCACCCGGGTGACAGGCCCTTGTCTGTGACCTGCCTAAGGAGGCGTTGAGACATCATAACTCTGCAGTGGTCACCAAGGCGACAGACCCATGTATGTGAACTTCTTAAGGGCTCATTGTGACATCATATATCTCCACTGGTCACCCAGGTGACAGACTCTTCTCTGTGATCTGAATAAGGCGGCATTGTGACATCTTAACTCTACACGGGTCACCCAGGTGACCAACCGTTGTCTGTGATCTGCCTATAGGAGCATTGTGATATCATAACTCTGCACGGGTCAACCTGGTGACAGACCCTTGTCTTTGATCTGCTTACGTGGCCATTGTGACATCATAACTCTGCACTGGTCACTCAGGTGACGGACCCTTGTCTGTGATCTGCCTAAGGGAGCATTGTGACATCATAAATCTGCACTGGTCACCCATGTGACAGACCCTTTTCTATCATGTGCCTAAGGGGGCATTGTGACATCATAACTCTGCACCCGTCACCCAGGTGACAGACCCTTCATTGTGATCTGCGTAACGGGGCATAGTGACATCATAACACTGCACGGGTCACCCAGGTTACAGTACCTTGTCTGCTATCTGCCTAAGGGGCATTGTGACGTCATAAATCTGCACTGCTCACCCTGGTGACAGTCCCCTGTGTTTGTTCTGCTAGAGTGGGCATTGTGACATCATAACTCTGCACTGGTCACCGAGGTGACAGACCCTTGTGTGTGATCTGCCTAAGTGAGCATTGTGACATCAGAACTCTGCACTGGTCACCAAGGTGAGAGGCCCTTGCCTGTGACCTACCTAAGGGGGCATTGTGACATCATAACTCTGCACTGGTCACCCGGGTGACAGGCCCTTGTCTGTGACATGCCTAAGGGGATATTTTGACATCATAACTCTGCACTTGTCACCCAGGTGACAGGCCAATTTTCTGTGATCTGCCTGTGGGCGAATTGTGACATCATAACTCTGCACTCGTCACCCAGGAAACAGGCCCTTGTCCGTGATATGCCTAACGGGGCATTGTGACATCATAACTCTGCACTGGTCACCCTGGTGACAGATCATTGTCCGTTATATGCCGAGTGGGGCATTGTGACATCATAACTCTGCACTGGTCACCCAGGTAACAGACCCTTGTCTGTGATCTGTCTAAGGGGGCAATGTGACATCAAAACTCTGCACTGGTCTCCCAGGTCACAGACCCTTGTCTGTGATCTGCCTAAGAGGGCATTGTGACATCATAACTCTGCACTGGTCACTGTGGTGACAGACCCTTGTTTGTGATCTGCCTAAGGGGGCATTGCGACATCATATGTGTGCACTGGTCACCCAGCTGCCGGACCCTTCTCTGTGATCTGCCTAAGGGGACATTGTGACATCATAACACTGCAGTGGTCACCCAGGTGAAAGAACCTTGTCTGTGATCTGCCTAAGGGGGCATTGTGGCATCATAACTCTGCACTGCTCACCAAGGTGACAGACCCTTGTCTGTCATCTGCCTAAGGGGGCATTGTGACATCATAACTCTGCACTTGTCACCCAGGAGACAGAAGCTTCTCTGTGATCTGCCTAAGGGGACATTGTGACACCATAACTCTTCACTGGTCACCGTGGTTACAGACCCTGACCTCTGATCTGCCTAACGGGGCATTGTGACATCATAACTCTGCACTGGTCACCCAGGTGAAAGACCCTTGTCTTTGATCTGCCTAAGGGGGCATTGTGACATCATAAGTCTGCACTGGTCACCCAGGTGACATACCATTGTCTGTGATCTGCTTAAGAGCGCATTGTGACATCATAAGTCTGCACTGGTCACCCAGTTGACAGACCCTTGTCTGTGATCTGCCTAAGGGGGCATTGTGACCTCATAATTCTGCACTGGGCACCCAGGTGACAGACCCTTCTCTTTGATCTGCCTAAGTGGTCATTGTGACATCATAATTCTGCACTTGTCAGCCAGGTGACAGACCCTTCTCTCTGATCTGCCTAAGTGGGCATTGTGACATCACAACTCTGCATTGGTCACCCAGGTGACAGACCCTTGTCTTTGATTTGCCAAAGGGGGCATTGCGACATCATAACTCTGCACTGGTCACGCAGGTGACATACCCTTGTCTGAGATCTGCCTAAGTGGTCGTTGTGACATCATAAATCTGCACTGGTCCCACAGGTGACAGACCCTTGTCTGTGATCTGCTTAAGAGCGCATAGTGACATCATAACTCTACACTGGTCACCGAGGTGACAGACGCTTCTCTGCGAACTGCCTAACTGGGTATTGTGACATCATAAATCTGCACTGGTCACCCTGGTGACAGACCCCTGTCTGTGATCTGCTTAAGGGGGAATTGTGACATCATAACTCTCCACTGGTCAACCAGGTGACAAAACCTTGACTGAGGAATGCCTAACGGGGCATTGTGACATCATAACCCTGCACGGGTCACCCAGGTGACAGACCCTTGTCTGTGATCTGCCTAAGGGGGCAATGTGTCATCATAACTCTGCACTGGTCACGCAGGTGACAGACCCTTGTCTCTGATCTCCCTAAGGGGGCATTGTGACATCATAACTCTGCACTCGTCTCCCAGGTGACAGAACCTTGTCTGTGATCTGCCTAAGGGGCATTGTGACATCATAACTCTCCACTGGTCACCCAGTTGACAGACCCTTGTCTGTGATCTGCCTAAGGTGTCATGGTGACCTCATAACTCTGCCCTGGTCACCCATGTGACAGACCCTTTTCTGTGATATGCCTTAAGGGGCACTGTGACATCATAACTCTGCACTTGTCACCCTGGTGACAGACCCTTTTCTGTCATCTGCCTAAACGGGAATTGTGAAATCATAACCCTACACTGGTTACCCAGGTGACAGACTGATTTCTCTGATCTCCCTAAGGGGTAATTGTGACATCTAAATTCTGTACTGGTCACGCAGGTGACAGACAGTTGTCTGTGATCTGCCTAGTTGGCATAGTGACATCATAACTCTGCAGTGGTCACACAGGTGAAACACCCTGGTCTGTGATCTGCTTAAGGGGGCCTTGTGACATCAAACGTCTACACTGGACACCCAGGAAAGAGGCCCTTGTCTGTGATCTGCGTAAGGGGTCATTATGACATCATAACTCTGCTCGGGTCACCCATGTGACAGGCCCTTGAATGTGATCTGCCTAAGGGGTCATTGTGACATCATAAGTCTGCACTGGGCACCGAGGTGACAGACCCTTGTCTGTGATCTGCCTTAGGGGACATTGTGACATCATAAGTTTCCACTGGTCACCCAGGTGACAGGCCCTCGTCTGTGATCTGCCTAAGGGGTCATTGTGACATCTAAACTCTGCACTGGTCACCCAGCTGACAGACCCTTGTCTGTGATCGGCCTAAGGGGGCATTGTGACATCATAACTCTGCATTGGTCACCCAGGTGACAGACCCTTGTCTGTGATCTGTCTGTGGGGGCATTGTTGCATCTTACTTCTGCACTGGTAACCCAGGTGACAGACCCTTGTCTGTGATCTGACAAAGGGGGCATTGTGGCATCATAACTCTGCACTGGTCACCCTGGTGACAGACCCTCGTCTGTGATCTGCCTAAGGGGGCATTGTGACATCATAACTCTGCACTGGGCACCCGGGTGACAGGCCCTTGTCTGTGACCTGCCTAAGGAGGCGTTGAGACATCATAACTCTGCAGTGGTCACCAAGGCGACAGACCCATGTATGTGAACTTCTTAAGGGCTCATTGTGACATCATATATCTCCACTGGTCACCCAGGTGACAGACTCTTCTCTGTGATCTGAATAAGGCGGCATTGTGACATCTTAACTCTACACGGGTCACCCAGGTGACCAACCGTTGTCTGTGATCTGCCTATAGGAGCATTGTGATATCATAACTCTGCACGGGTCAACCTGGTGACAGACCCTTGTCTTTGATCTGCTTACGTGGCCATTGTGACATCATAACTCTGCACTGGTCACTCAGGTGACGGACCCTTGTCTGTGATCTGCCTAAGGGAGCATTGTGACATCATAAATCGGCACTGGTCACCCATGTGACAGACCCTTTTCTATCATGTGCCTAAGGGGGCATAGTGACATCATAACACTGCACGGGTCACCCAGGTTACAGTACCTTGTCTGCTATCTGCCTAAGGGGCATTGTGACGTCATAAATCTGCACTGCTCACCCTGGTGACAGTCCCCTGTGTTTGTTCTGCTAGAGTGGGCATTGTGACATCATAACTCTGCACTGGTCACCGAGGTGACAGACCCTTGTGTGTGATCTGCCTAAGTGAGCATTGTGACATCAGAACTCTGCACTGGTCACCAAGGTGAGAGGCCCTTGCCTGTGACCTACCTAAGGGGGCATTGTGACATCATAACTCTGCACTGGTCACCCGGGTGACAGGCCCTTGTCTGTGACATGCCTAAGGGGATATTTTGACATCATAACTCTGCACTTGTCACCCAGGTGACAGGCCAATTTTCTGTGATCTGCCTGTGGGCGAATTGTGACATCATAACTCTGCACTCGTCACCCAGGAAACAGGCCCTTGTCCGTGATATGCCTAACGGGGCATTGTGACATCATAACTCTGCACTGGTCACCCTGGTGACAGATCATTGTCCGTTATATGCCGAGTGGGGCATTGTGACATCATAACTCTGCACTGGTCACCCAGGTAACAGACCCTTGTCTGTGATCTGTCTAAGGGGGCAATGTGACATCAAAACTCTGCACTGGTCTCCCAGGTCACAGACCCTTGTCTGTGATCTGCCTAAGAGGGCATTGTGACATCATAACTCTGCACTGGTCACTGTGGTGACAGACCCTTGTTTGTGATCTGCCTAAGGGGGCATTGCGACATCATATGTGTGCACTGGTCACCCAGCTGCCGGACCCTTCTCTGTGATCTGCCTAAGGGGACATTGTGACATCATAACACTGCAGTGGTCACCCAGGTGAAAGAACCTTGTCTGTGATCTGCCTAAGGGGGCATTGTGGCATCATAACTCTGCACTGCTCACCAAGGTGACAGACCCTTGTCTGTCATCTGCCTAAGGGGGCATTGTGACATCATAACTCTGCACTTGTCACCCAGGAGACAGAAGCTTCTCTGTGATCTGCCTAAGGGGACATTGTGACACCATAACTCTTCACTGGTCACCGTGGTTACAGACCCTGACCTCTGATCTGCCTAACGGGGCATTGTGACATCATAACTCTGCACTGGTCACCCAGGTGAAAGACCCTTGTCTTTGATCTGCCTAAGGGGGCATTGTGACATCATAAGTCTGCACTGGTCACCCAGGTGACATACCATTGTCTGTGATCTGCTTAAGAGCGCATTGTGACATCATAAGTCTGCACTGGTCACCCAGTTGACAGACCCTTGTCTGTGATCTGCCTAAGGGGGCATTGTGACCTCATAATTCTGCACTGGGCACCCAGGTGACAGACCCTTCTCTTTGATCTGCCTAAGTGGTCATTGTGACATCATAATTCTGCACTTGTCAGCCAGGTGACAGACCCTTCTCTCTGATCTGCCTAAGTGGGCATTGTGACATCACAACTCTGCATTGGTCACCCAGGTGACAGACCCTTGTCTTTGATTTGCCAAAGGGGGCATTGCGACATCATAACTCTGCACTGGTCACGCAGGTGACATACCCTTGTCTGAGATCTGCCTAAGTGGTCGTTGTGACATCATAAATCTGCACTGGTCCCACAGGTGACAGACCCTTGTCTGTGATCTGCTTAAGAGCGCATAGTGACATCATAACTCTACACTGGTCACCGAGGTGACAGACGCTTCTCTGCGAACTGCCTAACTGGGTATTGTGACATCATAAATCTGCACTGGTCACCCTGGTGACAGACCCCTGTCTGTGATCTGCTTAAGGGGGAATTGTGACATCATAACTCTCCACTGGTCAACCAGGTGACAAAACCTTGACTGAGGAATGCCTAACGGGGCATTGTGACATCATAACCCTGCACGGGTCACCCAGGTGACAGACCCTTGTCTGTGATCTGCCTAAGGGGGCAATGTGTCATCATAACTCTGCACTGGTCACGCAGGTGACAGACCCTTGTCTCTGATCTCCCTAAGGGGGCATTGTGACATCATAACTCTGCACTCGTCTCCCAGGTGACAGAACCTTGTCTGTGATCTGCCTAAGGGGCATTGTGACATCATAACTCTCCACTGGTCACCCAGTTGACAGACCCTTGTCTGTGATCTGCCTAAGGTGTCATGGTGACCTCATAACTCTGCCCTGGTCACCCATGTGACAGACCCTTTTCTGTGATATGCCTTAAGGGGCACTGTGACATCATAACTCTGCACTTGTCACCCTGGTGACAGACCCTTTTCTGTCATCTGCCTAAACGGGAATTGTGAAATCATAACCCTACACTGGTTACCCAGGTGACAGACTGATTTCTCTGATCTCCCTAAGGGGTAATTGTGACATCTAAATTCTGTACTGGTCACGCAGGTGACAGACAGTTGTCTGTGATCTGCCTAGTTGGCATAGTGACATCATAACTCTGCAGTGGTCACACAGGTGAAACACCCTGGTCTGTGATCTGCTTAAGGGGGCCTTGTGACATCAAACGTCTACACTGGACACCCAGGAAAGAGGCCCTTGTCTGTGATCTGCGTAAGGGGTCATTATGACATCATAACTCTGCTCGGGTCACCCATGTGACAGGCCCTTGAATGTGATCTGCCTAAGGGGTCATTGTGACATCATAAGTCTGCACTGGGCACCGAGGTGACAGACCCTTGTCTGTGATCTGCCTTAGGGGACATTGTGACATCATAAGTTTCCACTGGTCACCCAGGTGACAGGCCCTCGTCTGTGATCTGCCTAAGGGGTCATTGTGACATCTAAACTCTGCACTGGTCACCCAGCTGACAGACCCTTGTCTGTGATCGGCCTAAGGGGGCATTGTGACATCATAACTCTGCATTGGTCACCCAGGTGACAGACCCTTGTCTGTGATCTGTCTGTGGGGGCATTGTTGCATCTTACTTCTGCACTGGAAACCCAGGTGACAGACCCTTGTCTGTGATCTGACAAAGGGGGCATTGTGGCATCATAACTCTGCACTGGTCACCCTGGTGACAGACCCTCATCTGTGATCTGCCTAAGGGGGCATTGTGACATCATAAGTCTGCACTGGTCACCCAGGTGACATACCATTGTCTGTGATCTGCTTAAGAGCGCATTGTGGCATCATAAGTCTGCACTGGTTACCCAGTTGACAGACCCTTGTCTGTGATCTGCCTAAGGGGGCATTGTGACCTCATAATTCTGCACTGGGCACCCAGGTGACAGACCCTTCTCTTTGATCTGCCTAAGTGGGCATTGTGACATCATAATTCTGCTCTGGTCAGCCAGGTGACAGACCCTTCTCTCTGATCTGCCTAAGTGGGCATTGTGACATCACAACTCTGCATTGGTCACCCAGGTGACAGACCCTTGTCTGTGATCTGCCTAAGGGGGCATTGTGACATCATGCCTCTACGCAGGTCACCCAGGTGACAGACCCTTGTCTGTGATCTTCCTCAGGGGGCATTGTGACATCCTAACTCTGCACTGGTCACCCAGCTGACAGGCCCTTGTCTGTGATCTGCCTAAGGGGCATTGTGACATCATAACTCTACGCTGGGCACCAAGGAGACAGGCCCTTGCCTGTGATCTGCCTAAGATGGCATTGTGACTTCATAACTATGCACTGGGCAGCCAGGTGACAGGGCCTTCTCTGTGATTTGCCTAAGGGGGCATGGTGACATCATAACTCTGCACTGGCCACCCAGGTGTAATGCCCTAACTTCTGATCTGCCTAAGGGGGCATTGTGACATCATAACTCTACACTGGTCTCCCGGGTGACAGGCCCTTGTCTTTGATCTGCCTCAGGGGGCATTGTGACATCAAATCTCTGCACTGGGCACGCAGGTGACAGGCCCTTGTCTGTGATCTGCCTAAGGGGGCATTGTGACATCATAATTTTGCACTGGTCGCCCAAGTGACAGGCCCTTGTCTGTGATCTGCCTAAGGGGACATTGTGACATCTTAACTCTGCACTGGTCACCCGTGTGACAGGCCCTTGTCTGTGATCTGCCTAAGGGGGCATTGTGACATCATAACTCTGCACTGGTCACCCAGCTGACAGGCCCTTCTCTGTGATCTCCCTAAGGGGCCTTGTGACATCATGACTCTACACTGGGCACCAAGGTGACAGGCCCTTGTCTGTGATCTGCCTAAGAGCACATTGTGACATCATAAATCTGCACTAGGCACACAGGTGACAGGTCCTTGTCTGTGATCTGCCTAAGGGGGCATTGTGACATAATAACCCTGCACCGGTCACCCAGGTGACAGACCCTTGTCTGTGATCTGCCTAAGGGGGCAGCGTGACATCATAACTCTGCACTGGGCACACAGGTGACAGGCCCTTGTCTGTGATCTGCCTAAGGGGGCATTGTGACATCATAACCCTGCACCGGTCACCCAGGTGACAGACCCTTGTCTGTGATCTGCCTAAGGGGGCAGCGTGACATCATAACACTGCACTGGTCTCCCACGTGACAGACCCTTGTCTGTGATCTGCCCAAGGGGGCAATGTGACATCATAACTCTCCACTGGGCACCCAAGTTCCAGGCCCTTTTCTGTGATCTGCCTAAGGGGGCATTGTGACATCATAAACCTGCACTGGTCACCCAGGTGACACGCCCTGGTCTCTGATCAGCCTAAGGAAGCATTGTGACATCATAACCCTGCACGGGTCACCCAGGTGACAGGCCCTTGTCTGTGATCTGCCTAAGGGTGCATTGTGACATCATAACCCTGCACGGGTCACCCAGGTTACAGACCCTTGTCTTTGATCTGCCTAAGTGGTCAATGTGACATCATAACTCTGCACGGGTCACCCAGGTTACAGACCCTTTTCTGTGATCTGCCTAACGGGGCATTGTGACACCATAACTCTGCACGGATCACCCAGGTGACAGACACTTGTCTGTGATCTGCCTAAGGGGGCATTGTGACATCATAACACTGCACTGGACACCCAGGTGACAGATCCTGGTCTTTGATCGGCCTAAGGAGTCATTGTGACATCATAACTCTGCACTTTTGACCCAGATGACAGACCCTTTTCTGTGATCTGCCTAAGGGGGCACTGTGTCATCATAACTCTGCACTGGTCACCCAGGTGACAGACCCGTGACTGTGATCTGCCTAAGGGGGCATTGTGACATCATAATTCTGCACTGGTCTCCCAGTTGAGAGGCCCTTGTCTGTGATCTGCCTAAGGGGGCATTGTGACATCTTAACTCTTCAATGGTCACCCAGGGGACAGGCCCTTGTCTGTGAACTGCCTAAGGGGGCATTGTTGCATCATAACTCTTCACTAGTCACCGTGGAGACAGACCCTTGTCTGTGATCTGCCTCAGAGGGCATTGTGACATCATAACTGTGCACTGGTCATCCAGGTGACAGACCGTTGTCTGTGATCTGCCTAACGGGGCATTGTGAAACCATAACTCTGCACAGGTCACCCAGGAGACAGACCCTTATCTGTGATCTCCCTATGGGGGCATTGTGACATCATCACTCTGCACTGGTCACCCAGCTGACAGGCCCTTGTCTGTGATCTGCCTCAGGGGCATTGTGACATCATAACTCTACAGTGGGCACAAAGGTGACAGGCCCTTGCCTGTGATCTGCCTAAGGTGGCATTGTGACTTCATAACTATGCACTGGGCACCCAGGTGACAGGCCCTTGTCTGTGATTTGAATAAGGGGGCTTGGTGGCATCATAACTCTGCACTGGTCACCCTGGTGACGTGCCCTTCCCCGTGATCTGCCTAAGGGGGCATTGTGACATCATAACTCTACACTGGTCACCGGGGTGACAGGCCCTTGTCTTTGATCTGCCTCAGGGGGCATTGTGACATCAAATCTCTGCACTGGGCACCAAGGTAACAGGCCCTTGTCTTTCATCTGCCTAAGGGGGCATTGTGACATCATAACTCAGCACTGGTCAGCCAGGTGACAGCCCCTTGTCTGTGATCTGCCTCAGGTGGCATTGTGACATCATAACTCTGCACTGGTCACCCAGCTGACAGGCCCTTGTCTGTGATCCGCCTAAGGGGTCTTGTGACATCATAAATCTTCACTGGGCACCCAGGTGACTGGCCCTTTCCTGTGATCTGCCTAAGGGGGAATTGTGACATCATAACCCTGCACTCGTCACACAGGTGACAGGCCCTTCTCTGAGATATGCCTAAGAGGGCATTGTGACATCATTTCCCTGCACTGGCTACCCAGGTGACAGACCCTTGTCTGTGATCAGCCTAACGGGGCATTTTGACACCATAACTCTGCACTGGTCACCCAGGAGACAGACCCTTGTCTGTGATCTCCCTATGGGGGCATTGTGAGATCATAAATCTGCACTGGAACCCAGGTGACAGACCCTTGTCTGTGGTCTGCCTAAGGGGGAATTGTGACATCATAACTCTGCACTGTCACCCAGGTGACAGACCCTTGTCTGTTAACTTCCTAAGGGGGCATTGTGACATCATAAATCTGCATTGGTCACCCAGGTGACAGACCATTATCTGTGATCTGCCTAAGGGTGCTTTGGACATCATAAGAATGCACTGGTCACCCAGGTGACAGGCCCTTGTCTGTTATCTGCCTAAGGGGGCACTGTGACATCATGACTCTGCACTGGTCACCTAAGTGTCAGGCCCTTGTCTGTGTTCTGCCTAAGGGAGCATTGTGACATCATAACTCTGCACTGGTCTCCCAGTTGACAGGCCCTTGTCTGTGATGTGCCTAAGAGGGAATTGTGACATCAGAACTCTGCTCTGGGCACCCAAGTGACCGTCCCTTGCCTGTGATCTGCCTAAGGGGGCATTGTGACATCAAAACGCTGCACTGGTCACCCAGGTGACAGGCCCTTGTATGTGATCTGCCTAAGGTGTCGTTGTGACATCATAACAATGCACTGATCACCCGTGTGTCATGCCCTTGTCTGTGATGTTCCTAAGCGGTCATTGTGACACCATAACTCTGCACTGCGCACCCAGGTGACAGGCCCTTGTCTGTGATCTGCCTAAGGTGGCATGGTGACATCATAACTCTGCATTTGTCTCCCAGGTGAGAGGCCCTTGTCTGTTAACTTCCTAAGGGGGCATTGTGACATCATAAATCTGCATTGGTCACCCAGGTGACAGCCCCTGTTCTGTGATCTTCCTCAGGGGGCATTGTGACATCATAACTCTGCACTGTCACCCAGGTGACAGACCCTTGTCTGTTAACTTCCTAAGGGGGCATTGTGACATCATAAATCTGCATTGGTCACCCAGGTGACAGACCATTATCTGTGATCTGCCTAAGGGTGCATTGGACATCATAAGAATGCACTGGTCACCCAGGTGACAGGCCCTTGTCTGTTATCTGCCTAAGGGGGCACTGTGACATCATGACTCTGCACTGGTCACCTAAGTGACAGGCCCTTGTCTGTGTTCTGCCTAAGGGAGCATTGTGACATCATAACTCTGCACTGGTCTCCCAGTTGACAGGCCCTTGTCTGTGATGTGCCTAAGAGGGAATTGTGACATCAGAACTCTGCTCTGGGCACCCAAGTGACCGTCCCTTGTCTGTGATCTGCCTAAGGGGGCATTGTGACATCAAAACGCTGCACTGGTCACCCAGGTGACAGGCCCTTGTATGTGATCTGCCTAAGGTGTCATTGTGACATCATAACAATGCACTGATCACCCGTGTGTCATGCCCTTGTCTGTGATGTTCCTAAGCGGTCATTGTGACACCATAACTCTGCACTGCGCACCCAGGTGACAGGCCCTTGTCTGTGATCTGCCTAAGGTGGCATGGTGACATCATAACTCTGCATTTGTCTCCCAGGTGAGAGGCCCTTGTCTGTTAACTTCCTAAGGGGGCATTGTGACATCATAAATCTGCATTGGTCACCCAGGTGACAGCCCCTGTTCTGTGATCTTCCTCAGGGGGCATTGTGACATCATAACTCTGCACTGTCACCCAGGTGACAGACCCTTGTCTGTTAACTTCCTAAGGGGGCATTGTGACATCATAAATCTGCATTGGTCACCCAGGTGACAGACCATTATCTGTGATCTGCCTAAGGGTGCATTGGACATCATAAGAATGCACTGGTCACCCAGGTGACAGGCCCTTGTCTGTTATCTGCCTAAGGGGGCACTGTGACATCATGACTCTGCACTGGTCACCTAAGTGACAGGCCCTTGTCTGTGTTCTGCCTAAGGGAGCATTGTGACATCATAACTCTGCACTGGTCTCCCAGTTGACAGGCCCTTGTCTGTGATGTGCCTAAGAGGGAATTGTGACATCAGAACTCTGCTCTGGGCACCCAAGTGACCGTCCCTTGTCTGTGATCTGCCTAAGGGGGCATTGTGACATCAAAACGCTGCACTGGTCACCCAGGTGACAGGCCCTTGTATGTGATCTGCCTAAGGTGTCATTGTGACATCATAACAATGCACTGATCACCCGTGTGTCATGCCCTTGTCTGTGATGTTCCTAAGCGGTCATTGTGACACCATAACTCTGCACTGCGCACCCAGGTCACAGGCCCTTGTCTGTGATCTGCCTAAGGTGGCATGGTGACATCATAACTCTGCATTTGTCTCCCAGGTGAGAGGCCCTTGTCTGTGATCTGCCTAAGGGGGCATTGTGACATCTTAACTCTGCACTGGTCACCCATGTGACAGCCCCTGTTCTGTGATCTTCCTCAGGGGGCATTGTGACATCATAACTCTGCACTGCTCACCCAGCTGACAGGCCCTTGTCTGTGATCTGCCTAAGGGGACTTGTGACACCATAACTCTACACTGGGCACCAAGGAGACAGGCCCTTGCCAGTGATCAGCCTAAGATGGCATTGTGACTTCATAACTCTGCACTGGGCAGCCAGGTGACAGGGCCTTCTCTGTCATTTGCCTAAGGGGTCATGGTGACATCATAACTCTTCACTGGTCACCCAGGTGACAGGCCCATGTCTGTGATCTGCCAAAGGGGGCATTGTGACATCATAACTCTGCATTGATCACCCAGGTGACAGGCCCTTGTCTGTCATCTGCCTAAGGGGTCATTGTGACATCATAACACTGCACTGGGCATGCAGTTGACAAGCCACTGTCTGTGATCTGCCTTAGGGTGCATAGTGACATCCTAACTCTGCACTGGGCACCCAGGTGACAGGCCCTTGTCTGTGATATCCCTAAGGATGCGTTATGACATCATAACTCTGCACTGGGCACCCAGGTGACAGTCCCTTCACTGTGATTTCCCTAAGGGTGCATTGTGACATTGTAACTCTGCACTGCGCACCCACGTGACATACTCATGTTGTGATCTGCCTAAGGGGGATTTGTGACATCATAACTCTGCACTGGCCACCCAGGTGACAGTCCCTTTTCTGTGATATGTCTCAGGGGCATTGTGACATCATAACTCTACAGTGGGCCCCGAGGTGGCAGGCCCTTTTCTGTGATATGTCTAAGGGGCATTGTGACATCATAACTCAGCACGGGCCACCCGGATGACAGGCCTTTGTCTTTTATCTGCCTTTGGGGGCTTTGTGACATCATAACTCAGCACGGCTCACCCAGGTGACAGGCCCTTGTGTCTGACCTGCCTAAGGGCGCATTGTGAAGTCATAACACTGCACGGGTCACCCAGGTGACAGACCCATGTCTGTGATCTGCGCAAGGGGGCATTGTGACATCATAACACTGCACGGGTCACCCAGGTGACAGACCCGTGTCCTTGATCTGCCTAAGGGGGCGTTGCAACATCGTAACTCTTCACAGGGCAACCAGGAGATAGACCCTTGATGGTGACCATCATAAGGGGGCATTTTGACATCATACCTCTGCACTGGTCACCCAGGTGACAGACCCTTGTCTTTGATCTGCTTGAATTGGCATTGTGACATCATAAATCTGCAATGGTCACCCAGGTCACAGACCCTTGTCTGTGATCTGCCTAAGGGGGCATTGTGACATCATAACTCTGCACGGGTCACCCAGGTGACAGACCCTTGTCTGTGATCTGCGCAAGGGGGCATTGTGACATAATAAGTATGCACGGGTCCCCCCGGTGACACACCCTTGTCTGTGACCTGCCTAAGGTGGCATTGTGACGTCATACCACTGCACGGGTCACCCAGGTGACAGGCCCGTGTCTTTGATCTACCTAAGGGGGCACTGTGACATCATAATTCAGCACGGGTCACCCAGGTGACAGACCCTTGTCTGTGTTCTGCCTAAGGGGGCACTGTGACATCAGAAATCTGCACGTGTCACCCAGGTGACATACCCTTGTCTTTGATATGCCTAAGTGGGAATTGTGACATCATAAAACTGCACGCGTCACGGAAGTGATAGACCCTTCTTTTTGGTCAGCCTAAGGGGCATTGTGACTTCACATCTCTGCACTGGTAACCCATGTGTGAGACCCTTTTCTGTGATCTGCCTAAGAGGGTATTGTGACATCGTAACACTGCACTGGTCACCCAGGTGACTGACCCCTGTCTGTGATCTGCCTAAGGGGGCATTGTGACATCATAACTCTGCACTGTCACACAGGAGACTGATCCTTGTCTATGGTCTCCCTATGGGGTCATTGTGACATCATAAATCTGCACTGGAACCCAGGTGACAGACCCTTGTCTGTGGTCTGCCTAAGGGGGCAATGTGACATCATAACTCTGCACTGGTCACCCAGGTGGCAGGCCCTTGTCTGTGAACACCCTAAGGGGGCATTATGACATCATAACTCTGCATAGGTCTCCCAGGTGACAGGCCCTTCTCTGTGATCTCCCTAAGGGTGCATTGTGACATAATAACACTGCACTTGGCACGCAGGTGAAAGGCACTTGTCTGTAATCTGCCTAAGGGGGCATTGTGACATCATAACTCTGCACTGGTCACCCAGATGACAGGCCCTTGTCAGTGTTCTGCCTCAGGGTGCATTGTGACATCGTAATTCTGCTGTGGGCACCCAGGTGACAGGCCCTTCTCTTTGATCTGCGTAAGGGAGCATTGTGACATCATATCTCTTCACTGGTCACCCAGGTGTGAGGCCCTTGACTGTGGTCTGCCTAAGGGGGCACTGTGACATCCTAACTCTGCACTGGTCACACAGGTGACAGGCCCTTGTCTTTTATCTCTCAAAGGGGGCATTTTGACATCATAACTCTGCACTGGGCACCCAGGTGACAGGCCCTTGTCTTTGATCTGCCTAAGGGTGCATTGGACATCATAACAATGCACTGGTCACCCAGGTGACAGGACCTTGTCTTTGTTCTGCCTAAGGGAGCATTGTGACATCATAACTCTGCACTGGTCGCCCAGTTGACAGGCCCTTGTCTGTGATGTGCCTAAGAGGGCATTGTGACATCAGAACTCTGCTCTGGGCACCCAAGTGACCGTCGCTTGTCTGTGATCTGCCTAAGGGGGCATTGTGACATCAAAATGCTGCACTGGTCACCCAGGTGACAGGCCCTTGTATGTGATCTGCCTAAGGTGTCATTGTGACATCATAACAATGCACTGATCAGCCGTGTGACAGGCCCATGCCTGTGATGTTCCTAAGCGGGCATTGTGACACCATAACTCTGCACTGCGCACCCAGGTGACAGGCCCTTGTCTGTGATCTGCCTAAGGGGGCATGGTGACATCATGACTCTGCACGGGTCACCCAGGTGACAGACCCTTGTCTGTGATCTTCCTCAGGGGGCATTGTGACATCCTAACTCTGCACTGGTCACCCAGCTGACAGGCCCTTGTCTGTGATCTGCCTAAGGGGCATTGTGACATCATAACTCTACGCTGGGCACCAAGGAGACAGGCCCTTGCCTGTGATCTGCCTAAGATGGCATTGTGACTTCATAACTATGCACTGGGCAGCCAGGTGACAGGGCCTTCTCTGTGATTTGCCTAAGGGGGCATGGTGACATCATAACTCTGCACTGGCCACCCAGGTGTAATGCCCTAACTTCTGATCTGCCTAAGGGGGCATTGTGACATCATAACTCTACACTGGTCTCCCGGGTGACAGGCCCTTTTCTTTGATCTGCCTCAGGGGGCATTGTGACATCAAATCTCTGCACTGGGCATTCAGGTAACAGGCCCTTGTCTTTCATCTGCCTAAGGGGGCATTATGACATCATAGCTCTGCACTAGTCACCCAGGTGACAGGCCCTTGTCTGTGTTCTGCCTAATTGTGCAATGTGACGTCATAACTCTGCACTGGTCACCCAGCTGACAGGTCCTTATCTGTGGTCTGCCTAAGTGGGCAACGTGACATCATAACTCTGCACGAGTCACCCAGGTGACATACCCGTGTCTGTGATCTGCCTAAGGGGGGATTGTGACATCAAAGCTCTGCACTTGTAACCAAGGTGTGAGACCCTTTCTGTGATCTGCCTAAGGGTGCATTCTGACATCATAACTCTGCCTGGGTCACCCTGGTGACAGACCAATGTCTTTGATATTCTTAAGTGGCCATTGTGACATCATAAATCTGCACTGGTAACCCAGGTGACAGACCCTTGTCTTTGATCCGCCTAAGGGGTCATAGTGACATCATAACCCTGCACTGGTCACCCAGGAGACAGACCCTTGTCTGTGATCTGCCTAAGGGACACTGTGACATCATAACTCTGCACTGTCCCACAGGTGACAGACCCTTGTCTGAGAACTACCTAATGGGGAATTGTGACATCATAACTCTACACTGGGCACCCAGGTGACAGACCCTTGTCTGTGATCTGCCCAAGGGTTCATTGTGACATCATAACTCTGTACTAGTCACCAACGTGAGAGACCATTGTCTGTGATCTGCCTAAGGAGGCATTGTGACATCATAACCCTGCAGTGGTCACCCAGGTGAA
The DNA here is from genome assembly GCF_029281585.2 of Gorilla gorilla gorilla. Classification (NCBI taxonomy): domain Eukaryota; kingdom Metazoa; phylum Chordata; class Mammalia; order Primates; family Hominidae; genus Gorilla; species Gorilla gorilla. The sequence goes on from NC_073240.2 coordinate 5,316,188, forward strand.
AGACCCTTCTCTGTGAACTGCTTAAGGGGACACTGTGACATCATAACTCCGCACTGGTCACCGTGGAGGAAGACCATTGTCTGTGATCTGCCTAAGGGGACATTTTGACATCATTACCCTGCACTGGTCACCCAGGTGACAGACTCTTGTCTGTGATCAGCCAAAGGGGGCATTTTGACATCATAATTCTGCACTGGTCACCCAGGTGACAGACCCTTGTGTGTGATTTGCCTTAGGGTGCATTGTGACATCATAACTCTGCACTGGACACCCAGGTCACAAACCTTTGTCTTTGATCTGCCTAAGGGGGCATTGTGACATCATAACTCTTCACTGGTCACCCAGGTGACAGACCCGTGTCTTTGATCTGCCTAAGGGTGCATTGTGACATCATAACTCTTCACAGGGCAACCAGGTGATAGACCCTTGATGGTGATCATCATAAGGGGGCATTTTGACATCATACCTCTGCACTGGTCACCCAGGTGACAGACCCTTGTCTTTGATCTGCTTGAATTGGCATTGTGACATCATAACTCTGCACTGGTCACCCAGGTGACAGACCCTTGTCTGTGATCTGCCTAAGGGGTCATTGTGACATCATTACACTGCACTGGTCACCCAGGTGACAGACCCTTGTCTGTGATCTGCCTAAGTGATCATTGTGACATCATAAATCTGCACTGGTCACTGAGATGACAGAACCTTGTCGGTGATCTGCCTAAGGGGGCATTGTGACTTCATAACTCTGCACTGGTCACCCAGGTGACAAACCCTTGCCTGTGAACTGCCTAAGGGGTCATTGTACATCATAACTCTGCACTGGTCACCGAGGTGAGAGACCCTTGTCTGTGATATGCCTAAGGGGGCATTCTGACATCATAACTCTTCACTGGTCACCCAGGTGACTGACCCTTGCCTGTGATCTCCCTAAGGGGGAATTGTGACATCATAACACTGTAGTGGTTATCGTGGTGACAGTCCCTTTTCTGTGATCTGCCTAAGGGTTCATTGTGACATCGTGTGTGTGCACAGGTAACCCAGGTGAAGGACAGTTGTCTGTGATCTGCCGAAGGGGATATTGTGATTTCATACTTCTGCACTGGTCGCCCAGGTGAAAGACCCTTGTCTGTGATCTGCCTAAGGGGGCAGTTTTACATCATAACTCTGCACTGGAAACCCAGGTGACAGACCCTTGTCTTTGATCTGCCTAAGGGGGCATTTTGACATCATAACTCGCACTGGTCACTCAGGTGACAAAACCTTGTCTGTGATCTGCCTAAGGGGGCTTTTTGACATCATAACTCTGCACTGGGCACCCAGGTGACAGGCCCTTGTCTGTGATTTGCCTAAGTAGGCATTGTAACATCATAACTCTGCACTGGTCACCCAGGTGACAGACCCTTGTCTGTGATCTGCGTAAGGGGACATTGTGACATCTTAAGTCTGCACTGTCACACAGGTGACAGACACCTGTCTGTGAACTGCCTAAAGGGGAATTGGGACATCATAACTCTGCACTGGTCACCCTGGTAACATGTCCTTGTATTTGATCTGCGTAAGGGGGCATTGAGACATCATAACTCTGCACTAGTCACACAGGTGACAGACCCTTGTCTGTGATCTCCCTATGGGGGCATTGTGACATCATAAATCTGCACGGGAACCCAGCTGACAGACCCTTGTCTGTGATCTGCTAAGGGGGCATTGTGACATCATAACTCTACCCTGGTCACCCAGGTGACAGACCCTTGTCTTTCACCTGCCTAAGGGGGCATTGTGACATCGTAAATCCGCACGGGTCACCCTGGTGACAGACCGTTCTCTGTGATCTGCCTAAGGGGGCATTGTGACTTCATAACTCCGCACTGGTCACCCAGGTGAAAGACCCCTGTCTGTGATCTGCCTAAGGGGTCATTGTGACATCATAAATCCGCGCGGGTCACCCTGGTGACAGACACTTGACTTTCAACTGCTTAGGTGGGCATTGTGATATCATAACCCTGCACTGGTCACCTAGGTGACACACGCTTCTCTGTTATCTGCCTAAGAGGGCATTGTGACTTCACAACTCTGCACGGGTCACCCAGGTGACAGAACCTTGTCTGTGATCTGCCTAAGGGTGCATTGTGACATCATAACTCTGCATGGGTCACCCTGGTGACAGACCAATCTCTTTGATATTCTTTAGTGGGCATTGTAACATCATAACTCTGCACTGGTAACCCAGGTGACAGACCCTTGTCTCTGATCTGCCTAAGGGGTCATTGTGACATCATAACTCTGCACTGGTCACCCTGGTGACACACCCATGTCTGTGATCTGCCTAAGGGGTCAATGTGACATCATAACTCTGCACCGGTAACCCAGGTGACAGACCCTTGCCTGTGATCTCCCTAAGGGGTCATTGTGACATGATAACTCTGCACCGGTCACCATCACCCAGGTGACAGAACCCTATCTGTGATCTGCCTAACGGGGTATTGTGACATAATAACTCTACACTGGGCACCCACGTGACAGACCCTTGTCTGTGATCCCTCTAAGGGGGCACTGTGACATCATAACTCTGCACCAGTCACCAAGGTGACAGACCATTGTCTGTGATCTGCCTAAGAAGGCACTGTGACATCATAACTCTGCAGTGGTCACACAGGTGACAGACCCTTGTCTGTGAACTGTTTAAGGGGGCATTGTGACATCATAACTCCGCACTGGTTACCGTGGTTGAAGACCCTTGTTTGTGACCTGCCTAAGGGGACATTTTGACATCATAACCCTGCACTGGTTACACAGGTGACAGACCCTTGTCTGTGATCAGCCTAAGGGGGCGTTGTGACATCATAAATCTGCACTGGTCACCCAGGTGACAGACCCTTTTCTGTGAACTGACTAACGGGGCATTGTGACATCATAACTCTGCACTGGAAACCCAGGTGACAGACCCTTGTCTTTGATCTGCCTAAGGGGGCATTTTGACATCATAACTCGCACTGGTCACTCAGGTGACAAAACCTTGCCTGTGATCTGCCTAAGGGGGCTTTTTGACATCATAACTCTGCACTGGGCACCCACGTGACAGGATCTTGTCTGTGATTTGCCTAAGTAGGCATTGTAACATCATAACTCTGCACTGGTCACCCAGGTGACAGACCCTTGTCTGTGATCTCCGTAAGGTGTCATTGTGACCTCATAACTCCGCACTGGGCACCCCGGTGACAGTCCCTTGTCTGTGATCTTCCTAAGGGGGCATTGTGACATCATAAATCAGCATTGGGCACCCAGGTGACAGGCCCATGTCTTTGATCTGCCAAAGGGGGCATTGTGACATCATAACCCTGCACTGGGCACCGAGGTGATAGGCCATTGTCTGTGATCTGCCTAAGGAGTCATTGTGACATGATAACACTGCAATGGTGACCCAGGTGTGAGGCCGTAGTCTGTGAGCAGCCTAAGGGGGCATTGTGACATCATAACTCAGCACTAGGCACCCAGTTGACAGGTCTTTGTCTGTGATCTGCCTAAGGGGACATTGTAACATCATAACTCTGCACTGGGCACCCAGGTGACAGGCCCTTGTCTGTGATCTGCCTTAGGGGGCATTGTGATATCATAACCCTGCACTGGTCACCCAGTTGACAGGCCCTTCCCTGTGATCTGCCTAAGGGGGCATTTTGAAATCATAATTCTACACTGGGCACCCAGGTGACAGGCCCTTGTCTGCTGACCTGGCTAAGGGGGCATTGTGACATCATAACACTGCCCTGGTCACTCATTTTACGGGTCCTTGTCCGTGATCTGCCTAAGGAGGCTTTGTGACATCATAAACCTGGACTGGTCACACAGGGGACAGACCCTTGTCTGTGATCTGCCTAAGGGGGCATTGTGACATCATCACTCTGCACTGGTCACCCAGGTGACAGGCCCTTGCCTGTGATCTGCCTAAGGAGGCATTGTGACATCATAACCCTGCACTGGTCACCCAGGGGTCAGACCCTTGAATGTGATCTGCCTAAGGGGGCATTGTGGTATCATAACACTGCACTGGTCACCCAGGTGACAGGCCCTTGACTGTGATCTGCCTAAGGGGGCATTGTGACGTCCTAACTCTGCACTGCTCACCCAGGTGACAGGACCTTGTCTATGATCTGCCGAAAGGGGCATTGTGACATCATAACTCTGCCCTGGTCTCCCAGATGACAGACCCTTGTCTGTGATCTCCCAAAGGGGTATTGTGACATCATAACACCGCATTGGGCACCCAGGTGACAGTCCCTTGACTGTGTACTTCCTAAGGGGGCATTGTGACATCACCACTCAGCATTGGGCACCCAGATGACAGGCCCTCGTCTTTGATCTGCCTAAGGGGGCATTGTGACATCATAAATCTACACTGGGCACAGAGGTGAAAGGCCATTGCCTTTGATCTGCCTAAGGGGGCATTGTGACATCATAACACTGCACTGGGCATCCAGGTGACAGGCCCTTTTCTGTGATCTGCCTAAGGGGGCATTGTGAAATCATAATTCTGCACTGGGCACGCAGATGACAGGCCCTTGTCTGTGATCTTCCTAAGGGGGCATTGTGACATCATAACTATTCACTGCTCACCCAGGTGACAGACCCTTGTCTGTGATCTGCCTAAGGGGGCATTGTGACATCTTAACTCTGAAATGATCTCCCAGGTGACAGGCCATTGTCTGTGATCTGCCTAAGGGGCATTGTTACATCATAACTCTGCACTGGTCACCCAGGTGACAGTCCGTTGCCTGTGATCTGCCTAAGGGGGCATTGTGACATCACAACCCAGCACTGTCACCGAGGGGACAGACCCTTGTTTGTGATCTGCCTAAGGGGGCACTGTGGCATTATAAGACTGCACTGGTCACCCAGGTGACAGGCCCTTGACAGTGATCTCCCCAATGGGGTATTGTGACATCATAACGCCGCATTGGGCACCCAGGTGACAGTCCCTTGACTGTGATCTTCCTAAGGGGGCATTGTGACGTCATATCTCAGCATTGGGCACCCAGATGACAGGCCCTTGTCTTTGATGTGCCTTAGGGGGCATTGTGAAATCATAACTCTGCACTGGTCCCCCAGGTGACAGGCCCTTCTCTGTGATCTGCCTAAGGGGGCATTGTGACATCATAACTCTGCACTGCTCACCCAAGCGACAGGCCTTGTCTATGATCAGCCTAAGGGGGTATTGTGACATCATACCTCTGCACTGCTCACCCAGGAGACAGGCCCTTGACTTTGATCTGCCTAAGGGGGCATTGTGACTTCATAACACTGCACGGGTCACCCAGGTGACAGGCCATGGTCTGTGATCTGCCTAAGGTGCATTGTGACATCATCGCTGTGCACTGGGCACCCAGGTGACAGGCCCTTGTCTGTGATCTGCCTTAGGGGGCATTGTGACATCTTAACTCTGCACTTGTCACCCAGATGACAGGCCCTTGTCTGTGATCTGCCTAAGAGGGCATTGTGACATCATAACTCTGCACTAGGCACCCAGGTGACAGGTCTTGGTCTGTGATCTGTCTAAGGGGGCATTGTGACATCAAAACTCTGCACTGGGCACACAGGTGACAGGCCCTTCTATGTGATCTGCCTAAGGGGGCATTTTGAAATCATAACTCTATACTGGGCACCCAGGTGACAGGCCCTTGTGTGTGATCTGCCTAAGGGGGCATTGTGACATGACAACTCTGCAGTAGGCACCCAGGTGACAGGTCCTTTTCTGTGATCTGCCTAAGGGTACATTGTGACATCGTAACTCTGCACTGGGCACACGGGTGACAGGCCCTTGTCTGTGATCTGCCTTAGGGGGCATTGGGACATAATAACCCTGCACTCGTCACCCCGTTGACACGCCCTTGTCTGTGATCTGCCTAAGGGGGCGTTGTGACATCATAACACTGCACTGGTCACCTTGTTGACAGGCCCTTGTGTGTGATCTGCCTTAGGGGGCATAGTAACATCATAACTCTGCACTAGGCACCCAGGTGACAGGTCTTTGTCTGTGATCTGCCTAAGGGGACATTGTGACATCATAACAATGCACTGGGCACCCAGGTGACAGGCCCTTGTCTGTGATCTGCCTTAGGGGGCACTGTGTCATCATAACCCTGCACTGGTCACCCAGTTGACAGCCACTTGTCTGTGATCTGCCTAAGGGGGCGTTGTGACATCATAACACTGCACTGGTCACCCTTTTGACAGGCCCTTATCTGTGATCTGCCTAAGGTGGCATTGTGAAATCATAACCCTGCACTGGTCACCCTGGTGACAGACCCTTGTCTATTATCTGCCTATGGGGGCATTGTGACATCATAACTCTGCACTGGGCACCCAGGTGATAGGCCCTTCTCTGTGATCTGCCTAAGGGGGCATTTTGAAATCATAACTCTACACTGGGCACCCAGGTGACAGGCCCTTGTCTGTGACCTGGCTAAGGGGGCATTGTGACATCATAACAATGCACTGGTCACCAAGGTGACAGACCATTGCCTGTGATCTGCCTAAGGAGGCATTGTGACATCATAACTCGGCAGTGGTGACCCAGGGGACAGACCCTTGTCTGTGAACTGCTTAAGGGCTCATTGTGACATCATAACTCTGCCCTCGTCACCCAGGTGACAGACCCTTGTCTGTGTTCTGCCTAAGGTGGCACTGTGACATCATAACTCTCCACTGGTCACCCAGGTGACAGACCCTTGTCTGTGATCTGCCTAAGGGGGCATTGTCACATCACAACGCTTCACTGGTCACTCCGGTGACAGACCCTTAGCTATGAACTGCCTAAGGGGGCATTGTGACATCATAACTCTGTGCTTGACACCCATGTGACTGACCCTTGCCTGTGATCTGCCTAAGGGGGATTGTGACATCATAACTCTGCACGGGACACCCAGTTGACACACATATGTCTGTGATCTGCCTAAGGGGGCATTGTGACATCATAACTCTGCACACGTCACCCAGGTGACAGACCCATGACTGTGATCTGCGTAAGGTGGCATACTGACATCATAACACTTCACGGGTCACCCAGGTGACACTCCCTTGTCTGTGATCTGCCTAAGGGGCATTGTGACATCATAAGTCTGCACTGCTCACCCAGGTGACAATCCCCTGTGTTTGTTCTGCCTGAGGGGGAATTGTGACATCATAACTCTGCACTGGTCACCGAGGTGACAGACCCTTCTGTGTGATCTGCCTAAGGGGGCATTGTGACATCACAACTCTGCACTGGTCACCCAGGTGTCAGGCCCTTGCCTGTGATCCACCTAAGTGAGCATGGTGACATCATAACTCTGCATTGGTCACCCAGGTGACTGGCCCTTGTCTGTGATATGCCTAAGGGGGAATTTTGACATCATAACTCTCCACTGGTCTCCCAGGTGACAGGTCATTTTCTGTGATCTACCTGAGGGCGAATTGTGACATCATAATTCTGCACTGGTCACCCAGGTAACAGGCCTTTGTCTGTGATATGCCTTAAGGGGGATTGTGACATCATAACTCTGCCCTGGTCACCCAGGTGACAGACCCTTGTCTGTGATCTGCCTAAGAGTTCATTGTGACATCATAACTCTGCACTGGTCACCGTGGTGACAGACCCTTGTCTGTGATCTGCCTAAGGGGGCATTGTGACATCATAACTCTGCACTGGTCACTGTGGTGACAGACGCTTGTCTGTGATCTGCCTAAGGGGGCATTTTGACATCATAACTCTCCACTGGTCATCCAGGTGACAGGCCTTTGTCTGTGATCTGCCTAAGTTGGCATTGTGACATCATAACTCTGCACTGGGCACCGAGGTGGCAGGCCATTGTCTGTGATATGCCTAAGGGGGCATTGTGACATCATAACTCTGCACCGGGCACCCAGGTGACATGCCCTTGTCCGTGATCTGCCTAAGGGGGCATTGTGACATCATAACCCTGCACTGGGCACCCGGGTGACAGGCCCTTGTCTGTGGTCTGCCTAAGGAGGCGTTGTGACATCATAACTCTGCAGTGGTCACCAAGGGGACAGACCCTTGTATGTGAACTTCTTAAGGGCTCATTGTGACATCATATATCTGCACTGGTCACCCAGGTGACAGACCGTTCTCTGTGATCTGCATAAGGCTGCATTGTGACATCTTAACTCTGCACGGGTCACCCAGGTGACAAACCCTTGTCTGTGATCTGCCTAAAGGTGCATTGTGATATCATAACCCTGCACGGGTCAACCTGGTGACACACCCTTGTCTTTGATCTGCTTAAGTGGGCATTGTGACATCATGTCTCTGCACTGGTCACTCAGGTGACGGAACCTTGTCTGTGATCTGCCTAAGGGGGCATTGTGACATCATAAATCTGCACTAGTCACCAAGGTGACAGACCATTGCCTGTGATCTGCCTAAGGAGTCACTGTGACATCATAACTCGGCAGTGGTGACCCAGGGGACAGACCCTTGTCTGTGAACTGCTTAAGGAATCATTGTGACATCATAACTCTGCACTCGTCACCCAGGTGACAGACACTTGTCTGTGTTCTGCCTAAGGTGGCATTGTGACATCATAACTCTCCACTGGTCACCCAGGTGACAGACCATTGTCTGTGATCTGCCTAAGGGGGCATTGTCACATCATAACGCTTCACTGGTCACCCCGGTGACAGACCCTACTCTGTGAACTGCCTAAGGGGGCATTGTGACATCATAACTCTGTACTTGACACCCATGTGACTGACCCTTGTCTGTGATCTGCCTAAGGGGGATTGTGACATCATAAATCTGCACGGGTCACCCAGGTGACACACATATGTCTGTGATCTGCCTAAGGGGGCATTGTGACATCATAACTCTGCACATGTCACCCAGGTGACAGACGCTTGACTGTGATCTGCGTAAGGGGGCATACTGACATCATAACACTGCACGGGTCACCCAGGTGACACTCCCTTGTCTGTGATCTGCCTAAGGGGCATTGTGACATCATAAGTCGGCACTGCTCACCCAGGTGACTGTCCCCTGTGTTTGTTCTGCCTGAGGGGGCATAGTGACATCATAACTCTGCACTGGTCACCGAGGTGACAGACCCTTCTGTGTGATCTGCCTAAGGGGCATTGTGACATCACAACTCTGCACTGGTCACCCAGGTGTCAGGCCCTTGCCTGTGATCGACCTAAGTGAGCATTGTGACATCATAACTCTGCACTGGTCACCCAGGTGACCGGCCCTTGTCTGTGATATGCCTAAGGGGGAATTTTGACATCATAACTCTCCACTGGTCTCCCACGTGACAGGCCATTTTCTGTGATCTACCTGAGGGTGAATTGTGACATCATAATTCTGCACTGCTCACCCAGGTAACAGGCCCTTGTCTGTGATATGCCTTAAGGGGCATTGTGACATCATAACTCTGCACTGGTCACCCAGGTGAGTGACCCTTGTCTGTGATCTGCCTAAGAGTTCATTGTGACATCATAACTCTGCACTGGTCACCCAGGTAACAGGCCCTCGTCTGTGAGATGCCTTACGGGGCATTGTGACATCATAACTCTGCACTGGTCACCCAGATGAGTGACCCTTGTCTGTGATCTGCCTAAGGGGGCATTGTGACATCATAACTCTGCACTGGGCACCCGGGTGACAGGCCCTTGTCTGTGACCTGCCTAAGGAGGCGTTGAGACATCATAACTCTGCAGTGGTCACCAAGGCGACAGACCCATGTATGTGAACTTCTTAAGGGCTCATTGTGACATCATATATCTCCACTGGTCACCCAGGTGACAGACTCTTCTCTGTGATCTGAATAAGGCGGCATTGTGACATCTTAACTCTACACGGGTCACCCAGGTGACCAACCGTTGTCTGTGATCTTCCTATAGGAGAATTGTGATATCATAACTCTGCACGGGTCAACCTGGTGACAGACCCTTGTCTTTGATCTGCTTACGTGGCCATTGTGACATCATAACTCTGCACTGGTCACTCAGGTGACGGACCCTTGTCTGTGATCTGCCTAAGGGAGCATTGTGACATCATAAATCTGCACTGGTCACCCATGTGACAGACCCTTGTCTATCATGTGCCTAAGGGGGCATTGTGACATCATAACTCTGCACCCGTCACCCAGGTGACAGACCCTTGACTGTGATCTGCGTAAGGGGGCATAGTGACATCATAACACTGCACGGGTCACCCAGGTTACAGTACCTTGTCTGCTATCTGCCTAAGGGGCATTGTGACGTCATAAATCTGCACTGCTCACCCTGGTGACAGTCCCCTGTGTTTGTTCTGCTAGAGGGGGCATTGTGACATCATAACTCTGCACTGGTCACCGAGGTGACAAACCCTTGTGTGTGATCTGCCTAAGTGAGCATTGTGACATCAGAACTCTGCACTGGTCACCAAGGTGAGAGGCCCTTGCCTGTGACCTACCTAAGGGGGCATTGTGACATCATAACTCTGCACTGGTCACCACGTGACAGGCCCTTGTCTGTGACATGCCTAAGGGGATATTTTGACATCATAACTCTGCACTGGTCACCCAGGTGACAGGCCAATTTTCTGTGATCTGCCTGTGGGCGAATTGTGACATCATAACTCTGCACTCGTCACCCAGGAAACAGGCCCTTGTCCGTGATATGCCTAACGGGGCATTGTGACATCATAACTCTGCACTGGTCACCCTGGTGACAGATCATTGTCCATTGTATGCCGAGTGGGGCATTGTGACATCATAACTCTGCACTGGTCACCCAGGTAACAGACCCTTGTCTGTGATCTGTCTAAGGGGGCAATGTGACATCAAAACTCTGCACTGGTCTCCCAGGTCACAGACCCTTGTCTGTGATCTGCCTAAGAGGGCATTGTGACATCATAACTCTGCACTGGTCACTGTGGTGACAGACCCTTGTTTGTGATCTGCCTAAGGGGGCATTGCGACATCATATGTGTGCACTGGTCACCCAGCTGCCGGACCCTTCTCTGTGATCTGCCTAAGGGGACATTGTGACATCATAACTCTGCAGTGGTCACCCAGGTGAAAGAACCTTGTCTGTGATCTGCCTAAGGGGGCATTGTGGCATCATAACTCTGCACTGCTCACCAAGGTGACAGACCCTTTTCTGTCATCTGCCTAAGGGGGCATTGTGACATCATAACTCTGCACTTGTCACCCAGGAGACAGAAGCTTCTCTGTGATCTGCCTAAGGGGACATTGTGACACCATAACTCTTCACTGGTCACCGTGGTTACAGACCCTGACCTCTGATCTGCCTAACGGGGCATTGTGACATCATAACTCTGCACTTGTCTCCCAGGTGAAAGACCCTTGTCTTTGATCTGCCTAAGGGGGCATTGTGACATCATAAGTCTGCACTGGTCACCCAGGTGACATACCATTGTCTGTGATCTGCTTAAGAGCGCATTGTGGCATCATAAGTCTGCACTGGTTACCCAGTTGACAGACCCTTGTCTGTGATCTGCCTAAGGGGGCATTGTGACCTCATAATTCTGCACTGGGCACCCAGGTGACAGACCCTTCTCTTTGATCTGCCTAAGTGGGCATTGTGACATCATAATTCTGCTCTGGTCAGCCTGGTGACAGACCCTTCTCTCTGATCTGCCTAAGTGGGCATTGTGACATCACAACTCTGCATTGGTCACCCAGGTGACAGACCCTTGTCTGTGATCTGCCTAAGGGGGCATTGTGACATCACGCCTCTACGCAGGTCACCCAGGTGACAGACCCTCCTCTGTGATCTGCCTAAGGGGCATTGTGACATCATAATTCTGCACTGGTCCTGCAGGTGACAGACCCTTTTCTGTGATCTGCCAAAGGGGGCATTGTGACATCATAACTCTGCACTGGTCACGCAGGCGACATACCCTTCTCTGTGATCTGCCTAAGTGGTCGTTGTGACATCATAAATCTGCACTGGTCCCACAGGTGACAGACCCTTGTCTGTGATCTGCTTAAGAGCGCATAGTGACATCATAACTCTACACTGGTCACCGAGGTGACAGACGCTTCTCTGCGAACTGCCTAACTGGTTATTGTGACATCATAAATCTGCACTGGTCACCCTGGTGACAGACCCCTGTCTGTGATCTGCTTAAGGGGGCATTGTGACATCATAACTCTCCGCTGGTCACCCAGGTGACAAAACCTTGACTGAGGAATGCCTAACGGGGCATTGTGTCATCATAACCCTGCACGGGTCACCCAGGTGACAGACCCTTGTCTGTGATCTGCCTAAGGGGGCAAGGTGTCATCATAACTCTGCACTGGTCACGCTGGTGACAGACCCTTGTCTCTGATCTGCCTAAGGTGGCATTGTGACATCATAACTCTGCACTCGTCTCCCAGGTGACAGAACCTTGTCTGTGATCTGCCTAAGGGGCATTGTGACATCATAACTCTCCACTGGTCACCCAGTTGACAGACCCTTGTCTGTGATCTGCCTAAGGTGTCATGGTGACCTCATAACTCTGCCCTGGTCACCCATGTGACAGACCCTTTTCTGTGATCTGCCTTATGGGGTGCTGTGACTTCATAACTCTGCACTTGTCACCCTGGTGACAGACCCTTTTCTGTTATCTGCCTAAACGGGAATTGTGAAATCATAACTCTACACTGGTTACCCAGGTGACAGAGTGTTTTGTCTGATCTCCCTAAGGGGTAATTGTGACATCTAAATTCTGTACTGGTCACGCAGGTGACAGACAGTTGTCTGTGATCTGCCTAGTTGGCATAGTGACATCATAACTCTGCAGTGGTCACCCAGGTGAAACACCCTGGTGTGTGATCTGCTTAAGGGGGCATTGTGACATCAAACGTCTACACTGGGCACCCAGGAAACAGGCCTTTGTCTGTGATCTGCGTAAGGGGTCATTATGACATCATAACTCTGCTCGGGTCACCCATGTGACAGGCCCTTGAATGTGATCTGCCTAAGGGGTCATTGTGACATCATAAGTCTGCACTGGGCACCGAGGTGACAGACCCTTGTCTGTGATCTGCCTAAGGGGACATTGTGACATCATAAGTTTCCACTGGTCACCCAGGTGACAGGCCCTCGTCTGTGATCTGCCTAAGGGGTCATTATGACATCTAAACTCTGCACTGGTCACTCAGCTGACAGACCCTTGTCTGTGATCGGCCTAAGGGGGCTTTGTGACATCATAACTCTGCATTGGTCACCCAGGTGACAGACCCTTGTCTGTGATCTGCCTAAGGGGGCATTGTGACATCATAACTCTGCACTGGTCTCCCAGGTGACAGACCCTTTCCTGTGATCTGCCTAAGGGGGCATTGTGACATCGTAACTCTACACTGGTTACCCAGGTGACAGACCCTTGTCTTTGATATGCCTAAAGGGGCATTGTGACCTCATAACTCTGCACTGGTCTCCCAGGTGATAGACCATTTGTCTATGATCTGCCTAAGGGGTCATTGTGACATCATAACTCTGCACTGGTAACCCAGGTGACAGACCCTTTTCTGTGATCTGCTTAAGGGGTCATTGTGACATCATAACTCTGCAATGGTCACCCAGGTGGCAGAGCCTTGACTGTGATCTGCCTAATGGGTCGTTGTGGTATCATAACTCTTCACTGGCCCCCAGGTGACAGACCCTTGTCTTTGATCTGCCTAAGGGTTAATTGTGGCATCATAACTCTGCACTTGTCACCCAGGTGACAGACCGTTGACTATGAACTGCTTAAGGTGGCATTGTGACATCATAACTCTGCACTGGTCACCCAGGTGACAGACCCTTGTCTGTAATCTGCCTAAGGGGGCATTGTGACATCATAACTCTCCACTGGTCACCCAGGTGAAAGACCCTTGTCTGTGATCTGCCTAAGGGGTCATTGTGACATCATAACACTGAACTGGTCACCCAGGTGACAGAACCTTGTCTGTGATCTGCCTAATGGGGCATTGTGTCATCATAACTCTGCACTGGTCACCCTGGTGACAGACCCTTTTCCGTCATCTGCCTAAGGGGGAATTGTGAAGTCATAACTCTTCACTAGTCACCCAAGTGACAGACTCTTGTCTCTGATCTGCCTAAGGGGTAATTGTGACATCTAAACTCTGCACTGGTCTCCCAGGTGACAGACACTTGTCTGTGATGTGCCTAAGAGGGCATTGTGACATCATAACTCTGCACTGGTCACCCAGGTGACACACCCTTATCTGTGATCTGCCTAACGGGGCATTTTGACATCAAACATCTACACTGGGTACCCAGGAGAGAGGCCATTGTCTGTGATCTGCCTAAGGGAGCATTTTGACATCATAATTCTGCTCTGGTTATCCATGTGACAGGCCCTTGAATGTGATCTGTCGAAGGGGTCATTGTGACATCATAAGTCTGCACTGGGCATCCAGGTGACAGACTCTTGTCTGTTATCTGCCTAAGGCGCATTGTTACATCATAACTCTGCACTTGGTACCCAGGTGACAGGCCCTTGTCTCTATTTTGCATAAGGGGGCATTGTGACATTACGAATCTGCACTGGGCACCCAGGTGACATGCCGTTGTCTGTGATCTGCCTAAGGGGGCATCGTGACATCATAACTCTGTACTGGGCACCCAGGTGACAGACCCTTGTCTGTGATCTGCCTAAGGGGCATTGTGACATCATAACTTATCACTGGGTACCCAGGTGACAGGCCCTTGTCTCTGATGTGCATTAGGGGGCATTGTGACATTATGAATCTGCACTGGGCACCCAGGTGACATGCCGTTGTCTGTCGTCTGCCTAAGGGGGCATTGTGACATTATAACTCTGTTCTTGGCACCCAGGTGACAGGCCCTTGTCTGTGATCTGCCTTAGGGGGCATTGTGACATCAGAACACTGCACGGGTAACCAAGGTGACAGTCCCATGTCTGTGATCTGCCAAAGGGGGCATTGTGACACCATAACACTGCACGAGTCACCCAGGTGACAGACCCTTGTCTGTGATCTGATTAACGGGGCATTGTGACATCATAATTCTGCACTGGTCAACCAGGTGACAGACCCTTGTCTGTGATCTGCCTAAGGGGCATTGTGACATCATAACTCTGCATGGTCACCATGCTGACAGACCCTTGTGTTTGATCTGCTTAAGTGGCTATTGTGACATCATAGCTCTGCTCTGGTCATCTAGGTGAGAGACCCTTGTCTATGATCTGCCTAAGTGGGCATTGTGACATCATAACCCTGCACTGGTCACCAAAGTGACAGCCCCTGGTCTCTGATCTGGTTAAGGGGTCATTCTGAGATCATAACTCAGCACTGGTCACCCCGGTGACAGACCGTTGTCTGTTATATGCCGACGGGGGCATTGTGACATCATAACTCTGCACTGGTCACTGTGGTGACAGACCCTTGTCTGTGATCTGCCTAAGGGGACATTTTGACATCATAACCCTGCACTGGTCACTCAGGTGACAGACCCATTTCTGTGATCTGCCTAATGGGGTATTGCGACATCATAACTCTGCACCAGTCACCCTGGTGTCAGATCCTTGTTCTTTATCTGCCTAAGGGTTCATTGTGACATCATAACTCGGCACTGGTTACACAGGTGACAGACCCTTGTCTTTCATGTGCCTAAGGGGGCATTGTGACCTCATAACTAGCCACTCGTAACCCAGGCGGCAGACCCTTGTCTGTGATCTGCCTAAGGGGGCATTATTATATCATAAATCTGCACTGTTCACCCAGCTGAGAAACCCTTGTCTGTAATCTGCCTAAGGGGGAATTGTGACATCAAAACTCTGCTCTAGTCACGCAGGTGACCGACCCTTGTCTGTGATCTGCCTAAGGGAGCACTGTGACATCATAACTCTGCACTGGTCACCCAGGTGACAGACCCTTATCTGTGACCTGCCTAAGCGGGCATAGTGACATCATAACTCTGCACTGGTCACCCAGGTGACAGACCCTTGTCTTTGTTCTGCCTAAGGGGGCATTGTGACATCATAACTCTGCACGAGTCACCCAGGTGGCAGACCCTTGTCTGTGATCTGCCTAAGGGGGCGTTGTGACATCATAACTCGGCACTGGTCACCGAGGTGACAGAACCTTGTCTCTGATCTATATAAGGAGACATTGTGACATCATAACTCTGCACCGGTTTCCGTGGTGACAGACCCTTGTCTGTGCTCTGCCTAGGGAGGCATTGTGACATCAAAACTCTGCATGGGTCACCCATGTGACAAGACCTTGAATGTGGTCTGCCTAAAGGGGCATTGAGACATCATAACTGTGCACTGGTCACACAGGTGACAGACCCTTGTCTGTGATCTGCATATGGGGTTATTGTGACATCATAACAATGCACGGGTCACCCAAGTGACAGACCCTTGTCTGTGATCTGCCTAAGGGTGTATTGTGACATCCTAAGTCTGCACGAGTCACCCTGGTGACAGACCCTTGTCTTTGAAATTCTTAAGTGGTCATTGTGACATCATAACTCCGCACTGGTCACCTAGGTGACAGACCCTTGTCTTTGATCTGCTTACGGGAGCATTGTGACATCATAACTCTGCACTGGTCATCGTGGTGACGGATCCTTGTCTGTGATCTGCCTAAGGGGGCATTGTGACATCATAACTCTGCACGCGTCACCCAGGGGACAGACCCTTGACTGTGATATGCGTAAGGGGGCATACTGGTATCATAACACTGCACGGTCACCCAGGTGACAGTACATTGTCTGCTATCTGCCTAAGGGGCATTGTGACATCATAAGTCTGCACTGCTCACCCAGGTGACAGTCCCCTGCGTTTGTTCTGCTTGAGGGGGCATTGTGACATCATAACTCTGCACTGGTCACCGAGGTGACAGACCCTTGTGTGTGATCTGCCTAAGTGGGCATTGTGACATCATAATTCTGCAATGGTCACCCAGGTGACAGGCCCTTGCCTGTGATCTACCTAAGGGGGCATTGTGACATCATAACTCTGCACTGGTCACCCAGGTGACAGGCCCCTGTCTGTGATCTGACAAAGGGAGCTTTGTGACATCATAACTCTGCTCTGGTCACCAAGGTGACAGGCCCTTGTCTGTGATATGCCTAAGGGGGTATTTTGACATCATAACTCTGCACTGGACACCCTGGTGACAGGCCATTTTCTGTGATCTGCCTGAGGGCGAATTGTGACATCTTAACTCTGCATTGGTCACACAGGTATCAGGCCCTTGTCTGTGATATGCCTAAGGGGGTATTTTGACATCATAACTCTGCACTGGACACCCTGGTGACAGGCCATTTTCTGTGATCTGCCTGAGGGCGAATTGTGACATCTTAACTCTGCATTGGTCACACAGGTATCAGGCCCTTGTCTGTGATATGCCTAACGGGGCATTGTGACATCATAACTCTGCACTGGTCACCCTGGTGACAGACCATTGTCCGTTATATGCCGACGGGGGCATTGTGACATCATAACTCTGCACTGGTCACCCAGGTGACAGACCCTTGTCTGTGATCTGCCTAAGGGGGCAATGTGACATCATAACTCTGCACTGGCCACCCAGGTCACAGACCCTTGTCTGTGATCTGCCTAAGAGGGCATTGTGACATCATAACTCTGCACTGGTCACCGTGGTGACAGACGCTTGTCTGTGATCTGCCTAAGGGGGCATTTTGACATCATAACTCTTCACTGGTCATCCAGGTGACAGGCCTTTGTCTGTGATCTGCCTAAGTTGGCATTGTGACATCATAACTCTGCACTGGGCACCCAGGTGACATGCCCTTGTCCGTGATCTGCGTAAGGGGGCATTGTGACATCATAACCCTGCACTGGGCACCCGGGTGACAGGCCCTTGTCTGTAGTCTGCCTAAGGAGGCGTTGTGACATCATAACTCTGCAGTGGTCGCCAAGGGGACAGACCCTTGTATGTGAACTTCTTAAGGGCTCATTGTGACATCATATATCTGCACTGGTCACCCAGGTGACAGACCGTTCTCTGTGATCTGCATAAGGCTGCATTGTGACATCTTAACTCTGCACGGGTCACGCAGGTGACAAACCCTTGTCTGTGATCTGCCTAAAGGTGCATTGTGATATCATAACTCTGCACGGGTCAACCTGGTGACACACCCTTGTCTTTGATCTGCTTAAGTGGGCATTGTGACATCATATCTCTGCACTGGTCACTCAGGTGACGGAACCTTGTCTGTGATCTGCCTAAGGGGGCATTGTGACATCATAAATCTGCACTAGTCACCAAGGTGACAGACCATTGCCTGTGATCTGCCTAAGGAGTCACTGTGACATCATAACTCGGCAGTGGTGACCCAGGGGACAGACCCTTGTCTGTGAACTGCTTAAGGAATCATTGTGACATCATAACTCTGCACTCGTCACCCAGGTGACAGACACTTGTCTGTGTTCTGCCTAAGGTGGCATTGTGACATCATAACTCTCCACTGGTCACCCAGGTGACAGACCATTGTCTGTGATCTGCCTAAGGGGGCATTGTCACATCATAACGCTTCACTGGTCACCCCCGTGACAGACCCTACTCTGTGAACTGCCTAAGGGGGCATTGTGACATCATAACTCTGTACTTGACACCCATGTGACTGACCCTTGTCTGTGATCTGCCTAAGGGGGATTGTGACATCATAAATCTGCACGGGTCACCCAGGTGACACACATATGTCTGTGATCTGCCTAAGGGGGCATTGTGACATCATAACTCTGCACATGTCACCCAGGTGACAGACGCTTGACTGTGATCTGCGTAAGGGGGCATACTGACATCATAACACTGCACGGGTCACCCAGGTGACACTCCCTTGTCTGTGATCTGCCTAAGGGGCATTGTGACAACATAAGTCGGCACTGCTCACCCAGGTGACTGTCCCCTGTGTTTGTTCTGCCTGAGGGGGCATAGTGACATCATAACTCTGCACTGGTCACCGAGGTGACAGACCCTTCTGTGTGATCTGCCTAAGGGGCATTGTGACATCACAACTCTGCACTGGTCACCCAGGTGTCAGGCCCTTGCCTGTGATCGACCTAAGTGAGCATTGTGACATCGTAACTCTGCACTGGTCACCCAGGTGACCGGCCCTTGTCTGTGATATGCCTAAGGGGGAATTTTGACATCATAACTCTCCACTGGTCTCCCACGTGACAGGCCATTTTCTGTGATCTACCTGAGGGTGAATTGTGACATCATAATTCTGCACTGCTCACCCAGGTAACAGGCCCTTGTCTGTGATATGCCTTAAGGGGCATTGTGACATCATAACTCTGCACTGGTCACCCAGGTGAGTGACCCTTGTCTGTGATCTGCCTAAGAGTTCATTGTGACATCATAACTCTGCACTGGTCACCCAGGTAACAGGCCCTTGTCTGTGAGATGCCTTACGGGGCATTGTGACATCATAACTCTGCACTGGTCACCCAGATGAGTGACCCTTGTCTGTGATCTGCCTAAGGGGGCATTGTGACATCATAAATCTGCACTAGTCACCAAGGTGACAGACCATTGCCTGTGATCTGCCTAAGGAGTCACTGTGACATCATAACTCGGCAGTGGTGACCCAGGGGACAGACCCTTGTCTGTGAACTGCTTAAGGAATCATTGTGACATCATAACTCTGCACTCGTCACCCAGGTGACAGACACTTGTCTGTGTTCTGCCTAAGGTGGCATTGTGACATCATAACTCTCCACTGGTCACCCAGGTGACAGACCATTGTCTGTGATCTGCCTAAGGGGGCATTGTCACATCATAACGCTTCACTGGTCACCCCGGTGACAGACCCTACTCTGTGAACTGCCTAAGGGGGCATTGTGACATCATAACTCTGTACTTGACACCCATGTGACTGACCCTTGTCTGTGATCTGCCTAAGGGGGATTGTGACATCATAAATCTGCACGGGTCACCCAGGTGACACACATATGTCTGTGATCTGCCTAAGGGGGCATTGTGACATCATAACTCTGCACATGTCACCCAGGTGACAGACGCTTGACTGTGATCTGCGTAAGGGGGCATACTGACATCATAACACTGCACGGGTCACCCAGGTGACACTCCCTTGTCTGTGATCTGCCTAAGGGGCATTGTGACATCATAAGTCGGCACTGCTCACCCAGGTGACTGTCCCCTGTGTTTGTTCTGCCTGAGGGGGCATAGTGACATCATAACTCTGCACTGGTCACCGAGGTGACAGACCCTTCTGTGTGATCTGCCTAAGGGGCATTGTGACATCACAACTCTGCACTGGTCACCCAGGTGTCAGGCCCTTGCCTGTGATCGACCTAAGTGAGCATTGTGACATCATAACTCTGCACTGGTCACCCAGGTGAGTGACCCTTGTCTGTGATCTACCTGAGGGTGAATTGTGACATCATAATTCTGCACTGCTCACCCAGGTAACAGGCCCTTGTCTGTGATATGCCTTAAGGGGCATTGTGACATCATAACTCTGCACTGGTCACCCAGGTGAGTGACCCTTGTCTGTGATCTGCCTAAGAGTTCATTGTGACATCATAACTCTGCACTGGTCACCCAGGTAACAGGCCCTTGTCTGTGAGATGCCTTACGGGGCATTGTGACATCATAACTCTGCACTGGTCACCCAGATGTGTGACCCTTGTCTGTGATCTGCCTAAGGGGGCATTGTGACATCATAACTCTGCACTGGGCACCCGGGTGACAGGCCCTTGTCTGTGACCTGCCTAAGGAGGCGTTGAGACATCATAACTCTGCAGTGGTCACCAAGGCGACAGACCCATGTATGTGAACTTCTTAAGGGCTCATTGTGACATCATATATCTCCACTGGTCACCCAGGTGACAGACTCTTCTCTGTGATCTGCATAAGGCGGCATTGTGACATCTTAACTCTACACGGGTCACCCAGGTGACCAACCGTTGTCTGTGATCTGCCTATAGGAGCATTGTGATATCATAACTCTGCACGGGTCAACCTGGTGACAGACCCTTGTCTTTGATCTGCTTACGTGGCCATTGTGACATCATAACTCTGCACTGGTCACTCAGGTGACGGACCCTTGTCTGTGATCTGCCTAAGGGAGCATTGTGACATCATAAATCTGCACTGGTCACCCATGTGACAGACCCTTTTCTATCATGTGCCTAAGGGGGCATTGTGACATCATAACTCTGCACCCGTCACCCAGGTGACAGACCCTTCATTGTGATCTGCGTAACGGGGCATAGTGACATCATAACACTGCACGGGTCACCCAGGTTACAGTACCTTGTCCGCTATCTGCCTAAGGGGCATTGTGACGTCATAAATCTGCACTGCTCACCCTGGTGACAGTCCCCTGTGTTTGTTCTGCTAGAGTGGGCATTGTGACATCATAACTCTGCACTGGTCACCGAGGTGACAGACCCTTGTGTGTGATCTGCCTAAGTGAGCATTGTGACATCAGAACTCTGCACTGGTCACCAAGGTGAGAGGCCCTTGCCTGTGACCTACCTAAGGGGGCATTGTGACATCATAACTCTGCACTGGTCACCCGGGTGACAGGCCCTTGTCTGTGACATGCCTAAGGGGATATTTTGACATCATAACTCTGCACTTGTCACCCAGGTGACAGGCCAATTTTCTGTGATCTGCCTGTGGGCGAATTGTGACATCATAACTCTGCACTCGTCACCCAGGAAACAGGCCCTTGTCCGTGATATGCCTAACGGGGCATTGTGACATCATAACTCTGCACTGGTCACCCTGGTGACAGATCATTGTCCGTTATATGCCGAGTGGGGCATTGTGACATCATAACTCTGCACTGGTCACCCAGGTAACAGACCCTTGTCTGTGATCTGTCTAAGGGGGCAATGTGACATCAAAACTCTGCACTGGTCTCCCAGGTCACAGACCCTTGTCTGTGATCTGCCTAAGAGGGCATTGTGACATCATAACTCTGCACTGGTCACTGTGGTGACAGACCCTTGTTTGTGATCTGCCTAAGGGGGCATTGCGACATCATATGTGTGCACTGGTCACCCAGCTGCCGGACCCTTCTCTGTGATCTGCCTAAGGGGACATTGTGACATCATAACACTGCAGTGGTCACCCAGGTGAAAGAACCTTGTCTGTGATCTGCCTAAGGGGGCATTGTGGCATCATAACTCTGCACTGCTCACCAAGGTGACAGACCCTTGTCTGTCATCTGCCTAAGGGGGCATTGTGACATCATAACTCTGCACTTGTCACCCAGGAGACAGAAGCTTCTCTGTGATCTGCCTAAGGGGACATTGTGACACCATAACTCTTCACTGGTCACCGTGGTTACAGACCCTGACCTCTGATCTGCCTAACGGGGCATTGTGACATCATAACTCTGCACTGGTCACCCAGGTGAAAGACCCTTGTCTTTGATCTGCCTAAGGGGGCATTGTGACATCATAAGTCTGCACTGGTCACCCAGGTGACATACCATTGTCTGTGATCTGCTTAAGAGCGCATTGTGACATCATAAGTCTGCACTGGTCACCCAGTTGACAGACCCTTGTCTGTGATCTGCCTAAGGGGGCATTGTGACCTCATAATTCTGCACTGGGCACCCAGGTGACAGACCCTTCTCTTTGATCTGCCTAAGTGGTCATTGTGACATCATAATTCTGCACTTGTCAGCCAGGTGACAGACCCTTCTCTCTGATCTGCCTAAGTGGGCATTGTGACATCACAACTCTGCATTGGTCACCCAGGTGACAGACCCTTGTCTGTGATCTGCCGAAGGGGGCATTGTGACATCATGCCTCTACGCAGGTCACCCAGGTGACAGACCCTCCTCTGTGATCTGCCTAAGGGGCATTGTGACATCATAATTCTGCACTGGTCCTGCAGGTGACAGACCCTTGTCTTTGATCTGCCAAAGGGGGCATTGCGACATCATAACTCTGCACTGGTCACGCAGGTGACATACCCTTGTCTGAGATCTGCCTAAGTGGTCGTTGTGACATCATAAATCTGCACTGGTCCCACAGGTGACAGACCCTTGTCTGTGATCTGCTTAAGAGCGCATAGTGACATCATAACTCTACACTGGTCACCGAGGTGACAGACGCTTCTCTGCGAACTGCCTAACTGGGTATTGTGACATCATAAATCTGCACTGGTCACCCTGGTGACAGACCCCTGTCTGTGATCTGCTTAAGGGGGAATTGTGACATCATAACTCTCCACTGGTCAACCAGGTGACAAAACCTTGACTGAGGAATGCCTAACGGGGCATTGTGTCATCATAACCCTGCACGGGTCACCCAGGTGACAGACCCTTGTCTGTGATCTGCCTAAGGGGGCAATGTGTCATCATAACTCTGCACTGGTCACGCAGGTGACAGACCCTTGTCTCTGATCTCCCTAAGGGGGCATTGTGACATCATAACTCTGCACTCGTCTCCCAGGTGACAGAACCTTGTCTGTGATCTGCCTAAGGGGCATTGTGACATCATAACTCTCCACTGGTCACCCAGTTGACAGACCCTTGTCTGTGATCTGCCTAAGGTGTCATGGTGACCTCATAACTCTGCCCTGGTCACCCATGTGACAGACCCTTTTCTGTGATATGCCTTAAGGGGCACTGTGACATCATAACTCTGCACTTGTCACCCTGGTGACAGACCCTTTTCTGTCATCTGCCTAAACGGGAATTGTGAAATCATAACCCTACACTGGTTACCCAGGTGACAGACTGATTTCTCTGATCTCCCTAAGGGGTAATTGTGACATCTAAATTCTGTACTGGTCACGCAGGTGACAGACAGTTGTCTGTGATCTGCCTAGTTGGCATAGTGACATCATAACTCTGCAGTGGTCACACAGGTGAAACACCCTGGTCTGTGATCTGCTTAAGGGGGCCTTGTGACATCAAACGTCTACACTGGACACCCAGGAAAGAGGCCCTTGTCTGTGATCTGCGTAAGGGGTCATTATGACATCATAACTCTGCTCGGGTCACCCATGTGACAGGCCCTTGAATGTGATCTGCCTAAGGGGTCATTGTGACATCATAAGTCTGCACTGGGCACCGAGGTGACAGACCCTTGTCTGTGATCTGCCTTAGGGGACATTGTGACATCATAAGTTTCAACTGGTCACCCAGGTGACAGGCCCTCGTCTGTGATCTGCCTAAGGGGTCATTGTGACATCTAAACTCTGCACTGGTCACCCAGCTGACAGACCCTTGTCTGTGATCGGCCTAAGGGGGCATTGTGACATCATAACTCTGCATTGGTCACCCAGGTGACAGACCCTTGTCTGTGATCTGTCTGTGGGGGCATTGTTGCATCTTACTTCTGCACTGGTAACCCAGGTGACAGACCCTTGTCTGTGATCTGACAAAGGGGGCATTGTGGCATCATAACTCTGCACTGGTCACCCTGGTGACAGACCCTCGTCTGTGATCTGCCTAAGGGGGCATTGTGACATCATAACTCTGCACTGGTCACCCAGGTGACAGACCCTTTCCTGTGATCTGCCTAAGTGGGCATTGTGACATCATAACTCTACACTGGTTACCCAGGTGACAGACCCTTGTCTTTGATATGCCTAAAGGGTCATTGTGACCTCATAACTCTGCACTGGTCTGCCAGGTGATAGACCATTTGTCTATGATCTGCCTAAAGGGTCATTGTGACATCATAACTCTGCACTGGTAACCCAGGTGACAGACCCTTTTCTGTGATCTGCTTAAGGGGTCATTGTGACATCATAACTCTGCAATGGTCACCCAGGTGGCAGAGCCTTTACTGTGATCTGCCTAATGGGTCATTGTGGTATCATAACTCTTCACTGGCCCCCAGGTGACAGACCCTTGTCTTTGATCTGCCTAAGGGTTCATTGTGGCATCATAACTCTGCACTTGTCACCCAGGTGACAGACCGTTGTCTATGAACTGCTTAAGGTGGCATTGTGACATCATAACTCTGCACTGGTCACCCAGGTGACAGACCCTTGTCTGTAATCTGCCTAAGGGGACATTGTGATATCATAACTCTCCACTGGTCACCCAGGTGAAAGACCCTTGTCTGTGATCTGCCTAAGGGGTCATTGTGACATCATAACACTGCACTGGTCACCCAGGTGACAGAACCTTGTCTGTGATCTGCCTAATGGGGCATTGTGTCATCATAACTCTGCACTGGTCACCCTGGTGACAGATCCTTTTCTGTCATCTGCCTAAGGGGAATTGTGAAGTCATAACTCTTCACTAGTCACCCAAGTGACAGACTCTTGTCTCTGATCTGCCTAAGGGGTAATTGTGACATCTAAACTCTGCACTGGTCTCCCAGGTGACAGACACTTGTCTGTGATGTGCCTAAGAGGGCATTGTGACATCATAACTCTGCACTGGTCACCCAGGTGACCCACCCTTGTCTGTGATCTGCCTAACGGGGCATTGTGACATCAAACATCTACACTGGGCACCCAGGAGAGAGGCCATTGTCTGTGATCTGCCTAAGGGAGCATTTTGACATCATAATTCTGCTCTGGTTATCCATGTGACAGGCCCTTGAATGTGATCTGTCGAAGGGGTCATTGTGACATCATAAGTCTGCACTGGGCATCCAGGTGACAGACTCTTTTCTGTTATCTGCCTAAGGCGCATTGTTACATCATAACTCTGCACTTGGTACCCAGGTGACAGGCCCTTGTCTCTATTTTGCATAAGGGGGCATTGTGACATTACGAATCTGCACTGGGCACCCAGGTGACATGCCATTGTCTGTGATCTGCCTAAGGGGGCATCGTGACATCATAACTCTGTACTGGGCACCCAGGTGACAGACCCTTGTCTGTGATCTGCCTAAGGGGCATTGTGACATCATAACTTATCACTGGGTACCCAGGTGACAGGCCCTTGTCTCTGATGTGCATTAGGGGGCATTGTGACATTATGAATCTGCACTGGGCACCCAGGTGACATGCCGTTGTCTGTCGTCTGCCTAAGGGGGCATTGTGACATTATAACTGTGTTCTTGGCACCCAGGTGACAGGCCCTTGTCTGTGATCCTCTTAGGGGGCATTGTGACATCAGAACACTGCACGGGTAACCAAGGTGACAGTCCCATGTCTGTGATCTGCCAAAGGGGGCATTGTGACACCATAACACTGCACGAGTCACCCAGGTGACAGACCCTTGTCTGTGATCTGATTAACAGGGCGTTGTGACATCATAATTCTGCACTGGTCAACCAGGTGACAGACCCTTGTCTGTGATCTGCCTAAGGGGCATTGTGACATCATAACTCTGCATGGTCACCATGCTGACAGACCCTTGTGTTTGATCTGCTTAAGTGGCTATTGTGACATCATAGCTCTGCTCTGGTCATCTAGGTGAGAGACCCTTGTCTATGATCTGCCTAAGTGGGCATTGTGACATCATAACCCTGCACTGGTCACCAAAGTGACAGCCCCTGGTCTCTGATCTGGTTAAGGGGTCATTCTGAGATCATAACTCAGCACTGGTCACCCCGGTGACAGACCGTTGTCTGTTATATTCCGACGGGGGCATTGTGACATCATAACTCTGCACTGGTCACTGTGGTGACAGACCCTTGTCTGTGATCTGCCTAAGGGGACATTTTGACATCATAACCCTGCACTGGTCACTCAGGTGACAGAACCTTGTCTCTGATCTATATAAGGAGACATTGTGACATCATAACTCTGCACCGGTTTCCGTGGTGACAGACCCTTGTCTGTGCTCTGCCTAGGGAGGCATTGTGACATCAAAACTCTGCATGGGTCACCCATGTGACAAGACCTTGAATGTGGTCTGCCTAAAGGGGCATTGAGACATCATAACTGTGCACTGGTCACACAGGTGACAGACCCTTGTCTGTGATCTGCATGTGGGGTTATTGTGACATCATAACTATGCACGGGTCACCCAAGTGACAGACCCTTGTCTGTGATCTGCCTAAGGGTGTATTGTGACATCCTAACTCTGCACGAGTCACCCTGGTGACAGACCCTTGTCTTTGAAATTCTTAAGTGGTCATTGTGACATCATAACTCCGCACTGGTCACCAAGGTGACAGACCCTTGTCTTTGATCTGTTTACGGGAGCATTGTGACATCATAACTCTGCACTGGTCATCGTGGTGATGGATCCTTGTCTGTGATCTGCCTAAGGGGGCATTGTGACATCATAACTCTGCACGCGTCACCCAGGTGACAGACCCTTGACTGTGATATGCGTAAGGGGGCATACTGGTATCATAACACTGCACGGTCACCCAGGTGACAGTACATTGTCTGCTATCTGCCTAAGGGGCATTGACACATAATAAGTCTGCACTGCTCATCCAGGTGACAGTCCCCTGTGTTTGTTCTGCTTGAGGGGGCATTGTGACATCATAACTCTGCACTGGTCACCGAGGTAACAGACCTTTGTGTGTGATCTGCCTAAGTGGGCATTGTGACATCATAATTCTGCAATGGTCACCCAGGTGACAGGCCCTTGCCTGTGATCTACCTAAGGGGGCATTGTGACATCATAACTCTGCACTGGTCACCCAGGTGACAGGCCCCTGTCTGTGATATGACAAAGGGAGCTTTGTGACATCATAACCCTGCACTGGTCACCCAGGTGACAGACCCATTTCTGTGATCTGCCTAATGGGTTATTGCGACATCATAACTCTGCACCAGTCACCCTGGTGACACGTCCTTGTTCGTTATCTGCCTAAGGGTTCATTGTGACTTCATAACTCTGCACTGGTTACCCAGGTGACAGACCCTTGTCTTTGATCTGCCTGAGGGGGCATTGTGACCTCATAACTAGCCACTCGTCACCCAGGCGGCAGACCCTTGTCTGTGATCTGCCTAAGGGGGCATTGTTATATCATAAATCTGCACTGTTCACCCAGGTGAGAAACCCTTGTCTGTAAACTGCATAAGGGGGAATTGTGACATCATAACTCTGCTCTAGTCACGCAGGTGACCGACACTTGTCTGTGATCTGCCTAAGGGGGCACTGTGACATCATAACTCTGCACTGGTCACCCAGGTGACAGACCCTTATCTGTGAACTGCCTAAGCGGGCATAGTGACATCATAACTCTGCACTGGTCACCCAGGTGACAGACCCTTGTCTTTGTTCTGCCTAAGGGGGCATTGTGACATCATAACTCTGCACGAGGCACCCAGGTGGCAAACCCTTGTCTGTGATCTGCCTAAGGAGGCATTGTGACATCATAACTCGTCACTCGTCACCCAGGCGGCAGACCCTAGTCTGTGATCTGCCTAAGGGGGCGTTGTGACATCATAACTCGGCACTGGTCACCGAGGTGACAGAACCTTGTCTCTGATCTATATAAGGAGACATTGTGACATCATAACTCTGCACTGGTTTTCGTGGTGACAGAACCTTGCCTGTGCTCTGCCTAAGGAGGCATTGTGACATCAAAACTCTGCATGGGTCACCCATGTGACAAGACCTTGAATGTGGTCTGCCTAAAGGTGCATTGAGACATCATAACTGTGCACTGGTCACACAGGTGACAGACCCTTGTCTGTGATCTGCATATGGGGTTATTGTGACATCATAACTATGCACGGGTCACCCAAGTGACAGACCCTTGTCTGTGATCTGCCTAAGGGTGTATTGTGACATCCTAACTCTGCACGAGTCACCCTGGTGACAGACCCTTGTCTTTGAAGTTCTTAAGTGGTCATTGTGACATCATAACTCCGCACTGGTCACCCAGGTGACAGACCCTTGTCTTTGATCTGCCTACGGGAGCATTGTGACATCATAACTCTGCACTGGTCATCATGGTGATGGACCCTTGTCTGTGTTCTGCCTAAGGGGGCATTGTGACATCATAACTCTGCACTGGTCATCGTGGTGACGGATCCTTGTCTGTGATCTGCCTAAGGGGGCATTGTGACATCATAACTCTGCACGCGTCACCCAGGTGACAGAACCTTGACTGTGATATGCGTAATGGGGCATACTGGTATCATAACACTGCACGGTCACCCAGGTGACAGTACATTGTCTGCTATCTGCCTTAGGGGCATTGTGACATCATAAGTCTGCACTGCTCACCCAGGTGACAGTCCCGTGTGTTTGTTCTGCTTGAGGGGGCATTGTGACATCATAACTCTGCACTGGTCACCGAGGTGACAGACCCTTGTGTGTGATCTGCCTAAGTGGGCATTGTGACATCATAATTCTGCAATGGTCACCCAGGTGACAGGCCCTTGCCTGTGATCTACCTAAGGGGGCATTGTGACATCATAACTCTGCACTGGTCACCCTGGTGACAGACCATTGTCCGTTATATGCCGACGGGGGCATTGTGACATCATAACTCTGCACTGGTCACCCAGGTTACAGACCCTTGTCTGTGATCTGCCTAAGGGGGCAATGTGACATCATAACTCTGCACTGGCCACCCAGGTCACAGACCCTTGTCTGTGATCTGCCTAAGAGGGCATTGTGACATCATATCTCTGCACAGGTCACCGTGGTGACAGACCCTTGTCCGTGGTCTGCCTAAGGGGACATTGTGACATCATAGCCCTGCACTGGTCACCCAGGTGACATACCCATTTCTGTGATCTGCCTAATGGGGTATTGCGACATCATAACTCTGCACCAGTCACCCTGGTGACACGTCCTTGTTCGTTATCTGCCTAAGGGTTCATTGTGACTTCATAACTCTGCACTGGTTACCCAGGTGACAGACCCTTGTCTTTGATCTGCCTAAGGGGGCATTGTGACCTCATAACTAGCCACTCGTAACCCAGGCGGCAGACCCTTGTCTGTGATCTGCCTAAGGGGGCATTGTTATATCATAAATCTGCACTGCTCACCCAGGTGAGAAACCCTTGTCTGTAAACTGCATAAGGGGGAATTGTGACATCATAACTCTGCTCTAGTCACGCAGGTGACCGACACTTGTCTGTGATCTGCCTAAGGGGGCACTGTGACATCATAACTCTGCACTGGTCACCCAGGTGACAGACCCTTATCTGTGAACTGCCTAAGCGGGCATAGTGACATCATAACTCTGCACTGGTCACCCAGGTGACAGACCCTTGTCTTTGTTCTGCCTAAGGGGGCATTGTGACATCATAACTCTGCACGAGGCACCCAGGTGGCAAACCCTTGTCTGTGATCTGCCTAAGGAGGCATTGTGACATCATAACTCGTCACTCGTCACCCAGGCGGCAGACCCTAGTCTGTGATCTGCCTAAGGGGGCGTTGTGACATCATAACTCGGCACTGGTCACCGAGGTGACAGAACCTTGTCTCTGATCTATATAAGGAGACATTGTGACATCATAACTCTGCACTGGTTTTCGTGGTGACAGAACCTTGTCTGTGCTCTGCCTAAGGAGGCATTGTGACATCAAAAGTCTGCATGGGTCACCCATGTGACAAGACCTTGAATGTGGTCTGCCTAAAGGTGCATTGAGACATCATAACTGTGCACTGGTCACACAGGTGACAGACCCTTGTCTTTGATCTGCATTTGGGGTTATTGTGACATCATAACTATGCACGGGTCACCCAAGTGACAGACCCTTGTCTGTGATCTGCCTAAGGGTGTATTGTGACATCCTAACTCTGCACGAGTCACCCTGGTGACAGACCCTTGTCTTTGAAGTTCTTAAGTGGTCATTGTGACATCATAACTCCGCACTGGTCACCCAGGTGACAGACCCTTGTCTTTGATCATCCTACGGGAGCATTGTGACATCATAACTCTGCACTGGTCATCATGGTGACGGACCCTTGTCTGTGTTCTGCCTAAGGGGGCATTGTGACATCATAACTCTGCACGCGTCACCCAGGTGACAGACCCTTGACTGTGATCTGCGTAATGGGGCATACTGGTATCATAACACTGCACGGTCACCCAGGTGACAGTACATTGTCTGCTATCTGCCTAAGGGGCATTGTGACATCCTAAGTCTGCTCTGCTCACCCAGATGACAGTCCCCTGTGTTTGTTCTGCTTGAGGGGGCATTGTGACATCATAACTCTGCACTGGTCACCGAGGTGACAGACCCTTGTGTGTGATCTGCCTAAGTGGGCATTGTGACATCACAACTCTGCAATGGTCACCACAGTGACAGGCCCTTGCCTGTGATCTACCTAAGGGGGCATTGTGACATCATAACTCTGCACTGGTCACCCAGGTGACAGGCCCTTGTCTGTGATCTGACAAAGGGAGCTTTGTGACATCATAACTCTGCACTGGTCACCCTGGTGACAGACCATTGTCCGTTATATGCCGACAGGGGCATTGTGACATCATAACTCTGCACTGGTCACCCAGGTGACAGAACCTTGTCTGTGATCTGCCTAAGGGGGCAATGTGACATCATAACTCTGCACTGGCCACCCAGGTCACAGACCCTTGTCTGTGATCTGCCTAAGAGGGCATTGTGACATCATATCTCTGCACAGGTCACCGTGGTGTCAGACCCTTGTCTGTGATCTGCCTAAGGGGACATTGTGACATCATAACCCTGCACTGGTCACCCAGGTGACAGACCCATTTCTGTGATCTGCCTAATGGAGTATTGCAACATCATAATTCTGCACTGGTCACACAGGTGACAGACCCTTGTCTGTGATCTGCATATGGGGTTATTGTGACATCATAACTATGCACGGGTCACCCAGGTGACAGACCCTTGTCTGTGATCTGCCTAAGGGTGCATTGTGACGTCCTAACTCTGCACGAGTCACCCTGGTGACAGATCCTTGTCTTTGAAGTTCTTAAGTGGTCATTGTGACATCATAACTCCACACTGGTCACCCAGGTGACAGACCGTTGTCTGTGAACTGCCTAATGGGGCATTGTGACTTCATATCACTGCACTTGTCACCGAGGTGACATACCCTTGTCTCTGAACTGCCTAAGGGGGCATTGTGGCATCATAACTCTGCACTGGTCACCCAGGTGACAGACCCTTGTCTTTGATCTCCCTAAGGGGGCATTGTGACATCATAACTCTGCACGAGGCACAAAGGTGGCAGACCGCTGTCTGTGATCTGCCTAAGGGGGCATTGTGACATCATAACTCCGCACAGGTCACCCTGTAGTCAGACGCTTGACTGTGATCTGCCTCAGGGGGCGTTGTGTCATCATAACCCTGCACTGGTCACCCAGGTGACAGGCGCTTGTCTGTGATCTGCCTAAGGGGGCTTTGTGACATCATAACTATGCACTGGTCACCCAGCTGACAGACCCTTGTCTGTGATCTGCCTAACGGGGCATTGTGACATCACAACTCTCCACTGGTCACCCAGGTGACCGGCCCTTATCTGTGATCTGCCTAAGGGGGCATTGTGACATCATTACT
This sequence comes from Gorilla gorilla gorilla, assembly GCF_029281585.2. NCBI lineage: Eukaryota > Metazoa > Chordata > Mammalia > Primates > Hominidae > Gorilla > Gorilla gorilla. Next base: position 5,348,536 of record NC_073240.2, read on the forward strand.
CTGCACGGGTCACCCAGGTGACAGGCAATTGTCTGTGATCTGCCTAAGTGGGCATTGTGACATCAAAATTCTGCATGCGTCTCCCAGGTGTCAGGCCCATGTCTGTGATCTCCCTGAGGGGGAATTGTGACATCATAATTCTGCGCTGGTAACCCAGGTTACAGACCATTGTCTGTGATCTGCTTAGGGGGCATTGAGACATCTTAACTCTGCACTGGTCACCCAGGTGACAGACCCTTGAGTTTGATTTGCCTAAGGGGGTATTGTTGCATCATACCTCTTCGCTAGTCACTGTTGAGACACACCCTTGTCTCTGTTCTGCCTAAGAGGGCATTGTGACATTTTACCTGTGCACTAGTAATCATGGTGACCTACCCTTGTCTTTGATCCGCCTAAGGGGGCATTGGGACATCATAACTCTGCACTGTTCACCCAGGTGAAAGACCCTTGTCTGTGATCTGCCTAAGGGTGCGTTGTGACATCCTAACCCTGCACGGGTCACCCTGGTGACAGACCCTTGTCTTTGATCTTCTTAAGTGGTCATTGTGACATCGTAACTCTGCACTGGTCACCCAGGTGGCAGAACCTTGTCTGTGAACTGCCTTAGGGGGCATTGTGACATTATATCTCTGCACTTTTCACCGAGGTGACAGACCCTTGTCTCTGAACTGCCTAAGGGGGCATTGTGACATCATAACTCTGCACGGGTCACCCAGGAGACAGACCCTTGTCTGTGATCTGCCTAAGGGGCATTGTGACATCATAACTCTGCACTGGTCACCCTCGTGACAGACCATTCGCTATCTGCCTAAGGGAGCATTGTGACATCATAGGTCTGCACTGGGTACCCAGGTGACCGGCTCTTGTCTGTGATCTGCCTAAGGGGGCATTGTGACATCATAACTCTGCTCGGGTCACCCATGTGACAGGACCGTTCCTGTGATCTGCCTAATGGGGTATTGTGACATCATAACTCTGCACTGGTCACCCTGGTGACAGACCTTTGTCCGCTATCTGCCTAAGGGTGCATTTTGACATCATAACTCTGCACTGGTTACCCAGGTGACAGACCCTTGTCTGTGACCTGTCTAAGGGGGCATTGTGACCTCATATGTCGCCACTCGTCACCCAGGCGACCGACCCTTGCCTGTGATCTGCCTAAGGGGGCATTGTGACATCATAACTCTGCACTGGTCACCCAGGTGACAGACCCATTTCTGTGATCTGCCTAAGAGGGCATGGTTGCATCATAACTCTTCACTAGTCACCGTGGTGACTGACCCTTGTCTGTGATCTGCCTAAGAGGGCATTGTGACATCATAACTGAGCACTGGTATCCCAGGTGACATACCCTTCACTGTGATTTGCCTAAGGGGGCATTGTCACATCATAACTCTGCACTGGTCACCCAGGTGACAGGCCACTGTCTGTGATCTGCCTAAGGGGGCATTCTGATATCATAACCCTGCAATGGACACCCAGGTGAGAGACCATTGTCTGTAACCTGCCTAAAGGGGCATTGTGACATCATAACTCTACACTGGTCACCCGGGTGAAGGACCCTTGTCTGCGGTCTGCCTAAGGGGGCATTGAGACATCATAACTCTGCCGTGGTTACCCAGGTGACAGGCGGTTGTCTGTGATCTTCCTAAGGGGGCATTTTGGCATCATAGCTCTGCACTGCTCTCCCAGGTGACAGTCCCTTGTCTGTGATCTGCCTGAGGTGGCATTGTGACATCATAACTCTGCACTAGTCACCCAGGAGATATAACCTTGTCTGTGATCTGCCTAACGGGGCATTGTGACACCATAACTCTGCACTGGTCACTGTGGTTACAGACCCTTATCTCTGATCTGCCTAAGGGGGCATTGTGACATTATAACTCTGCACTGGTCACACAGGTAACAGACCCTGACCTGTGATCTGCCTAACAGGGCATTGTGACATCATAAACCTACACTGGGCAGCCAGGTGACAGGCCCTTGTCTGAGATCTGCCTAAGGGGGCATTGTGACATCATAACTCTGCGCTGTTCACCCAGGTGACAGACCCTTGTGTTTCATCTCCATAAGGGAGAATTGTGTCATCATAACTCTGCACTCGTCACCCAGGTGAGAGTCCCTGGTCTGTGATCTGCCTAGGGTGGCATTGTAACATCATAACAATGCACTGGGCACCCAAGTGAACGACCATTTTGTGTGATCTGCCTAAGGGGGCATTTAGACCTCATAACACTGCACTGGTCACCCAGGTGACAGACCCTTCTCTGTGATCCACCTAAGGGGGCATTGTGACATCACAACTCTGCACTGGGCACGGAGGTGACAGTCCCTAGTCTTTGATGTGCATAAGGGGGCATTGTGACATTATAACTCTGCACTGGGCACCCAGGTGACAGGCCCTTCTCTGGGATCTGCCTAATTGAGCATTGTGTCATCATAACTCTGCACTCGTCACCCAGGTGAGAGACCCTGGTCTGTGATCTGCCTAGGGCGGCACTGTGACATCATAACTATGAACTGGCCACCCATGTGAATGACCATTGTGTGTGATCTGCCTAAGGGGGCATTTAGACCTCATAACACTGCACTTGTCTCCCAGGTGACAGACCCTTCACTGTGATCCGCGTAAGGGGGCATTGTGACATCATAACTCTGCACTGGGCACTGAGGTGACAGTCCCTAGTCTCTGATGTGCATAAGGGGGCATTGTGACATTATAACTCTGCACTGCTCACCCAGGTGACAGAGCCTAGTCTGTGAACTGCCTAACGGGGCATTGTGACCAGTGCAGAGTTATAATGTCACAATGCCCCCTTAGGCACATCACAGAGAAGAGCCTTTCACCTGGGTGACCCATGCAGAGTTATGATGCCACAATGCCCCCTTAGGCAGATCAAAGACAAGAGTCTGTCACCTGTGTGACCAGTGCGGAGTTATGATATCAGAATGCCCACTTAGGCAGATCACAGACAAGGGTGTGTCACCTGGGTGTCCCATGCAGAGTTATGATGTCACAATACCCGTTAGGCAGATCACAGACAAGGGTATGTCACCTGGGTTACCTGTGCAGTGTTGTGATGTCACAATGCCCCCTTATCTAGATAACAGACAAGTGCCTGTCATCTGGGTGACCCATGCAGAGTTATGATGTCACAAAGCGCCCTTAGGCATATCACAGACAAGGGCCTGTCACCTGGCTGACCGGTGCAGAGTTATGATGTCACAATGCTCCCTTAGACAAATCACAGACAAGAGTCTGTCTCCTGGGTGACCAGTGCAGAGTTATGATGTCACAATGCCCCCTTAGGCAGATCACAGACAAGGGTCTGTCACCTGGGTGCCCAGTGCACAGTTATGATGGCACAATGGCCCCTTAGGCGGGTCACACACAAGGGTCTGTCACCAGAGCGACCAGTGCAGAGTTATGATGTCACAATGGCCCCTTAGGCAGATCACAGACAAGGGTCTGTCACCTGGGTGAGCCGCGTAAAGTTATGATGTCACAATGCCCCCTTAGGCAGATCAAAGGCAAGTGACTGTCACCTGGGTGATCAGTGCACAGTTATGATGTCACAATGCCCACTTAGGCATATCAAAGACAAGGGTATGTCACCTGTCTGACCAGTGCAGAGTTATGATGTCAGACTGCCCCTTAGGCAGATCACAGACAAGGGTCTGTCACCGGGGTTACCCGCGCAGTGTTATGATGTCACAATGTCCCCTTATCTAGATCACAGACAAGGACCTTTCATCTGGGTGACCCGTGCAGTGTTATGATGTCACAATGTGCCCTTAGGCCGATCACAGACAAGGGCCTGTCACCTGGGTGACCAGTGCAGAGTTATGAGGTCACATTGCCCCCATAGGCACATCACAGACAAGGGCCTGACACCTGGGTGACCAGTTCAGAGTTATGATGTCAAAATGCCCCTTAGCCAGATCACAGACAAGGGCCTGTCACCTGGGTGACCTTTTCAGAGTTATGATGTCACAATGCCCCCTTAGGCAGATCAAAGACAAGAGTCTGTCACCTGTGTGACCAGTGCAGAGTTATGATATCAGAATGCCCACTTAGGCAGATCACAGACAAGGGTGTGTCACCTGGGTGTCCCATGCAGAGTTATGATGTCACAATGCCCGTTAGGCAGATCACAGACAAGGGTCTGTCACCTGGGTTACCCATGCAGTGTTATGATGTCACAATGCCCCCTTATCTAGATAACAGACAGGTGCCTGTCATCTGGGTGACCCGTGCAGAGTTATGATATCACAATGCGCCCTTAGGCATATCACAGACAAGGGCCTGTCAACTGGTTGACCGGTGCAGAGTTATGATGTCACAATGCCCCCTTAGGCAAATCACAGACAAGAGTCTGTCTCCTGGGTGACCAGTGCAGAGTTATGATGTCACAGTGCCCCCTTAGGCAGATCAGAGACAAGGTTCTGCCACCTGGGTGACCAGTGCAGAGTTATAATGTCACAATTTCCACTTAGGCAGATCACAGACAAGGGTCTTTCACCTGGGTGACCAGAGCAGAGTTCTGATGTCACAATGGCCCCTTAGCAGATCACAGACAGTGGTCCGTCACCTGTGGGGCCAGCGCACAGTTATGATGATTCAAAGCCCCTTAGGTAGATCACAGACAAGGGTCTGTCTACTGTGTGACCAGTGCAGAGTTATGATGTCACAATACCCCCTTAGGGAGATCACAGACAAGGGTCTGTCACCTGGGTGCCCAGTGTAGATTTATGATTTCCCAACGCCCACTTAAGCAGATCAAATACAAGAGTCTGTCACCAGGGTGATCCGTGCAGAGTTATGATGTCACAATGCACCCTTAGTCAGATCACAGACAAGGGTTTGTCACCTGGGTGACCCGTGCAGACTTATGATGTCACAATGTACCCTAAGGCAGATCAGAGACAAGGGTCTGTCACCACGGTGACCAGTGCAGACTTATGGTGTCACAATGTCTCCTTAGACAGATCACAAGCAACGGTCTGTAAATAGGGTGACATGTGCAGAGCTATGATGTCACAATGGCCCCTTAGGCAGATCACAGACAAGTGTCTGTCACCACCGTGACCAGTGCAGAGTTATGATGTCACATGGCCCCCTTAGGGAGATCACACACAAGGCTCTGTCACCTGGGTGACCCGTGCAGAGTTATGATGTCACAATGCCCCCTTAGGCAGATCAAAGAAAAGGGTCTGTCTCCTGTGTGACCAGTGCAGTGTTATGATGTCACAATGCCCACTTAGGCAGATCACAGACAAGGGTGTGTCACCTGGGTGTCCCATGCAGAGTTATGATGTCACAATGACCCCTTAGGCAGATCACAGACAAGGGTATGTCCCCTGGTTTACCCGTGCAGTGTTATGATGTCACGATGTCCCCTTAGCTAGATCAGAGACAAGGGCCTGTCACCTGGGTGACCCGTGCAGAGTTATGATGTCACAATGCCCCCTTAGGCACATCACAGACAATGGCCTGTCACCTGTGTGACACACGCAGCGTTATGATGTCAGAATGCCCCCTTGGGCGGATCACAGACAAGGTCCTGTCACCTGGGTTTCCAGTGCAGAGTTATGATGTCACAATCCCTCCTTAGGCAGATGACAGACAAGGGCATGTCACCTGGGTGCCCACTGCAGAGTTATAATGTCAGAGTGCTCCCTTCGGCACATGACAGACAAGGGCCTGTCACCTGGGTGCTCCGGGCAGAGTTATGACATCACAATCACCCCTTAAGGAGATCACAGAAAAGGGCCTGTCACATGGGTGCCCAGTGCAGAGTTATCATGTCACAATGCCCCGTTAGTCAGATCAGACAAGGGCCTGTCACCTGGGTGCCCAGGGCAGAGTTATGATGTCACAATGACCCCTTTGCCAGATCTCAGACAAGGGTCTGTCACCTGGGTTACCCTTGCAGTGTTATGATGTCACAGTGCCCCATTAGGCAGATCACGGACAAGGGCCTGTCACCTGGGTGACCCATGCTGAGTTATGATGTCACAATGCCCCCTTAGGCAGATCACAGACACATGCCTGTCACCTGTGTGACCCGTGCAGAGTTATGATGTCACAATGCACCCTTAGTCAGATCACAGACAAGGGTTTGTCACCTGGGTGACCCGTGCAGACTTATGATGTCACAATGTACCCTTAGGCAGATCAGAGACAAGGGTCTGTCACCACGGTGACCAGTGCAGACTTATGGTGTCACAATGTCTCCTTAGACAGATCACAAACAAGGGTCTGTAAATAGGGTGACATGTGCAGAGCTATGATGTCACAATGGCCCCTTAGGCAGATCACAGACAAGTGTCTGTCACCACCGTGACCAGTGCAGAGTTATGATGTCACATGGCCCCCTTAGGGAGATCACACACAAGGCTCTGTCACCTGGGTGACCCGTGCAGAGTTATGATGTCACAATGCCCCCTTAGGCAGATCAAAGAAAAGGGTCTGTCTCCTGTGTGACCAGTGCAGTGATATGATGTCACAATGCCCACTTAGGCAGATCACAGGCAAGGGTGTGTCACCTGGGTGTCCCATGCAGAGTTATGATGTCACAATGACCCCTTAGGCAGATCACAGACAAGGGTATGTCCCCTGGTTTACCAGTGCAGTGTTATGATGTCACGATGTCCCCTTAGCTAGATCAGAGACAAGGGCCTGTCACCTGGGTGACCCGTGCAGAGTTATGATGTCACAATGCCCCCTTAGGCACATCACAGACAACGGCCTGTCACCTGTGTGACACACGCAGCGTTATGATGTCAGAATGCCCCCTTGGGTGGATCACAGATAAGGTCCTGTCACCTGGGTGTCCAGTGCAGAGTTATGATGTCACAATCCCTCCTTAGGCAGATGACAGACAAGGGCATGTCACCTGGGTGCCCACTGCAGAGTTATAATGTCAGAGTGCTCCCTTCGGCACATGACAGACAAGGGCCTGTCACCTGGGTGCTCCGGGCAGAGTAATGACGTCACAATCACCCCTTAAGGAGATCACAGAAAAGGGCCTGTCACATGGGTGCCCAGTGCAGAGTTATCATGTCACAATGCCCCGTTAGTCAGATCAGACAAGGGCCTGTCACCTGGGTGCCCAGGGCAGAGTTATGACGTCACAATGACCCCTTAGCCAGATCTCAGACAAGGGTCTGTCACCTGGGATACCCTTGCAGTGTTATGATGTCACAGTGCCCCCTTAGGCAGATCACGGACAAGGGCCTGTCACCTGGGTGACCCATGCTGACTTATGATGTCACAATGCCCCCGTAGGCAGATCACAGACACATGCCTGTCACCTGTGTGAACCGTGCAGAGTTATGATGTCACAATGCCCCCTTAGGCAGATCACAGGCAAGGGTCTGTCACGTGGGTGACCAGTGCAGAGTTATGATGTCACAATGCCGATTTGGCAGATCAAAGGCAAGGTTCCGTCACCTTGGTGAGAAGTGCAGAATAATGATGTCACAATGCCCCCTTATGGTGATCACATATAAGGGTCTGTCACCTGTGTTACCAGTGCAGAGTTATGATGTCACAATGGCCTTTAGGCAGATCACAGACAAAGTTCTGCCACCATGGTGACCAGTGCAGAGGTATGATGTCACAATTGCCCCTTAGTCAGATCACAGACAAGGGTCTGTCACCTGGGTGACCCGTGCAGAGTTATGATGTCACAATGCCCCTTTAGGCAGATAAAGGCAAGTGTTTGTCACCTGGGTGTCCAGTGCAGAGTTATGTTATCACAGTGCCCACTTAGGCAGATCACAGACAAGGGTGTGTCACCTAGGTGACCCATGCAGAGTTATGATGTCACAATGCCCCCTTAGGCAGATCACAGGCAAGGGTCTGTCTCCTGCTTTACCCATGCAGTGTTATGATGTCACAATATCTCGTTAGGCAGATCACAGACAAGGGCCTGTCACCTGGGTGACCCGGGCAGAGTTATGATGTCACAATGTCCCCTTAGGCAGATCACAGACAAAGTCCTGTCACCTGCATACCCAGTGCAGAGTTATGTTGTCACAATGCCTCCTTAGGCAGATCACAGACAAGGCCATGTCACCTGGGTGACCAGAGCAGAGCTATAATGTCACAATGCCCCCTTAGACAGATCACAAACAAGGGTCTGTCACCTGGGTGACCAGTGCAGAATTATGATGTCACAATTCCCCATGAAGCAGATCACAAACACGGGTCTGTCACCTGGGTGACCAGTGCAAAGTTATGATGTCACATTGGCCCCTTAGGCAGATCACAGACAAGGCTCTTTCACATGGGTGACCGTGCAGAGTTATGATGTCACAGTGCCCCCTTAGGCAGATCACAGACAAGAGTCTGCCATCTGGGTGATCAGTGCACAGTTATGATGTCACAATGCCCCCTTAGGCTGATCACAGACAAGGGCCTGTCACCTGGTTGACCCGTGCAGAGTTATGATGTCACAATGCCCCCTTAGGCAGATCACAGACAAGGTCCTGTCACGTCGGTTCCCAGTGGAGAGTTATGATGTCACAATGCCTCCTTAGGCAGATCACAGACAAGGGCATGTCACCTGGGTGCCAGAGCAGAGCTATAATGTCACAATGCTCCCGTAGGCAGATCACAGACAAGGGTCTGTCACCTGGGTGACCAGTAGAGACTTATGATGTCAAAATGGCCACTTAGGCAGATCAAAGACAAGGGTCTGTCACCTGGGTGACCATTACATAGTTATTATATCACAATGCCCCCATAGGCAGATCAGAGACAAGGGTCTGTTGCCTGGGTGACCGTGCAGAGTTATGATGTCACAATGCCCCCTTAGGCAGATAACAGACAAGGACCTGTCACAAGGGTGACCCGTGCAGAGGTATGATGACACAATGCCCCCTTTCTGCAGATCACAGACAAGGTCCTGTCACGTCGGTGCCCAGTGCAGAGTTATGATATCACGATGCCCCCTTAGGCAGATCAAAGACAAGTATCTGTCACCACGGTGACAAGTACAGATTTATGGTGTCACATTGCCCCATTAGGCAGATCACAGAAAAGGGTCTGTCACCTGGGTGACCAGTGCAGAATTATGATGTCACAATGCCTCATTAGGCAGATTACAAACAATGGCCTGTCACGTGGGTGACCAGTGCAGAGTTATGAAGTCACAATGCCCATTAGGCAGATCACAGACAAGGGCCTGTCACCTGGGTGACCAGTGTGGCATTATGATATCACACTGCCGCCTTAGGCAGATCACAGACAAGAGCCTGTCTCCTGGGTGACCAGTGGAGAGTTATGTTGTCACAATGCCACCCTAGGCAGGTCACAGACAAGGCTCTCTCACATGGGTGACGAGTGCAGACTTTTGATGTCACAATGACCCCTTAGGCAGATCACAGGCAAAGGCCTGTCAGCTGGGTGCCCAGTGCAGACTTATGATGTCACAATGCAACCTTGGGCAGATAACAGACCAGGATCTGTGACCTGGGTGTCCCGTGAAGTGTTATGTTGTCACAATGCCACCTTAGGCAGATCACTGTCAAGGGTCTCTCACCTGCATGACCAGTGCAGAGATATGATGTCATAATGCCCCTTAGGAAGATCACAGAAAAGCGTCTGTCACCTGGGTGCCCCGTCCAGAGTTATGATGTAACAATGCCCCCTTAGACAGATCAAAGACAAGGGTCTGTAACTTGGCTGACCAGTGCAGAGTTATGATGTCACAATGCCCCCTTAGCAGATCACAGGCAAGGGTCTGTCACCTGGGGGACCCGTGCAGTGTTATGATGTCACAATGCCCCCTTAGGCCGTTCTCAGAAAAGGGTCTGTCACCTGGGTGACACGTGCAGTGTTATAATTTCACAATGCCCCCTTAGGCAGAACACAGTCAATGGCTTGTCAACTGCGTGATGTGTGCAGAGTTATGGTGTCACAATGCCCCCTTAGGCAGATAACAGACAAGGGTCTGTCACCTGTGTGAGCAGTGCAGAGTTATGATGTCACAATGCCCCCCTAGGCAGATCACAGACAAGGGTCTCTCACCTGGGTGACGAGTGCAGACTTATGATGTCACAATTCAACCTTGGGCAGATCACAGACCAGGGTCTGTCACCTGCGTGAGCAGTGGAGAATTGTGATGTCACAATGCCCACTTAGGCAGTTCACAGACAAGGGTCTGTCACCACGGTGACCAGTGAAGTTTTATGATTTCACAATGCCCCCTTAGGCAGATCACTGACAAGGGTCTGTCACCGGGGTGGCCAGTGTAGAGGTATGATGACACAATGCCCCCTTAGGCAGATCCTGAGTAGGGTCTGTCACCTGGGTGATCAGTGCAGAGTTATGATGTCACAATGCACACTGAGGCAGATCACAGAGAAGGGTCTGTCACCTGGGTGACCAGTGGAGAATTTTGATGTCACAGTGCCACCTTAGGCAGATCACAGACAAGGGTCTGTCACCACGGTGACCAGTGCAGATTTATGATGTCACAATGCCCCCTTAGGCATATCAAAGACAAGGATCTGTCACCTCCCTGACAGGTGCAGAGTTATGATGTCACAATGACCCTTAGGCAGATCACAGACAAGGGTCTGTCACCTGGGGGACCCGTGCAGTGTTTAAATGTCACAATGCCCCCTTAGGCAGACCGCAGACAAGGGCCTGTGATCTGGGTGACCAGTGCAGAGTTGTGATGTCACAATGCCCCCTTAGGCAGATCACAGACAAGGGCCTGTCACCTGGGTGATGACGGCAGAATTATGATGTCACAATAACCGCTTAGGCTGATCACAGACAAGAGGCTGACCCCTGGGTGACCCGTGCACAGTTATGATCTCACAATGCCCCCTTAGGCAGATAACAGACAAGGGTCTGTCACCAGCGTGACCAGCGCAGAGGTATGATGTCACAATGCCTCCTTAGGCAGTTCACACACAAGGGTCCGTCACCTGGGTGACAAGTGCAGAGTCATGATGTCACAATGCCTCCTTAGGCAGATCACTGACCACGGTCTGTCACCTCGGTGACCAGTGCAGAGTTATGATGTCACAATGCCCGCTTAGGCAGTTTACAGACAAGGGTCTCTCACCTGAGTTTCCAGTGCAGGGTTGTGACATCACAATGCCCCCTTAGGAAGAACGCAGACAATGTTCTGTCACCTGGGTGACCAGTGCAGAATTATGAACTCACAATGCCACCTTAGGGAAATCATAGACATGTGCCTGTCACCTGGGTGACCAGTGCAGAGTTATGTAGTCACAATGCCCTCGCAGGCAGATCACAGAGAAGGGGCTGACACCAGGGTTACCCGTGCAGTGTTTTGATGTCACAATGCCCCCTGAGGCAGATCACAGACAAGGGTCTGACAGCTGGGTGACCAGTACAGAGTTATGATGTCATATTGCCAACTTAAGCAGATCACAGACACGGGTCTGTCCCCTGGGTGACCCGTGCAGAGTTATGATGTCACAATGCCCCTTAGGCCGATCGCAGACAAGGGTCTGTCACCTGTGTCACCAGTGCAGAGTTATGATGTCACAATGCACACTTAGGCAGATCAGAGACAAGGGTCTGTCACCTGGGTGACCCGTGCTGAGATATGATGTCACAATGCCCCCTTACGCATATCACAGACAAGGGTCTGACACCTGGGAGACGCGTGCAGAGTTATGATGTCACAATGCCCCCTTAGGCAGATCATACATAAGGGTTTGTAACCGCAGTGACCAATGCAGAGTTATGGTGTCACAATGCCCCCTTAGGCAGTTCACAGACAGGGTTCTGTCACCACGGTGATCAGTGATGATTTATGATGTCACAATGCCCCCTTAGGCTGATCAAAGACAAGGGTCCGTCACCTGGGTGCCCAGTGCAGAATTATGAAGTCACAATGCACCGTTAGGCAGATCACAGACAAGGGTCTGTCACCTGGGTGCCCCTTGCAGAGTTTTGATGTCACAATGCCACCTTAGTCTGTTAACGGACAATGGTCTGTCACCAGGGTGACCAGCGCAAAGTTATGATGTCACAATGCCGCATTAGGCAGTTCGCAGACAAGCGTCTTTCACGTAGGTGACCAGTGGAGAGTTATGGTGTCACAATGCCCCCTTAGGCAGTTTACCGACAAGGGTCTGTCACCTTGGTGACCAGTGCAGAGTCGTGATGTCACAATGCCCACTTAGGCAGATAAAGAGAAGGGTCTGACACCTGGGTGACCAGTGCAGAATTATGATGTCACAATGCCCCCTTAGGCAGTTCACAGACAGTTCACAGACAAGGGTCTGTCACCTGACTGACCAGTGCAGATTTATAATGTCACAACTCCCCCTTAGGCATATCAAAGACAATGGTCTGTCACCTTGGAGACCAATGCAAATTATGATGTCACAATGCGTCCTTAGGCAGATGACAGAAAAGGGTCTCTCACCTGCATGGCCAGCGCAGAGATATGATGTCACAGGGCCCCCTTAGGCAGATCACAGACAATGGTCTGTCACTGGAGTGACCAGTGCAGAGTTATGATGTCACAATGCCTACTTAGGCAGATCAAAGAGAAGGGTTTGACACCTGGGTGACCAGTGCAGAATTATGATGTCACAATGCCCCCTTAGGCTGATAACGGACAACGGTCCGTCATCTGGGTGAAACGTGCAGAGTAATGATGTCACAATGCTCCCTTAGGCTGATCACAGATAAGGGTCTGTCACCTGGGTGACACGTGCAGTGTTATAATGTCACAATGCCCCCTTAGGCAGACCACAGTCAAGGGCCTGTCAACTGTGTGGCACGTGCAGTGTTATGATGTCACAATGCCCCGTTAGGCAGATCACAGACAAGGGTCTTTCTCCTGGGTGACCAGTGCACAGTTATGATGTCACAATGCCCCCTTAGGCAGATCACAGACAAGGTTCTGTCACCTGGGTGACCAGTGCAGAGTTCTGATGTCACAATTCCCCCTGAGGCAGATCACGCACAAGGGTGTGTCACCTGGGTGACCAGTGCAGAGTTATAATGTCTCTTTGCCCCGTTAGGCAGATCACAGACAAGGGTCTGTCACCTGGGTGACCCGTGCAGAGTTATGATGTCACAATGCCCCCTTAGGCAGATCACAGACAAGGGCCTGACACCTGGGTGCCCAGTGCAGACCTATGATATCACAATGCCTCCTTAGGCAGATCACAGACAAGGGTCTGTCACCTGGGTGACCAGTGCAAAATTATGATGTCACAATGACCACTTAGACAGATCACATTCAAGGGCTTGTCACATGGGTGACCCGAGAAGAGTTATGATGTCATCATGCCCCCTTAGGCAGATCACAGACAAGGGTCTGTCACCTGGGTGAGCAGTGTAGTGGTATGATGTCACAATGTCCAATTAGGCAGATCACAGACAAGGGTCTGTCACATGGGTGACCAGGGTAGAGTTCTGATGTCACAATGACACGTAGGCAGATCAGAGACACGGGTCTGTCGCCTGGGTGACCAGTGCAGAGTTATGAAGTCACAATGCCCCCTTAGGCAGATCACGGACAAGGGTCCCTCTCCAGGGTGACCTGTGCAGAGTTATGATGTCACAATGCCCCCTTAGGCAGATCACTAACAAGGGTCTGTCACCTCATTGACCAGTGCAGGTTTATGATGTCATAATGGCCCCCTAGGGAGATCACACACATGTGTCTCTCACCCGGTTGACGAGTGCAGAGTTATGACGTCACATTGCCACCTTATGCAGATCAGGGACAAGGGCCTGTCACCTGGTAGCCCAGTGCAGACTTATGATGTCACAATGCCGCCTTAGGCAGAACACAGACAAGGGTCTGTCACTTGGGTGACCAGTGCAGAGTTATGATATCACAATGCCTACTTAGGCAGATCAAAGAGAAGGGTCTGACACCTGGGTGACCAGTGCAGAATTATGATGTCACAATGCCCCCTTAGGCTGATAACAGACAACGGTCCGTCATCTGGGTGAAACGTGCAGAGTAATGATGTCACAATGCCCCCTTAGGCTGATCACAGATAAGGGTCTGTCACCTGGGTGACACGTGCAGTGTTATAATGTCACAATGCCCCCTTAGGCAGACCACAGTCAAGGGCCTGTCAACTGTGTGGCACGTGCAGTGTTATGATGTCACAATGCCCCGTTAGGCAGATCACAGACAAGGGTCTTTCTCCTGGGTGACCAGTGCACAGTTATGATGTCACAATGCCCCCTTAGGCAGATCACAGACAAGGTTCTGTCACCTGGGTGACCAGTGCAGAGTTCTGATGTCACAATTCCCCCTGAGGCAGATCACGCACAAGGGTGTGTCACCTGGGTGACCAGTGCAGAGTTATAATGTCTCTTTGCCCCGTTAGGCAGATCACAGACAAGGGTCTGTCACCTGGGTGACCCGTGCAGAGTTATGATGTCACAATGCCCCCTTAGGCAGATCACAGACAAGGGCCTGACACCTGGGTGCCCAGTGCAGACCTATGATATCACAATGCCTCCTTAGGCAGATCACAGACAAGGGTCTGTCACCTGGGTGCCCAGTGCACAGTTATGATGTCACAATGACTCCTTAGGCAGATCACATTCAAGGACCTGTCACATGGGTGACCAGAGCAGAGTTATGATGTCAAAATGACCCCTTAGGCAGATCACAGACAAGGGTCTGTCACCTGGGTGCCCCGTGCAGAGTTATGATTTCACAATGCCCCCTTAGGCAGATCAGAGACAAGGGCCTGTCACCTGGGTGACCAGTGCAGATTTATGATGTCACAATGTGCCGTTAGGCAGATGACAGACAAGGGTTTGTCATCTGGGTGACCAGTGCCGATTTATGATGTCACAACGACCCTTAGGCAGATCAAAGGCAACGGTCTGCACCTTGGTGACCAATGCAGAGTTATGATGTCACAATGTGCCGTTAGGCAGATGACAGACAAGGGTCTGTCACCTGGGTGACCAGTCCACAGTTATGATGTCACAATGTCCACTTAGGCAGATCAAAGAGAAGGGTCTGTCACCTGCGTGACCAGTGCACAATTATGGTGTCACAATGCCCCCTTAGGCAGATCACACACAAGGGTCTGTCACCTGGGTGACTCGTGCCGAATAATGATGTCACAATGACCCCTTAGGCGGATCACTGACATGGGTCTGTCACCTGGGAGACACGTGCAGTGTTATAATGTCAGAATGCCACCTTAGGCAGATCACAGACAAGCGCCTGTCACCTGGGTGCCCAGTGCAGAGTTATGATGTCACAATGCCCCCTTAGGCAGCTCACTGACAAGGGCCTGTCACCTGGGTGACCAGTGCAGATTTATGATGTCACAAAGCCCCCTTAGGCAGATCAGAAACAAGGGTCTGTCACCTGGGTGACCTGTGCACAGTTATGATGTCACAATGCCCCCTTAGGCTGATCACAGACAAGGGCCTTCCACCTGGTTGACCCGTGCAGAGTTATGGTTTCACAATGCCCCCTTAGGCAGATCACATACAAGGTCCTGTCAGGTCGGTTCCCGGTGCAGAGTTATGATCTCACAATGCCTCCTTAGGCAGATCACAGACAAGGCCATGTCACCTGGGTGACCAGAGCAGAGCTATAATGTCACAATGCCCCCTTAGGCAGATCACAAACAAGGGTCTGTCACCTGGGTGACCAGTGCAGAATTATGATGTCACAATTCCCCATGAAGCAGATCACAAACACGGGTCTGTCACCTGGGTGACCAGTGCACAGTTATGATGTCACATTGGCCCCTTAGGCAGATCACAGACAAGGCTCTTTCACATGGGTGACCGTGCATAGTTATGATGTCACAGTGCCCCCTTAGGCAGATCACAGACAAGGGTCTGCCATCTGGGTGATCAGTGCACAGTTATGATATCACAATGCCCCCTTAGGCTGATCACAGACAAGGGCCTGTCACCTGGTTGACCCGTGCAGAGTTATGATGTCACAATGCCCCCTTAGGCAGATCACAGACAAGGTCCTGTCACGTCGGTTCCCAGTGGAGAGTTATGATGTCACAATGCCTCCTTAGGCAGATCACAGACAAGGGCATGTCACCTGGGTGCCAGAGCAGAGCTATAATGTCACAATGCTCCCGTAGGCAGATCACAGACAAGGGTCTGTCACCTGGGTGACCAGTAGAGACTTATGATGTCAAAATGGCCACTTAGGCAGATCAAAGACAAGGGTCTGTCACCTGGGTGACCATTACAGAGTTATTATATCACAATGCCCCCATAGGCAGATCAGAGACAAGGGTCTGTTGCCTGGGTGACCGTGCAGAGTTATGATGTCACAATGCCCCCTTAGGCAGATAACAGACAAGGACCTGTCACCAGGGTGACCTGTGCAGAGGTATGATGACACAATGCCCCCTTTCTGCAGATCACAGACAAGGTCCTGTCACGTCGGTGTCCAGTGCAGAGTTATGATATCACGATGCCCCCTTAGGCAGATCAAAGACAAGTATCTGTCACCACGGTGACAAGTACAGATTTATGGTGTCACATTGCCCCATTAGGCAGATCACAGAAAAGGGTCTGTCACCAGGGTGACCAGTGCAGAATTATGATGTCACAATGCCCCCTTTGGCAGATCAGAGACAGTGGCTTGTCACCTGGGAGACCATGGTAGAGTTATGATGTCACAATGCCCCCTTAGGCAGATCACAGACAAGGGCGTGTCACCTGGGTGAGCAGTGCAGAGTTATGATGTCACAATGCCCCCTTAGGCAGTTCACAGAAAAGGGCCTGTCACCTGGGTGCCCAGTGCAGAGTTATGATGTCACAATGCCCCCATAGGCAGATCTCAGCCAAGGGCCTGTCAACTGGGTAGCACGTGCAGTGTTATGATGTCACAATGCCCCCTTAGGCAGATCACTGACAAGGTTCTGTCGCCTGGGTGACCTGTGCAGAGTTATGATGTCACAATGCCCCCTTAGGCAGATCACAGACAAGGTTCTGTCACCTGGGTGACCAGTGCAGAGTTCTGATGTCACAATTACCCCTGAGGCAGATCACGCACAAGGGTGTGTCACCTGGGTGACCAGTGCAGAGTTATAATGTCTCTTTGCCCCGTTAGGCAGATCACAGACAAGGGTCTGTCACCTGGGTGACCCGTGCAGAGTTATGATGTCACAATGCCCCCTTAGGCAGATCACAGACAAGGGCCTGACACCTGGGTGCCCAGTGCAGACCTATGATATCACAATGCCTCCTTAGGCAGATCACAGACAAGGGTCTGTCACCTGGGTGACCAGTGCAAAATTATGATGTCACAATGACCACTTAGACAGATCACATTCAAGGGCTTGTCACATGGGTGACCCGAGGAGAGTTATGATGTCATCATGCCCCCTTAGACAGATCACAGACAAGGGTCTGTCACCTGGGTGAGCAGTGTAGTGGTATGATGTCACAATGTCCAATTAGGCAGATCACAGACAAGGGTCTGTCACATGGGTGACCAGGGTAGAGTTCTGATGTCACAATGACACGTAGGCAGATCAGAGACACGGGTCTGTCGCCTGGGTGACCAGTGCAGAGTTATGAAGTCACAATGCCCCCTTAGGCAGATCACGGACAAGGGTCCCTCTCCAGGGTGACCTGTGCAGAGTTATGATGTCACAATGCCCCCTTAGGCAGATCACTAACAAGGGTCTGTCACCTCATTGACCAGTGCAGGTTTATGATGTCATAATGGCCCCCTAGGGAGATCACACACATGTGTCTCTCACCCGGTTGACGAGTGCAGAGTTATGACGTCACATTGCCACCTTATGCAGATCAGGGACAAGGGCCTGTCACCTGGTAGCCCAGTGCAGACTTATGATGTCACAATGCCGCCTTAGGCAGAACACAGACAAGGGTCTGTCACTTGGGTGACCAGTGCAGAGTTATGATGTCACAATGACTCCTTAGGCAGATCACATTCAAGGACCTGTCACATGGGTGACCAGAGCAGAGTTATGATGTCAAAATGACCCCTTAGGCAGATCACAGACAAGGGTCTGTCACCTGGGTGCCCCGTGCAGAGTTATGATTTCACAATGCCCCCTTAGGCAGATCAGAGACAAGGGCCTGTCACCTGGGTGACCAGTGCAGATTTATGATGTCACAATGTGCCATTAGGCAGATGACAGACAAGGGTCTGTCATCTGGGTGACCAGTGCCGATTTATGATGTCACAACGACCCTTAGACAGATCAAAGGCAACAGTCTGCACCTTGGTGACCAATGCAGAGTTATGATGTCACAATGTGCCGTTAGGCAGATGACAGACAAGGGTCTGTCACCTGGGTGACCAGTCCACAGTTATGATGTCACAATGCCCACTTAGGCAGATGAAAGAGAAGGGTCTGTCACCTGCGTGACCAGTGCACAATTATGGTGTCACAATGCCCCCTTAGGCAGATCACACACAAGGGTCTGTCACCTGGGACCTGGGTGACTCGTGCTGAATTATGATGTCACAATGACCCCTTAGGCGTATCACTGACATGGGTCTGTCACCTGGGAGACACGTGCAGTGTTATAATGTCAGAATGCCACCTTAGGCAGATCACAGACAAGGGCCTGTCACCTGTGTGACCTGTGCAGATTTATGATGTCACAATGCCTCATTAGGCAGATTACAAACAATGGCCTGTCACGTGGGTGACCAGTGCAGAGTTATGAAGTCACAATGCCCATTAGGCAGATCACAGACAAGGGCCTGTCACCTGGGTGACCAGTGTGGCATTATGATATCACACTGCCGCCTTAGGCAGATCACAGACAAGAGCCTGTCTCCTGGGTGACCAGTGGAGAGTTATGTTGTCACAATGCCACCCTAGGCAGGTCACAGACAAGGCTCTCTCACATGGGTGACGAGTGCAGACTTTTGATGTCACAATGACCCCTTAGGCAGATCACAGGCAAAGGCCTGTCAGCTGGGTGCCCAGTGCAGACTTATGATGTCACAATGCAACCTTGGGCAGATAACAGACCAGGATCTGTGACCTGGGTGTCCCGTGAAGTGTTATGTTGTCACAATGCCACCTTAGGCAGATCACTGTCAAGGGTCTCTCACCTGCATGACCAGTGCAGAGATATGATGTCATAATGCCCCTTAGGAAGATCACAGAAAAGCGTCTGTCACCTGGGTGCCCCGTCCAGAGTTATGATGTAACAATGCCCCCTTAGACAGATCAAAGACAAGGGTCTGTAACTTGGCTGACCAGTGCAGAGTTATGATGTCACAATGCCCCCTTAGCAGATCACAGGCAAGGGTCTGTCACCTGGGGGACCCGTGCAGTGTTATGATGTCACAATGCCCCCTTAGGCCGTTCTCAGAAAAGGGTCTGTCACCTGGGTGACACGTGCAGTGTTATAATTTCACAATGCCCCCTTAGGCAGAACACAGTCAATGGCTTGTCAACTGCGTGATGTGTGCAGAGTTATGGTGTCACAATGCCCCCTTAGGCAGATAACAGACAAGGGTCTGTCACCTGTGTGAGCAGTGCAGAGTTATGATGTCACAATGCCCCCCTAGGCAGATCACAGACAAGGGTCTCTCACCTGGGTGACGAGTGCAGACTTATGATGTCACAATTCAACCTTGGGCAGATCACAGACCAGGGTCTGTCACCTGCGTGAGCAGTGGAGAATTGTGATGTCACAATGCCCACTTAGGCAGTTCACAGACAAGGGTCTGTCACCACGGTGACCAGTGAAGTTTTATGATTTCACAATGCCCCCTTAGGCAGATCACTGACAAGGGTCTGTCACCGGGGTGGCCAGTGTAGAGGTATGATGACACAATGCCCCCTTAGGCAGATCCTGAGTAGGGTCTGTCACCTGGGTGATCAGTGCAGAGTTATGATGTCACAATGCACACTGAGGCAGATCACAGAGAAGGGTCTGTCACCTGGGTGACCAGTGGAGAATTTTGATGTCACAGTGCCACCTTAGGCAGATCACAGACAAGGGTCTGTCACCTCCCTGACAGGTGCAGAGTTATGATGTCACAATGACCCTTAGGCAGATCACAGACAAGGGTCTGTCACCTGGGGGACCCGTGCAGTGTTTAAATGTCACAATGCCCCCTTAGGCAGACCACAGACAAGGGCCTGTGACCTGGGTGACCAGTGCAGAGTTGTGATGTCACAATGCCCCCTTAGGCAGATCACAGACAAGGGCCTGTCACCTGGGTGATGACGGCAGAATTATGATGTCACAATAACCTCTTAGGCTGATCACAGACAAGAGGCTGACCCCTGGGTGACCCGTGCACAGTTATGATGTCACAATGCCCCCTTAGGCAGATAACAGACAAGGGTCTGTCACCAGCGTGACCAGCGCAGAGGTATGATGTCACAATGCCTCCTTAGGCAGTTCACACACAAGGGTCCGTCACCTGGGTGACAAGTGCAGAGTCATGATGTCACAATGCCTCCTTAGGCAGATCACTGACCACGGTCTGTCACCTCGGTGACCAGTGCAGAGTTATGATGTCACAATGCCCCCTTAGGCAGTTTACAGACAAGGGTCTCTCACCTGAGTTTCCAGTGCAGGGTTGTGACATCACAATGCCCCCTTAGGAAGAACGCAGACAATGTTCTGTCACCTGGGTGACCAGTGCAGAATTATGAACTCACAATGCCACCTTAGGGAAATCATAGACATGTGCCTGTCACCTGGGTGACCAGTGCAGAGTTATGTAGTCACAATGCCCTCGCAGGCAGATCACAGAGAAGGGGCTGACACCAGGGTTACCCGTGCAGTGTTTTGATGTCACAATGCCCCCTGAGGCAGATCACAGACAAGGGTCTGACAGCTGGGTGACCAGTACAGAGTTATGATGTCATATTGCCAACTTAAGCAGATCACAGACACGGGTCTGTCCCCTGGGTGACCCGTGCAGAGTTATGATGTCACAATGCCCCTTAGGCCGATCGCAGACAAGGGTCTGTCACCTGTGTCACCAGTGCAGAGTTATGATGTCACAATGCACACTTAGGCAGATCAGAGACAAGGGTCTGTCACCTGGGTGACCCGTGCTGAGATATGATGTCACAATGCCCCCTTACGCATATCACAGACAAGGGTCTGACACCTGGGAGACGCGTGCAGAGTTATGATGTCACAATGCCCCCTTAGGCAGATCATACATAAGGGTTTGTAACCGCAGTGACCAATGCAGAGTTATGGTGTCACAATGCCCCCTTAGGCAGTTCACAGACAGGGTTCTGTCACCACGGTGATCAGTGATGATTTATGATGTCACAATGCCCCCTTAGGCTGATCAAAGACAAGGGTCCGTCACCTGGGTGCCCAGTGCAGAATTATGAAGTCACAATGCACCGTTAGGCAGATCACAGACAAGGGTCTGTCACCTGGGTGCCCCTTGCAGAGTTTTGATGTCACAATGCCACCTTAGTCTGTTAACGGACAATGGTCTGTCACCAGGGTGACCAGCGCAAAGTTATGATGTCACAATGCCGCATTAGGCAGTTCGCAGACAAGCGTCTTTCACGTAGGTGACCAGTGGAGAGTTATGGTGTCACAATGCCCCCTTAGGCAGTTTACCGACAAGGGTCTGTCACCTTGGTGACCAGTGCAGAGTCGTGATGTCACAATGCCCACTTAGGCAGATAAAGAGAAGGGTCTGACACCTGGGTGACCAGTGCAGAATTATGATGTCACAATGCCCCCTTAGGCAGTTCACAGACAGTTCACAGACAAGGGTCTGTCACCTGACTGACCAGTGCAGATTTATAATGTCACAACTCCCCCTTAGGCATATCAAAGACAATGGTCTGTCACCTTGGAGACCAATGCAAATTATGATGTCACAATGCGTCCTTAGGCAGATGACAGAAAAGGGTCTCTCACCTGCATGGCCAGCGCAGAGATATGATGTCACAGGGCCCCCTTAGGCAGATCACAGACAATGGTCTGTCACTGGAGTGACCAGTGCAGAGTTATGATGTCACAATGCCTACTTAGGCAGATCAAAGAGAAGGGTCTGACACCTGGGTGACCAGTGCAGAATTATGATGTCACAATGCCCCCTTAGGCTGATAACGGACAACGGTCCGTCATCTGGGTGAAACGTGCAGAGTAATGATGTCACAATGCCCCCTTAGGCTGATCACAGATAAGGGTCTGTCACCTGGGTGACACGTGCAGTGTTATAATGTCACAATGCCCCCTTAGGCAGACCACAGTCAAGGGCCTGTCAACTGTGTGGCACGTGCAGTGTTATGATGTCACAATGCCCCGTTAGGCAGATCACAGACAAGGGTCTTTCTCCTGGGTGACCAGTGCACAGTTATGATGTCACAATGCCCCCTTAGGCAGATCACAGACAAGGTTCTGTCACCTGGGTGACCAGTGCAGAGTTCTGATGTCACAATTCCCCCTGAGGCAGATCACGCACAAGGGTGTGTCACCTGGGTGACCAGTGCAGAGTTATAATGTCTCTTTGCCCCGTTAGGCAGATCACAGACAAGGGTCTGTCACCTGGGTGACCCGTGCAGAGTTATGATGTCACAATGCCCCCTTAGGCAGATCACAGACAAGGGCCTGACACCTGGGTGCCCAGTGCAGACCTATGATATCACAATGCCTCCTTAGGCAGATCACAGACAAGGGTCTGTCACCTGGGTGACCAGTGCAAAATTATGATGTCACAATGACCACTTAGACAGATCACATTCAAGGGCTTGTCACATGGGTGACCCGAGAAGAGTTATGATGTCATCATGCCCCCTTAGGCAGATCACAGACAAGGGTCTGTCACCTGGGTGAGCAGTGTAGTGGTATGATGTCACAATGTCCAATTAGGCAGATCACAGACAAGGGTCTGTCACATGGGTGACCAGGGTAGAGTTCTGATGTCACAATGACACGTAGGCAGATCAGAGACACGGGTCTGTCGCCTGGGTGACCAGTGCAGAGTTATGAAGTCACAATGCCCCCTTAGGCAGATCACGGACAAGGGTCCCTCTCCAGGGTGACCTGTGCAGAGTTATGATGTCACAATGCCCCCTTAGGCAGATCACTAACAAGGGTCTGTCACCTCATTGACCAGTGCAGGTTTATGATGTCATAATGGCCCCCTAGGGAGATCACACACATGTGTCTCTCACCCGGTTGACGAGTGCAGAGTTATGACGTCACATTGCCACCTTATGCAGATCAGGGACAAGGGCCTGTCACCTGGTAGCCCAGTGCAGACTTATGATGTCACAATGCCGCCTTAGGCAGAACACAGACAAGGGTCTGTCACTTGGGTGACCAGTGCAGAGTTATGATGTCACAATGCCTACTTAGGCAGATCAAAGAGAAGGGTCTGACACCTGGGTGACCAGTGCAGAATTATGATGTCACAATGCCCCCTTAGGCTGATAACAGACAACGGTCCGTCATCTGGGTGAAACGTGCAGAGTAATGATGTCACAATGCCCCCTTAGGCTGATCACAGATAAGGGTCTGTCACCTGGGTGACACGTGCAGTGTTATAATGTCACAATGCCCCCTTAGGCAGACCACAGTCAAGGGCCTGTCAACTGTGTGGCACGTGCAGTGTTATGATGTCACAATGCCCCGTTAGGCAGATCACAGACAAGGGTCTTTCTCCTGGGTGACCAGTGCACAGTTATGATGTCACAATGCCCCCTTAGGCAGATCACAGACAAGGTTCTGTCACCTGGGTGACCAGTGCAGAGTTCTGATGTCACAATTCCCCCTGAGGCAGATCACGCACAAGGGTGTGTCACCTGGGTGACCAGTGCAGAGTTATAATGTCTCTTTGCCCCGTTAGGCAGATCACAGACAAGGGTCTGTCACCTGGGTGACCCGTGCAGAGTTATGATGTCACAATGCCCCCTTAGGCAGATCACAGACAAGGGCCTGACACCTGGGTGCCCAGTGCAGACCTATGATATCACAATGCCTCCTTAGGCAGATCACAGACAAGGGTCTGTCACCTGGGTGCCCAGTGCACAGTTATGATGTCACAATGACTCCTTAGGCAGATCACATTCAAGGACCTGTCACATGGGTGACCAGAGCAGAGTTATGATGTCAAAATGACCCCTTAGGCAGATCACAGACAAGGGTCTGTCACCTGGGTGCCCCGTGCAGAGTTATGATTTCACAATGCCCCCTTAGGCAGATCAGAGACAAGGGCCTGTCACCTGGGTGACCAGTGCAGATTTATGATGTCACAATGTGCCGTTAGGCAGATGACAGACAAGGGTTTGTCATCTGGGTGACCAGTGCCGATTTATGATGTCACAACGACCCTTAGGCAGATCAAAGGCAACGGTCTGCACCTTGGTGACCAATGCAGAGTTATGATGTCACAATGTGCCGTTAGGCAGATGACAGACAAGGGTCTGTCACCTGGGTGACCAGTCCACAGTTATGATGTCACAATGTCCACTTAGGCAGATCAAAGAGAAGGGTCTGTCACCTGCGTGACCAGTGCACAATTATGGTGTCACAATGCCCCCTTAGGCAGATCACACACAAGGGTCTGTCACCTGGGTGACTCGTGCCGAATAATGATGTCACAATGACCCCTTAGGCGGATCACTGACATGGGTCTGTCACCTGGGAGACACGTGCAGTGTTATAATGTCAGAATGCCACCTTAGGCAGATCACAGACAAGCGCCTGTCACCTGGGTGCCCAGTGCAGAGTTATGATGTCACAATGCCCCCTTAGGCAGCTCACTGACAAGGGCCTGTCACCTGGGTGACCAGTGCAGATTTATGATGTCACAAAGCCCCCTTAGGCAGATCAGAAACAAGGGTCTGTCACCTGGGTGACCTGTGCACAGTTATGATGTCACAATGCCCCCTTAGGCTGATCACAGACAAGGGCCTTCCACCTGGTTGACCCGTGCAGAGTTATGGTTTCACAATGCCCCCTTAGGCAGATCACATACAAGGTCCTGTCAGGTCGGTTCCCGGTGCAGAGTTATGATCTCACAATGCCTCCTTAGGCAGATCACAGACAAGGCCATGTCACCTGGGTGACCAGAGCAGAGCTATAATGTCACAATGCCCCCTTAGGCAGATCACAAACAAGGGTCTGTCACCTGGGTGACCAGTGCAGAATTATGATGTCACAATTCCCCATGAAGCAGATCACAAACACGGGTCTGTCACCTGGGTGACCAGTGCACAGTTATGATGTCACATTGGCCCCTTAGGCAGATCACAGACAAGGCTCTTTCACATGGGTGACCGTGCATAGTTATGATGTCACAGTGCCCCCTTAGGCAGATCACAGACAAGGGTCTGCCATCTGGGTGATCAGTGCACAGTTATGATATCACAATGCCCCCTTAGGCTGATCACAGACAAGGGCCTGTCACCTGGTTGACCCGTGCAGAGTTATGATGTCACAATGCCCCCTTAGGCAGATCACAGACAAGGTCCTGTCACGTCGGTTCCCAGTGGAGAGTTATGATGTCACAATGCCTCCTTAGGCAGATCACAGACAAGGGCATGTCACCTGGGTGCCAGAGCAGAGCTATAATGTCACAATGCTCCCGTAGGCAGATCACAGACAAGGGTCTGTCACCTGGGTGACCAGTAGAGACTTATGATGTCAAAATGGCCACTTAGGCAGATCAAAGACAAGGGTCTGTCACCTGGGTGACCATTACAGAGTTATTATATCACAATGCCCCCATAGGCAGATCAGAGACAAGGGTCTGTTGCCTGGGTGACCGTGCAGAGTTATGATGTCACAATGCCCCCTTAGGCAGATAACAGACAAGGACCTGTCACCAGGGTGACCTGTGCAGAGGTATGATGACACAATGCCCCCTTTCTGCAGATCACAGACAAGGTCCTGTCACGTCGGTGTCCAGTGCAGAGTTATGATATCACGATGCCCCCTTAGGCAGATCAAAGACAAGTATCTGTCACCACGGTGACAAGTACAGATTTATGGTGTCACATTGCCCCATTAGGCAGATCACAGAAAAGGGTCTGTCACCAGGGTGACCAGTGCAGAATTATGATGTCACAATGCCCCCTTTGGCAGATCAGAGACAGTGGCTTGTCACCTGGGAGACCATGGTAGAGTTATGATGTCACAATGCCCCCTTAGGCAGATCACAGACAAGGGCGTGTCACCTGGGTGCCCAGTGCAGAGTTATGATGTCACAATGCCCCCTTAGGCAGTTCACAGAAAAGGGCCTGTCACCTGGGTGCCCAGTGCAGAGTTATGATGTCACAATGCCCCCATAGGCAGATCTCAGCCAAGGGCCTGTCAACTGGGTAGCACGTGCAGTGTTATGATGTCACAATGCCCCCTTAGGCAGATCACTGACAAGGTTCTGTCGCCTGGGTGACCTGTGCAGAGTTATGATGTCACAATGCCCCCTTAGGCAGATCACAGACAAGGTTCTGTCACCTGGGTGACCAGTGCAGAGTTCTGATGTCACAATTACCCCTGAGGCAGATCACGCACAAGGGTGTGTCACCTGGGTGACCAGTGCAGAGTTATAATGTCTCTTTGCCCCGTTAGGCAGATCACAGACAAGGGTCTGTCACCTGGGTGACCCGTGCAGAGTTATGATGTCACAATGCCCCCTTAGGCAGATCACAGACAAGGGCCTGACACCTGGGTGCCCAGTGCAGACCTATGATATCACAATGCCTCCTTAGGCAGATCACAGACAAGGGTCTGTCACCTGGGTGACCAGTGCAAAATTATGATGTCACAATGACCACTTAGACAGATCACATTCAAGGGCTTGTCACATGGGTGACCCGAGGAGAGTTATGATGTCATCATGCCCCCTTAGACAGATCACAGACAAGGGTCTGTCACCTGGGTGAGCAGTGTAGTGGTATGATGTCACAATGTCCAATTAGGCAGATCACAGACAAGGGTCTGTCACATGGGTGACCAGGGTAGAGTTCTGATGTCACAATGACACGTAGGCAGATCAGAGACACGGGTCTGTCGCCTGGGTGACCAGTGCAGAGTTATGAAGTCACAATGCCCCCTTAGGCAGATCACGGACAAGGGTCCCTCTCCAGGGTGACCTGTGCAGAGTTATGATGTCACAGTGCCCCCTTAGGCAGATCACTAACAAGGGTCTGTCACCTCATTGACCAGTGCAGTGTTATGATGTCTTAATGGCCCCCTAGGGAGATCACACACATGTGTCTCTCACCCGGTTGACGAGTGCAGAGTTATGACGTCACATTGCCACCTTATGCAGATCAGGGACAAGGGCCTGTCACCTGGTAGCCCAGTGCAGACTTATGATGTCACAATGCCGCCTTAGGCAGAACACAGACAAGGGTCTGTCACTTGGGTGACCAGTGCAGAGTTATGATGTCACAATGACTCCTTAGGCAGATCACATTCAAGGACCTGTCACATGGGTGACCAGAGCAGAGTTATGATGTCAAAATGACCCCTTAGGCAGATCACAGACAAGGGTCTGTCACCTGGGTGCCCCGTGCAGAGTTATGATTTCACAATGCCCCCTTAGGCAGATCAGAGACAAGGGCCTGTCACCTGGGTGACCAGTGCAGATTTATGATGTCACAATGTGCCATTAGGCAGATGACAGACAAGGGTCTGTCATCTGGGTGACCAGTGCCGATTTATGATGTCACAACGACCCTTAGACAGATCAAAGGCAACAGTCTGCACCTTGGTGACCAATGCAGAGTTATGATGTCACAATGTGCCGTTAGGCAGATGACAGACAAGGGTCTGTCACCTGGGTGACCAGTCCACAGTTATGATGTCACAATGTCCACTTAGGCAGATCAAAGAGAAGGGTCTGTCACCTGCGTGACCAGTGCACAATTATGGTGTCACAATGCCCCCTTAGGCAGATCACACACAAGGGTCTGTCACCTGGGTGACTCGTGCCGAATAATGATGTCACAATGACCCCTTAGGCGGATCACTGACATGGGTCTGTCACCTGGGAGACACGTGCAGTGTTATAATGTCAGAATGCCACCTTAGGCAGCTCACTGACAAGGGCCTGTCACCTGGGTGACCAGTGCAGATTTATGATGTCACAAAGCCCCCTTAGGCAGATCAGAAACAAGGGTCTGTCACCTGGGTGACCTGTGCACAGTTATGATGTCACAATGCCCCCTTAGGCTGATCACAGACAAGGGCCTTCCACCTGGTTGACCCGTGCAGAGTTATGGTTTCACAATGCCCCCTTAGGCAGATCACATACAAGGTCCTGTCAGGTCGGTTCCCGGTGCAGAGTTATATCTCACAATGCCTCCTTAGGCAGATCACAGACAAGGCCATGTCACCTGGGTGACCAGAGCAGAGCTATAATGTCACAATGCCCCCTTAGGCAGATCACAAACAAGGGTCTGTCACCTGGGTGACCAGTGCAGAATTATGATGTCACAATTCCCCATGAAGCAGATCACAAACACGGGTCTGTCACCTGGGTGACCAGTGCACAGTTATGATG
Organism: Gorilla gorilla gorilla; assembly: GCF_029281585.2. Classification (NCBI taxonomy): domain Eukaryota; kingdom Metazoa; phylum Chordata; class Mammalia; order Primates; family Hominidae; genus Gorilla; species Gorilla gorilla. The sequence continues at coordinate 5,377,011 of NC_073240.2, forward strand.
TCACATTGGCCCCTTAGGCATATCACAGACAAGGCTCTTTCACATGGGTGACCGTGCATAGTTATGATGTCACAGTGCCCCCTTAGGCAGATCACAGACAAGGGTCTGCCATCTGGGTGATCAGTGCACAGTTATGATGTCACAATGCCCCCTTAGGCTGATCACAGACAAGGGCCTGTCACCTGGTTGACCCGTGCAGAGTTATGATGTCACAATGCCCCCTTAGGCAGATCACAGACAAGGTCCTGTCACGTCGGTTCCCAGTGGAGAGTTATGATGTCACAATGCCTCCTTAGGCAGATCACAGACAAGGGCATGTCACCTGGGTGCCAGAGCAGAGCTATAATGTCACAATGCTCCCGTAGGCAGATCACAGACAAGGGTCTGTCACCTGGGTGACCAGTAGAGACTTATGATGTCAAAATGGCCACTTAGGCAGATCAAAGACAAGGGTCTGTCACCTGGGTGACCATTACAGAGTTATTATATCACAATGCCCCCATAGGCAGATCAGAGACAAGGGTCTGTTGCCTGGGTGACCGTGCAGAGTTATGATGTCACAATGCCCCCTTAGGCAGATAACAGACAAGGACCTGTCACCAGGGTGACCTGTGCAGAGGTATGATGACACAATGCCCCCTTTCTGCAGATCACAGACAAGGACCTGTCACGTCGGTGTCCAGTGCAGAGTTATGATATCACGATGCCCCCTTAGGCAGATCAAAGACAAGTATCTGTCACCACGGTGACAAGTACAGATTTATGGTGTCACATTGCCCCATTAGGCAGATCACAGAAAAGGGTCTGTCACCAGGGTGACCAGTGCAGAATTATGATGTCACAATGCCCCCTTTGGCAGATCAGAGACAGTGGCTTGTCACCTGGGAGACCATGGTAGAGTTATGATGTCACAATGCCCCCTTAGGCAGATCACAGACAAGGGCATGTCACCTGGGTGAGCAGTGCAGAGTTATGATGTCACAATGCCCCCTTAGGCAGTTCACAGAAAAGGGCCTGTCACCTGGGTGCCCAGTGCAGAGTTATGATGTCACAATGCCCCCATAGGCAGATCTCAGCCAAGGGCCTGTCAACTGGGTAGCACGTGCAGTGTTATGATGTCACAATGCCCCCTTAGGCAGATCACTGACAAGGTTCTGTCGCCTGGGTGACCTGTGCAGAGTTATGATGTCACAATGCCCCCTTAGGCAGATCACAGACAAGGTTCTGTCACCTGGGTGACCAGTGCAGAGTTCTGATGTCACAATTACCCCTGAGGCAGATCACGCACAAGGGTGTGTCACCTGGGTGACCAGTGCAGAGTTATAATGTCTCTTTGCCCCGTTAGGCAGATCACAGACAAGGGTCTGTCACCTGGGTGACCCGTGCAGAGTTATGATGTCACAATGCCCCCTTAGGCAGATCACAGACAAGGGCCTGACACCTGGGTGCCCAGTGCAGACCTATGATATCACAATGCCTCCTTAGGCAGATCACAGACAAGGGTCTGTCACCTGGGTGACCAGTGCAAAATTATGATGTCACAATGACCACTTAGACAGATCACATTCAAGGGCTTGTCACATGGGTGACCCGAGGAGAGTTATGATGTCATCATGCCCCCTTAGACAGATCACAGACAAGGGTCTGTCACCTGGGTGAGCAGTGTAGTGGTATGATGTCACAATGTCCAATTAGGCAGATCACAGACAAGGGTCTGTCACATGGGTGACCAGGGTAGAGTTCTGATGTCACAATGACACGTAGGCAGATCAGAGACACGGGTCTGTCGCCTGGGTGACCAGTGCAGAGTTATGAAGTCACAATGCCCCCTTAGGCAGATCACGGACAAGGGTCCCTCTCCAGGGTGACCTGTGCAGAGTTATGATGTCACAATGCCCCCTTAGGCAGATCACTAACAAGGGTCTGTCACCTCATTGACCAGTGCAGGTTTATGATGTCATAATGGCCCCCTAGGGAGATCACACACATGTGTCTCTCACCCGGTTGACGAGTGCAGAGTTATGACGTCACATTGCCACCTTATGCAGATCAGGGACAAGGGCCTGTCACCTGGTAGCCCAGTGCAGACTTATGATGTCACAATGCCGCCTTAGGCAGAACACAGACAAGGGTCTGTCACTTGGGTGACCAGTGCAGAGTTATGATGTCACAATGACTCCTTAGGCAGATCACATTCAAGGACCTGTCACATGGGTGACCAGAGCAGAGTTATGATGTCAAAATGACCCCTTAGGCAGATCACAGACAAGGGTCTGTCACCTGGGTGCCCCGTGCAGAGTTATGATTTCACAATGCCCCCTTAGGCAGATCAGAGACAAGGGCCTGTCACCTGGGTGACCAGTGCAGATTTATGATGTCACAATGTGCCATTAGGCAGATGACAGACAAGGGTCTGTCATCTGGGTGACCAGTGCCGATTTATGATGTCACAACGACCCTTAGACAGATCAAAGGCAACAGTCTGCACCTTGGTGACCAATGCAGAGTTATGATGTCACAATGTGCCGTTAGGCAGATGACAGACAAGGGTCTGTCACCTGGGTGACCAGTCCACAGTTATGATGTCACAATGCCCACTTAGGCAGATGAAAGAGAAGGGTCTGTCACCTGCGTGACCAGTGCACAATTATGGTGTCACAATGCCCCCTTAGGCAGATCACACACAAGGGTCTGTCACCTGGGACCTGGGTGACTCGTGCTGAATTATGATGTCACAATGACCCCTTAGGCGTATCACTGACATGGGTCTGTCACCTGGGAGACACGTGCAGTGTTATAATGTCAGAATGCCACCTTAGGCAGATCACAGACAAGGGCCTGTCACCTGTGTGACCTGTGCAGATTTATGATGTCACAATGCCTCATTAGGCAGATTACAAACAATGGCCTGTCACGTGGGTGACCAGTGCAGAGTTATGAAGTCACAATGCCCATTAGGCAGATCACAGACAAGGGCCTGTCACCTGGGTGACCAGTGTGGCATTATGATATCACACTGCCGCCTTAGGCAGATCACAGACAAGAGCCTGTCTCCTGGGTGACCAGTGGAGAGTTATGTTGTCACAATGCCACCCTAGGCAGGTCACAGACAAGGCTCTCTCACATGGGTGACGAGTGCAGACTTTTGATGTCACAATGACCCCTTAGGCAGATCACAGGCAAAGGCCTGTCAGCTGGGTGCCCAGTGCAGACTTATGATGTCACAATGCAACCTTGGGCAGATAACAGACCAGGATCTGTGACCTGGGTGTCCCGTGAAGTGTTATGTTGTCACAATGCCACCTTAGGCAGATCACTGTCAAGGGTCTCTCACCTGCATGACCAGTGCAGAGATATGATGTCATAATGCCCCTTAGGAAGATCACAGAAAAGCGTCTGTCACCTGGGTGCCCCGTCCAGAGTTATGATGTAACAATGCCCCCTTAGACAGATCAAAGACAAGGGTCTGTAACTTGGCTGACCAGTGCAGAGTTATGATGTCACAATGCCCCCTTAGCAGATCACAGGCAAGGGTCTGTCACCTGGGGGACCCGTGCAGTGTTATGATGTCACAATGCCCCCTTAGGCCGTTCTCAGAAAAGGGTCTGTCACCTGGGTGACACGTGCAGTGTTATAATTTCACAATGCCCCCTTAGGCAGAACACAGTCAATGGCTTGTCAACTGCGTGATGTGTGCAGAGTTATGGTGTCACAATGCCCCCTTAGGCAGATAACAGACAAGGGTCTGTCACCTGTGTGAGCAGTGCAGAGTTACGATGTCACAATGCCCCCCTAGGCAGATCACAGACAAGGGTCTCTCACCTGGGTGACGAGTGCAGACTTATGATGTCACAATTCAACCTTGGGCAGATCACAGACCAGGGTCTGTCACCTGCGTGAGCAGTGGAGAATTGTGATGTCACAATGCCCACTTAGGCAGTTCACAGACAAGGGTCTGTCACCACGGTGACCAGTGAAGTTTTATGATTTCACAATGCCCCCTTAGGCAGATCACTGACAAGGGTCTGTCACCGGGGTGGCCAGTGTAGAGGTATGATGACACAATGCCCCCTTAGGCAGATCCTGAGTAGGGTCTGTCACCTGGGTGATCAGTGCAGAGTTATGATGTCACAATGCACACTGAGGCAGATCACAGAGAAGGGTCTGTCACCTGGGTGACCAGTGGAGAATTTTGATGTCACAGTGCCACCTTAGGCAGATCACAGACAAGGGTCTGTCACCTCCCTGACAGGTGCAGAGTTATGATGTCACAATGACCCTTAGGCAGATCACAGACAAGGGTCTGTCACCTGGGGGACCCGTGCAGTGTTTAAATGTCACAATGCCCCCTTAGGCAGACCACAGACAAGGGCCTGTGACCTGGGTGACCAGTGCAGAGTTGTGATGTCACAATGCCCCCTTAGGCAGATCACAGACAAGGGCCTGTCACCTGGGTGATGACGGCAGAATTATGATGTCACAATAACCTCTTAGGCTGATCACAGACAAGAGGCTGACCCCTGGGTGACCCGTGCACAGTTATGATGTCACAATGCCCCCTTAGGCAGATAACAGACAAGGGTCTGTCACCAGCGTGACCAGCGCAGAGGTATGATGTCACAATGCCTCCTTAGGCAGTTCACACACAAGGGTCCGTCACCTGGGTGACCAGTGCAGAGTCATGATGTCACAATGCCTCCTTAGGCAGATCACTGACCACGGTCTGTCACCTCGGTGACCAGTGCAGAGTTATGATGTCACAATGCCCCCTTAGGCAGTTTACAGACAAGGGTCTCTCACCTGAGTTTCCAGTGCAGGGTTGTGACATCACAATGCCCCCTTAGGAAGAACGCAGACAATGTTCTGTCACCTGGGTGACCAGTGCAGAATTATGAACTCACAATGCCACCTTAGGGAAATCATAGACATGTGCCTGTCACCTGGGTGACCAGTGCAGAGTTATGTAGTCACAATGCCCTCGCAGGCAGATCACAGAGAAGGGGCTGACACCAGGGTTACCCGTGCAGTGTTTTGATGTCACAATGCCCCCTGAGGCAGATCACAGACAAGGGTCTGACAGCTGGGTGACCAGTACAGAGTTATGATGTCATATTGCCAACTTAAGCAGATCACAGACACGGGTCTGTCCCCTGGGTGACCCGTGCAGAGTTATGATGTCACAATGCCCCTTAGGCCGATCGCAGACAAGGGTCTGTCACCTGTGTCACCAGTGCAGAGTTATGATGTCACAATGCACACTTAGGCAGATCAGAGACAAGGGTCTGTCACCTGGGTGACCCGTGCTGAGATATGATGTCACAATGCCCCCTTACGCATATCACAGACAAGGGTCTGACACCTGGGAGACGCGTGCAGAGTTATGATGTCACAATGCCCCCTTAGGCAGATCATACATAAGGGTTTGTAACCGCAGTGACCAATGCAGAGTTATGGTGTCACAATGCCCCCTTAGGCAGTTCACAGACAGGGTTCTGTCACCACGGTGATCAGTGATGATTTATGATGTCACAATGCCCCCTTAGGCTGATCAAAGACAAGGGTCCGTCACCTGGGTGCCCAGTGCAGAATTATGAAGTCACAATGCACCGTTAGGCAGATCACAGACAAGGGTCTGTCACCTGGGTGCCCCTTGCAGAGTTTTGATGTCACAATGCCACCTTAGTCTGTTAACGGACAATGGTCTGTCACCAGGGTGACCAGCGCAAAGTTATGATGTCACAATGCCGCATTAGGCAGTTCGCAGACAAGCGTCTTTCACGTAGGTGACCAGTGGAGAGTTATGGTGTCACAATGCCCCCTTAGGCAGTTTACCGACAAGGGTCTGTCACCTTGGTGACCAGTGCAGAGTCGTGATGTCACAATGCCCACTTAGGCAGATAAAGAGAAGGGTCTGACACCTGGGTGACCAGTGCAGAATTATGATGTCACAATGCCCCCTTAGGCAGTTCACAGACAGTTCACAGACAAGGGTCTGTCACCTGACTGACCAGTGCAGATTTATAATGTCACAACTCCCCCTTAGGCATATCAAAGACAATGGTCTGTCACCTTGGAGACCAATGCAAATTATGATGTCACAATGCGTCCTTAGGCAGATGACAGAAAAGGGTCTCTCACCTGCATGGCCAGCGCAGAGATATGATGTCACAGGGCCCCCTTAGGCAGATCACAGACAATGGTCTGTCACTGGAGTGACCAGTGCAGAGTTATGATGTCACAATGCCTACTTAGGCAGATCAAAGAGAAGGGTCTGACACCTGGGTGACCAGTGCAGAATTATGATGTCACAATGCCCCCTTAGGCTGATAACGGACAACGGTCTGTCATCTGGGTGAAACGTGCAGAGTAATGATGTCACAATGCCCCCTTAGGCTGATCACAGATAAGGGTCTGTCACCTGGGTGACACGTGCAGTGTTATAATGTCACAATGCCCCCTTAGGCAGACCACAGTCAAGGGCCTGTCAACTGTGTGGCACGTGCAGTGTTATGATGTCACAATGCCCCGTTAGGCAGATCACAGACAAGGGTCTTTCTCCTGGGTGACCAGTGCACAGTTATGATGTCACAATGCCCCCTTAGGCAGATCACAGACAAGGTTCTGTCACCTGGGTGACCAGTGCAGAGTTCTGATGTCACAATTCCCCCTGAGGCAGATCACGCACAAGGGTGTGTCACCTGGGTGACCAGTGCAGAGTTATAATGTCTCTTTGCCCCGTTAGGCAGATCACAGACAAGGGTCTGTCACCTGGGTGACCCGTGCAGAGTTATGATGTCACAATGCCCCCTTAGGCAGATCACAGACAAGGGCCTGACACCTGGGTGCCCAGTGCAGACCTATGATATCACAATGCCTCCTTAGGCAGATCACAGACAAGGGTCTGTCACCTGGGTGACCAGTGCAAAATTATGATGTCACAATGACCACTTAGACAGATCACATTCAAGGGCTTGTCACATGGGTGACCCGAGAAGAGTTATGATGTCATCATGCCCCCTTAGGCAGATCACAGACAAGGGTCTGTCACCTGGGTGAGCAGTGTAGTGGTATGATGTCACAATGTCCAATTAGGCAGATCACAGACAAGGGTCTGTCACATGGGTGACCAGGGTAGAGTTCTGATGTCACAATGACACGTAGGCAGATCAGAGACACGGGTCTGTCGCCTGGGTGACCAGTGCAGAGTTATGAAGTCACAATGCCCCCTTAGGCAGATCACGGACAAGGGTCCCTCTCCAGGGTGACCTGTGCAGAGTTATGATGTCACAATGCCCCCTTAGGCAGATCACTAACAAGGGTCTGTCACCTCATTGACCAGTGCAGGTTTATGATGTCATAATGGCCCCCTAGGGAGATCACACACATGTGTCTCTCACCCGGTTGACGAGTGCAGAGTTATGACGTCACATTGCCACCTTATGCAGATCAGGGACAAGGGCCTGTCACCTGGTAGCCCAGTGCAGACTTATGATGTCACAATGCCGCCTTAGGCAGAACACAGACAAGGGTCTGTCACTTGGGTGACCAGTGCAGAGTTATGATGTCACAATGACTCCTTAGGCAGATCACATTCAAGGACCTGTCACATGGGTGACCAGAGCAGAGTTATGATATCAAAATGACCCCTTAGGCAGATCACAGACAAGGGTCTGTCACCTGGGTGCCCCGTGCAGAGTTATGATTTCACAATGCCCCCTTAGGCAGATCAGAGACAAGGGCCTGTCACCTGGGTGACCAGTGCAGATTTATGATGTCACAAAGCAGACTTGGGCAGATCAAAGGCCAGGGTCTGTCACCTGGGTGACCAATGCAGAATTATGATGTCACAATTAACCCTTAGGCAGATCACATTCAACGGCCTGACACATGGGTGGCCAGAGCAGAGTTATGGTGTCACATTGCCCCATTAGCAGATCACAGACAAGGGTCTGTCACCTGGGTGCCCGGTGCAGATTTATGATGTAACAATGCCCCCTTAGACACATCAAAGACAACGGTCTGTCACCTGGCTGACCATTGCAGAGTTATGATGTCACAATGCCCCGTTAGGCAGATCAAAGGCAAGAATCTGTCACCTGGGTGTCCATTTCAGAGTTATGATGTCACACTGCCCAATTAGGCAGCTCACAGACAAGGGTCTGTCTCCTGCATGAGCAATGGAGTATTGTGATGTCACAATGCCCCCTTAGGGAGTTCACAGACAAGGGTCTGTCACCACGGTGACCAGTGAAGATTTATGATGTCACAAAGCCCCCTTAGGCAGATCAAAGACAAGGGTCTGTAACCTCGGTGACACGTGCTGAATTATGATATCAAAATGCCCCTTTAGGGAGATCAAAGACAAGGGTCTGTCACCTGGGTGCCCAGTGCAGAGTTGTGATGTCACAATGCACTCTTAGGCAGATCACAGACATGGGTATGTCACCTGGATGCCCCTTGCAGAGTTATGATGTCACAATACCCCCTTAGGCAGATCACAGACAAGGGTCTGTCACCTGGGTGACCATGCAGAGTTATGATGTCACAATGCCCCCTTAGGCAGATAACAGACAAGGGTCTGTCACCTTGGTGAGCAGTACAGAGTTATGAAGTCACAAAGTCCACTTAGGCAGATCACAGACAAGGGCCAGTCACCTGGGTGACCAGTGCAGAGTTAAGATGTCACAATGCCCCCTTAGGCAGATCACAGGCAATGGTCTGTCACCTGGGAGACCAGTGCAGAGTTATGTCACAATGACCCCTTATGCAGTTCCCAGAGAAGGGTCTGTCACCTGGGTGACCAGTGCAGAATTATGATGTCACAAAGCGCCCTTAGGCAGATCACAGACAATGGTCTGTCACCTTGGTGACCAATGCAGGGTTACGATGTCACAATAACATCTTAGGCAGATCACAGACAATGGCCTGTCACCTGCGTGACCAGTGCAGAGTTATGATGTCACAATACCTCCTTAGGCAGATGACAGACAAGGGTCTGTCACCTGGGTGACCAGTGTAGAGATATGATGTCACAATGCCCCATTAGGCAGATCACAGACAAGGGTCTGTCACCTGGGTGACCCGGGCAGAGTTACGTTGTCACAATGGCCCCTTAGGCAGATAACAGAGAAGGTTCTGTCACCAGGGATACCAGTGCAGAGTTATGATGTCACACTGCCCCATTAGGCAGATCACAGATAAGTGTCTGTCACATGCGTGAACCGTGCAGAGATATGATGTCACAATGCCCACTTAGCAGATCACAGACAAGGGTCTGTCACCTGGGGGACCCGTGCAGTGTTATAATGTCACAATGCCCCCTTAGGTAGTTCTCAGACAAGGTTCTGTCATCTGGGTGAACAGTGCAGATTTGTGATGTCACAACGCCCCCTTAGGCAGATCAAAGGCAATGGTCTGTCAACTTGGTGGCCAATGCAGAGTTATGATATCACAATGCTGACTTACGCAGATCACAGACAAGGGTCTCTAAACTGCATGACCAGTTCAGAGTTATGATATCACAATGCCCCCTTAGGCAGATCGCTGACAAGGGTCTGTCACCTGGGTGACCAGTGTAGAGGTATGATGACACAATGCCCCCTTAGGGAGATCTCAGACAAGGTTCTGTCACGTGGGTGATCAGTGCAGAGTTATGATGTCACAGTGCCCACTTAGGCAGATCAAAGAGAAGGGTCCGTCAACTGGGTGACCAGTGCATAGTTATGATGTCACAATGCCCACTTACGCAGATCACAGACAAGGGTCTGTCACCTGGGTGAACGGTGCAGAGTTATGGTGTCACAATGCCCCCTTAGGCAGATAACAGACAAGGGTCTGTCACCAGGGTGAGCAGTGCGGAGTTATAATGTCACAATGCCCCCCTAGGCAGATCACAGTCAAGGGTCTCTCACCTGGGTGACAAGTGCAGAGTTATGAAGTCACAATTTCCCGTTAGGCAGGTCACAGACAAGGGTCTGTCACCTGGGTGCCCCGTGCAGAGTTATGATTTGACAATGTCCGCTTAGACAGATCAAAGACAAAGGTCTGTCACCTGGCTGACCAGTGCAGACTTATAATGTCACAATGCCGCCTTAGGCAGATCAAAGACAAGGATCTGTCACCTGGGTGAGCAGTGCAGAGTTATGATGTCACAAAGCCCCCTTAGGCAGATCACAAACAAGGGTCTGTCACCTGGGTGTCCATTGAAGTGTTACGATGACCCAATGCCCCCTTAGGCAGATCACAGACAAGGGTCTGCCACCTGGGTGACCAGTGGAGAATTATGATGTCACAACACCCCCTTAGGGAGATCACAGACAAGAATCTCTCACCACGGTGACCAGTGCAGATTTATGAAGTCACAATGACCCCTTAGGCAGATCAAATGCAACGGTCTGTCACCACGCTGACCTGCAAAGTTATGATGTCAAAATGCCCCTTTAGGCAGATCAAAGACAAGGGTCTGTCACCTGGGTGCCCAGTGCAGAGTTATGATGTCACAATGCACCCTTAGGCAGATCACAGTCTAGGGTCTGTCACCTGGGTGCCCCGTGCAGAGCTTTGATGTCACAATGCCCCCTTAGGCAGATAACAGACAAAGGTCTGTCACCTGGGTAAGCAGTGCAGAGTTATGAAGTCACAATGCCCCCTTAGGCAGACCACGGACAAGGGTCTGTCACCTGGGTGACCAGTGCAGAGTTATGATGTCACAATGCCCCCTTAGGCAGATCGCAAACAAGGGTCTGTCGCTTGGGTGACGAGTGGTGAGTTATGAGGTCGCAATGCCCCCTTGGGCAGATCAAAGACAGGGGTCTGTTACCTGGGCGTCCAGTGCAGAGTTTTGATGTCACACTGCCCCCTTAGCCAGATGACATGCAAGGGTCTGTCACCTGGGTGACCAGTGCAGGGTTATTATGTCACAATACCCCCTTAGGCAGATCACAGACAAGGGTCTGTCTACTGTTTGTCCAGCACAGAGTTATGATGTCACAATGCCCCCTTAGGCAGATAACAGACAAGAGTCTGTCACCAGGGTGAGCAGTGCAGGGTTATAATGTCACTATGCCCCCCTAGGCAGATCACAGACAAGGGTCTCTCACCTTGGTGATGAGTGCAGAATTATGAAGTCACAATTTCCCCTTAGGCAGATGACAAACAAAGGCCTGTCACCTGGGTGCCCAGTGCAGACTTATGATGTCACAATGCCCCCTTAGGCAGATCACAGAGAGGGGTCTGTCACCTGGGTGACCAATACAGAGTTTTGATGTCACAATGCCCCTTTAGGGAGATGACATGCAAGAGTCTGTCACCTGGGTGACCAGTGCAGGGTTATTATGTCACAATACCCCCTTAGGCAGATCACAGACCAGGGTCTGTCACCTGTTTGTCCAGCGCAGAGTTATGAAGTCACAATACCCTCTTAGGCAGATAACAGACAAGGGTCTGTCACCTTGGTGACGAGTGCAGAGTTATGAAGTCACAATTCCCCCTTAGGCAGATGACAGACAAAGGCCTGTCACCAGGGTGCCCAGTGCAGACTTGTGATGTCACAATGCCCCCATAGGCAGATCACAGAGAGGGGTCTGTCACCTGGGTGACCAATGCAGAGTTGTGATGTCACAATGACCCCTTAGGCAGATCAAATTCAAGGGACTGTCACATGGGTGACTCGAGCAGAGTTGTGATGTCATAATGCCCCCTTAGGCAGTTTACAGACACGGGTCTCTCACCTGGGTGTCCAGTGCAGGGATATGATATCACAATGTCCCCTTAGGCAGATCACAGACAATGCTCTGTAACCTGGATGACCCGTGCAGAGTTATGATGTCACAATGACCACTTAAGAAGATCAAAGACAAGGGTCTGTCACCAGGCTGACCCGTGCAGAATTATGATGTCACAATGCAACCTTTGGCAGATAACAAATTAGGGTCGGTCACCAGGTTGCCCAGTGCAGATTTATGAGGTCAACTTGCCAGCTAAGGCAGATCAAAAACAGGGGTCTGTCACCTGGGTGCCCAGTGCAGACTTGTGATGTCACAATGCCCCCTTAGGCAGATCACAGACAAGTGTCTGTCACCTGGGTGACCAGTGCAGAGTTAGGATGTCACAATGCCTCCTTAGGCAGATCACAGACAAGAGTCTGTCCCCTGGGTTAAACGTGCAGAGTTATGATGTCACAATGCCCTCTTAGGCAGATCATACATAAGGGTCTGTAACCGCGGTGACCAGTGCAGAGTTATGGTGTCACAATGCCCCCTTAGGCATTTCTCAGACAAGGGTCTGTCACCTGGGAAAACAGTGCAGATATATGATGTCACAACCACCCCTTAGGCAGATCAAAGACAATGGTCTGTCAATTTGGTGACCAATGCAGAGTTATGATGTCACAATGCCCTCTTAGGCAGATAACAGACAAGGGTCTGTCACCTGCGTGACCAGTACAGAGTTATGACGTCACAATGCCCCCTTAGGCAGATCACAGACAAGGGTCTGTCACCTGGGTGAGCAGTGTAGAGGTATGATGACACAATGCCCCCTTAGGCTGATCTCAGACAAGGGTCTGTCACCTGGGTGACCAGTGCAGAGTTATGATGTCACAATGCCCCCTTAGGCAGGTTACAAACAAGGGCCTGTCACCTGGGTGACCAGTGCAGAGTTATGAAGTCACAATGCCACCTTGGGGAGATCACAGACAAGGGCCTGTCACCTGGGTTCCAAGTGCAGAGTTACGATGTCACAATGCCCCCTCAGGCAGATCACAGACAAGGGTCTGACAGCAGGGTGACCCGTGCAGTGTTATGATGTGACAATGCCCCCTGAGGCAGATCACAGACAAGGGTCTGACACCTGGTTTACCAGTACAGAGTTATGATGTCATATTGCCCCCTTAAGCAGATCACAGACAAGGGTCTCTCACCTGGGTGACCCGTGCAGAGTTATGATGTGAAAAAGCCCCTTAGGCAGATCACAGACAAGGGTCTGTCACCTGTGAGACCAGTGCAGAGTTATGATGTCACAATGCACACTTAGGCAGATCAGAGACAAGGGTCTGTCACCTGGTTGACCCGTGCTGAGATATGATGTCACAATGCCCCCTTACGCATATCACAGACAAGGGTCTGACACCTGGGAGACGCGTGCGGAGTTATGATGTCTCAATACCCCGTTAGGCAGCTCACAAATAAGGGTCTGTCTCCTGGGCGACCAGTGCAGAGTTATGATGTCACAATGCCCCCTTAGGCATATCAAAGACAAGGTTCTGTCACCTGGGGAGCAGTGCAGATTTATGATGTCTCAATGCCCCCTTAGGCAGATCACATTCAAGGGCCTCTCACATGGGTGACGCTTGCAGTGTTTTGATGTCACAATACCACCTTAGGCAGATCACAGACAAGGGACTGCCACCTGGGTGCCTCGTGCAGAGTTATGATGTCACAATGTCCCCTTAGGCAGTTTACAGACACGGGTCTCTCACCTGGGTGTCCAGTGCAGGGTTATGATATCACAATGCCCCCTCAGGCGGATCACAGACAATTGTCTGTCACCTGTGTGACCAGTGCAGAGTTATGATGTCACAATACCCCCTTAGGCAGATCACAGACAAGGGTATGTCACCTGGGTGACCAGTGCAGAGTTATGATGTCACAATGGCCACTTAAGAAGAACAAAGACAAGGGTGTGTCACTAGGGTGACCCGTGCAGAATTATGATGTCACAATGCACCCTTAGGCAGATCACGGACAAGGGTCTGTCACCTGAGTGACCCATGCAGTGTTATGATGTCACAATGCCCTCTTATGCAGATCACAGACAAGGGTCTGTCACCTGGGTGACCAGTGCAGAGGTGTGATGTCACAATGCCACCTTAGGCAGATCACAGTCAAGGGTACGTCACCTGTGTTAGCAGTGCACAGTTATGATGTCACAGTGCCCCCTAAGGCACATCACAGACAAGGGTACGTCACCTGGGTTACCAGTGCACAGTTATGATGTCACAATTCCCTCTTAGGCATATCACAGACAAGAGTCTGTCACCGCGGTGACTAGTGAAGAGTTATGATGCAACAATGCCCCCTTAGGCATATCACAGACAAGAGTCTGTCACCGCGGTGACTAGTGAAGAGTTATGATGCAACAATGCCCCCTTAGGCAGATCACAGAAAAGGGTATGTCACCTAGGTGACCAGTGGAGAATTATGATGTCACAATGCCCCCTTAGGCAGATCACAGACCAGGGTTTGTCACCTGGGTGACCCGTGCAGTGTTATGATGTCACAATGCCCCCTTAGGCAGATCACAGAACAGAGTTTGTCACCTGGGTGACCAGTGCAGAGTTATGATGTCACAATGCCCCCTTACGCTGTTTACAGGCAAGGGTCTCTCACTTCGGTGTCCAGTGCACAGTTATGATATCACAATGACCCCTTAGTCAGATCGCAGACAATGGTCTGTCACCTGGGTGACAAGTGGAGAGTTATGATGCCAAAATGCCCCCTTAGGCAGAACACAGACAAAGTTCTGTCACCTGGGTGACACGAGCAGAGTTATGATGTCACAATGACCCCTTAGGGAGATCACAGACAAGGGTCTCTCACCTCGGTGATCAGTGCCGAGTTGTGATGTCACAACGCCACCTTAGGCAGATCACACTCAAGGGTACATCACCTGGGTTACCAGTGCACAGTTGAGATGTCACAATGACCCCTTAGGCAGTTCACAGTCAACGGTACATCTTCTGGGTTACCAGTGCACAGTTATGATGTCACAATGCCCTCTTAGGCAGATCACAGACAAGGGTCTTTCACCACGGAGACTAGTGAAGTGTTATGATGCAACAATGCCCCCTTAGGAAAATCACAGAAAAGGTTCTGTCACCTGGGTTACCAGTGCAGAGTTATGATGTCACAATGCACCCTTAAGCTGATCACAAGCAAGGGTCTGTCGCCTGGGTGACGGGTGGCGAGTTATGAGGTCACAATGCCCCGTTAAGCAGATCACAGACAAAGGTCGGTCACCTGGGTAGCGAGTGCAGAGTTATGATGTCACAATGCACCCTTAGGCAGATAGCAGAGAAGGGTCTGTCACCTGGGTGACCAGTACAGAGTTATGATGTCACAATACCCCATTAGGCCGATCACAGAAAAGGGTCTGTCCCCTGGGTGACCATTTCAGCTTTATGATATCACAATGCCCCCTTAGGCAGGTCACAGAAAAGGGTATGTCACCTGGGTGACGAACTCAGACTTATGATGTCACAATGCCCCCTTTGGCTGATCACAGACAAGGGCCTGTCACCTGGGTGCCCAGTGCAGAATTATGATGTCACAATGCTCCCTTAGACAGATAACCGACAAGTGTCTGTCACCTTGGGGAGCAGTGCAGAGTTATGATGTCACAATGACCCCATCGGCAGATCACATTCAAGGGACTGTCACATGGGTGACCCGAGAAGAATTATGATGTCACAATGGCCCTTAGGCAGATCACAGACAACCGTCAATCACCTGGGTGCCCCGAGCAGAGTTGTGATGTCACAGTGCCCCCTTAGGCAGATCAAAGTCAAGGGTCTGTCACGTGGGTGACCAGTGCAGAGTTATGATGTCACAATGCCCCCTTAGGCAGCTCACAGACAAGGTTCTGTCACCTGGGTGATCCGTGCAGAGTTATGTTGTCACAATGACCCCTTAGGCAGATCACAGACAAGGGTCTGTCACCTGGGGGAAACGTGCAGACTTAAGATGTCACAATGCCCCCTTAGACAGATCACAGGCCAGGGTCTGTCACCTGGGTAACCAGTGCAGAGTTATGATGTCACAATGCCCCCTTAGGCAGATCACAGACAAGTTTCTTTCACCTAGGTGACCAGTGCAGAGTTATGATGTCACAATGTCCCATTAGGAAGATCACAGAAAAGTGTCCATCAGCTGGGTGACCAGTGCACACTTATGATGTCACAATGCCCCCTAAGGCAGATCACAGACAAGGGTCTGTCACCACGGTGACCAGTGCAGTGTTATGATGTCACAATGCCCTCTTAGTCAGATCATGGACAAGGGTGTGTCACCTGGGTGACCAGTGCAGTGTTGTGATGTCACAATGCCCCCTTAGGCAGATCACAGACAAGGGTCTGTCACCTTTGTGACCAGTGCAGAGCAATGATGTCACAATGCTCCATTAGGGAGATCACAGACAAGGGTCTGTCACTTGGGTAATCAGTGCAGAGTTATGATGTCACAATGCTCCCTTTAGCAGATAACGGACAACGGTCTGTCACCAGGGTGACCAGTGAAGAGTTATGATGTCAAAATGCCCCGTTAGGCAGTTCACAGTCAAGGGTCTGTCACCTGGTTTACCAGTACAGAGTTATGATGTCATATTGCCCCCTTAAGCAGATCACAGACAAGGGTCTCTCACCTGGGTGACCCGTGCAGAGTTATGATGTGAAAAAGCCCCTTAGGCAGATCACAGACAAGGGTCTGTCACCTGTGAGACCAGTGCAGAGTTATGATGTCACAATGCACACTTAGGCAGATCAGAGACAAGGGTCTGTCACCTGGTTGACCCGTGCTGAGATATGATGTCACAATGCCCCCTTACGCATATCACAGACAAGGGTCTGACACCTGGGAGACGCGTGCGGAGTTATGATGTCTCAATACCCCGTTAGGCAGCTCACAAATAAGGGTCTGTCTCCTGGGCGACCAGTGCAGAGTTATGATGTCACAATGCCCCCTTAGGCATATCAAAGACAAGGTTCTGTCACCTGGGGAGCAGTGCAGATTTATGATGTCTCAATGCCCCCTTAGGCAGATCACATTCAAGGGCCTCTCACATGGGTGACGCTTGCAGTGTTTTGATGTCACAATACCACCTTAGGCAGATCACAGACAAGGGACTGCCACCTGGGTGCCTCGTGCAGAGTTATGATGTCACAATGTCCCCTTAGGCAGTTTACAGACACGGGTCTCTCACCTGGGTGTCCAGTGCAGGGTTATGATATCACAATGCCCCCTCAGGCGGATCACAGACAATTGTCTGTCACCTGTGTGACCAGTGCAGAGTTATGATGTCACAATACCCCCTTAGGCAGATCACAGACAAGGGTATGTCACCTGGGTGACCAGTGCAGAGTTATGATGTCACAATGGCCACTTAAGAAGAACAAAGACAAGGGTGTGTCACTAGGGTGACCCGTGCAGAATTATGATGTCACAATGCACCCTTAGGCAGATCACGGACAAGGGTCTGTCACCTGAGTGACCCATGCAGTGTTATGATGTCACAATGCCCTCTTATGCAGATCACAGACAAGGGTCTGTCACCTGGGTGACCAGTGCAGAGGTGTGATGTCACAATGCCACCTTAGGCAGATCACAGTCAAGGGTACGTCACCTGTGTTAGCAGTGCACAGTTATGATGTCACAGTGCCCCCTAAGGCACATCACAGACAAGGGTACGTCACCTGGGTTACCAGTGCACAGTTATGATGTCACAATTCCCTCTTAGGCATATCACAGACAAGAGTCTGTCACCGCGGTGACTAGTGAAGAGTTATGATGCAACAATGCCCCCTTAGGCAGATCACAGAAAAGGGTATGTCACCTAGGTGACCAGTGGAGAATTATGATGTCACAATGCCCCCTTAGGCAGATCACAGACCAGGGTTTGTCACCTGGGTGACCCGTGCAGTGTTATGATGTCACAATGCCCCCTTAGGCAGATCACAGAACAGAGTTTGTCACCTGGGTGACCAGTGCAGAGTTATGATGTCACAATGCCCCCTTACGCTGTTTACAGGCAAGGGTCTCTCACTTCGGTGTCCAGTGCACAGTTATGATATCACAATGACCCCTTAGTCAGATCGCAGACAATGGTCTGTCACCTGGGTGACAAGTGGAGAGTTATGATGCCAAAATGCCCCCTTAGGCAGAACACAGACAAAGTTCTGTCACCTGGGTGACACGAGCAGAGTTATGATGTCACAATGACCCCTTAGGGAGATCACAGACAAGGGTCTCTCACCTCGGTGATCAGTGCCGAGTTGTGATGTCACAACGCCACCTTAGGCAGATCACACTCAAGGGTACATCACCTGGGTTACCAGTGCACAGTTGAGATGTCACAATGACCCCTTAGGCAGTTCACAGTCAACGGTACATCTTCTGGGTTACCAGTGCACAGTTATGATGTCACAATGCCCTCTTAGGCAGATCACAGACAAGGGTCTTTCACCACGGAGACTAGTGAAGTGTTATGATGCAACAATGCCCCCTTAGGAAAATCACAGAAAAGGTTCTGTCACCTGGGTTACCAGTGCAGAGTTATGATGTCACAATGCACCCTTAAGCTGATCACAAGCAAGGGTCTGTCGCCTGGGTGACGGGTGGCGAGTTATGAGGTCACAATGCCCCGTTAAGCAGATCACAGACAAAGGTCGGTCACCTGGGTAGCGAGTGCAGAGTTATGATGTCACAATGCACCCTTAGGCAGATAGCAGAGAAGGGTCTGTCACCTGGGTGACCAGTACAGAGTTATGATGTCACAATACCCCATTAGGCCGATCACAGAAAAGGGTCTGTCCCCTGGGTGACCATTTCAGCTTTATGATATCACAATGCCCCCTTAGGCAGGTCACAGAAAAGGGTATGTCACCTGGGTGACGAACTCAGACTTATGATGTCACAATGCCCCCTTTGGCTGATCACAGACAAGGGCCTGTCACCTGGGTGCCCAGTGCAGAATTATGATGTCACAATGCTCCCTTAGACAGATAACCGACAAGTGTCTGTCACCTTGGGGAGCAGTGCAGAGTTATGATGTCACAATGACCCCATCGGCAGATCACATTCAAGGGACTGTCACATGGGTGACCCGAGAAGAATTATGATGTCACAATGGCCCTTAGGCAGATCACAGACAACCGTCAATCACCTGGGTGCCCCGAGCAGAGTTGTGATGTCACAGTGCCCCCTTAGGCAGATCAAAGTCAAGGGTCTGTCACGTGGGTGACCAGTGCAGAGTTATGATGTCACAATGCCCCCTTAGGCAGCTCACAGACAAGGTTCTGTCACCTGGGTGATCCGTGCAGAGTTATGTTGTCACAATGACCCCTTAGGCAGATCACAGACAAGGGTCTGTCACCTGGGGGAAACGTGCAGACTTAAGATGTCACAATGCCCCCTTAGACAGATCACAGGCCAGGGTCTGTCACCTGGGTAACCAGTGCAGAGTTATGATGTCACAATGCCCCCTTAGGCAGATCACAGACAAGTTTCTTTCACCTAGGTGACCAGTGCAGAGTTATGATGTCACAATGTCCCATTAGGAAGATCACAGAAAAGTGTCCATCAGCTGGGTGACCAGTGCACACTTATGATGTCACAATGCCCCCTAAGGCAGATCACAGACAAGGGTCTGTCACCACGGTGACCAGTGCAGTGTTATGATGTCACAATGCCCTCTTAGTCAGATCATGGACAAGGGTGTGTCACCTGGGTGACCAGTGCAGTGTTGTGATGTCACAATGCCCCCTTAGGCAGATCACAGACAAGGGTCTGTCACCTTTGTGACCAGTGCAGAGCAATGATGTCACAATGCTCCATTAGGGAGATCACAGACAAGGGTCTGTCACTTGGGTAATCAGTGCAGAGTTATGATGTCACAATGCTCCCTTTAGCAGATAACGGACAACGGTCTGTCACCAGGGTGACCAGTGAAGAGTTATGATGTCAAAATGCCCCGTTAGGCAGTTCACAGTCAAGGGTCTGTCACCTGGGTGACCAGTGGAGGGTTATGATGTCACAATGCACCCTTAAGCAGATCACAGACAAGGGTCTGTCACCAGGGGGACAAGTGCGGAGTTATGATGTCACAATGCCCCCTTAGGCAGATCACAGACAAGGGTTTGTAACGTGGGTGACCAGTGCAGAGATATGATGTAACGATGATCCCTTAAGCAGATCACTTTCAAGGGCCCGTCTCATGGGTGACACGTGCAGACTTATGATGTCACAATGCACACTTAGGCAGATAACAGACAATGGTCTGTCACCTGGGTGACCCATGCTGAGATATGATGTCACAATGCCCCTTATGCATATCACAGACAAGGGTCTGACACCTGGGAGATTCGTGAAGAGTTATGATGTCACAATGCCCATTTAGGCAGATCACAAACATGGGTCTGTCTCCTGGGTGACCAGTGCAGAGTTATGATGTCGCAATGCCCACTTAGGCAGATCAAAGACAAGGGTCTGTCACCTCGGTGACCAATGCAGAGTTATGAAGCCTTATTGCCCCCCTAGGCAGATCACATTCAAGGGCCTGTCACATGGGTGACCCGTGCAGAGTTTTGATGTCACAATGCCCCCTTAGGCAGATCACAGACAAGGGTCTGTCACCTGGGTGACCCGTGCAGAATTATGATGTCACTATGCCCCCTTTGGCAGATAACAGACAACGGTCTGTCACCTGGGTGAGCAGTGCAGAGTTATGAAGTCACAATGCCCCCTTAGGCAGATCACAGACAAGGGCCTGTCACCTGGGTGACCAGTGCAGGGTTATGATGTCACAATGCCCCCTTAGGCAGATCACAGACAATGGTCTTTCACCTTGGTGACCAATGCAGTGTTATGATGTCACAATGCCCCCTTAGGCAGATCAGAAACAATGGTCTGTCACCTGCGTGCCCAGTGCAGAGTTATGATGTCACAATACCCCCTTAGGGAGATCACAGACAAGGGTCTGTCACCTGGGTGACCAGTATAGAGATATGATGTCACAATGCCCCGTTAGGCAGATAACAGACAAGGGTCTGTCACCAGGGTGACCCGGGCAGAGTTATGATGTCACAATGGTCCCTTAGGCAGACAAAACAGAAAGTTCTGTCCCCTGGGTGACCAGTGCAGAGTTATGATGTCAAAATGCCACCTTAGGCTGATCACAGACAAGGATCTGTCACCTGGGTGACCCGTGCAGAATTATGATGTCACAATGCCCCCTTAGGCAGATCAAAGACAGTGGTCTGTAAACTTGGTGACCAATGCAGAGTTATGTTGTCACAATGCCCCCGTAGGCAGATAAAAGACAAGGGTCTGTCACCTGGGTGACCACTGCAGAATTATGATGGCACAATGCCCCCTTAGGCAGAAGATAGACAAGGGTCTGTCACATGGGTGACCCGTGCAGATTTATGATGTCACAATACCCCCTTAGGCAGATCACAGACAAGGGTCTGTCACCTGGGGGACCCGTGCAGTTTTATAATGTCACAATGCCCCCTTAGGCAGACCACTGACAAGGGCCTGTCACTTGTGTGACCCGTGCAGAGTTTTGATGTCACAATGCCCCCTAAGGCAGAACACAGACAAGTGCCTGTCACCTGGGTGCTCCGTACAGAGTTATGGGGTCACAATGCCCCCTTAGGCAGATAACAGACAATGTCCTGTCACCTGGGTGACCAGTGAAGAGTTATGATGTCACAATGCCGTCTTAGGCAGATCACAGACAAGGGTCTGTTACCTGGGTGACCCGTGCAGAGTTATAATGTCACAATGCCTTCTTAGCAGCTCACAGACAAGGTTCTGTCACTTGTGGGACCCGTGCAGTGTTATAATGTCACAGTGCCCCCTTAGGGAGTTCTCAGAGAAGGGTCTGTCACCTGGGTTACCAGTGCAGATTTATGATGTCACAACGCCCCCTTAGGCAGATCAAAGACAATGGTCTGTCAACTTGGTGACCAATGCCGAGTTATGATATCAGAATGCCCCTTTAGGCAGATCACAGAAAAGGGTCTTTCACCTGCGTGACCAGTTCAGAGTTATGATGTCACAATGCCCCCTTAGGCAGATCACTGACAAAGGTCTGTCACCTGGGCGACTGGTGAAGAGTTATGATATCACAATGCCTCCTTAGGCAGATAACAGAAAGGGGTCTGTAACCAGGGTGAGCAGTGCAGGGTTATAATGTAGCAATCCCGCCCTAGGCAGATCACAGACAAGGGTCTCTCACCTGGGTGACGAGTGCAGAGTTATGAAGTCACAATTCCCCCTTAGGCAGATCACAGACAAGTGTTTGTCACCTTGGTGCCCCGTGCACAGTTATGATGTGACAGTGCCCCCTTAGACAGATCAAAGACAAGGGTCTCTCAACTGGCTGACCAGTGCAGAGTTATGATGTCACAATGCCCCCTTAGGCAGGTCAAAGACAAGGATCTGTCACCTGGGTGTCCATTGCAGTGTTATGATGTCACAATGCCCCCATAGGCATATCACAGACAAGGGTCTGTCACCACGGGGACCAGTGCAGATTTATGATGCCACAATGCACCCTTAGACAGATCAAAGACAAGGGTCTGTCACATCGCTGACACGTGCAGAGTTATGATGTCAAAATGCCCCTTTAGGCAGATCAAAGACAAGGGTCTGTCACCTGGGTGCCCAGTGCAGACTTATGATGTCACAATGCACCTTTAGGCAGATCACGGACAAGGGTCTGTCACCTGGATGAACTGTGCAGAATTTTGATGTCACAAGGCCCCCTTAGGCAGATCAAAGACAAGGGTCTGTCACCTGCGGGACGAGTGCAGAGTTATGATGTCTCAATGCCCCCATAGGCAGATCACATTCGAGGGCCTGACACATGGGTGACCCTTGCAGAGTTTTGATGTCACTATGCCCCCTTAGGCAGATCACAGACAAGGGCCTGTCAAGTGGGTGCCCAGTGCAGACTTATGATGTCACAATGCCACCTTAGGGAGTTCACAGACAAGGGTCTGTCACCTGGGTGACCAGTGCAGTTATGATGTCACAATGCCCCCTAAGGCAGATCACAGACAAGGGTCTGTCACCTGGGGTCTCAGTGCAGAGTTATGATATCCCAATACACACTTAAGCAGATCAAAGACAAGGGTCTGTCACCAGGGTGACCTGTGCAGTTTTATGATGTCACAATGCCCCATTAGGCAGATCACAAACATGGGTCTGCCACCTGGGTGACCCATGCAGTGTTATGATGTCACAATGCCCCCTTAGGCAGATAACACACAAGGGTCTGTCACCAGGGTGACCAGGGCAGAGTTATGATATCACAATACCCCCTTAGGCAGATCACAGACAAGGGTCTGTCACCCGGGTAACCAGTGTAGAGTTATGATATCACAATGTCCCCTTAGGTAGTTCACAGACAAGGGTCTGTCACCTGAGTGACCAGTGCAGATTTATGATGTCACAACGCCCCCTTAGGCAGATCAAAGACAATGGTCTGTCACCTTGGTTACCAATGCAAATTTAAGATGTCACAATGCCTCCTTAGGCAGATCACAGACAAGGGCCTCTCACCTGCTTGACCAGTGCAGAGATATGATGTCACAATGAACCCTTAGGCAGTTCACAGCCAAGAGTCTGCCTCCTGGGTGACCAGTGCAGAGTTATGATGTCACAATGACCCGTTTAGGCAGATCACAGACAAGGGTCTGTTACCTGGGTGACCAGTGCAGAGTTATGATGTCACAATGACCTCTTAGGCAGATCACAGAAAATTGGTCTGTCACCTGAGTGACCAGTGCAGATTTATGATGTCACAACACCCCCTTAGGCAGATCAAAGACAATGGTCTGTCACCTTGGTTACCAATGCAAATTTAAGATGTCACAATGCCTCCTTAGGCAGATCACAGACAAGGGCCTCTCACCTGCTTGACCAGTGCAGAGATATGATGTCACAATGAACCCTTAGGCAGTTCACAGCCAAGAGTCTGTCACTTGGGTGACCAGTGCAGAGTTATGATGTCACAATCACCCGTTTAGGCAGATCACAGACAAGGGTCTGTTACCTGGGTGACCAGTGCAGAGTTATGATGTCACAATGACCTCTTAGGCAGATCACAGAAAATTGGTCTGTCACCTGTGTGTCCAGTGCAGAGTTATGATGTCACAATGCCCCTTTAGGCAGATCAAAGACCAGGGTCTGTCACCTGGGTAACCAGTGCAGAGTTATGATGTCACAATGCCCACTTAAGCAGATCAAAGACAATGGTCTGTAACCAGGTTGACCCGTGCAGAGTTATGAAGTCACAATGCCCCCTTAGGCAGATCACAGACAAGGGTCTGTAACCACAATGACCAGTGCAGTGTTATGATGTCACAATGCCCCCTTAGGCAGATCACAGACAAGCATCTGTCACCTGGGTGACCAGTGCAGGGTTATGGTGTCACAATGCCCCGTTAAGCAGATCACAGACGAGGGTCTGCCACCTGGGTGACCAGTGCAGAGTTAGGATGTCACATTGAACACTTAGGCAGATCACAGACAAGGGTCTGTCACCTGGGTTACCAGTGCAGAGTTCTGATGTCACATTGCCCCCTTATGCAGATCACGGTAAAAGGTCTCTCACCATTGTGGCCAGTGCACAGTTATGGTGTCACAATGCGCCCTCAAGCAGATCACAGACGAGGGTCTGCAACCTGGGAGACTAGTGCAGAGTTATGATGTCAAAATGCACCATAAGGCAGATCACAGACAGGGGTCTGTCACCTGGGTGAGCCATGCAGAGTTATGATGTCACAATGCCCTCTTAGGCAGATCACAGACAAAGGGCTGTCACCTGGGTGATCTGTGCAGAATTATGATGTCACAATGCCTCCTAAGGCATATCACGGAAAATGGTCTGTCACCTTGGTGGCCAGTGCAGAGTAACGATGTCACAATACCCCCTTAGGCAAATCACAGACAAGGGTCTGTCACCTGGGTGCCCAGTATAGAGTTATGATGTCACAATGCCCCATTAAGCAGATCACAGACAAGGGTCTGCCACCTGGGTGACCATTGCATAGTTATGATGTCACAATGATCCCTTTAGGCAGATCACAGACAAGGGTCTGTCACCTGGGTGACGAGTGCAGGGTTATGATGTCACAATGACCCCTTAGGCAGATCACAGACAAATGGTCTGAAACCTGGGTGTCCAGTGCAGAGTTATGATGTCACAATGCCCCTTTAGGCAGATCAAAGACAAGGGTCTGTCACCTGGGTTACCAGTGCAGAGTTATGATGTCACAATGCCCACTTAAGCAGATCAAAGACAATGGTCTGTAACCAGGGTGACCCGTCCAGAGTTATGAAGTCACAATGCCCCCTTAGGCAGATCACAGACAAGTGTCTGTCACCACGATGACCAGTGCAGTGTTATGATGTCACAAAGCCCCCTTAGGCAGATCACAGACAAGCATCTGTCACCTGTGTGACCAGTGCAGAGTTATGGTGTCACAATGCCCCCTTAAGCAGATCACAGACGCGGGTCTGCCACCTGGCAGACCAGTGCAGAGTTATGATGTCACATTGCCCACTTAGGCAGATCACAGACAAGGGTCTGTCACGTGGGTGACCAGTGTAGAGTTATGAGGTCACAATGCCCCCTTAGCCTGGTCACAGACAAGGGTCTGTCTCCTGGGTGACGAATGAGGAGTTATGATGTCACTATGCCCCTTAGGCAGATCACAGACAAGAGTCTGTCACCTGGGTGACCAGTGCAGAGTTATGATGTCACAATGGCCCCTAAGGCAGATCAGAGACAAGGGTCTGTCACCTGAGTGACCAGTGCAGAGTTATGATGTCACAATGCCCCCTTAGGCATGTCACAGACCAGGGTCTGTCTCCTGGGTGACGAATGAGGGTTTATGATGTCACTATGCCCCCTTAGGCAGATCACAGACATGGGCCTGTCACGTGGGTGCCCAGTGCAGACTTATGATGTCACAATGCCCCCTTAGGCAGTTCACAGACAAGGGTCTGTCACCTGGGTGACCAGTGGAGAGTTATGATGTCACAATGCCCCTTTAGGCAGATCACAGACAAGGGTCTGTCACCTGGGGTCTCAGTGCAGAGTTATGATATCCCAATACACACTTAAGCAGATCAAAGACAAGGGTCTGTCATCAGGGTGACCCGTGCAGGGTTATGATGTCACAATGCCCCATTAGGCAGATCACAAACATGGGTCTGCCACCTGGGTGACCCATGTAGTGTTATGATGTCACAATGCCCCCTTAGGCAGATAACACACAAGGGTCTGTCACCAGGGTGACCAGGGCAGAGTTATGATATCACAATGCCCCCTTAGGCATACCACAGACAATGGTCTGTCACCTAGGTGACGAGTGCAGAGTTATGATGTCACAATGCCCCCTTAGGCAGATCACAGACAAGGGCCTGTCACCTGGGTGCCCCGTGCAGTGTTATGATGTCAAAATGACCCCTTAAGCAGATCACAGACAAGGGTCTGTCACCTGGGTTACCAGTGTAGAGTTATGATATCACAATGTCCCTTTAGGCAGTTCACAGACAGGGGTCTGTCACCTGAGTGACCAGTGCAGATTTATGATGTCACAACGCCCCCTTAGGGAGATCAAAGACAATGGTCTGTCACCTTGGTTACCAATGCAAATTTAAGATGTCACAATGCCTCCTTAGGCAGATCACAGACAAGGGATTCTCACCTGCTTGACCAGTGCATAGTTATGATGTCACAATGACCCATTAAGCAGATCACAGACAAGGATCTGCCTCCTGGGTGACCAGTGCATAGTTATGATGTCACAATGACCCCTTTAGGCAGACCACAGACAAGGGTCTGTCACCTGGGTGACCAGTGCAGTGTTATGATGTCACAATGACCTCTTAGGCAGATCACAGAAAAATGGTCTGTCACCTGTGTGTCCAGTGCGGAGTTATGATGTCACAATGCCCCTTTAGGCAGATAAAAGACCAGGGTCTGTCAACTGGGTGACCACTGCAGAGTTATGATGTCACAATGCCCCTTAGGCAGATCACAGGAAAGGGTCTTTCGCCAGGGTGACCAGTGCAGGGTTATGATGTCACAATGCCCCCTTAGGCAGATCACGGACAAGGGTCCGTCACCTGGGTTGTCAGTGCGCTATTATGATGTCACAATGCCTCTTAGGCAGATAACAGACAACGGTCTGTCACCACGGTTACCAGCACAGAGTTAAGATGCGACAACGCCCACATAGGCAAATCACAGACAGTGGTCTGTCACCTGGGTGACCCGTGCAGAGTTATAATGTCACAATTCCGCCTTAGGCAGATCACAGACAATGGTCTGTCACCTGGATGACCGGTGCACTATTATGATGTCACAATGCTCCCTTAGGCAGATAACAGACAAGGTTCTGTCACCTGGGTGACCAGTGCAGAGTTTAGATGCCACAATGACCCCTTAGGCAGATCACAGAAAAGGGTCTGTCACCAGGGTGACCAGTGCAGAGTTATGATGTTACAATACCCCCTTAGGCAGGTCACAGACAAGGGTCTGTCACCACGATGACCAGTGCAGTGTTATGATGTCACAATGCATCCTTAAGAAGATCACAGACGAGGGTCTGCCACCTGGGTGACCAGTGCAAAGTTATGATGTCACAATTCCGCCTTAGGCAGGTCACAGACAAGGGTCTGTCACCTGGGTGACCAGTGCAGAGTTATGATGTCATAATGCCCCCTTAAGCAGTTCACAGACAAGGGTCTCTCACCAGGGAGCCGAGTGTAGAGTTATGATGCCACATTGTCCCCTTAGGCAGATCACAGACAATGGTCTGTCACCTGGGTGACCAGTGCAGAATTATGATGTCACAATGACCCCTTAGGCAGATCACAGACAAGGGTCTGTCACATGGGTGACCAGTGGAGAGTTATGACGTCACAGTGCCCCCCTAGGCAGATCACAGACAAGGGTCTGTCAACTGGGTGACCAGTGCAGGGTTATGATGTCATAATTCCGCATTAGACAGATGACGGACAAGGGTCTGTCACCAGGGTGACCAGTGCAGAGTTATGATGTCACAATGCCCTATTAGGGAGATCACACAAAAGGATCTGTCACCTGGGTGACCAGTGCAGAGTTATGACGTCACAATGCCCCCTTAGGCAGATCACTGACAAGGGTCTGACACCAGAGAGCCTAGTGTAGAGTTATGATGCCACATTGCCCCCTTAGGCAGATCACAGACAAGGGTCTGTCACCTGGGTGACTCGTGCAGAATTATGATGTCACAATGGACCCTTAAGCAGTTCACAGACAAGGGTCTGTCAACTCGGTGAGCAGTGCAGAGTTATGATGTCACAATGCCGTCTTAGGCAGATCACAGACAAGGGTCTGTTACCTGGGTGACCCGTGCAGAGTTATAATGTCACAATGCCTTCTTAGCAGCTCACAGACAAGGTTCTGTCACTTGTGGGACCCGTGCAGTGTTATAATGTCACAGTGCCCCCTTAGGGAGTTCTCAGAGAAGGGTCTGTCACCTGGGTTACCAGTGCAGATTTATGATGTCACAACGCCCCCTTAGGCAGATCAAAGACAATGGTCTGTCAACTTGGTGACCAATGCCGAGTTATGATATCAGAATGCCCCTTTAGGCAGATCACAGAAAAGGGTCTTTCACCTGCGTGACCAGTTCAGAGTTATGATGTCACAATGCCCCCTTAGGCAGATCACTGACAAAGGTCTGTCACCTGGGCGACTGGTGAAGAGTTATGATATCACAATGCCTCCTTAGGCAGATAACAGAAAGGGGTCTGTAACCAGGGTGAGCAGTGCAGGGTTATAATGTAGCAATCCCGCCCTAGGCAGATCACAGACAAGGGTCTCTCACCTGGGTGACGAGTGCAGAGTTATGAAGTCACAATTCCCCCTTAGGCAGATCACAGACAAGTGTTTGTCACCTTGGTGCCCCGTGCACAGTTATGATGTGACAGTGCCCCCTTAGACAGATCAAAGACAAGGGTCTCTCAACTGGCTGACCAGTGCAGAGTTATGATGTCACAATGCCCCCTTAGGCAGGTCAAAGACAAGGATCTGTCACCTGGGTGTCCATTGCAGTGTTATGATGTCACAATGCCCCCATAGGCATATCACAGACAAGGGTCTGTCACCACGGGGACCAGTGCAGATTTATGATGCCACAATGCACCCTTAGACAGATCAAAGACAAGGGTCTGTCACATCGCTGACACGTGCAGAGTTATGATGTCAAAATGCCCCTTTAGGCAGATCAAAGACAAGGGTCTGTCACCTGGGTGCCCAGTGCAGACTTATGATGTCACAATGCACCTTTAGGCAGATCACGGACAAGGGTCTGTCACCTGGATGAACTGTGCAGAATTTTGATGTCACAAGGCCCCCTTAGGCAGATCAAAGACAAGGGTCTGTCACCTGCGGGACGAGTGCAGAGTTATGATGTCTCAATGCCCCCATAGGCAGATCACATTCGAGGGCCTGACACATGGGTGACCCTTGCAGAGTTTTGATGTCACTATGCCCCCTTAGGCAGATCACAGACAAGGGCCTGTCAAGTGGGTGCCCAGTGCAGACTTATGATGTCACAATGCCACCTTAGGGAGTTCACAGACAAGGGTCTGTCACCTGGGTGACCAGTGCAGTTATGATGTCACAATGCCCCCTAAGGCAGATCACAGACAAGGGTCTGTCACCTGGGGTCTCAGTGCAGAGTTATGATATCCCAATACACACTTAAGCAGATCAAAGACAAGGGTCTGTCACCAGGGTGACCTGTGCAGTTTTATGATGTCACAATGCCCCATTAGGCAGATCACAAACATGGGTCTGCCACCTGGGTGACCCATGCAGTGTTATGATGTCACAATGCCCCCTTAGGCAGATAACACACAAGGGTCTGTCACCAGGGTGACCAGGGCAGAGTTATGATATCACAATACCCCCTTAGGCAGATCACAGACAAGGGTCTGTCACCCGGGTAACCAGTGTAGAGTTATGATATCACAATGTCCCCTTAGGTAGTTCACAGACAAGGGTCTGTCACCTGAGTGACCAGTGCAGATTTATGATGTCACAACGCCCCCTTAGGCAGATCAAAGACAATGGTCTGTCACCTTGGTTACCAATGCAAATTTAAGATGTCACAATGCCTCCTTAGGCAGATCACAGACAAGGGCCTCTCACCTGCTTGACCAGTGCAGAGATATGATGTCACAATGAACCCTTAGGCAGTTCACAGCCAAGAGTCTGCCTCCTGGGTGACCAGTGCAGAGTTATGATGTCACAATGACCCGTTTAGGCAGATCACAGACAAGGGTCTGTTACCTGGGTGACCAGTGCAGAGTTATGATGTCACAATGACCTCTTAGGCAGATCACAGAAAATTGGTCTGTCACCTGAGTGACCAGTGCAGATTTATGATGTCACAACGCCCCCTTAGGCAGATCAAAGACAATGGTCTGTCACCTTGGTTACCAATGCAAATTTAAGATGTCACAATGCCTCCTTAGGCAGATCACAGACAAGGGCCTCTCACCTGCTTGACCAGTGCAGAGATATGATGTCACAATGAACCCTTAGGCAGTTCACAGCCAAGAGTCTGTCACTTGGGTGACCAGTGCAGAGTTATGATGTCACAATCACCCGTTTAGGCAGATCACAGACAAGGGTCTGTTACCTGGGTGACCAGTGCAGAGTTATGATGTCACAATGACCTCTTAGGCAGATCACAGAAAATTGGTCTGTCACCTGTGTGTCCAGTGCAGAGTTATGATGTCACAATGCCCCTTTAGGCAGATCAAAGACCAGGGTCTGTCACCTGGGTAACCAGTGCAGAGTTATGATGTCACAATGCCCACTTAAGCAGATCAAAGACAATGGTCTGTAACCAGGTTGACCCGTGCAGAGTTATGAAGTCACAATGCCCCCTTAGGCAGATCACAGACAAGGGTCTGTAACCACAATGACCAGTGCAGTGTTATGATGTCACAATGCCCCCTTAGGCAGATCACAGACAAGCATCTGTCACCTGGGTGACCAGTGCAGGGTTATGGTGTCACAATGCCCCGTTAAGCAGATCACAGACGAGGGTCTGCCACCTGGGTGACCAGTGCAGAGTTAGGATGTCACATTGAACACTTAGGCAGATCACAGACAAGGGTCTGTCACCTGGGTTACCAGTGCAGAGTTCTGATGTCACATTGCCCCCTTATGCAGATCACGGTAAAAGGTCTCTCACCATTGTGGCCAGTGCACAGTTATGGTGTCACAATGCGCCCTCAAGCAGATCACAGACGAGGGTCTGCAACCTGGGAGACTAGTGCAGAGTTATGATGTCAAAATGCACCATAAGGCAGATCACAGACAGGGGTCTGTCACCTGGGTGAGCCATGCAGAGTTATGATGTCACAATGCCCTCTTAGGCAGATCACAGACAAAGGGCTGTCACCTGGGTGATCTGTGCAGAATTATGATGTCACAATGCCTCCTAAGGCATATCACGGAAAATGGTCTGTCACCTTGGTGGCCAGTGCAGAGTAACGATGTCACAATACCCCCTTAGGCAAATCACAGACAAGGGTCTGTCACCTGGGTGCCCAGTATAGAGTTATGATGTCACAATGCCCCATTAAGCAGATCACAGACAAGGGTCTGCCACCTGGGTGACCATTGCATAGTTATGATGTCACAATGATCCCTTTAGGCAGATCACAGACAAGGGTCTGTCACCTGGGTGACGAGTGCAGGGTTATGATGTCACAATGACCCCTTAGGCAGATCACAGACAAATGGTCTGAAACCTGGGTGTCCAGTGCAGAGTTATGATGTCACAATGCCCCTTTAGGCAGATCAAAGACAAGGGTCTGTCACCTGGGTTACCAGTGCAGAGTTATGATGTCACAATGCCCACTTAAGCAGATCAAAGACAATGGTCTGTAACCAGGGTGACCCGTCCAGAGTTATGAAGTCACAATGCCCCCTTAGGCAGATCACAGACAAGTGTCTGTCACCACGATGACCAGTGCAGTGTTATGATGTCACAAAGCCCCCTTAGGCAGATCACAGACAAGCATCTGTCACCTGTGTGACCAGTGCAGAGTTATGGTGTCACAATGCCCCCTTAAGCAGATCACAGACGCGGGTCTGCCACCTGGCAGACCAGTGCAGAGTTATGATGTCACATTGCCCACTTAGGCAGATCACAGACAAGGGTCTGTCACGTGGGTGACCAGTGTAGAGTTATGAGGTCACAATGCCCCCTTAGCCTGGTCACAGACAAGGGTCTGTCTCCTGGGTGACGAATGAGGAGTTATGATGTCACTATGCCCCTTAGGCAGATCACAGACAAGAGTCTGTCACCTGGGTGACCAGTGCAGAGTTATGATGTCACAATGGCCCCTAAGGCAGATCAGAGACAAGGGTCTGTCACCTGAGTGACCAGTGCAGAGTTATGATGTCACAATGCCCCCTTAGGCATGTCACAGACCAGGGTCTGTCTCCTGGGTGACGAATGAGGGTTTATGATGTCACTATGCCCCCTTAGGCAGATCACAGACATGGGCCTGTCACGTGGGTGCCCAGTGCAGACTTATGATGTCACAATGCCCCCTTAGGCAGTTCACAGACAAGGGTCTGTCACCTGGGTGACCAGTGGAGAGTTATGATGTCACAATGCCCCTTTAGGCAGATCACAGACAAGGGTCTGTCACCTGGGGTCTCAGTGCAGAGTTATGATATCCCAATACACACTTAAGCAGATCAAAGACAAGGGTCTGTCATCAGGGTGACCCGTGCAGGGTTATGATGTCACAATGCCCCATTAGGCAGATCACAAACATGGGTCTGCCACCTGGGTGACCCATGTAGTGTTATGATGTCACAATGCCCCCTTAGGCAGATAACACACAAGGGTCTGTCACCAGGGTGACCAGGGCAGAGTTATGATATCACAATGCCCCCTTAGGCATACCACAGACAATGGTCTGTCACCTAGGTGACGAGTGCAGAGTTATGATGTCACAATGCCCCCTTAGGCAGATCACAGACAAGGGCCTGTCACCTGGGTGCCCCGTGCAGTGTTATGATGTCAAAATGACCCCTTAAGCAGATCACAGACAAGGGTCTGTCACCTGGGTTACCAGTGTAGAGTTATGATATCACAATGTCCCTTTAGGCAGTTCACAGACAGGGGTCTGTCACCTGAGTGACCAGTGCAGATTTATGATGTCACAACGCCCCCTTAGGGAGATCAAAGACAATGGTCTGTCACCTTGGTTACCAATGCAAATTTAAGATGTCACAATGCCTCCTTAGGCAGATCACAGACAAGGGATTCTCACCTGCTTGACCAGTGCATAGTTATGATGTCACAATGACCCATTAAGCAGATCACAGACAAGGATCTGCCTCCTGGGTGACCAGTGCATAGTTATGATGTCACAATGACCCCTTTAGGCAGATCACAGACAAGGGTCTGTCACCTGGGTGACCAGTGCAGTGTTATGATGTCACAATGACCTCTTAGGCAGATCACAGAAAAATGGTCTGTCACCTGTGTGTCCAGTGCGGAGTTATGATGTCACAATGCCCCTTTAGGCAGATAAAAGACCAGGGTCTGTCAACTGGGTGACCACTGCAGAGTTATGATGTCACAATGCCCCTTAGGCAGATCACAGGAAAGGGTCTTTCGCCAGGGTGACCAGTGCAGGGTTATGATGTCACAATGCCCCCTTAGGCAGATCACGGACAAGGGTCCGTCACCTGGGTTGTCAGTGCGCTATTATGATGTCACAATGCCTCTTAGGCAGATAACAGACAACGGTCTGTCACCACGGTTACCAGCACAGAGTTAAGATGCGACAACGCCCACATAGGCAAATCACAGACAGTGGTCTGTCACCTGGGTGACCCGTGCAGAGTTATAATGTCACAATTCCGCCTTAGGCAGATCACAGACAATGGTCTGTCACCTGGATGACCGGTGCACTATTATGATGTCACAATGCTCCCTTAGGCAGATAACAGACAAGGTTCTGTCACCTGGGTGACCAGTGCAGAGTTTAGATGCCACAATGACCCCTTAGGCAGATCACAGAAAAGGGTCTGTCACCAGGGTGACCAGTGCAGAGTTATGATGTTACAATACCCCCTTAGGCAGGTCACAGACAAGGGTCTGTCACCACGATGACCAGTGCAGTGTTATGATGTCACAATGCATCCTTAAGAAGATCACAGACGAGGGTCTGCCACCTGGGTGACCAGTGCAAAGTTATGATGTCACAATTCCGCCTTAGGCAGGTCACAGACAAGGGTCTGTCACCTGGGTGACCAGTGCAGAGTTATGATGTCATAATGCCCCCTTAAGCAGTTCACAGACAAGGGTCTCTCACCAGGGAGCCGAGTGTAGAGTTATGATGCCACATTGTCCCCTTAGGCAGATCACAGACAATGGTCTGTCACCTGGGTGACCAGTGCAGAATTATGATGTCACAATGACCCCTTAGGCAGATCACAGACAAGGGTCTGTCACATGGGTGACCAGTGGAGAGTTATGACGTCACAGTGCCCCCCTAGGCAGATCACAGACAAGGGTCTGTCAACTGGGTGACCAGTGCAGGGTTATGATGTCATAATTCCGCATTAGACAGATGACGGACAAGGGTCTGTCACCAGGGTGACCAGTGCAGAGTTATGATGTCACAATGCCCTATTAGGGAGATCACACAAAAGGATCTGTCACCTGGGTGACCAGTGCAGAGTTATGACGTCACAATGCCCCCTTAGGCAGATCACTGACAAGGGTCTGACACCAGAGAGCCTAGTGTAGAGTTATGATGCCACATTGCCCCCTTAGGCAGATCACAGACAAGGGTCTGTCACCTGGGTGACTCGTGCAGAATTATGATGTCACAATGGACCCTTAAGCAGTTCACAGACAAGGGTCTGTCAACTCGGTGAGCAGTGCAGAGTTATGATGTCACAATGCCGTCTTAGGCAGATCACAGACAAGGGTCTGTTACCTGGGTGACCCGTGCAGAGTTATAATGTCACAATGCCTTCTTAGCAGCTCACAGACAAGGTTCTGTCACTTGTGGGACCCGTGCAGTGTTATAATGTCACAGTGCCCCCTTAGGGAGTTCTCAGAGAAGGGTCTGTCACCTGGGTTACCAGTGCAGATTTATGATGTCACAACGCCCCCTTAGGCAGATCAAAGACAATGGTCTGTCAACTTGGTGACCAATGCCGAGTTATGATATCAGAATGCCCCTTTAGGCAGATCACAGAAAAGGGTCTTTCACCTGCGTGACCAGTTCAGAGTTATGATGTCACAATGCCCCCTTAGGCAGATCACTGACAAAGGTCTGTCACCTGGGCGACTGGTGAAGAGTTATGATATCACAATGCCTCCTTAGGCAGATAACAGAAAGGGGTCTGTAACCAGGGTGAGCAGTGCAGGGTTATAATGTAGCAATCCCGCCCTAGGCAGATCACAGACAAGGGTCTCTCACCTGGGTGACGAGTGCAGAGTTATGAAGTCACAATTCCCCCTTAGGCAGATCACAGACAAGTGTTTGTCACCTTGGTGCCCCGTGCACAGTTATGATGTGACAGTGCCCCCTTAGACAGATCAAAGACAAGGGTCTCTCAACTGGCTGACCAGTGCAGAGTTATGATGTCACAATGCCCCCTTAGGCAGGTCAAAGACAAGGATCTGTCACCTGGGTGTCCATTGCAGTGTTATGATGTCACAATGCCCCCATAGGCATATCACAGACAAGGGTCTGTCACCACGGGGACCAGTGCAGATTTATGATGCCACAATGCACCCTTAGACAGATCAAAGACAAGGGTCTGTCACATCGCTGACACGTGCAGAGTTATGATGTCAAAATGCCCCTTTAGGCAGATCAAAGACAAGGGTCTGTCACCTGGGTGCCCAGTGCAGACTTATGATGTCACAATGCACCTTTAGGCAGATCACGGACAAGGGTCTGTCACCTGGATGAACTGTGCAGAATTTTGATGTCACAAGGCCCCCTTAGGCAGATCAAAGACAAGGGTCTGTCACCTGCGGGACGAGTGCAGAGTTATGATGTCTCAATGCCCCCATAGGCAGATCACATTCGAGGGCCTGACACATGGGTGACCCTTGCAGAGTTTTGATGTCACTATGCCCCCTTAGGCAGATCACAGACAAGGGCCTGTCAAGTGGGTGCCCAGTGCAGACTTATGATGTCACAATGCCACCTTAGGGAGTTCACAGACAAGGGTCTGTCACCTGGGTGACCAGTGCAGTTATGATGTCACAATGCCCCCTAAGGCAGATCACAGACAAGGGTCTGTCACCTGGGGTCTCAGTGCAGAGTTATGATATCCCAATACACACTTAAGCAGATCAAAGACAAGGGTCTGTCACCAGGGTGACCTGTGCAGTTTTATGATGTCACAATGCCCCATTAGGCAGATCACAAACATGGGTCTGCCACCTGGGTGACCCATGCAGTGTTATGATGTCACAATGCCCCCTTAGGCAGATAACACACAAGGGTCTGTCACCAGGGTGACCAGGGCAGAGTTATGATATCACAATACCCCCTTAGGCAGATCACAGACAAGGGTCTGTCACCCGGGTAACCAGTGTAGAGTTATGATATCACAATGTCCCCTTAGGTAGTTCACAGACAAGGGTCTGTCACCTGAGTGACCAGTGCAGATTTATGATGTCACAACGCCCCCTTAGGCAGATCAAAGACAATGGTCTGTCACCTTGGTTACCAATGCAAATTTAAGATGTCACAATGCCTCCTTAGGCAGATCACAGACAAGGGCCTCTCACCTGCTTGACCAGTGCAGAGATATGATGTCACAATGAACCCTTAGGCAGTTCACAGCCAAGAGTCTGCCTCCTGGGTGACCAGTGCAGAGTTATGATGTCACAATGACCCGTTTAGGCAGATCACAGACAAGGGTCTGTTACCTGGGTGACCAGTGCAGAGTTATGATGTCACAATGACCTCTTAGGCAGATCACAGAAAATTGGTCTGTCACCTGAGTGACCAGTGCAGATTTATGATGTCACAACACCCCCTTAGGCAGATCAAAGACAATGGTCTGTCACCTTGGTTACCAATGCAAATTTAAGATGTCACAATGCCTCCTTAGGCAGATCACAGACAAGGGCCTCTCACCTGCTTGACCAGTGCAGAGATATGATGTCACAATGAACCCTTAGGCAGTTCACAGCCAAGAGTCTGTCACTTGGGTGACCAGTGCAGAGTTATGATGTCACAATCACCCGTTTAGGCAGATCACAGACAAGGGTCTGTTACCTGGGTGACCAGTGCAGAGTTATGATGTCACAATGACCTCTTAGGCAGATCACAGAAAATTGGTCTGTCACCTGTGTGTCCAGTGCAGAGTTATGATGTCACAATGCCCCTTTAGGCAGATCAAAGACCAGGGTCTGTCACCTGGGTAACCAGTGCAGAGTTATGATGTCACAATGCCCACTTAAGCAGATCAAAGACAATGGTCTGTAACCAGGTTGACCCGTGCAGAGTTATGAAGTCACAATGCCCCCTTAGGCAGATCACAGACAAGGGTCTGTAACCACAATGACCAGTGCAGTGTTATGATGTCACAATGCCCCCTTAGGCAGATCACAGACAAGCATCTGTCACCTGGGTGACCAGTGCAGGGTTATGGTGTCACAATGCCCCGTTAAGCAGATCACAGACGAGGGTCTGCCACCTGGGTGACCAGTGCAGAGTTAGGATGTCACATTGAACACTTAGGCAGATCACAGACAAGGGTCTGTCACCTGGGTTACCAGTGCAGAGTTCTGATGTCACATTGCCCCCTTATGCAGATCACGGTAAAAGGTCTCTCACCATTGTGGCCAGTGCACAGTTATGGTGTCACAATGCGCCCTCAAGCAGATCACAGACGAGGGTCTGCAACCTGGGAGACTAGTGCAGAGTTATGATGTCAAAATGCACCATAAGGCAGATCACAGACAGGGGTCTGTCACCTGGGTGAGCCATGCAGAGTTATGATGTCACAATGCCCTCTTAGGCAGATCACAGACAAAGGGCTGTCACCTGGGTGATCTGTGCAGAATTATGATGTCACAATGCCTCCTAAGGCATATCACGGAAAATGGTCTGTCACCTTGGTGGCCAGTGCAGAGTAACGATGTCACAATACCCCCTTAGGCAAATCACAGACAAGGGTCTGTCACCTGGGTGCCCAGTATAGAGTTATGATGTCACAATGCCCCATTAAGCAGATCACAGACAAGGGTCTGCCACCTGGGTGACCATTGCATAGTTATGATGTCACAATGATCCCTTTAGGCAGATCACAGACAAGGGTCTGTCACCTGGGTGACGAGTGCAGGGTTATGATGTCACAATGACCCCTTAGGCAGATCACAGACAAATGGTCTGAAACCTGGGTGTCCAGTGCAGAGTTATGATGTCACAATGCCCCTTTAGGCAGATCAAAGACAAGGGTCTGTCACCTGGGTTACCAGTGCAGAGTTATGATGTCACAATGCCCACTTAAGCAGATCAAAGACAATGGTCTGTAACCAGGGTGACCCGTCCAGAGTTATGAAGTCACAATGCCCCCTTAGGCAGATCACAGACAAGTGTCTGTCACCACGATGACCAGTGCAGTGTTATGATGTCACAAAGCCCCCTTAGGCAGATCACAGACAAGCATCTGTCACCTGTGTGACCAGTGCAGAGTTATGGTGTCACAATGCCCCCTTAAGCAGATCACAGACGCGGGTCTGCCACCTGGCAGACCAGTGCAGAGTTATGATGTCACATTGCCCACTTAGGCAGATCACAGACAAGGGTCTGTCACGTGGGTGACCAGTGTAGAGTTATGATGTCACAATGCACCCTTAAGCAGATCACAGACAAGGGTCTGTCACCAGGGGGACAAGTGCGGAGTTATGATGTCACAATGCCCCCTTAGGCAGATCACAGACAAGGGTTTGTAACGTGGGTGACCAGTGCAGAGATATGATGTAACGATGATCCCTTAAGCAGATCACTTTCAAGGGCCCGTCTCATGGGTGACACGTGCAGACTTATGATGTCACAATGCACACTTAGGCAGATAACAGACAATGGTCTGTCACCTGGGTGACCCATGCTGAGATATGATGTCACAATGCCCCTTATGCATATCACAGACAAGGGTCTGACACCTGGGAGATTCGTGAAGAGTTATGATGTCACAATGCCCATTTAGGCAGATCACAAACATGGGTCTGTCTCCTGGGTGACCAGTGCAGAGTTATGATGTCGCAATGCCCACTTAGGCAGATCAAAGACAAGGGTCTGTCACCTCGGTGACCAATGCAGAGTTATGAAGCCTTATTGCCCCCCTAGGCAGATCACATTCAAGGGCCTGTCACATGGGTGACCCGTGCAGAGTTTTGATGTCACAATGCCCCCTTAGGCAGATCACAGACAAGGGTCTGTCACCTGGGTGACCCGTGCAGAATTATGATGTCACTATGCCCCCTTTGGCAGATAACAGACAACGGTCTGTCACCTGGGTGAGCAGTGCAGAGTTATGAAGTCACAATGCCCCCTTAGGCAGATCACAGACAAGGGCCTGTCACCTGGGTGACCAGTGCAGGGTTATGATGTCACAATGCCCCCTTAGGCAGATCACAGACAATGGTCTTTCACCTTGGTGACCAATGCAGTGTTATGATGTCACAATGCCCCCTTAGGCAGATCAGAAACAATGGTCTGTCACCTGCGTGCCCAGTGCAGAGTTATGATGTCACAATACCCCCTTAGGGAGATCACAGACAAGGGTCTGTCACCTGGGTGACCAGTATAGAGATATGATGTCACAATGCCCCGTTAGGCAGATAACAGACAAGGGTCTGTCACCAGGGTGACCCGGGCAGAGTTATGATGTCACAATGGTCCCTTAGGCAGACAAAACAGAAAGTTCTGTCCCCTGGGTGACCAGTGCAGAGTTATGATGTCAAAATGCCACCTTAGGCTGATCACAGACAAGGATCTGTCACCTGGGTGACCCGTGCAGAATTATGATGTCACAATGCCCCCTTAGGCAGATCAAAGACAGTGGTCTGTAAACTTGGTGACCAATGCAGAGTTATGTTGTCACAATGCCCCCGTAGGCAGATAAAAGACAAGGGTCTGTCACCTGGGTGACCACTGCAGAATTATGATGGCACAATGCCCCCTTAGGCAGAAGATAGACAAGGGTCTGTCACATGGGTGACCCGTGCAGATTTATGATGTCACAATACCCCCTTAGGCAGATCACAGACAAGGGTCTGTCACCTGGGGGACCCGTGCAGTTTTATAATGTCACAATGCCCCCTTAGGCAGACCACTGACAAGGGCCTGTCACTTGTGTGACCCGTGCAGAGTTTTGATGTCACAATGCCCCCTAAGGCAGAACACAGACAAGTGCCTGTCACCTGGGTGCTCCGTACAGAGTTATGGGGTCACAATGCCCCCTTAGGCAGATAACAGACAATGTCCTGTCACCTGGGTGACCAGTGAAGAGTTATGATGTCACAATGCCGTCTTAGGCAGATCACAGACAAGGGTCTGTTACCTGGGTGACCCGTGCAGAGTTATAATGTCACAATGCCTTCTTAGCAGCTCACAGACAAGGTTCTGTCACTTGTGGGACCCGTGCAGTGTTATAATGTCACAGTGCCCCCTTAGGGAGTTCTCAGAGAAGGGTCTGTCACCTGGGTTACCAGTGCAGATTTATGATGTCACAACGCCCCCTTAGGCAGATCAAAGACAATGGTCTGTCAACTTGGTGACCAATGCCGAGTTATGATATCAGAATGCCCCTTTAGGCAGATCACAGAAAAGGGTCTTTCACCTGCGTGACCAGTTCAGAGTTATGATGTCACAATGCCCCCTTAGGCAGATCACTGACAAAGGTCTGTCACCTGGGCGACTGGTGAAGAGTTATGATATCACAATGCCTCCTTAGGCAGATAACAGAAAGGGGTCTGTAACCAGGGTGAGCAGTGCAGGGTTATAATGTAGCAATCCCGCCCTAGGCAGATCACAGACAAGGGTCTCTCACCTGGGTGACGAGTGCAGAGTTATGAAGTCACAATTCCCCCTTAGGCAGATCACAGACAAGTGTTTGTCACCTTGGTGCCCCGTGCACAGTTATGATGTGACAGTGCCCCCTTAGACAGATCAAAGACAAGGGTCTCTCAACTGGCTGACCAGTGCAGAGTTATGATGTCACAATGCCCCCTTAGGCAGGTCAAAGACAAGGATCTGTCACCTGGGTGTCCATTGCAGTGTTATGATGTCACAATGCCCCCATAGGCATATCACAGACAAGGGTCTGTCACCACGGGGACCAGTGCAGATTTATGATGCCACAATGCACCCTTAGACAGATCAAAGACAAGGGTCTGTCACATCGCTGACACGTGCAGAGTTATGATGTCAAAATGCCCCTTTAGGCAGATCAAAGACAAGGGTCTGTCACCTGGGTGCCCAGTGCAGACTTATGATGTCACAATGCACCTTTAGGCAGATCACGGACAAGGGTCTGTCACCTGGATGAACTGTGCAGAATTTTGATGTCACAAGGCCCCCTTAGGCAGATCAAAGACAAGGGTCTGTCACCTGCGGGACGAGTGCAGAGTTATGATGTCTCAATGCCCCCATAGGCAGATCACATTCGAGGGCCTGACACATGGGTGACCCTTGCAGAGTTTTGATGTCACTATGCCCCCTTAGGCAGATCACAGACAAGGGCCTGTCAAGTGGGTGCCCAGTGCAGACTTATGATGTCACAATGCCACCTTAGGGAGTTCACAGACAAGGGTCTGTCACCTGGGTGACCAGTGCAGTTATGATGTCACAATGCCCCCTAAGGCAGATCACAGACAAGGGTCTGTCACCTGGGGTCTCAGTGCAGAGTTATGATATCCCAATACACACTTAAGCAGATCAAAGACAAGGGTCTGTCACCAGGGTGACCTGTGCAGTTTTATGATGTCACAATGCCCCATTAGGCAGATCACAAACATGGGTCTGCCACCTGGGTGACCCATGCAGTGTTATGATGTCACAATGCCCCCTTAGGCAGATAACACACAAGGGTCTGTCACCAGGGTGACCAGGGCAGAGTTATGATATCACAATACCCCCTTAGGCAGATCACAGACAAGGGTCTGTCACCCGGGTAACCAGTGTAGAGTTATGATATCACAATGTCCCCTTAGGTAGTTCACAGACAAGGGTCTGTCACCTGAGTGACCAGTGCAGATTTATGATGTCACAACGCCCCCTTAGGCAGATCAAAGACAATGGTCTGTCACCTTGGTTACCAATGCAAATTTAAGATGTCACAATGCCTCCTTAGGCAGATCACAGACAAGGGCCTCTCACCTGCTTGACCAGTGCAGAGATATGATGTCACAATGAACCCTTAGGCAGTTCACAGCCAAGAGTCTGCCTCCTGGGTGACCAGTGCAGAGTTATGATGTCACAATGACCCGTTTAGGCAGATCACAGACAAGGGTCTGTTACCTGGGTGACCAGTGCAGAGTTATGATGTCACAATGACCTCTTAGGCAGATCACAGAAAATTGGTCTGTCACCTGAGTGACCAGTGCAGATTTATGATGTCACAACGCCCCCTTAGGCAGATCAAAGACAATGGTCTGTCACCTTGGTTACCAATGCAAATTTAAGATGTCACAATGCCTCCTTAGGCAGATCACAGACAAGGGCCTCTCACCTGCTTGACCAGTGCAGAGATATGATGTCACAATGAACCCTTAGGCAGTTCACAGCCAAGAGTCTGTCACTTGGGTGACCAGTGCAGAGTTATGATGTCACAATCACCCGTTTAGGCAGATCACAGACAAGGGTCTGTTACCTGGGTGACCAGTGCAGAGTTATGATGTCACAATGACCTCT
Organism: Gorilla gorilla gorilla; assembly: GCF_029281585.2. NCBI lineage: Eukaryota > Metazoa > Chordata > Mammalia > Primates > Hominidae > Gorilla > Gorilla gorilla. The sequence continues at coordinate 5,419,790 of NC_073240.2, forward strand.
TAGGCAGATCACAGAAAATTGGTCTGTCACCTGTGTGTCCAGTGCAGAGTTATGATGTCACAATGCCCCTTTAGGCAGATCAAAGACCAGGGTCTGTCACCTGGGTAACCAGTGCAGAGTTATGATGTCACAATGCCCACTTAAGCAGATCAAAGACAATGGTCTGTAACCAGGTTGACCCGTGCAGAGTTATGAAGTCACAATGCCCCCTTAGGCAGATCACAGACAAGGGTCTGTAACCACAATGACCAGTGCAGTGTTATGATGTCACAATGCCCCCTTAGGCAGATCACAGACAAGCATCTGTCACCTGGGTGACCAGTGCAGGGTTATGGTGTCACAATGCCCCGTTAAGCAGATCACAGACGAGGGTCTGCCACCTGGGTGACCAGTGCAGAGTTAGGATGTCACATTGAACACTTAGGCAGATCACAGACAAGGGTCTGTCACCTGGGTTACCAGTGCAGAGTTCTGATGTCACATTGCCCCCTTATGCAGATCACGGTAAAAGGTCTCTCACCATTGTGGCCAGTGCACAGTTATGGTGTCACAATGCGCCCTCAAGCAGATCACAGACGAGGGTCTGCAACCTGGGAGACTAGTGCAGAGTTATGATGTCAAAATGCACCATAAGGCAGATCACAGACAGGGGTCTGTCACCTGGGTGAGCCATGCAGAGTTATGATGTCACAATGCCCTCTTAGGCAGATCACAGACAAAGGGCTGTCACCTGGGTGATCTGTGCAGAATTATGATGTCACAATGCCTCCTAAGGCATATCACGGAAAATGGTCTGTCACCTTGGTGGCCAGTGCAGAGTAACGATGTCACAATACCCCCTTAGGCAAATCACAGACAAGGGTCTGTCACCTGGGTGCCCAGTATAGAGTTATGATGTCACAATGCCCCATTAAGCAGATCACAGACAAGGGTCTGCCACCTGGGTGACCATTGCATAGTTATGATGTCACAATGATCCCTTTAGGCAGATCACAGACAAGGGTCTGTCACCTGGGTGACGAGTGCAGGGTTATGATGTCACAATGACCCCTTAGGCAGATCACAGACAAATGGTCTGAAACCTGGGTGTCCAGTGCAGAGTTATGATGTCACAATGCCCCTTTAGGCAGATCAAAGACAAGGGTCTGTCACCTGGGTTACCAGTGCAGAGTTATGATGTCACAATGCCCACTTAAGCAGATCAAAGACAATGGTCTGTAACCAGGGTGACCCGTCCAGAGTTATGAAGTCACAATGCCCCCTTAGGCAGATCACAGACAAGTGTCTGTCACCACGATGACCAGTGCAGTGTTATGATGTCACAAAGCCCCCTTAGGCAGATCACAGACAAGCATCTGTCACCTGTGTGACCAGTGCAGAGTTATGGTGTCACAATGCCCCCTTAAGCAGATCACAGACGCGGGTCTGCCACCTGGCAGACCAGTGCAGAGTTATGATGTCACATTGCCCACTTAGGCAGATCACAGACAAGGGTCTGTCACGTGGGTGACCAGTGTAGAGTTATGAGGTCACAATGCCCCCTTAGCCTGGTCACAGACAAGGGTCTGTCTCCTGGGTGACGAATGAGGAGTTATGATGTCACTATGCCCCTTAGGCAGATCACAGACAAGAGTCTGTCACCTGGGTGACCAGTGCAGAGTTATGATGTCACAATGGCCCCTAAGGCAGATCAGAGACAAGGGTCTGTCACCTGAGTGACCAGTGCAGAGTTATGATGTCACAATGCCCCCTTAGGCATGTCACAGACCAGGGTCTGTCTCCTGGGTGACGAATGAGGGTTTATGATGTCACTATGCCCCCTTAGGCAGATCACAGACATGGGCCTGTCACGTGGGTGCCCAGTGCAGACTTATGATGTCACAATGCCCCCTTAGGCAGTTCACAGACAAGGGTCTGTCACCTGGGTGACCAGTGGAGAGTTATGATGTCACAATGCCCCTTTAGGCAGATCACAGACAAGGGTCTGTCACCTGGGGTCTCAGTGCAGAGTTATGATATCCCAATACACACTTAAGCAGATCAAAGACAAGGGTCTGTCATCAGGGTGACCCGTGCAGGGTTATGATGTCACAATGCCCCATTAGGCAGATCACAAACATGGGTCTGCCACCTGGGTGACCCATGTAGTGTTATGATGTCACAATGCCCCCTTAGGCAGATAACACACAAGGGTCTGTCACCAGGGTGACCAGGGCAGAGTTATGATATCACAATGCCCCCTTAGGCATACCACAGACAATGGTCTGTCACCTAGGTGACGAGTGCAGAGTTATGATGTCACAATGCCCCCTTAGGCAGATCACAGACAAGGGCCTGTCACCTGGGTGCCCCGTGCAGTGTTATGATGTCAAAATGACCCCTTAAGCAGATCACAGACAAGGGTCTGTCACCTGGGTTACCAGTGTAGAGTTATGATATCACAATGTCCCTTTAGGCAGTTCACAGACAGGGGTCTGTCACCTGAGTGACCAGTGCAGATTTATGATGTCACAACGCCCCCTTAGGGAGATCAAAGACAATGGTCTGTCACCTTGGTTACCAATGCAAATTTAAGATGTCACAATGCCTCCTTAGGCAGATCACAGACAAGGGATTCTCACCTGCTTGACCAGTGCATAGTTATGATGTCACAATGACCCATTAAGCAGATCACAGACAAGGATCTGCCTCCTGGGTGACCAGTGCATAGTTATGATGTCACAATGACCCCTTTAGGCAGATCACAGACAAGGGTCTGTCACCTGGGTGACCAGTGCAGTGTTATGATGTCACAATGACCTCTTAGGCAGATCACAGAAAAATGGTCTGTCACCTGTGTGTCCAGTGCGGAGTTATGATGTCACAATGCCCCTTTAGGCAGATAAAAGACCAGGGTCTGTCAACTGGGTGACCACTGCAGAGTTATGATGTCACAATGCCCCTTAGGCAGATCACAGGAAAGGGTCTTTCGCCAGGGTGACCAGTGCAGGGTTATGATGTCACAATGCCCCCTTAGGCAGATCACGGACAAGGGTCCGTCACCTGGGTTGTCAGTGCGCTATTATGATGTCACAATGCCTCTTAGGCAGATAACAGACAACGGTCTGTCACCACGGTTACCAGCACAGAGTTAAGATGCGACAACGCCCACATAGGCAAATCACAGACAGTGGTCTGTCACCTGGGTGACCCGTGCAGAGTTATAATGTCACAATTCCGCCTTAGGCAGATCACAGACAATGGTCTGTCACCTGGATGACCGGTGCACTATTATGATGTCACAATGCTCCCTTAGGCAGATAACAGACAAGGTTCTGTCACCTGGGTGACCAGTGCAGAGTTTAGATGCCACAATGACCCCTTAGGCAGATCACAGAAAAGGGTCTGTCACCAGGGTGACCAGTGCAGAGTTATGATGTTACAATACCCCCTTAGGCAGGTCACAGACAAGGGTCTGTCACCACGATGACCAGTGCAGTGTTATGATGTCACAATGCATCCTTAAGAAGATCACAGACGAGGGTCTGCCACCTGGGTGACCAGTGCAAAGTTATGATGTCACAATTCCGCCTTAGGCAGGTCACAGACAAGGGTCTGTCACCTGGGTGACCAGTGCAGAGTTATGATGTCATAATGCCCCCTTAAGCAGTTCACAGACAAGGGTCTCTCACCAGGGAGCCGAGTGTAGAGTTATGATGCCACATTGTCCCCTTAGGCAGATCACAGACAATGGTCTGTCACCTGGGTGACCAGTGCAGAATTATGATGTCACAATGACCCCTTAGGCAGATCACAGACAAGGGTCTGTCACATGGGTGACCAGTGGAGAGTTATGACGTCACAGTGCCCCCCTAGGCAGATCACAGACAAGGGTCTGTCAACTGGGTGACCAGTGCAGGGTTATGATGTCATAATTCCGCATTAGACAGATGACGGACAAGGGTCTGTCACCAGGGTGACCAGTGCAGAGTTATGATGTCACAATGCCCTATTAGGGAGATCACACAAAAGGATCTGTCACCTGGGTGACCAGTGCAGAGTTATGACGTCACAATGCCCCCTTAGGCAGATCACTGACAAGGGTCTGACACCAGAGAGCCTAGTGTAGAGTTATGATGCCACATTGCCCCCTTAGGCAGATCACAGACAAGGGTCTGTCACCTGGGTGACTCGTGCAGAATTATGATGTCACAATGGACCCTTAAGCAGTTCACAGACAAGGGTCTGTCAACTCGGTGAGCAGTGCAGAGTTATGATGTCACAATGCCGTCTTAGGCAGATCACAGACAAGGGTCTGTTACCTGGGTGACCCGTGCAGAGTTATAATGTCACAATGCCTTCTTAGCAGCTCACAGACAAGGTTCTGTCACTTGTGGGACCCGTGCAGTGTTATAATGTCACAGTGCCCCCTTAGGGAGTTCTCAGAGAAGGGTCTGTCACCTGGGTTACCAGTGCAGATTTATGATGTCACAACGCCCCCTTAGGCAGATCAAAGACAATGGTCTGTCAACTTGGTGACCAATGCCGAGTTATGATATCAGAATGCCCCTTTAGGCAGATCACAGAAAAGGGTCTTTCACCTGCGTGACCAGTTCAGAGTTATGATGTCACAATGCCCCCTTAGGCAGATCACTGACAAAGGTCTGTCACCTGGGCGACTGGTGAAGAGTTATGATATCACAATGCCTCCTTAGGCAGATAACAGAAAGGGGTCTGTAACCAGGGTGAGCAGTGCAGGGTTATAATGTAGCAATCCCGCCCTAGGCAGATCACAGACAAGGGTCTCTCACCTGGGTGACGAGTGCAGAGTTATGAAGTCACAATTCCCCCTTAGGCAGATCACAGACAAGTGTTTGTCACCTTGGTGCCCCGTGCACAGTTATGATGTGACAGTGCCCCCTTAGACAGATCAAAGACAAGGGTCTCTCAACTGGCTGACCAGTGCAGAGTTATGATGTCACAATGCCCCCTTAGGCAGGTCAAAGACAAGGATCTGTCACCTGGGTGTCCATTGCAGTGTTATGATGTCACAATGCCCCCATAGGCATATCACAGACAAGGGTCTGTCACCACGGGGACCAGTGCAGATTTATGATGCCACAATGCACCCTTAGACAGATCAAAGACAAGGGTCTGTCACATCGCTGACACGTGCAGAGTTATGATGTCAAAATGCCCCTTTAGGCAGATCAAAGACAAGGGTCTGTCACCTGGGTGCCCAGTGCAGACTTATGATGTCACAATGCACCTTTAGGCAGATCACGGACAAGGGTCTGTCACCTGGATGAACTGTGCAGAATTTTGATGTCACAAGGCCCCCTTAGGCAGATCAAAGACAAGGGTCTGTCACCTGCGGGACGAGTGCAGAGTTATGATGTCTCAATGCCCCCATAGGCAGATCACATTCGAGGGCCTGACACATGGGTGACCCTTGCAGAGTTTTGATGTCACTATGCCCCCTTAGGCAGATCACAGACAAGGGCCTGTCAAGTGGGTGCCCAGTGCAGACTTATGATGTCACAATGCCACCTTAGGGAGTTCACAGACAAGGGTCTGTCACCTGGGTGACCAGTGCAGTTATGATGTCACAATGCCCCCTAAGGCAGATCACAGACAAGGGTCTGTCACCTGGGGTCTCAGTGCAGAGTTATGATATCCCAATACACACTTAAGCAGATCAAAGACAAGGGTCTGTCACCAGGGTGACCTGTGCAGTTTTATGATGTCACAATGCCCCATTAGGCAGATCACAAACATGGGTCTGCCACCTGGGTGACCCATGCAGTGTTATGATGTCACAATGCCCCCTTAGGCAGATAACACACAAGGGTCTGTCACCAGGGTGACCAGGGCAGAGTTATGATATCACAATACCCCCTTAGGCAGATCACAGACAAGGGTCTGTCACCCGGGTAACCAGTGTAGAGTTATGATATCACAATGTCCCCTTAGGTAGTTCACAGACAAGGGTCTGTCACCTGAGTGACCAGTGCAGATTTATGATGTCACAACGCCCCCTTAGGCAGATCAAAGACAATGGTCTGTCACCTTGGTTACCAATGCAAATTTAAGATGTCACAATGCCTCCTTAGGCAGATCACAGACAAGGGCCTCTCACCTGCTTGACCAGTGCAGAGATATGATGTCACAATGAACCCTTAGGCAGTTCACAGCCAAGAGTCTGCCTCCTGGGTGACCAGTGCAGAGTTATGATGTCACAATGACCCGTTTAGGCAGATCACAGACAAGGGTCTGTTACCTGGGTGACCAGTGCAGAGTTATGATGTCACAATGACCTCTTAGGCAGATCACAGAAAATTGGTCTGTCACCTGAGTGACCAGTGCAGATTTATGATGTCACAACACCCCCTTAGGCAGATCAAAGACAATGGTCTGTCACCTTGGTTACCAATGCAAATTTAAGATGTCACAATGCCTCCTTAGGCAGATCACAGACAAGGGCCTCTCACCTGCTTGACCAGTGCAGAGATATGATGTCACAATGAACCCTTAGGCAGTTCACAGCCAAGAGTCTGTCACTTGGGTGACCAGTGCAGAGTTATGATGTCACAATCACCCGTTTAGGCAGATCACAGACAAGGGTCTGTTACCTGGGTGACCAGTGCAGAGTTATGATGTCACAATGACCTCTTAGGCAGATCACAGAAAATTGGTCTGTCACCTGTGTGTCCAGTGCAGAGTTATGATGTCACAATGCCCCTTTAGGCAGATCAAAGACCAGGGTCTGTCACCTGGGTAACCAGTGCAGAGTTATGATGTCACAATGCCCACTTAAGCAGATCAAAGACAATGGTCTGTAACCAGGTTGACCCGTGCAGAGTTATGAAGTCACAATGCCCCCTTAGGCAGATCACAGACAAGGGTCTGTAACCACAATGACCAGTGCAGTGTTATGATGTCACAATGCCCCCTTAGGCAGATCACAGACAAGCATCTGTCACCTGGGTGACCAGTGCAGGGTTATGGTGTCACAATGCCCCGTTAAGCAGATCACAGACGAGGGTCTGCCACCTGGGTGACCAGTGCAGAGTTAGGATGTCACATTGAACACTTAGGCAGATCACAGACAAGGGTCTGTCACCTGGGTTACCAGTGCAGAGTTCTGATGTCACATTGCCCCCTTATGCAGATCACGGTAAAAGGTCTCTCACCATTGTGGCCAGTGCACAGTTATGGTGTCACAATGCGCCCTCAAGCAGATCACAGACGAGGGTCTGCAACCTGGGAGACTAGTGCAGAGTTATGATGTCAAAATGCACCATAAGGCAGATCACAGACAGGGGTCTGTCACCTGGGTGAGCCATGCAGAGTTATGATGTCACAATGCCCTCTTAGGCAGATCACAGACAAAGGGCTGTCACCTGGGTGATCTGTGCAGAATTATGATGTCACAATGCCTCCTAAGGCATATCACGGAAAATGGTCTGTCACCTTGGTGGCCAGTGCAGAGTAACGATGTCACAATACCCCCTTAGGCAAATCACAGACAAGGGTCTGTCACCTGGGTGCCCAGTATAGAGTTATGATGTCACAATGCCCCATTAAGCAGATCACAGACAAGGGTCTGCCACCTGGGTGACCATTGCATAGTTATGATGTCACAATGATCCCTTTAGGCAGATCACAGACAAGGGTCTGTCACCTGGGTGACGAGTGCAGGGTTATGATGTCACAATGACCCCTTAGGCAGATCACAGACAAATGGTCTGAAACCTGGGTGTCCAGTGCAGAGTTATGATGTCACAATGCCCCTTTAGGCAGATCAAAGACAAGGGTCTGTCACCTGGGTTACCAGTGCAGAGTTATGATGTCACAATGCCCACTTAAGCAGATCAAAGACAATGGTCTGTAACCAGGGTGACCCGTCCAGAGTTATGAAGTCACAATGCCCCCTTAGGCAGATCACAGACAAGTGTCTGTCACCACGATGACCAGTGCAGTGTTATGATGTCACAAAGCCCCCTTAGGCAGATCACAGACAAGCATCTGTCACCTGTGTGACCAGTGCAGAGTTATGGTGTCACAATGCCCCCTTAAGCAGATCACAGACGCGGGTCTGCCACCTGGCAGACCAGTGCAGAGTTATGATGTCACATTGCCCACTTAGGCAGATCACAGACAAGGGTCTGTCACGTGGGTGACCAGTGTAGAGTTATGATGTCACAATGCACCCTTAAGCAGATCACAGACAAGGGTCTGTCACCAGGGGGACAAGTGCGGAGTTATGATGTCACAATGCCCCCTTAGGCAGATCACAGACAAGGGTTTGTAACGTGGGTGACCAGTGCAGAGATATGATGTAACGATGATCCCTTAAGCAGATCACTTTCAAGGGCCCGTCTCATGGGTGACACGTGCAGACTTATGATGTCACAATGCACACTTAGGCAGATAACAGACAATGGTCTGTCACCTGGGTGACCCATGCTGAGATATGATGTCACAATGCCCCTTATGCATATCACAGACAAGGGTCTGACACCTGGGAGATTCGTGAAGAGTTATGATGTCACAATGCCCATTTAGGCAGATCACAAACATGGGTCTGTCTCCTGGGTGACCAGTGCAGAGTTATGATGTCGCAATGCCCACTTAGGCAGATCAAAGACAAGGGTCTGTCACCTCGGTGACCAATGCAGAGTTATGAAGCCTTATTGCCCCCCTAGGCAGATCACATTCAAGGGCCTGTCACATGGGTGACCCGTGCAGAGTTTTGATGTCACAATGCCCCCTTAGGCAGATCACAGACAAGGGTCTGTCACCTGGGTGACCCGTGCAGAATTATGATGTCACTATGCCCCCTTTGGCAGATAACAGACAACGGTCTGTCACCTGGGTGAGCAGTGCAGAGTTATGAAGTCACAATGCCCCCTTAGGCAGATCACAGACAAGGGCCTGTCACCTGGGTGACCAGTGCAGGGTTATGATGTCACAATGCCCCCTTAGGCAGATCACAGACAATGGTCTTTCACCTTGGTGACCAATGCAGTGTTATGATGTCACAATGCCCCCTTAGGCAGATCAGAAACAATGGTCTGTCACCTGCGTGCCCAGTGCAGAGTTATGATGTCACAATACCCCCTTAGGGAGATCACAGACAAGGGTCTGTCACCTGGGTGACCAGTATAGAGATATGATGTCACAATGCCCCGTTAGGCAGATAACAGACAAGGGTCTGTCACCAGGGTGACCCGGGCAGAGTTATGATGTCACAATGGTCCCTTAGGCAGACAAAACAGAAAGTTCTGTCCCCTGGGTGACCAGTGCAGAGTTATGATGTCAAAATGCCACCTTAGGCTGATCACAGACAAGGATCTGTCACCTGGGTGACCCGTGCAGAATTATGATGTCACAATGCCCCCTTAGGCAGATCAAAGACAGTGGTCTGTAAACTTGGTGACCAATGCAGAGTTATGTTGTCACAATGCCCCCGTAGGCAGATAAAAGACAAGGGTCTGTCACCTGGGTGACCACTGCAGAATTATGATGGCACAATGCCCCCTTAGGCAGAAGATAGACAAGGGTCTGTCACATGGGTGACCCGTGCAGATTTATGATGTCACAATACCCCCTTAGGCAGATCACAGACAAGGGTCTGTCACCTGGGGGACCCGTGCAGTTTTATAATGTCACAATGCCCCCTTAGGCAGACCACTGACAAGGGCCTGTCACTTGTGTGACCCGTGCAGAGTTTTGATGTCACAATGCCCCCTAAGGCAGAACACAGACAAGTGCCTGTCACCTGGGTGCTCCGTACAGAGTTATGGGGTCACAATGCCCCCTTAGGCAGATAACAGACAATGTCCTGTCACCTGGGTGACCAGTGAAGAGTTATGATGTCACAATGCCGTCTTAGGCAGATCACAGACAAGGGTCTGTTACCTGGGTGACCCGTGCAGAGTTATAATGTCACAATGCCTTCTTAGCAGCTCACAGACAAGGTTCTGTCACTTGTGGGACCCGTGCAGTGTTATAATGTCACAGTGCCCCCTTAGGGAGTTCTCAGAGAAGGGTCTGTCACCTGGGTTACCAGTGCAGATTTATGATGTCACAACGCCCCCTTAGGCAGATCAAAGACAATGGTCTGTCAACTTGGTGACCAATGCCGAGTTATGATATCAGAATGCCCCTTTAGGCAGATCACAGAAAAGGGTCTTTCACCTGCGTGACCAGTTCAGAGTTATGATGTCACAATGCCCCCTTAGGCAGATCACTGACAAAGGTCTGTCACCTGGGCGACTGGTGAAGAGTTATGATATCACAATGCCTCCTTAGGCAGATAACAGAAAGGGGTCTGTAACCAGGGTGAGCAGTGCAGGGTTATAATGTAGCAATCCCGCCCTAGGCAGATCACAGACAAGGGTCTCTCACCTGGGTGACGAGTGCAGAGTTATGAAGTCACAATTCCCCCTTAGGCAGATCACAGACAAGTGTTTGTCACCTTGGTGCCCCGTGCACAGTTATGATGTGACAGTGCCCCCTTAGACAGATCAAAGACAAGGGTCTCTCAACTGGCTGACCAGTGCAGAGTTATGATGTCACAATGCCCCCTTAGGCAGGTCAAAGACAAGGATCTGTCACCTGGGTGTCCATTGCAGTGTTATGATGTCACAATGCCCCCATAGGCATATCACAGACAAGGGTCTGTCACCACGGGGACCAGTGCAGATTTATGATGCCACAATGCACCCTTAGACAGATCAAAGACAAGGGTCTGTCACATCGCTGACACGTGCAGAGTTATGATGTCAAAATGCCCCTTTAGGCAGATCAAAGACAAGGGTCTGTCACCTGGGTGCCCAGTGCAGACTTATGATGTCACAATGCACCTTTAGGCAGATCACGGACAAGGGTCTGTCACCTGGATGAACTGTGCAGAATTTTGATGTCACAAGGCCCCCTTAGGCAGATCAAAGACAAGGGTCTGTCACCTGCGGGACGAGTGCAGAGTTATGATGTCTCAATGCCCCCATAGGCAGATCACATTCGAGGGCCTGACACATGGGTGACCCTTGCAGAGTTTTGATGTCACTATGCCCCCTTAGGCAGATCACAGACAAGGGCCTGTCAAGTGGGTGCCCAGTGCAGACTTATGATGTCACAATGCCACCTTAGGGAGTTCACAGACAAGGGTCTGTCACCTGGGTGACCAGTGCAGTTATGATGTCACAATGCCCCCTAAGGCAGATCACAGACAAGGGTCTGTCACCTGGGGTCTCAGTGCAGAGTTATGATATCCCAATACACACTTAAGCAGATCAAAGACAAGGGTCTGTCACCAGGGTGACCTGTGCAGTTTTATGATGTCACAATGCCCCATTAGGCAGATCACAAACATGGGTCTGCCACCTGGGTGACCCATGCAGTGTTATGATGTCACAATGCCCCCTTAGGCAGATAACACACAAGGGTCTGTCACCAGGGTGACCAGGGCAGAGTTATGATATCACAATACCCCCTTAGGCAGATCACAGACAAGGGTCTGTCACCCGGGTAACCAGTGTAGAGTTATGATATCACAATGTCCCCTTAGGTAGTTCACAGACAAGGGTCTGTCACCTGAGTGACCAGTGCAGATTTATGATGTCACAACGCCCCCTTAGGCAGATCAAAGACAATGGTCTGTCACCTTGGTTACCAATGCAAATTTAAGATGTCACAATGCCTCCTTAGGCAGATCACAGACAAGGGCCTCTCACCTGCTTGACCAGTGCAGAGATATGATGTCACAATGAACCCTTAGGCAGTTCACAGCCAAGAGTCTGCCTCCTGGGTGACCAGTGCAGAGTTATGATGTCACAATGACCCGTTTAGGCAGATCACAGACAAGGGTCTGTTACCTGGGTGACCAGTGCAGAGTTATGATGTCACAATGACCTCTTAGGCAGATCACAGAAAATTGGTCTGTCACCTGAGTGACCAGTGCAGATTTATGATGTCACAACGCCCCCTTAGGCAGATCAAAGACAATGGTCTGTCACCTTGGTTACCAATGCAAATTTAAGATGTCACAATGCCTCCTTAGGCAGATCACAGACAAGGGCCTCTCACCTGCTTGACCAGTGCAGAGATATGATGTCACAATGAACCCTTAGGCAGTTCACAGCCAAGAGTCTGTCACTTGGGTGACCAGTGCAGAGTTATGATGTCACAATCACCCGTTTAGGCAGATCACAGACAAGGGTCTGTTACCTGGGTGACCAGTGCAGAGTTATGATGTCACAATGACCTCTTAGGCAGATCACAGAAAATTGGTCTGTCACCTGTGTGTCCAGTGCAGAGTTATGATGTCACAATGCCCCTTTAGGCAGATCAAAGACCAGGGTCTGTCACCTGGGTAACCAGTGCAGAGTTATGATGTCACAATGCCCACTTAAGCAGATCAAAGACAATGGTCTGTAACCAGGTTGACCCGTGCAGAGTTATGAAGTCACAATGCCCCCTTAGGCAGATCACAGACAAGGGTCTGTAACCACAATGACCAGTGCAGTGTTATGATGTCACAATGCCCCCTTAGGCAGATCACAGACAAGCATCTGTCACCTGGGTGACCAGTGCAGGGTTATGGTGTCACAATGCCCCGTTAAGCAGATCACAGACGAGGGTCTGCCACCTGGGTGACCAGTGCAGAGTTAGGATGTCACATTGAACACTTAGGCAGATCACAGACAAGGGTCTGTCACCTGGGTTACCAGTGCAGAGTTCTGATGTCACATTGCCCCCTTATGCAGATCACGGTAAAAGGTCTCTCACCATTGTGGCCAGTGCACAGTTATGGTGTCACAATGCGCCCTCAAGCAGATCACAGACGAGGGTCTGCAACCTGGGAGACTAGTGCAGAGTTATGATGTCAAAATGCACCATAAGGCAGATCACAGACAGGGGTCTGTCACCTGGGTGAGCCATGCAGAGTTATGATGTCACAATGCCCTCTTAGGCAGATCACAGACAAAGGGCTGTCACCTGGGTGATCTGTGCAGAATTATGATGTCACAATGCCTCCTAAGGCATATCACGGAAAATGGTCTGTCACCTTGGTGGCCAGTGCAGAGTAACGATGTCACAATACCCCCTTAGGCAAATCACAGACAAGGGTCTGTCACCTGGGTGCCCAGTATAGAGTTATGATGTCACAATGCCCCATTAAGCAGATCACAGACAAGGGTCTGCCACCTGGGTGACCATTGCATAGTTATGATGTCACAATGATCCCTTTAGGCAGATCACAGACAAGGGTCTGTCACCTGGGTGACGAGTGCAGGGTTATGATGTCACAATGACCCCTTAGGCAGATCACAGACAAATGGTCTGAAACCTGGGTGTCCAGTGCAGAGTTATGATGTCACAATGCCCCTTTAGGCAGATCAAAGACAAGGGTCTGTCACCTGGGTTACCAGTGCAGAGTTATGATGTCACAATGCCCACTTAAGCAGATCAAAGACAATGGTCTGTAACCAGGGTGACCCGTCCAGAGTTATGAAGTCACAATGCCCCCTTAGGCAGATCACAGACAAGTGTCTGTCACCACGATGACCAGTGCAGTGTTATGATGTCACAAAGCCCCCTTAGGCAGATCACAGACAAGCATCTGTCACCTGTGTGACCAGTGCAGAGTTATGGTGTCACAATGCCCCCTTAAGCAGATCACAGACGCGGGTCTGCCACCTGGCAGACCAGTGCAGAGTTATGATGTCACATTGCCCACTTAGGCAGATCACAGACAAGGGTCTGTCACGTGGGTGACCAGTGTAGAGTTATGAGGTCACAATGCCCCCTTAGCCTGGTCACAGACAAGGGTCTGTCTCCTGGGTGACGAATGAGGAGTTATGATGTCACTATGCCCCTTAGGCAGATCACAGACAAGAGTCTGTCACCTGGGTGACCAGTGCAGAGTTATGATGTCACAATGGCCCCTTAGGCATGTCACAGACCAGGGTCTGTCTCCTGGGTGACGAATGAGGGTTTATGATGTCACTATGCCCCCTTAGGCAGATCACAGACATGGGCCTGTCACGTGGGTGCCCAGTGCAGACTTATGATGTCACAATGCCCCCTTAGGCAGTTCACAGACAAGGGTCTGTCACCTGGGTGACCAGTGGAGAGTTATGATGTCACAATGCCCCTTTAGGCAGATCACAGACAAGGGTCTGTCACCTGGGGTCTCAGTGCAGAGTTATGATATCCCAATACACACTTAAGCAGATCAAAGACAAGGGTCTGTCATCAGGGTGACCCGTGCAGGGTTATGATGTCACAATGCCCCATTAGGCAGATCACAAACATGGGTCTGCCACCTGGGTGACCCATGTAGTGTTATGATGTCACAATGCCCCCTTAGGCAGATAACACACAAGGGTCTGTCACCAGGGTGACCAGGGCAGAGTTATGATATCACAATGCCCCCTTAGGCATACCACAGACAATGGTCTGTCACCTAGGTGACGAGTGCAGAGTTATGATGTCACAATGCCCCCTTAGGCAGATCACAGACAAGGGCCTGTCACCTGGGTGCCCCGTGCAGTGTTATGATGTCAAAATGACCCCTTAAGCAGATCACAGACAAGGGTCTGTCACCTGGGTTACCAGTGTAGAGTTATGATATCACAATGTCCCTTTAGGCAGTTCACAGACAGGGGTCTGTCACCTGAGTGACCAGTGCAGATTTATGATGTCACAACGCCCCCTTAGGGAGATCAAAGACAATGGTCTGTCACCTTGGTTACCAATGCAAATTTAAGATGTCACAATGCCTCCTTAGGCAGATCACAGACAAGGGATTCTCACCTGCTTGACCAGTGCATAGTTATGATGTCACAATGACCCATTAAGCAGATCACAGACAAGGATCTGCCTCCTGGGTGACCAGTGCATAGTTATGATGTCACAATGACCCCTTTAGGCAGATCACAGACAAGGGTCTGTCACCTGGGTGACCAGTGCAGTGTTATGATGTCACAATGACCTCTTAGGCAGATCACAGAAAAATGGTCTGTCACCTGTGTGTCCAGTGCGGAGTTATGATGTCACAATGCCCCTTTAGGCAGATAAAAGACCAGGGTCTGTCAACTGGGTGACCACTGCAGAGTTATGATGTCACAATGCCCCTTAGGCAGATCACAGGAAAGGGTCTTTCGCCAGGGTGACCAGTGCAGGGTTATGATGTCACAATGCCCCCTTAGGCAGATCACGGACAAGGGTCCGTCACCTGGGTTGTCAGTGCGCTATTATGATGTCACAATGCCTCTTAGGCAGATAACAGACAACGGTCTGTCACCACGGTTACCAGCACAGAGTTAAGATGCGACAACGCCCACATAGGCAAATCACAGACAGTGGTCTGTCACCTGGGTGACCCGTGCAGAGTTATAATGTCACAATTCCGCCTTAGGCAGATCACAGACAATGGTCTGTCACCTGGATGACCGGTGCACTATTATGATGTCACAATGCTCCCTTAGGCAGATAACAGACAAGGTTCTGTCACCTGGGTGACCAGTGCAGAGTTTAGATGCCACAATGACCCCTTAGGCAGATCACAGAAAAGGGTCTGTCACCAGGGTGACCAGTGCAGAGTTATGATGTTACAATACCCCCTTAGGCAGGTCACAGACAAGGGTCTGTCACCACGATGACCAGTGCAGTGTTATGATGTCACAATGCATCCTTAAGAAGATCACAGACGAGGGTCTGCCACCTGGGTGACCAGTGCAAAGTTATGATGTCACAATTCCGCCTTAGGCAGGTCACAGACAAGGGTCTGTCACCTGGGTGACCAGTGCAGAGTTATGATGTCATAATGCCCCCTTAAGCAGTTCACAGACAAGGGTCTCTCACCAGGGAGCCGAGTGTAGAGTTATGATGCCACATTGTCCCCTTAGGCAGATCACAGACAATGGTCTGTCACCTGGGTGACCAGTGCAGAATTATGATGTCACAATGACCCCTTAGGCAGATCACAGACAAGGGTCTGTCACATGGGTGACCAGTGGAGAGTTATGACGTCACAGTGCCCCCCTAGGCAGATCACAGACAAGGGTCTGTCAACTGGGTGACCAGTGCAGGGTTATGATGTCATAATTCCGCATTAGACAGATGACGGACAAGGGTCTGTCACCAGGGTGACCAGTGCAGAGTTATGATGTCACAATGCCCTATTAGGGAGATCACACAAAAGGATCTGTCACCTGGGTGACCAGTGCAGAGTTATGACGTCACAATGCCCCCTTAGGCAGATCACTGACAAGGGTCTGACACCAGAGAGCCTAGTGTAGAGTTATGATGCCACATTGCCCCCTTAGGCAGATCACAGACAAGGGTCTGTCACCTGGGTGACTCGTGCAGAATTATGATGTCACAATGGACCCTTAAGCAGTTCACAGACAAGGGTCTGTCAACTCGGTGAGCAGTGCAGAGTTATGATGTCACAATGCCGTCTTAGGCAGATCACAGACAAGGGTCTGTTACCTGGGTGACCCGTGCAGAGTTATAATGTCACAATGCCTTCTTAGCAGCTCACAGACAAGGTTCTGTCACTTGTGGGACCCGTGCAGTGTTATAATGTCACAGTGCCCCCTTAGGGAGTTCTCAGAGAAGGGTCTGTCACCTGGGTTACCAGTGCAGATTTATGATGTCACAACGCCCCCTTAGGCAGATCAAAGACAATGGTCTGTCAACTTGGTGACCAATGCCGAGTTATGATATCAGAATGCCCCTTTAGGCAGATCACAGAAAAGGGTCTTTCACCTGCGTGACCAGTTCAGAGTTATGATGTCACAATGCCCCCTTAGGCAGATCACTGACAAAGGTCTGTCACCTGGGCGACTGGTGAAGAGTTATGATATCACAATGCCTCCTTAGGCAGATAACAGAAAGGGGTCTGTAACCAGGGTGAGCAGTGCAGGGTTATAATGTAGCAATCCCGCCCTAGGCAGATCACAGACAAGGGTCTCTCACCTGGGTGACGAGTGCAGAGTTATGAAGTCACAATTCCCCCTTAGGCAGATCACAGACAAGTGTTTGTCACCTTGGTGCCCCGTGCACAGTTATGATGTGACAGTGCCCCCTTAGACAGATCAAAGACAAGGGTCTCTCAACTGGCTGACCAGTGCAGAGTTATGATGTCACAATGCCCCCTTAGGCAGGTCAAAGACAAGGATCTGTCACCTGGGTGTCCATTGCAGTGTTATGATGTCACAATGCCCCCATAGGCATATCACAGACAAGGGTCTGTCACCACGGGGACCAGTGCAGATTTATGATGCCACAATGCACCCTTAGACAGATCAAAGACAAGGGTCTGTCACATCGCTGACACGTGCAGAGTTATGATGTCAAAATGCCCCTTTAGGCAGATCAAAGACAAGGGTCTGTCACCTGGGTGCCCAGTGCAGACTTATGATGTCACAATGCACCTTTAGGCAGATCACGGACAAGGGTCTGTCACCTGGATGAACTGTGCAGAATTTTGATGTCACAAGGCCCCCTTAGGCAGATCAAAGACAAGGGTCTGTCACCTGCGGGACGAGTGCAGAGTTATGATGTCTCAATGCCCCCATAGGCAGATCACATTCGAGGGCCTGACACATGGGTGACCCTTGCAGAGTTTTGATGTCACTATGCCCCCTTAGGCAGATCACAGACAAGGGCCTGTCAAGTGGGTGCCCAGTGCAGACTTATGATGTCACAATGCCACCTTAGGGAGTTCACAGACAAGGGTCTGTCACCTGGGTGACCAGTGCAGTTATGATGTCACAATGCCCCCTAAGGCAGATCACAGACAAGGGTCTGTCACCTGGGGTCTCAGTGCAGAGTTATGATATCCCAATACACACTTAAGCAGATCAAAGACAAGGGTCTGTCACCAGGGTGACCTGTGCAGTTTTATGATGTCACAATGCCCCATTAGGCAGATCACAAACATGGGTCTGCCACCTGGGTGACCCATGCAGTGTTATGATGTCACAATGCCCCCTTAGGCAGATAACACACAAGGGTCTGTCACCAGGGTGACCAGGGCAGAGTTATGATATCACAATACCCCCTTAGGCAGATCACAGACAAGGGTCTGTCACCCGGGTAACCAGTGTAGAGTTATGATATCACAATGTCCCCTTAGGTAGTTCACAGACAAGGGTCTGTCACCTGAGTGACCAGTGCAGATTTATGATGTCACAACGCCCCCTTAGGCAGATCAAAGACAATGGTCTGTCACCTTGGTTACCAATGCAAATTTAAGATGTCACAATGCCTCCTTAGGCAGATCACAGACAAGGGCCTCTCACCTGCTTGACCAGTGCAGAGATATGATGTCACAATGAACCCTTAGGCAGTTCACAGCCAAGAGTCTGCCTCCTGGGTGACCAGTGCAGAGTTATGATGTCACAATGACCCGTTTAGGCAGATCACAGACAAGGGTCTGTTACCTGGGTGACCAGTGCAGAGTTATGATGTCACAATGACCTCTTAGGCAGATCACAGAAAATTGGTCTGTCACCTGAGTGACCAGTGCAGATTTATGATGTCACAACACCCCCTTAGGCAGATCAAAGACAATGGTCTGTCACCTTGGTTACCAATGCAAATTTAAGATGTCACAATGCCTCCTTAGGCAGATCACAGACAAGGGCCTCTCACCTGCTTGACCAGTGCAGAGATATGATGTCACAATGAACCCTTAGGCAGTTCACAGCCAAGAGTCTGTCACTTGGGTGACCAGTGCAGAGTTATGATGTCACAATCACCCGTTTAGGCAGATCACAGACAAGGGTCTGTTACCTGGGTGACCAGTGCAGAGTTATGATGTCACAATGACCTCTTAGGCAGATCACAGAAAATTGGTCTGTCACCTGTGTGTCCAGTGCAGAGTTATGATGTCACAATGCCCCTTTAGGCAGATCAAAGACCAGGGTCTGTCACCTGGGTAACCAGTGCAGAGTTATGATGTCACAATGCCCACTTAAGCAGATCAAAGACAATGGTCTGTAACCAGGTTGACCCGTGCAGAGTTATGAAGTCACAATGCCCCCTTAGGCAGATCACAGACAAGGGTCTGTAACCACAATGACCAGTGCAGTGTTATGATGTCACAATGCCCCCTTAGGCAGATCACAGACAAGCATCTGTCACCTGGGTGACCAGTGCAGGGTTATGGTGTCACAATGCCCCGTTAAGCAGATCACAGACGAGGGTCTGCCACCTGGGTGACCAGTGCAGAGTTAGGATGTCACATTGAACACTTAGGCAGATCACAGACAAGGGTCTGTCACCTGGGTTACCAGTGCAGAGTTCTGATGTCACATTGCCCCCTTATGCAGATCACGGTAAAAGGTCTCTCACCATTGTGGCCAGTGCACAGTTATGGTGTCACAATGCGCCCTCAAGCAGATCACAGACGAGGGTCTGCAACCTGGGAGACTAGTGCAGAGTTATGATGTCAAAATGCACCATAAGGCAGATCACAGACAGGGGTCTGTCACCTGGGTGAGCCATGCAGAGTTATGATGTCACAATGCCCTCTTAGGCAGATCACAGACAAAGGGCTGTCACCTGGGTGATCTGTGCAGAATTATGATGTCACAATGCCTCCTAAGGCATATCACGGAAAATGGTCTGTCACCTTGGTGGCCAGTGCAGAGTAACGATGTCACAATACCCCCTTAGGCAAATCACAGACAAGGGTCTGTCACCTGGGTGCCCAGTATAGAGTTATGATGTCACAATGCCCCATTAAGCAGATCACAGACAAGGGTCTGCCACCTGGGTGACCATTGCATAGTTATGATGTCACAATGATCCCTTTAGGCAGATCACAGACAAGGGTCTGTCACCTGGGTGACGAGTGCAGGGTTATGATGTCACAATGACCCCTTAGGCAGATCACAGACAAATGGTCTGAAACCTGGGTGTCCAGTGCAGAGTTATGATGTCACAATGCCCCTTTAGGCAGATCAAAGACAAGGGTCTGTCACCTGGGTTACCAGTGCAGAGTTATGATGTCACAATGCCCACTTAAGCAGATCAAAGACAATGGTCTGTAACCAGGGTGACCCGTCCAGAGTTATGAAGTCACAATGCCCCCTTAGGCAGATCACAGACAAGTGTCTGTCACCACGATGACCAGTGCAGTGTTATGATGTCACAAAGCCCCCTTAGGCAGATCACAGACAAGCATCTGTCACCTGTGTGACCAGTGCAGAGTTATGGTGTCACAATGCCCCCTTAAGCAGATCACAGACGCGGGTCTGCCACCTGGCAGACCAGTGCAGAGTTATGATGTCACATTGCCCACTTAGGCAGATCACAGACAAGGGTCTGTCACGTGGGTGACCAGTGTAGAGTTATGATGTCACAATGCACCCTTAAGCAGATCACAGACAAGGGTCTGTCACCAGGGGGACAAGTGCGGAGTTATGATGTCACAATGCCCCCTTAGGCAGATCACAGACAAGGGTTTGTAACGTGGGTGACCAGTGCAGAGATATGATGTAACGATGATCCCTTAAGCAGATCACTTTCAAGGGCCCGTCTCATGGGTGACACGTGCAGACTTATGATGTCACAATGCACACTTAGGCAGATAACAGACAATGGTCTGTCACCTGGGTGACCCATGCTGAGATATGATGTCACAATGCCCCTTATGCATATCACAGACAAGGGTCTGACACCTGGGAGATTCGTGAAGAGTTATGATGTCACAATGCCCATTTAGGCAGATCACAAACATGGGTCTGTCTCCTGGGTGACCAGTGCAGAGTTATGATGTCGCAATGCCCACTTAGGCAGATCAAAGACAAGGGTCTGTCACCTCGGTGACCAATGCAGAGTTATGAAGCCTTATTGCCCCCCTAGGCAGATCACATTCAAGGGCCTGTCACATGGGTGACCCGTGCAGAGTTTTGATGTCACAATGCCCCCTTAGGCAGATCACAGACAAGGGTCTGTCACCTGGGTGACCCGTGCAGAATTATGATGTCACTATGCCCCCTTTGGCAGATAACAGACAACGGTCTGTCACCTGGGTGAGCAGTGCAGAGTTATGAAGTCACAATGCCCCCTTAGGCAGATCACAGACAAGGGCCTGTCACCTGGGTGACCAGTGCAGGGTTATGATGTCACAATGCCCCCTTAGGCAGATCACAGACAATGGTCTTTCACCTTGGTGACCAATGCAGTGTTATGATGTCACAATGCCCCCTTAGGCAGATCAGAAACAATGGTCTGTCACCTGCGTGCCCAGTGCAGAGTTATGATGTCACAATACCCCCTTAGGGAGATCACAGACAAGGGTCTGTCACCTGGGTGACCAGTATAGAGATATGATGTCACAATGCCCCGTTAGGCAGATAACAGACAAGGGTCTGTCACCAGGGTGACCCGGGCAGAGTTATGATGTCACAATGGTCCCTTAGGCAGACAAAACAGAAAGTTCTGTCCCCTGGGTGACCAGTGCAGAGTTATGATGTCACAATGCCACCTTAGGCTGATCACAGACAAGGATCTGTCACCTGGGTGACCCGTGCAGAATTATGATGTCACAATGCCCCCTTAGGCAGATCAAAGACAGTGGTCTGTAAACTTGGTGACCAATGCAGAGTTATGTTGTCACAATGCCCCCGTAGGCAGATAAAAGACAAGGGTCTGTCACCTGGGTGACCACTGCAGAATTATGATGGCACAATGCCCCCTTAGGCAGAAGATAGACAAGGGTCTGTCACATGGGTGACCCGTGCAGATTTATGATGTCACAATACCCCCTTAGGCAGATCACAGACAAGGGTCTGTCACCTGGGGGACCCGTGCAGTTTTATAATGTCACAATGCCCCCTTAGGCAGACCACTGACAAGGGCCTGTCACTTGTGTGACCCGTGCAGAGTTTTGATGTCACAATGCCCCCTAAGGCAGAACACAGACAAGTGCCTGTCACCTGGGTGCTCCGTACAGAGTTATGGGGTCACAATGCCCCCTTAGGCAGATAACAGACAATGTCCTGTCACCTGGGTGACCAGTGAAGAGTTATGATGTCACAATGCCGTCTTAGGCAGATCACAGACAAGGGTCTGTTACCTGGGTGACCCGTGCAGAGTTATAATGTCACAATGCCTTCTTAGCAGCTCACAGACAAGGTTCTGTCACTTGTGGGACCCGTGCAGTGTTATAATGTCACAGTGCCCCCTTAGGGAGTTCTCAGAGAAGGGTCTGTCACCTGGGTTACCAGTGCAGATTTATGATGTCACAACGCCCCCTTAGGCAGATCAAAGACAATGGTCTGTCAACTTGGTGACCAATGCCGAGTTATGATATCAGAATGCCCCTTTAGGCAGATCACAGAAAAGGGTCTTTCACCTGCGTGACCAGTTCAGAGTTATGATGTCACAATGCCCCCTTAGGCAGATCACTGACAAAGGTCTGTCACCTGGGCGACTGGTGAAGAGTTATGATATCACAATGCCTCCTTAGGCAGATAACAGAAAGGGGTCTGTAACCAGGGTGAGCAGTGCAGGGTTATAATGTAGCAATCCCGCCCTAGGCAGATCACAGACAAGGGTCTCTCACCTGGGTGACGAGTGCAGAGTTATGAAGTCACAATTCCCCCTTAGGCAGATCACAGACAAGTGTTTGTCACCTTGGTGCCCCGTGCACAGTTATGATGTGACAGTGCCCCCTTAGACAGATCAAAGACAAGGGTCTCTCAACTGGCTGACCAGTGCAGAGTTATGATGTCACAATGCCCCCTTAGGCAGGTCAAAGACAAGGATCTGTCACCTGGGTGTCCATTGCAGTGTTATGATGTCACAATGCCCCCATAGGCATATCACAGACAAGGGTCTGTCACCACGGGGACCAGTGCAGATTTATGATGCCACAATGCACCCTTAGACAGATCAAAGACAAGGGTCTGTCACATCGCTGACACGTGCAGAGTTATGATGTCAAAATGCCCCTTTAGGCAGATCAAAGACAAGGGTCTGTCACCTGGGTGCCCAGTGCAGACTTATGATGTCACAATGCACCTTTAGGCAGATCACGGACAAGGGTCTGTCACCTGGATGAACTGTGCAGAATTTTGATGTCACAAGGCCCCCTTAGGCAGATCAAAGACAAGGGTCTGTCACCTGCGGGACGAGTGCAGAGTTATGATGTCTCAATGCCCCCATAGGCAGATCACATTCGAGGGCCTGACACATGGGTGACCCTTGCAGAGTTTTGATGTCACTATGCCCCCTTAGGCAGATCACAGACAAGGGCCTGTCAAGTGGGTGCCCAGTGCAGACTTATGATGTCACAATGCCACCTTAGGGAGTTCACAGACAAGGGTCTGTCACCTGGGTGACCAGTGCAGTTATGATGTCACAATGCCCCCTAAGGCAGATCACAGACAAGGGTCTGTCACCTGGGGTCTCAGTGCAGAGTTATGATATCCCAATACACACTTAAGCAGATCAAAGACAAGGGTCTGTCACCAGGGTGACCTGTGCAGTTTTATGATGTCACAATGCCCCATTAGGCAGATCACAAACATGGGTCTGTCACCTGGGTGACCCATGCAGTGTTATGATGTCACAATGCCCCCTTAGGCAGATAACACACAAGGGTCTGTCACCAGGGTGACCAGGGCAGAGTTATGATATCACAATACCCCCTTAGGCAGATCACAGACAAGGGTCTGTCACCCGGGTAACCAGTGTAGAGTTATGATATCACAATGTCCCCTTAGGTAGTTCACAGACAAGGGTCTGTCACCTGAGTGACCAGTGCAGATTTATGATGTCACAACGCCCCCTTAGGCAGATCAAAGACAATGGTCTGTCACCTTGGTTACCAATGCAAATTTAAGATGTCACAATGCCTCCTTAGGCAGATCACAGACAAGGGCCTCTCACCTGCTTGACCAGTGCAGAGATATGATGTCACAATGAACCCTTAGGCAGTTCACAGCCAAGAGTCTGCCTCCTGGGTGACCAGTGCAGAGTTATGATGTCACAATGACCCGTTTAGGCAGATCACAGACAAGGGTCTGTTACCTGGGTGACCAGTGCAGAGTTATGATGTCACAATGACCTCTTAGGCAGATCACAGAAAATTGGTCTGTCACCTGAGTGACCAGTGCAGATTTATGATGTCACAACGCCCCCTTAGGCAGATCAAAGACAATGGTCTGTCACCTTGGTTACCAATGCAAATTTAAGATGTCACAATGCCTCCTTAGGCAGATCACAGACAAGGGCCTCTCACCTGCTTGACCAGTGCAGAGATATGATGTCACAATGAACCCTTAGGCAGTTCACAGCCAAGAGTCTGTCACTTGGGTGACCAGTGCAGAGTTATGATGTCACAATCACCCGTTTAGGCAGATCACAGACAAGGGTCTGTTACCTGGGTGACCAGTGCAGAGTTATGATGTCACAATGACCTCTTAGGCAGATCACAGAAAATTGGTCTGTCACCTGTGTGTCCAGTGCAGAGTTATGATGTCACAATGCCCCTTTAGGCAGATCAAAGACCAGGGTCTGTCACCTGGGTAACCAGTGCAGAGTTATGATGTCACAATGCCCACTTAAGCAGATCAAAGACAATGGTCTGTAACCAGGTTGACCCGTGCAGAGTTATGAAGTCACAATGCCCCCTTAGGCAGATCACAGACAAGGGTCTGTAACCACAATGACCAGTGCAGTGTTATGATGTCACAATGCCCCCTTAGGCACATCACAGACAAGCATCTGTCACCTGGGTGACCAGTGCAGGGTTATGGTGTCACAATGCCCCGTTAAGCAGATCACAGACGAGGGTCTGCCACCTGGGTGACCAGTGCAGAGTTAGGATGTCACATTGAACACTTAGGCAGATCACAGACAAGGGTCTGTCACCTGGGTTACCAGTGCAGAGTTCTGATGTCACATTGCCCCCTTATGCAGATCACGGTAAAAGGTCTCTCACCATTGTGGCCAGTGCACAGTTATGGTGTCACAATGCGCCCTCAAGCAGATCACAGACGAGGGTCTGCAACCTGGGAGACTAGTGCAGAGTTATGATGTCAAAATGCACCATAAGGCAGATCACAGACAGGGGTCTGTCACCTGGGTGAGCCATGCAGAGTTATGATGTCACAGTGCCCTCTTAGGCAGATCACAGACAAAGGGCTGTCACCTGGGTGATCTGTGCAGAATTATGATGTCACAATGCCTCCTAAGGCATATCACGGAAAATGGTCTGTCACCTTGGTGGCCAGTGCAGAGTAACGATGTCACAATACCCCCTTAGGCAAATCACAGACAAGGGTCTGTCACCTGGGTGCCCAGTATAGAGTTATGATGTCACAATGCCCCATTAAGCAGATCACAGACAAGGGTCTGCCACCTGGGTGACCATTGCATAGTTATGATGTCACAATGATCCCTTTAGGCAGATCACAGACAAGGGTCTGTCACCTGGGTGACGAGTGCAGGGTTATGATGTCACAATGACCCCTTAGGCAGATCACAGACAAATGGTCTGAAACCTGGGTGTCCAGTGCAGAGTTATGATGTCACAATGCCCCTTTAGGCAGATCAAAGACAAGGGTCTGTCACCTGGGTTACCAGTGCAGAGTTATGATGTCACAATGCCCACTTAAGCAGATCAAAGACAATGGTCTGTAACCAGGGTGACCCGTCCAGAGTTATGAAGTCACAATGCCCCCTTAGGCAGATCACAGACAAGTGTCTGTCACCACGATGACCAGTGCAGTGTTATGATGTCACAAAGCCCCCTTAGGCAGATCACAGACAAGCATCTGTCACCTGTGTGACCAGTGCAGAGTTATGGTGTCACAATGCCCCCTTAAGCAGATCACAGACGCGGGTCTGCCACCTGGCAGACCAGTGCAGAGTTATGATGTCACATTGCCCACTTAGGCAGATCACAGACAAGGGTCTGTCACGTGGGTGACCAGTGTAGAGTTATGAGGTCACAATGCCCCCTTAGCCTGGTCACAGACAAGGGTCTGTCTCCTGGGTGACGAATGAGGAGTTATGATGTCACTATGCCCCTTAGGCAGATCACAGACAAGAGTCTGTCACCTGGGTGACCAGTGCAGAGTTATGATGTCACAATGGCCCCTAAGGCAGATCAGAGACAAGGGTCTGTCACCTGAGTGACCAGTGCAGAGTTATGATGTCACAATGCCCCCTTAGGCATGTCACAGACCAGGGTCTGTCTCCTGGGTGACGAATGAGGGTTTATGATGTCACTATGCCCCCTTAGGCAGATCACAGACATGGGCCTGTCACGTGGGTGCCCAGTGCAGACTTATGATGTCACAATGCCCCCTTAGGCAGTTCACAGACAAGGGTCTGTCACCTGGGTGACCAGTGGAGAGTTATGATGTCACAATGCCCCTTTAGGCAGATCACAGACAAGGGTCTGTCACCTGGGGTCTCAGTGCAGAGTTATGATATCCCAATACACACTTAAGCAGATCAAAGACAAGGGTCTGTCATCAGGGTGACCCGTGCAGGGTTATGATGTCACAATGCCCCATTAGGCAGATCACAAACATGGGTCTGCCACCTGGGTGACCCATGTAGTGTTATGATGTCACAATGCCCCCTTAGGCAGATAACACACAAGGGTCTGTCACCAGGGTGACCAGGGCAGAGTTATGATATCACAATGCCCCCTTAGGCATACCACAGACAATGGTCTGTCACCTAGGTGACGAGTGCAGAGTTATGATGTCACAATGCCCCCTTAGGCAGATCACAGACAAGGGCCTGTCACCTGGGTGCCCCGTGCAGTGTTATGATGTCAAAATGACCCCTTAAGCAGATCACAGACAAGGGTCTGTCACCTGGGTTACCAGTGTAGAGTTATGATATCACAATGTCCCTTTAGGCAGTTCACAGACAGGGGTCTGTCACCTGAGTGACCAGTGCAGATTTATGATGTCACAACGCCCCCTTAGGGAGATCAAAGACAATGGTCTGTCACCTTGGTTACCAATGCAAATTTAAGATGTCACAATGCCTCCTTAGGCAGATCACAGACAAGGGATTCTCACCTGCTTGACCAGTGCATAGTTATGATGTCACAATGACCCATTAAGCAGATCACAGACAAGGATCTGCCTCCTGGGTGACCAGTGCATAGTTATGATGTCACAATGACCCCTTTAGGCAGATCACAGACAAGGGTCTGTCACCTGGGTGACCAGTGCAGTGTTATGATGTCACAATGACCTCTTAGGCAGATCACAGAAAAATGGTCTGTCACCTGTGTGTCCAGTGCGGAGTTATGATGTCACAATGCCCCTTTAGGCAGATAAAAGACCAGGGTCTGTCAACTGGGTGACCACTGCAGAGTTATGATGTCACAATGCCCCTTAGGCAGATCACAGGAAAGGGTCTTTCGCCAGGGTGACCAGTGCAGGGTTATGATGTCACAATGCCCCCTTAGGCAGATCACGGACAAGGGTCCGTCACCTGGGTTGTCAGTGCGCTATTATGATGTCACAATGCCTCTTAGGCAGATAACAGACAACGGTCTGTCACCACGGTTACCAGCACAGAGTTAAGATGCGACAACGCCCACATAGGCAAATCACAGACAGTGGTCTGTCACCTGGGTGACCCGTGCAGAGTTATAATGTCACAATTCCGCCTTAGGCAGATCACAGACAATGGTCTGTCACCTGGATGACCGGTGCACTATTATGATGTCACAATGCTCCCTTAGGCAGATAACAGACAAGGTTCTGTCACCTGGGTGACCAGTGCAGAGTTTAGATGCCACAATGACCCCTTAGGCAGATCACAGAAAAGGGTCTGTCACCAGGGTGACCAGTGCAGAGTTATGATGTTACAATACCCCCTTAGGCAGGTCACAGACAAGGGTCTGTCACCACGATGACCAGTGCAGTGTTATGATGTCACAATGCATCCTTAAGAAGATCACAGACGAGGGTCTGCCACCTGGGTGACCAGTGCAAAGTTATGATGTCACAATTCCGCCTTAGGCAGGTCACAGACAAGGGTCTGTCACCTGGGTGACCAGTGCAGAGTTATGATGTCATAATGCCCCCTTAAGCAGTTCACAGACAAGGGTCTCTCACCAGGGAGCCGAGTGTAGAGTTATGATGCCACATTGTCCCCTTAGGCAGATCACAGACAATGGTCTGTCACCTGGGTGACCAGTGCAGAATTATGATGTCACAATGACCCCTTAGGCAGATCACAGACAAGGGTCTGTCACATGGGTGACCAGTGGAGAGTTATGACGTCACAGTGCCCCCCTAGGCAGATCACAGACAAGGGTCTGTCAACTGGGTGACCAGTGCAGGGTTATGATGTCATAATTCCGCATTAGACAGATGACGGACAAGGGTCTGTCACCAGGGTGACCAGTGCAGAGTTATGATGTCACAATGCCCTATTAGGGAGATCACACAAAAGGATCTGTCACCTGGGTGACCAGTGCAGAGTTATGACGTCACAATGCCCCCTTAGGCAGATCACTGACAAGGGTCTGACACCAGAGAGCCTAGTGTAGAGTTATGATGCCACATTGCCCCCTTAGGCAGATCACAGACAAGGGTCTGTCACCTGGGTGACTCGTGCAGAATTATGATGTCACAATGGACCCTTAAGCAGTTCACAGACAAGGGTCTGTCAACTCGGTGAGCAGTGCAGAGTTATGATGTCACAATGACTCCTTAGGCATATCACAGACAATGCTCTGTCACGTGGGTACCCAATGTAGAGTTATGATGTCACAATACCCCATTAAGCAGATCACAGACAAGGGTCTGTCACCTGGGTGCCCAGTGTAGAGTTATGATGTCACAATGCCTTATTAAGCAGATCGCAGAAAAGGGTCTGCCACCTGGGTGACCATTGCACAGTTACGATGTCACAATGACCCCTTAGGCAGATCACAGACAGGGGTCTGTCGCCTGGTTGACCAGGGCAGAGTTATGATGTCACAATGACCCCTTAGGCAGATCACAGACAAATGATCTTTCACCTAGGGGACGAGTGCAGAGTTATGATGTCACAATGCCCCTTAAGGCAGATCAAAGACAAGGGTCTGTCACCTCGGTTTCCAGTGCGGAGTTATGATGTTACAATGCCGACTTAAGCAGATCAAAGACAATGGTATCTCACCTGGTTGACCCGTGCAGAATTATGATGCCACAATGCCCCCTTAGGCAGATCACATACAAGGGTGTGTCACCTGGGTGACCAGTGCGCAGTTATGAAGTCACAATGCCCCTTTAGGCAGATCACAGACAAGTGTCTGTCACCTGGGTGACCAGAGCACAGTTATGATGTCACAATGCCCCCTTAGGCAGATCACAGACAAGGGTCTGTCACCATGCTGACCAGTGCAGAGTTATGATGTCACAATGCCCTCTCAGGCAGATCACAGACATGGGTCTGTCACCTGGGTGACAAGTACAGAGTTATGACGTCACAATGCCCCCTTAGGCAGATCACAGACAAGGGTCTGTCACCAGAGAGCCTAGTGTAGAGTTATGATGCCACATTGCCCCCTTAGGCAGATCACAGACAAGGGTCTGTCACCTGGGTGACCCGTGCAGAATTATGATGTCACAATGACCCCTTAGGCAGATCACAGACAAGGGTCTGTCACCTGGGTAACGAATGAGGAGTTATGATGTCACTATGCCCTCTTAAGAAGATCACAGACAAGGGCCTGTCTCCTTGGTGCCCAGTGCAGACTTATGATGTCACAATGCCCCCTTAGGCAGATCACAGACAATGGTCTGTCAACTTGGTGACCACTGCAGAGTTATGATGTCACAATGCCCCCTTAGGCAGATCACAGGAAAGGGTCTTTCACCAGGGTGACCAGTGCAGGGTTATGATATCACAATGCCCCCTTAAGCAGATCACTGACAAGGGTCCGTCACCTGGGTTACCAGTGCACTATTATGATTTCACAATGCCCCCTTAGGCAGATAACAGACAACGGTCTGTCACCACGGTTACCAGCACAGAGTTAAGATGCAACAATGCCCACGTATGCAAATTACAGACAGTGGTCTGTCACCTGGGTGACCCGTGCCGAGTTATAATGTCACAATTCCACCTTAGGCAGATCACAGACAAGGGTCTGTCACCTGGGTGACCAGTGCACTATTATGATGTCACAATGCTCCCTTAGGCAGATAACAGACAAGGTTCTGTCACCTGGGTGACCAGTGCAGAGTTTAGATGCCACAATGACCCCTTAGGCAGATCACAGAAAAGGGTCTGTCACCAGGGTGACCAGTGCAGAGTTATGATGTTACAATGCCCCCTTAGGCAGGCCACAGACAAGGGTCTGTCACCACGGTGACCAGTGCAGTGTTATGATGTCACAATGCATCCTTAAGCAGATCACAGACGAGGGTCTGCCACCTGGGTGACCAGTGCAGAGTTATGATGTCACAATTCCGCCTTAGGCAGGTCACAGACAAGGGTCTGTCACTTGGGTGACCAGTGCAGAGTTATGATGTCACAATGCCCCCTTAAGCAGTTCACAGACAAGGGTCTGTCACCAGAGAGCCGAGTGTAGAGTTATGATGCCACATTGCCCCCTTAGGAAGATCACAGACAATGGTCAGTCACCTGGGTGACCAGTGCAGAATTATGATGTCACAATGACCCCTTAGGCTGATCACAGACAAGTGTCTGTCAACTGGGTGACCAGTGCAGAGTTATGATGTCACAATGGACCCTTAAGCAGTTCACAGACAAGGGTCTGTCAACTCGGTGAGCAGTGCACAGTTATGATGTCACAATGCCTCCTTAGGCATATCACAGACAATGCTCTGCCACCTGGGTGCCCAGTGTAGAGTTATGATGTCACAATGCCCCCTTAGGCAGATCACAGACAAGGGTCTGTCACCTGGGTGCCCAGTGTAGAGTTATGATGTCACAATGCCTTATTAAGCAGATCGCAGAAAAGGATCTGCCACCTGGGTGACCATTGCACAGTTATGATGTCACAATGCCCCCTGAGGCAGATCACAGACAACGGCATGTCACTTGTTGCCTCATTGCAGAGCTATGATGTCACAATTCCCACTTAAGCAGATCAAAGACCAGGGTCTGTCACCAGGGTGACCCGTGCAGAGTTATGATGTAACAAAGTCCCCTTATGCAGATCACAGACAAGGGTCTGTCACCTGGGTGACCCGTGCAGAGTTATGATGTCACAATGCCCCCTTAGGCAGATTACAGACATGGGTCTGTCACCTGGGTGACCAGTGCAGATTTATGATGTCACAATGCCCCCTTAGGCAGATCACACACAAGGGAGTTACACCTGGATGACCACTGCAGACTTATGATGTCACAATGACCCCTTAGGCAGATCACAGACATGGGTCTGTCACCTGGGTGACCAGTGCAGATTTATGATGTCACAATGCCCCCTTAGGCAGATCACACACAAGGGTGTTACACCTGGATGACCACTGCAGACTTATGATGTCAAAATGACCCCTTAGGCAGATCACAGACAAGTGTCTGTCACCTGGGTGACCAGTGCAGAGTTATGATGTCACAATGCCCCCTTAGGCAGATCACAGACAAGGCTCTGCCACCACGGTGACCAGTGCAGAGTTATGATGTCACAACGCCCTCTCAGGGAGATCACAGACAGGGATCTGTCATCTGGCTGACGAGTACAGGGTTATGATCTCATAATGCCCCCTTAGGCAGATCACAGACAAGGGTCTGCCACTGGGTGACCAGTGGATAGTTACGTTGTCACAATCACACCTTAGGCAGATCACAGACAAGGGTCTGTCACCTGTGTGACCAGTGCAGAGTTATAATGTCATAATGCCCCCTGAGGCATATGACGGATATGGCTCAGTCACCATTGAGACCAGTGCAGAGTTATGATGTCACAATGCCCCCGTAGGCAGATCACAGACAACGGCCTGTCACCTGGGTGACCAGTGCAGAGTTATGATGTCGCAATGCCCCCTTAGGCAGATGACAAACAAGGGTCTGTAAACACGGTGACCTGTGCAGAGTTATGATGTCACAATGCCTCATTAGCCAGATCACAGACAAGGGTCTGTCACCACAGTGGCCAGTGCCGAGTTATGATGTCACAATACCACTTTAGGCAGTTTACAGACAAGGGTCTGTCACCTGGGTGACCAATGAAGATTTGTGATGTCAAAATGCACCCTTAGGCAGATGACAGACAATGGTCTGTCACCTGGGGGACCAGTGCAGACTTGTGATGTCACAATGCCCCCTTAGGCAAATCACAGACAAGGGTCCTTCACCTGGGTGACCAGCGCACACTTATGAAGTCACAATGCCCCCTTAGGCAGATCACAGACAATGATCTGTCACCTGGGTGACCAGGGCAGAGTTATGAGGTCACAATGCCCCCTTAGGCAGTTCACAGACAAGGGTCTGTCACCTGGGAGACCAGTGCAGAGTTATAATGTCACAATGCCCCCTTAGACACATCACAGACAGGGGTCTGTCACCTGGGTGACCATTGCAGAGTTATGATGTCACTATGACCCGTTAGGCAAATCACAGACAAGGGTCTGTCATCTGGGTGACGAGTGCAGGGCTGTGATGTCACAATGCCCCCTTAGGCAGATAACGGACAAGGGTCTGTCACCAGGGTGGCCAGTGCAGAGTTACGATGTCACAATGCCCCGTTAGCCAGTTCACAGAGAAGTGTCTGTCACCTGGGTGACGAGTGGGGAGTTATGATGTCACAATTCCCACTTAGGCAGATCACAGTCAAGGGCCTGTCACCTGGGTGTCCAGTGCAGACTTATGATGACACAATGCCCACTTAGGCAGATCACAGACAAGGGTATGTCACCTGGGTGCCCCGTGCAGTGTTATGATGTCAGAATGCCCCCTTAGGCAGATCAAAGAGAAGGGTATATCACGAGGGTGACCAGTGAAGGGTTATGATATCACAATGCCCCCTTAGGCAGTTCACAGACAATGGTCTGTCACCTTCGTGACCCGTGCAGAGTTATGATGTCAAAATGTCCCTTTAGGCAGCTCACAGACAAGGGTATGTCACATGGGTGACCCGTGCAGAGTTATGATGTCACAATGACCCCTTAGGCCGATCACAGAAAAGGGTCCGTCCCCTGGGTTCCCAGTGCACAGTTATGATGTCACAATGCTCCCTTAGGCAGCTCACAGAACACAGTCTGTCACCACGGTGACCAGTGCAGTGTTAAGATGCCACAACGCCCTCATAGACAGACCACAGACAAGGGTCTGTCACCAGGGTGAGCAACGCAGGCTTATGATGTCACAATGCCCCCTTAGGCAGATCACAGACAAGGGTCTTTCAAATGGGTGACCACTGCAGAGATATTATGTCACAATGGCCCCTTAGGCAAATCACAGACAAGGGTCTGTCACTTGGGTGCCCAGTGTAGAGTTATGATGTCACAATGCCCCATTAAGCAGATCACAGACAAGGGTCTGACACCTGGGTGACCATTGCATAGTTATGATATCACAATGACGCCTAAGGCAGATCACAGACAAGTGTCTGTCTCCAGGGTGACTAGTGCAGAGTTATGATGACACAATGACCCCTTAGGCAGATCACAGACAAATGGTCTGTCACCTGGGTGAACAGTGCAGAGTTATGATGTAACAATGCCCCTTAAGGCAGATCAAAGACAAGGGTCTGTCACCTCGGTTTCCAGTGCAGAGTTATGATGTTACAATGCCCACTTAAGCAGATCAAAGACAATGGTCTGTCACCTGGTTGACCCGTGCAGAGTTATGATGCCACAATGCCCCCTTAGGCAGATCACATACAAGGGTGTGTCACCTGCGTGACCAGTGCGCAGTTATGAAGTCACAATGCCCCCTTAGGCAGATCACAGACAAGTGTCTGTCACCTGGGTGACCAGAGCACAGTTATGATGTCACAATGCCCCCTTAGGCAGATCACAGACAAGGGTCTGTCACCATGCTGACCAGTGCAGAGTTATGATGTCACAATGCCCTCTCAGGCAGATCACAGACATGGGTCTGTCACCTGGGTGACAAGTACAGAGTTCTGATGTCACAATGCCCCCTTAGGCAGATCACAGACAAGGGTCTGTCACTGGGTGACCAGTGGATAGTTAAGATGCCACAATGACACCTTAGAGAGATCACAAACAAGGGTCTGTCACTACCGTGCTCTCTGCAGAGTTATGATGTCACAATGCCCCATTAGCCAGATCACAGACAAGGATCTGTCAACACAGTGACCAATGCCGAGTTATGATGTCACAATGCCCCCTTAGGCATTTTACAGTCAAGGGTCTGTCACCTGGGTGACCAGTGCAGATTTTTGATGTCAAAATGAACCCTTAGGCAGATCACAGCCAAGGGTCTGTCACCTGCGTGACCATCACTGAGTTAAGATGTCACAATGCCCCCTTAGGCAGAGGACAGACAAGGGTCCCTCACCTGGGTGAACAGTGCAGAGTTTTGATGTCACAATATCCCCTTAGGCAGATCACAGACAACGGTCCATGACCTGGGTGACCAGCACACACTTATGATGTCACAATGCCCCCTTAGGCAGATCACAGAAAATGATCTGTCACCTGAGTGACCAGTGCAGAGTTATGATATCACAATGCCCCTTAGGCAGTTCACAGACGAGAGTCTGTCACCTGGGTGACCAGTGCAGAGTCATGATGTCACTATGCCCCCTTAGGCAGATCACAGACAAGGGTCTGTCATCTGGGTGACCAGTGCAGGGTAATAATGTCACAATGCACCCTTAGGCAGATAACGGACAAGGGTCTGTCACCAGGGTGACCAGTGCAGAGTTACGATGTCACAATGCTTCGTTATTCAGTTCACAGTCAAGGTACTGTCACCTGGGTGCCCCGTGCAGCGTTATGATGTCACAATGCCCCCTTAGGCAGATCAAAAACAAGGGTATGTCACGTCGGAGACCAGTGCAGATTTATGATGTTACAATGCCCCCTTAGGCAGTTCACAGACAAGGGTCTGTCACCTGGGTGACCCGAGCAGAGTTATGATGTCACAATGCCCCCTTAGGGAGATCACAGACAAATGGTCTGTCACCTGGGTGACCAGTGCAAAGTTATGATGTCACCATGCCCACTTAAGCAGAACAAAGACAATGGTCTGTAACCAGGGTGACACGTGCATAGTTATGAAGACACAATGCCCCCTTATACAGATCACAGACAAGGGTCTGTCACGTGGGTGACTAGTGCAGAGTTATGATGTCACAATGGCCTCTTAAGCAGATCACAGACAAGTGCCTGTCACGACAGCGACCAGTGCAGACTTATGATGTCACCATGCCCCCTTAGGCAGATCACATACAAGGGTCTGCCACCTGGGTGACCCGTGCCGTGTTATGATGTCACAATGCCCCCTTAGGCAGATCACAGACAAGGGCCTGTCACCTGGGAGTCCCGTGCTGAGTTATGATGTCACAATGCCCCCTTAGGCACATAACAGAAAAGGGCCTGTCACCTGGGTGCCCAGTGCAGAGTTACGATGTCACAATGCCCCCTTAGTCAGATCACAGATATCGGGATGTCACCTGGGTGCCCAGTGCAGAGTTATAATGTCACAATGACCCCTTATGCTAATCACAGTCAAAAGCCTGTCACCTGGGTGCCCAGTGCAGAGTTATGATGTCACAATGCCCCCTGAGGCAGATCACAGACAACGGCATGTCACTTGTTGTCTCATTGCAGAGCTATGATGTCACAATGCCCACTTAAGCAGATCAAAGACCAGGGTCTGTCACCAGGGTGACCCGTGCAGAGTTATGATGTCACAATGTCCCCTTATGCAGATCACAGACAAGGGTCTGTCACCTGGGTGACCCGTGCAGAGTTATGATGTCACAATGCCCCCTTAGGCAGATCACAGACATGGGTCTGTCACCTGGGTGACCAGTGCAGATTTATGATGTCACAATGCCCCCTTAGGCAGATCACACACAAGGGTGTTACACCTGGATGACCACTGCAGACTTATGATGTCACAATGACCCCTTAGGCAGATCACAGACAAGGGTCTGTCACCTGGGTGACCAGTGCAGAGTTATGATGTCACAATGCCCCCTTAGGCAGATCACAGACAAGGCTCTGCCACCACGGTGACCAGTGCAGAGTTATGATGTCACAATGCCCTCTCAGGGAGATCACAGACAGGGATCTGTCATCTGGCTGACGAGTACAGGGTTATGATCTCATAATGCCCCCTTAGGCAGATCACAGACAAGGGTCTGCCACTGGGTGACCAGTGGATAGTTACGTTGTCACAATCACACCTTAGACAGATCACAGACAAGGGTCTGTCACCTGTGTGACCAGTGCAGAGTTATAATGTCATAATGCCCCCTGAGGCATATGACGGATATGGCTCAGTCACCATTGTGACCAGTGCAGAGTTATGATATCACAATGCCCCCGTAGGCAGATCACAGACAACGGCCTGTCACCTGGGTGACCAGTGCAGAGTTATGATGTCGCAATGCCCCCTTAGGCAGATGACAAACAAGGGTCTGTAAACACGGTGACCTGTGCAGAGTTATGATGTCACAATGCCTCATTAGCCAGATCACAGACAAGGGTCTGTCACCACAGTGGCCAGTGCCGAGTTATGATGTCACAATACCACTTTAGGCAGTTTACAGACAAGGGTCTGTCACCTGGGTGACCAATGAAGATTTGTGATGTCAAAATGCACCCTTAGGCAGATGACAGACAATGGTCTGTCACCTGGGGGACCAGTGCAGACTTGTGATGTCACAATGCCCCCTTAGGCAAATCACAGACAAGGGTCCTTCACCTGGGTGACCAGCGCACACTTATGAAGTCACAATGCCCCCTTAGGCAGATCACAGACAATGATCTGTCACCTGGGTGACCAGGGCAGAGTTATGAGGTCACAATGCCCCCTTAGGCAGTTCACAGACAAGGGTCTGTCACCTGGGAGACCAGTGCAGAGTTATAATGTCACAATGCCCCCTTAGACACATCACAGACAGGGGTCTGTCACCTGGGTGACCATTGCAGAGTTATGATGTCACAATGCCCCAATAGGCAGATCACAGAAAAGGGTCTGTCACCTGCGTGACCAGTGCAGAGTTATGATGTCACATTGCCCCCTTAGGCAGATCACAGAAAACGTTCTGTCACCTGGGTGACCAGTGCAGAGTTATGATGTCACAATGAACCGTTAGGCAGATCACAGACAAGGGTTTGTCACCTGGGTGACCAGTGCAGAGTTATGATGTCACAATGACCCCTTAGGCAGATCACAGACAAATGATCTGTCACCTGGGTGACCAGGGCAGAGTTATGATGTCACAATGCCCCTTTAGTCAGATCAAAGACAACGGTCTGTCTCCTGGGTTACCCGTGCAGAGTTATGATGTTACAATGCCCACTTAAGCAGATCAAAGACAATGGTCTGTAACCAGGGTGACCCGTGCAGAGTTATGATGTCACAATGCACCCTTAGGCAGATCACAGACAGCGGCCTGTAACCTGGGTGACCCGCTCAGAGTTATGAAGTCACAATGCCACCTTACGCAGATCACAGACAAGGGTGTGTCACCTGGGTGACCAGTGCAGAGTTATGAAGTCACAATGCCCCCTTAGCAGATCACAGACAAGGGTCTGTCTCCACGATGACCAGTGCAGAGTTATGAAGTCACAATGCCCCCTTAGGCAGATGACAGACAAGGGTGTGTCACCCGGGTGACGAGTGCACCGTTATGAAGTCACAATGCCCCCTTAGGCAGATAACAGACAAGGGTCTGTCACCTGGGTGACCAGTGCAGAGATATGATGTCACAAGGCCCCGCTAAGGCAGATCACAGACAAGCATCTGTCACCTGGGTGACCAGGGCACAGTTATCATGTCACAATGCACCCTTAGGCAGATCACAGAGAAGGGTCTGTCACCTGGGTGAGCAGTGCAGAGTTATGATGTCACAATGCCCCATTAGACAGATCACAGTCAAGGGTCTGTCACCTGAGTGACCAGTGCAGACTTATGATGTCATAATGCCCCCTTAGGCAGATAATGGACAAGGGTCTGTCACCATGGTGACCAGTGAATAGTTATGATGTCACAATGCCCCGTTAGGCAGTTCACAGTCAAGGTTCTGTCACCTGGGTGACCAGTGCACAGTTATGATGTCACAATGCCGCCTTACACAGATCACAGACAAAGTTCTGTCACCTGGGGGAGAAGTGCAGAGTTATGATGTCACAATGCCCCCTTAGGCAGATCACTGACAGGGGTCTGTCACCTGGGTGACCAGTGCAGAGTTTAGATGTCACAATGACCCCTTAGGCAGATCACAGACAAGGGTCTGTCACCTTAGTGACCAGGGCAGAGTTATGATGTCACAATTCCGTGTTAGGCAGATGACAGACAAGGCTCTGTCACCAGGGTGAACAGTGCAGAGTTATGATGTCACAATGCCCCAATAGGCAGATCACAGAAAAGGGTCTGTCACCTGCGTGACCGTTGCAGAGTTATGATGTCACAATGACCCCTTAGGCAGATCACAGACAAGAGTCTGTCACCTGGGTGACCAGTGCAGAGTTATGATGTTACAATGCCTCCTTAGGCATATCACAGACAATGGTCTGTCACCTTGCTGACCAGTGCACAGTTATGATGTCACAATGCCCCCTTAGGCAGATCACAGACAAGGGTCTGTCACCTGGCTTCCCAGTGTAGAGTTATGATGTCACAATGTCCCATTAAGCAGATCACAGACAAGGGTCTTCCACCTTGGTGACCATTGCAGTTTTATGATGTCACAATGACCCCTTAGGCAGATCACAGACAAGGGTCTGTCACGTGGGTGACCAGTGCAGAGTTATGATGTCACAATGCCCCTTTAGTCAGATCAAAGGCTACGGTCTGTCACCTGGGTTACCCGTGCAGAGTTATGATGTTACAATGTCCACTTAAGCAGATCAAAGACAATGGTCTGTAATCAGGGTGA
Organism: Gorilla gorilla gorilla; assembly: GCF_029281585.2. Lineage (NCBI taxonomy): Eukaryota > Metazoa > Chordata > Mammalia > Primates > Hominidae > Gorilla > Gorilla gorilla. Next base: position 5,458,827 of record NC_073240.2, read on the forward strand.
CCCGTGCAGAGTTATGATGTCACAATGCACCCTTAGGGAGATCACAGACAACGTCATGTAACCTGGGTGACCCGCTCAGAGTTATGAAGTCACAATGCCCCCTTAGGCAGATCACAGACAAGGGTCTGTCTCCACGATGACCAGTGCAGAGTTATGAAGTCACAATGCCCCCATAGGCAGATGACAGTCAAGGGTGTGTCACCCGGGTGACGAGTGCAAGTTATGAAGTCACAATGCCCGCTTAGGCAGATCACAGACAAGGGTCTGTCCCCACGATGACAAGTGCAGAGTTATGAAGTAACAATACCCACTTAGGCAGATCATAGACAAGGGTCTGTCACCTGGGTGACCAGTGCGGAGATATGATGTCACAAGGGCCCCCTTAGGCAGATCACAGACAAGCATCTGTCACCTGGGTGACCAGTGCACAGTTATCATGTCACAATGCACCCTTAGGCAGATCACAGAGAAGGTTCTGTCACCTGGGTGAGCAGTGCAGAGTTATGATGTCACAATGCCCCATTAGGCAGATCACAGACAAGGGTCTGTCACCTGAGTGACCAATGCAGAGTTATGAAGACACAATGCCCCCTTAGGCAGATCACAGACAAGGGTCTGTAACCTGGGTGACCAGTGCAGAGTTATGATGTCACATCGCCCCCTTAGGCAGATAACGGACAAGGGTCTGTCACCATGGTGACCAGTGAAGAGTTATGATGTCACAATGCCCGGTTAGGCAGTTCACAGTCAAGATTCTGTACCCTGGGTGAGCAGTGCACAGTTATGATGTCACAGTGCCGCCTTACGCAGATCACAGACAAAGTTCTGTCACGTGGGGGATAAGTGCAGAGTTATGATGTCACAATGCCCCCTTAGGCAGATCACTGACCAGGGTCTGTCACCTGGGTGACCAGTGCAGAGTTGAGATGTCACAATGAACCCTTAGGCAGATCACAGAGAAGGGTCTGTCACCTTAGTAACCAGGGCAGAGTTATGATGTCACAATTCCGCGTTAGGCAGATGACGGACAAGGCTCTGTCACCAGGGTGAACAGTGCAGAGTTATGATGTCACAATGCCCCAATAGGCAGATCACAGAGAAGGGTCTGTCACCTGCGTAACCAGTGCAGAGTTATGATGTCACAATGACCCCTTAGGCAGATCACAGACAAGGGTCTGTCACCAGGGAGCCCAGTGTAGAGTTATGATGCCACATTGCCCCCTTAGGCAGATCACAGAAAATGGTTTGCCACCTGGGTGACCATTGCAGATTTATGATGTCACAATGCCCACTTAAGCAGATCAAAGACAATGGTCTGTCACCAGGGTGACCCGGGCAGGGTTATGATGTCACAATGCACCCTTAGGCAGATCACAGACAGGGGTCTATCACCTGGGTGACCAATGCAGAGTTATGATGTCACAATACCCCCTTAGGCAGATGACAGACAAGGGTGTGTCACCTGGGTGACCATTGCAGAGTTATGATGTCACAATGCCCTCCTTAGTCAGATCACAGACAAGCATTTGTCGCCTGGATGACCAGTGCACAGTTATCATATCACAATGCACCCTTAGGCAGATCGCACAGAAGGTTCTGTCACCTGGGTGAGCAGTGCAGAGTCATGATGTCACAATGCCCCATTAGGCAGATCACAGACAAGGGTCTGTCACCTGAGTGACCAGTGCAGAGTTATGATGTCAAAATGCCCCCTTAGGCAGATCACAGACAAGGGTCTGTCACCTGGGTGACCAGTGCAGATTTATAATGTCACATTGCCCCCTTAGGCAGATAACGGACAAGTGTCTGCCACCATGGTGACCAGTGAAGAGTTATGATGTCACAATGCCCCGTTAGGAAGTTCACTGTCAAGGTTCTGTCACCTGGGTGACCAGTGGATAGTTATGGTGTTACAGTGCCCCCTTAAGCAGATCACAGACAAGGTTCTGTCACCTGGGGGAGAAGTGCAGAGTTATGATGTCACAATGCCCCCTTAGGCAGTTCACAGACAGGGGACAGTCACCTGGATGACCAGTGCAGAATTATGATGTCACAACGCCCCCTTAGGCAGAACACAGACAATGGTCTCTCACCTTGGTGACCAATGCAGAGTTATTATGTCACAATGCCCCATTAGGCAGATCACAGTCAAGGATCTGTCACCACAGTGACCAGTGCCGAGTTGTGATGTCACAATTCCCCCTTAGGCAGTTTATAGACAAGGGTTTGTCACCTGGGTGACCAGTGCAGACTTATGATGTCAAAATGCACCCTTAGGCAGATCACAGACAAGGGCCTGTCACCTGCATGACCATTGCTGAGTTATGATGTCACAATGCCCCCTTAGGCAGATCACAGACAAGGGTCCTTCACCTGGGTGACCAGTGCAGAGTTTTTATGTCACAATGTCCCCTTAGGCAGATCACAGAAAAGTTTCCATCACCTGGGTGACCACCCCAGACTTATGATGTCACAATACCCCCTTAGGCAGATCACAGAAAATGATATGTCACCTGGGTGACCAGCGAAGGGTTATGATGCCACAATGCCACCTTAGGAAGTTCACAGACAATGGTCTGTCACCTGAGTGACCAGTGCAGAGTTATGATGTCACTATGCCCCCTTAAGCAGATCATAGACAAGGTTATGTCATCTGGGTGACCAGTGCAGGGTAATGATGTCACAATAACCCCTTAGGCAGATAACGGACAAGGGTCTGTCACCAGGGTGACCAGTGCAGAGTTACGATGTCACAATGCGCCGTTTGGCAGTTCACAGACAAGGGTCTGTCATCTGGGTGCCCCGTGCAGAGTTATGATGTCACAATGCCCCCTTAGGCAGATCAAAGACAAGGGTATGTCACTTGGGTGACCAGTGCAGAGTTATGATGTCACAATGCCCCCTTAGGCAGATCACAGACAAGGGTCTGTCACCACGGTGACCAGTGCAGATTTAAGATGCAACAACGCCCCCATAGACAGATCACAGACAAGGACCTGTCACCTGGGTGAGCAACGCAGACTTATGATGTCACAATGCCCCCTTAGGCAGATCACAGACAAAGGTCAGTCACCTGTGTGACCAGTGCAGAGTTATGATGTCACAATGCCCCCTTAAGCAGTTCACAGACAAGGGTCAGTTACCTGGGAGACTAGTCCATAATTATAACATCACAATGCCTCCTTAGGCATATCACAGAAAATGGTCTGTCGCCTTGGTGACCAGTGCAGAGTAATGATGTCACAATGCTCCCTTAGGCAAATCACAGACAAGGGTCTGTCACCTCGGTGCCCATTGTAGAGTTATGATGTCACAAAGCCCGATTAAGCAGATCACAGACAACGGTCTGCAACCTGGGTGACCATTGCAGCTATTACGCCACAATGACCCTTTAGGCAGATCACAGACAAGGGTCTGTCACCTGGGTGACCAGTGCAGAGTTACGATGTCACAATGCCCCTTTAGGCAGATCAAAGGCCATTGTCTGTCACCTGGGTGACCAATGCAGAGTTATGATGTCACAATGCCCCTTAGCCAGTTCACAGACGAGAGTCTGTCACCTGGGTGACGAGTGCAGTGTTACGATGTCACAATGCCACCTTAGGCAGATCAAAAACAAGGGTATGTCACGTGGGGGACCAGTGCAGAGTTATGATGTCACAATGACCCCTAATGCAGTTCACAGACAAGGGTCTGTCACCTGGGTGACCAGTGGATAGTTATGGTGTCACAGTGCCCCCTTAAGCAGATCACAGACAAGGTTCTGTCACCTGGGGGAGAAGTGCAGAGGAATGATGTCACAATGCCCCCTTAGGCATATCACAGACAAATGGTCTGTCACTTTGGTGACCAGTGCAGAGTTACGATGTCACAATGCACCTTTAGGCAGATCAAAGACCAGGATCTGTCACCTGGGTTACCAGTGCACAGTTATGATGTCACCATGCCCACTTAAGCAGATCAAAGACAATGGTGTGTAAACAGGGCGACCCGTGAATAGTTATGAAGACACAATGCCCCATTAGGCAGATCACAGACAAGGGTCTGTCACCACGATGACCAGTGCAGTGTTATGATGTCACAATGACCCCTTAGGCAGATCACAGACAAGCGTCTGTCACCTGGGTGAGCAGTTCAGAGTTATGGTGTCACAATGCCCCCTTAAGCGGATGAAAGACGAGGGTCTGCCAACTGGGTGACCAGTGCAGAATTATGATGTCATAATGCCCCTTTAGGCAGATCACAGACAAGGGTCTGTCATGTGAGTGACCACTGCAGGGTTATGATGTCACTATGGCCGCTTCGGCAGATAACAGACAAGTGTCTGTCACCACGTTGACGAGTGCAGAGTTATGATGTCACCATGTCCCCTTAGGCAGATCACATACAAGGGTCTGTCACCTGGGTGACCTGTGCCATGTTATGATGTCACAATTCACCCTTAGGCAGATCACAGACAAGGGCATGTCACCTGCGTGCCCAGTGCAGGGTTATGATGTCACAATGCCCCCTTAGTCAGATCACAGATATGGGGATGTCACCTGGGTTCCCAGTGCAGAGCTATAATGTCACAATGCCCCGTTATGCTCATCACAGTCAAGGGCCTGTCACCTGGATGCCCAGTGCAGAGTTATGATGTCACAGTGCCCCCTTAGGCAGATCACAGACAAGGGCATGTCACTTGTTGTCTCAGTGCAGAGCTATGATGTCACAATGCCCACTTAAGCACATCAAAGACGAGGGTCTGTCACCAGGGTGACCCGTGCAGAGTTATGATGTCACAATGCCCCATTAGGCAGATCACAGACATGGGTCTGTCACCTGGGTGACCAGTGCAGATTTATGATGTCACAATGCCCACTTAGGCAGATCACACACAAGGGTGTTACACCTGGCTGACCAGTGCAGAGTTGTGATGTCACAATGACCCCTTAGGCACATCACAGACAAGGGTCTGTTACCTGGGTGACCAGTGCATTGTTATGATGTCACAATGACCCTTAGGCAGATCACAGACAAGGGTCTATCACCACGGAGACCAATGCAGAGTTATGATGTCACAATGCCCCCTCAGGGAGATCACAGGCAGGGGCCTGTCACCTTGGTGACCAGTACACGGTTATGATGTCATAATGCCAGTTTTGGCAGATAACGAACAAGGGTATGTCACTAGGGTGACCAGCGCAGATTTACGATGTCACAATGCTCCGTTAGCCAGTTCACAGACAAGTGTCTGTAACCTCGGTGACGAGTGGAGAGTCATGATGTCACAACTCCCACATAGGCAGATCACAGTCAAGGGCCTGTCACCTGGGTGCCCAGTGCAGACTTTTGATGTCACAATGCCCGCTTAGGCAGATCACAGACAGGGGTATGTCACCTGGGTGCCCCGTGCAGTGTTATGATGTCAGAATGCCCCCTTAGGCAGATCAAAGAGAAGGGTATATCAAGTGGGTGACCAGTGCAGGGTTATGATGTCATAATGCCCCCTTAGGCAGATCACAGACAAGGGTATGTCACTGGGTGACCAGTGGATAGTTACGATGTCACAATCACACCTTACACAGATCACAGACAATGGTCTGTCACCTGTGTGACCAGTGCAGAGTTATTATGTCAAAATGCCCCCTGAGGCATATAACGGACATGGCTCTGTCACCAGGGTGACCAGTGCAGAGTTATGATGTCACAATGGCCCTTTAAGCAGTTCCAGACAAGGGTCTGTCACCTGGGTGACCAGTGCAGAGTTATGATGTCACAATGCTTCCTTAGGCACATCACAGACAACTGTCTGTCACCTTGGTGACCAGTGCACATTTATGATGTCACAATGCTCCCTTAGGCAGATCACAGACAAGGGTCTGTCACCTGGGTTCCCAGTGTAGAGTTATGATGTCACAATGCCCCATTAAGCAGATCACAGACAACGGTCTGCCACCTGGGTGTCCATTGCAGTGTTGTGATGTCACAATGACCCCTTAGGCAGATCGCAGACCAGGATCTGTCACCTGGGTGACCAGTGCAGTGTTTTAATGTCACAATGACCCCTTAGGCAGATCACAGACAAGGATCTGTCACCTGGGTGACCAGTGCAGTGTTATGATGTCACAATGCCTCTTTAGTCAGATCAAAGACAACGGTCTGTCACCTGGGTTACCCGTGCAGAGTTATGATGTTACAAGGCCCACTAAAGCAGATCAAAGACAATGATCTTTAACCAGGGTGACACGTGCAGAATTATGGTGTCACAATGCACCCTTAGGCAGATCACAGACAATGGCCTGTCACCTGGGTGACCCATTCAGGGTTATGATGTCACAATGCCACCTTAGGCAGATCACAGACAAGGTTGTGTCACCTGGGTGATCAGTGCACAGTTATGAAGTCACAATGCCCCCTTTGGCAGTTCACTGACAAGGGTCTGTCACCACGATGACCAGTGCAGATTTATGATGTCACAATGCCCCATTAGGCAGATCACAGACAAGAGCCTGTCACCTGGGTGACCAGTGCAATGTTTTGATGTCACAATGACCCCTTAGGCAGATCACAGACACGGCTCTGTCACCTAGGTGACCAGTGCAGGGTTGTGATGTCACATTGCTCCCATAAGCACATAACTGGGCAAGGATCTGTTGCTAGGGTGACAAGTGAAGTGTTATGGTGTCAGAATGCCCCGTTAGGCAGTTCACAGTCAAGGTTCTGTCACCTTGGTGACCAGTGCACAGTTATGATGTCACAATGCCCCCTTAGGCAGATCACAGCCAAGTGTCTGTCACCTGGGTTCCCAGTGTGGAGTTATGATGTCACAATGCCCCATTAAGCTGATCACAGACAAGGGTCTGCCACCTGGGTGATCATTGCAGAGTTATGATGTCACAATGACCCCTTAGGCAGATCACAGACAATGGTCTGTCACCTGGGTGACCAGTGCAGAGTTATGATGTCGCAACGAACCCTTAGGCAGATCACAGACAAATGGTCTGTCACCTGGGTGTCCAGTGCAGAGTTATGATGTTACAATGCCCACTTAATCTGATCAAAGACAACGGTCTTTCACCAGGGTGACCCGTGCAGAGTTATGATGTCACAATGCACAATTAGGCAGATCACAGACAACGGCCTGCCACCTGGATGACCCGTTCAGAGTTATGATATCACAATGCCACCATAAGCAGATCACAGACAAGGGTCTGTCACCAAGATGACCAGTGCAGACTTATGTTGTCACAATGCCCCCTTAGGAAGATCACAGACAAGGGCGTTTCACCTGGGTGACCAGTGCACTGTTATGAAGTCACAATGCCCCCTTTGGCAGATCACAGACAAGGGTCTGTCACCATGGTGAATAGTGCCGAGTTAAGATGCAACAATGCCACCATAGGCAGATCACAGTTAAGGTTCTCTCACCTGGGTGACCAATGCAGAGTTATGATGTCACAATGCCCCCTTATGCAGATCACAGACAAGGGTCTGACACCTGGGTGACCAGTGCAGAGTTATGATGTCACAATTCCGCCTTAGGCAGAAAACGGACAAGGGTCTGTCACAAGGGTGAACACTGCAGAGTTATGATGTCACAATGCCCCATTAGGCAGATCACAGGAAAGGTTCTGTCACCCGGGTGACCAGTGCAGAGTTATAATGTCACAATAACCCCTTAGGCAGATCACAGACAAGGGTCTGTCACCAGACAGCCCATTGTAGAGTTATGATGTCACATTGCCCCCTTAGGCAGATAGCACACAAGGGTCTGTCACCTGGGTGACCAGCACAGAGTTATGATTTCACAATGCCCACTTAAGCACAACAAAGTCAATGGTCTCTCACCAGGGTGACCCTTGCAGAGTTATGAATTCACAATGCCCCTTTAGGCAGTTCACAGACAAGGGTCTGTCACCTGGGTGACCCGTGCAGTGTTATGATGTCATAATGCCCACTTAGGGAGATCACAGACAAGGGTGTGTCACCGGTGTGACCAGTGCACAGTTATGAAGTCGCAATGCCCCCTTAGGCAGATCACAGACAAGGGTCTGTCACCACGATGACCACTGCAGAGTTATGATGTCACAGTGCCCCCATAGGCACATAACAGGGCAAGGGTCTGTCACTAGGGTGACAAGGGAAGTGTTATGATGTCAGAATGCCCCGTTAGGCAGTTCACAGTCAAGGTTCTGTCACCTGGGGGCCAGTGGAGAGTTATGATGACCCAATGCCCCCTTAGGCAGATCACAGACAAGAGTCTGTCACCACGGTGACCAGTGCAGTGTTAAGATGCAACAACGCCCCGATAGACAGACCACAGACAAGGGTCTGTCACCTGGGTGAGCAACGCAGGCTTATGATGTCACAATGCCCCGTTAGGCAGATGACAGACAAGGGTCTGTCACCTGGGTGACCAGTGCAGAGTTATGATGTCACAATGCCCCCTTAAGCAGTTCACCAACAAGGGTCTGTCACCTCGGTGACCAGGGCAGAATTATGATGTCTCAATGCCTCCTTAGGCATATCACAGAAAATGGTCTGTCACCTTGGTGACCAGTGCAGAGTAATGATATCACAATGACCCCTTAGGCAAATCACAGACAAGGGTCTGTCACCTGGGTGCCCAGTGTAGAGTTATGATGTCACAATGCCCCATTAAGCAGATCACAGACAAGGGTCTGTCACCTGGGTGCCCAGTGTAGAGTTATGATGTCACAATGCCCCATTAAGCAGATCACAGACAAGGGTCTGCCACCTGGGTCACCATTGCATAGTTATGATGTCACAATGACCACTTAGGCAGATCACAGACAAGGGTCTGTCACCAGGGTGACTAGTGCAGAGTTATGATGACACAATGACCCCTTAGGCAGATCACAGACAAATGGTCTCTCACCTGGGTGACCAGTGCAGAGTTATGATGTCACAATAACCCTTTAGGCTGATCAAAGACCAGGGTCTGTCACCTGGGTTACTGGTGCAGAGTTATGATGTCACAATGCCCACTTAAGCAGATCAAAGACAATGGTCTGTAACCATTGTGACCCATGCAGAGTTATGAAGTCACAATGCCCCCTTAGGCAGATCGCAGAGAGGGGTCTATCATCTGGGGGAACAGTGCAGAGTTATGATGTCACAATGCCCCCTTAGGCAGATGCCAGACAAGGGTGTGTCACCTGGGTGACGAGTGCACAGTTATGAAGTCACAATGCCCCCTTAGGCAGATCACAGACAAGGGTCTGTCACCTGGGTGACCAGTGCAGAGTTATGATGTCACAATGAACCGTTAGGCAGATCACAGACAAATGGTCTGTCACCTGGGTGTCCAGTGCAGAGTTATGATGTTACAATGCCCACTTAATCTGATCAAAGACAACGGTCTTTCACCAGGGTGACCCGTGCAGATTTATGATGTCACAATGCACCCTTAGGCAGATCACAGACAACGGCCTGTCACCTGGGAGACCCGTTCAGAGTTATGATATCACAATGCCACCATAGGCAGATCACAGACAAGGGTCTGTCACCAAGATGAACAGTGCAGACCTATGATGTCACAATGCCCCCTTAGGAAGATCACAGACAAGGGTCTGTCACCATGGTGACCAGTGCCGAGTTAAGATGCAACAACGCCACCATAGGCAGATCACAGTTAAGGTTCTCTCACCTGGATGACCAATGCAGAGTTATGATGTCACAATGCCCCCTTACGCAGATCACAGACAAGGGTCTGTCACCTGGGTGAATAGTGCGGAGTTATGATGTCACAATTCCGCCTTAGGCAGAAAACGGACAAGGGTCTGTCACAAGGGTGAACACTGCAGATTTATGATGTCACAATGCCCCATTAGGCAGATCACAGAAAAGGTTCTGTCACCCGGGTGAAAAGTGCAGAGTTATAATGTCACAATAACCCCTTAGGCAGATCACAGACAAGGGTCTGTCACCAGAGAGCCCAGTGTAGAGTTATGATGTCACATTGCCCCCTTAGGCAGATCGCACACAGGGGTCTGTCACCTGGGTGACCAGCGCAGAGTTATGATTTCACAATGCCCACTTAAGCACAACAAAGTCAATGGTCTGTCTCCAGGGTGACCCTTGCAGAGTTATGAATTCACAATGCCCCTTCAGGGAGTTCACAGACAAGGGTCTGTCACCTGGGTGACCCGTGCAGTGTTATGATGTCACAATGCCCACTTAGGGAGATCACAGACAAGGTTGTGTCACTGGTGTGACAAGTGCACAGTTATGAAGTCGCAATGCCCCCTTAGGCAGATCACAGACAAGGGTCTGTCACCACGATTACCAGTGCAGAGTTATGATGTCACAGTGCCCCCTTAGGCAGATCACAGACAAGGGCCTGTCACCTGGGTGACCAGTGCAATGTTTTGATGTCACAATGACCCCTTAGGCAGATCACACACAAGCGTCTGTCACCTAGGTGACCAGTGCAGGATTATGAGGTCACATTGTCCCCATAGGCACATAACGGGGCAAGGGTCTGTCACCAGGGTGACAAGTGAAGTGTTATGATGTCAGAATGCCCCGTTAGGCAGTTCACACTCAAGGTTCTGTCACCTGGGGGACCAGTGGAGAGTTATGATGACACAATGCCCCCTTAAGCAGATCACAGACAAGGTTCTGTCACCTGGGGGACAAGTGCAGAGTTATGATGTCACAATGCCCCCTTAGGCAGATCACAGACAAGGGTCTGTCACCTGGGTGACCAGTGCATAGTTATGATGTCACAATGAACCCTTAGGCAGATCAAAAACAAGGGTGTTACACCTGGCTGACCAGTGCAGAGTTATGATGTCTCAATGACCCCTTAGGAAGATCACAGACAAGGGTCTGTCACCTGGGTGACCAGTGCATAGTTATGATGTCACAAGGAACCCTTAGGCAGATCACAGACAAGAGTCTGTCATCACGGTGACCAGTGCAGAGTTATGATGTCACAATGCCCCCTCAGGGAGATCACAGACAGGGGTCTGTCACCTGGGTGACCAGTGCAGAGTTATGATGTCACAATGCCCCCTTAGGTAGTTCACAGAGAAGCGTCTGTCACCTGGGAGACCAGTGCAGAGTTATAATGTCACAATGCCCCCTTAGACACATCACGGACAGCTGTCTGTCACCTGGGAGACCAGTGCAGAGTTATGATGTCACTATGACCCCTTAGGCAGATCACCGACAAGGGTCTGTCACCTGGGTGACCAGTGCAGAGTTATGATGTCACTATGACCCCTTAGGCAGATCACTGACAAGGGTCTGTCACCAGGGTGACCGATGCGGGGTTACGATGTCACAATGCCCCGTTAGGCAGTTCACAGACAAGGTTCTGTCACCTGGGTGACTGGTGGAGAGTTATGATGTCACAATTCCCACTTAGGCAGATCACAGTCAAGGGCCTGTCACCTGGCTGCACAGTGCAGACTTATGATGTCACAATGCCCGCTTAGGCAGATCACAGAGAGGGGTATGTCACCTGGGTGCCCCGTGCAGGGTTATGATGTCACAATGCCCCCTTAGGCAAATCACAGAAAATAGTCTGTCACCTTGTTGACCTGTGCAGAGTAATGATGTCAAAATGCCCCCTTAGGCAAATCACAGACAACGGTCTCTCACCTGGGTGCCCAGTGTAGAGTCATGATGTCACAGTGCCCCTTTAAGCATATCACAGACAAGGGTCTGCCAACTGGGTGACCATTGCATAGTTATGATGTCACAATGACTCCTTAGGCAGATCCCAGTCAAGGGTCTGTCACCGGGGTGACCAGTGCAGAGTTAAGATGTCACAATGACCCCTTAGGCAGATCACAGACAAATGATCTGTCACCTGGGTGACCAGTGCAGTGTTGTGATGTCAGAATGCCCCTTTAGCCAGATCAAAGACAAGGGTCTGTCACCTGGGTTACCAGTGCAGAGTTATGGTGTCACAATGCACACTTAAGCAGATCAAAGACAGTGGTCTATAACCAGTGTGACCCGTGCAGAGTTATGAAGTCACAATGCACCCTTAGGCAGATCACAGACAAGTGTCTGTCACCACGATGACCAGTGCAGTGTTGTAATGTCACAATGCCCCCTTAGGCAGATCACAGACAAGGGTCTGTCACCTGGGTGACCAGTGCAGAGTTATGATGTCACAATGCCAACCTTAGGCAGATCACAGACAAGCGTCTGTCACCTGGGTGACCAGTGCACAGTTATGATGTCACAATGCCGCCTTAGCCAGATCACAGACAATGGTCTGTCACCTTGGTGACCAGTGGACAGTTATGATGTCACAATGACCCCTTAGGCAGATTACAGACAAGGGTCTGTCACCTGGGTGACCAGTGCAGAGATATGATGTCACAATTAACCCTTAGGCAGATCAGAGACAAATGGTCTGTCACCTGGGTGTCCAGGGCAGAGTTAGGATGTCACAATGCCCCTTTTATCAGATCAAACTCGACGGTCTGTCACCTGAGTTACCCGTGCAGAGTTATGATGCTACAATGCCCACTTAATCTGAACAAAGACAATGGTCTTTTTCCAGGGTGACCTGTGCAGAGTTATGATCTCACAATGCACTCTTAGGCAGATCACAGACAACGGCCTGTCACCTGGGTGACCCGTTCAGAGTTACGATATCACAATGCCAGCATAGACAGATCACAGACAAGGGTCTGTCACCACGATGACCAGTGCAGACTTATGATGTCACAATGCCCCCTTAGGATGATCACAGACAAGGGTGTTTCACCTGGGTGAACAGTGCACAGTTATGAAGTCACAATGCCCCCTTTGTCAGATCACAGACAAAGGTCTGTCACCACGGTGACCAGTGCAGAGTTAAGAGGCAACAACGCCACCATAGGCAGATCACAGTTAAGGTTCTCTCACCTGGGTGACCAACGCAGAGTTATGATGTCACAATGCCACCTTAGGCAGATCACAGACAAGGGTCTGTCACCTGGGTGACCAGTGCAGAGTTATGATGTCACAATGACTCCTTAGGCAAATCACAGACAAAGGTCTGTCACCTGGGTTCCCAGTGTAGAGTTATGATGTCACAGTGCCCCATTAAGCATATCACAGACAAGGGTCTGCCAACTGGGTGACCATTGCATAGTTATGATGTCACAATGACTCCTTAGGCAGATGCCAGTCAAGGGTCGGTCACCGGGGTGACCAGTGCAGAGTTATGATGTCACAATGACCCCTTAGGCAAATCACAGACAAATGATCTGTCACCTGGTTGACCAGTGCAGTGTTGTGATGTCACAATGCCCCCTTAGGCAGATCACAGAAATAGGTCCGTCACCTGTGTTACCAGTGCACAGTTATGATGTCACAATGCTCCCTTAGGCAGATCACAGACAAGAGTCTGTCACCACGATGACCACTGCAGTGTTAAGATGCAACAACGCCCCCATAGACAGACCACAGACAAGGGTCTGTCACCTGGGTGAGCAACGCAGGCTTATGATGTCACAATGCCCCCTTAGGCAGATCACAGACAAGGGTCTTTCAAATGGGTGACCAGGGAAGAGTTATGATGTCACAATGCCCCCTTAGGCAGATCACAGACAATGGTCTGTCACCTGGGTGACCAGTACAGAGTTATGATGTCACAATGCCCCCTTAAGCAGTTCACCGACATGGGTCTGTCACCTCGGTGACCAGGGCAGAATTATGATGTCACAATGCCTCCTTAGCCATATCACAGAAAATGGTCTGTCACCTTGGTGACCAGTGCAGATTAATGATGCCACAATGACCCCTTAGGCGAATCACAGACAAGGGTCTGTCACCTGGATGCCCAGTGTAGAGTTATGATGTCACAATGCCCCATTAAGCAGATCACAGACAAGGGTCTGACACCTGGGTGACCATTGCATAGTTATGATGTCACAATGACCACTTAGGCAGATCACAGGCAAGGGTCTGTCACTAGGGTGACTAGTGCAGAGTTATGATGACACAATGACCCCTTAGGCAGATCACAGACAAATGGTCTGTCACCTGGGTGACCAGTGCAGAGTTATGATGTCACAATGCCCCTTTAGGCAGATCAAAGACCAGGGTCTGTCACCTGGGTTACCGGTGCAGAGTTATGATGTCACAATGCCCACTTAAGCAGATCAAAGAAAATGGTCTGTAACCATTGTGACCCGTGCAGAGTTATGAAGTCACAATGCCCCCTAAGGCAGATCGCAGAGAGGGGTCTATCACCTGGGTGACCAGTGCAGAGTTATGATGTCACAATGCCCCCTTAGGCAGATGCCAGACAAGGGTGTGTCACCTGGGTGACGAGTGCAAAGTTATGAAGTCACAATGCCCACTAAGGCAGATCATAGACAAGGGTCTGTCACCTCAGTGACCAGTGGAGAGATATGATGTCACAAGGCCCCCCTTTGGCAGATCACAGAGAAGCATCTGTCACCTGGGTGACCAGTACACAGTTATCATGTCACAATGCACCCTTACGCTGATCACAGAGAAGGTTCTGCCACCTGGGTGACCAGTGCAGAGTTATGATGTCACAATGTCCCCTTAGGCAGATCACAGACAAGGGTCTGTCACCTGAGTGACCAGTGCAGAGCTATGATGTCAAATTGCCCCCTTAGGCAGATAACGAACAAGGGTCTGTCACCATGGTGACCAGTGAAGAGTTATGATGTCACAATGCCCCGTTAGGCAGTTCACAATCAACGTTCTGTAACCTGGGTGACCAGTGCACAGTTATGATGTCACAATGCCGCCTTACACAGATCACAGACAAGGTTCTGTCACCTGAGGGAAAGGCAGAGTTCTAAAGTCACAATGCCCCCTTAGGCAGAAAACTGACAAGGGTCTCTCACCTGGGTGACCAGTGCAGAGTTTAGATGTCACAATGAACCCTTAGGGAGATCACAGACAAGGGTCTGTCACCTTAGTGACCAGGGCAGTGTTATGATGTCACAATTCCGCGTTAGGCAGATGACGGACAAGGTTCCGTCACCAGGGTGAACAGTGCAGAATTATGATGTCACAATGCCCCAATAGGCAGATCACAGAAAACGGTCTGTCACCTGCGTGACCAGTGCAGGGTTATGATGTCACAATGACCCCTTAGGCAGATCACAGACAAGAGTCTGTCACCAGAGAGCCCAGTGTAGAGTTATGATGTCACATTGCCCCCTTAGGCAGATCTCAGAGAAGGTTCTGTCACGTGGGTGACCAGTGCAGAGTTATGATGTCACAATGACCCCTTAGTCAGATCACAGACAAGGTTCTGTCACCTGGGTGACCAGTGCAGAGTTATGATGTCACAATGCCCCCCTTAGGCAGATCACAGACAAGCGTCTGTCACCTGGCTGCCCAGTGCACAGTTATGATGCCCCAATGCCGCCTTAGGCAGATCACAGACAAGGGTCCGTCTCCTGGGTGACCAGGGCAGAGTTAGGATGTCACAATGCCCCCATAGGCAGATCACTGAGCAGGGTCTGTCACCTGGGTGACCGGTGCAGAGTTTAGATGTCACAATGACCCCTTAGGCAGATCACAGACATAGGTGTGTCACCTGACTGACCAGTGCAGAGTTATGATGTCAGAATTCCGCGTTAGGCCGATGACGGTCAAGGGTCTGTCACCAGGGTGAACAGTGCAGAATTATGATGTCACAGTGCCCGAATAGGCAGATCACAGAAAAAGGTGCTGTCACCTGGGTGACCAGTGCAGAGTTATGATGTCACAATGACCCCATAGGCAAATCACAGACAAGGGTCTGTCACCTGGGTAACCACTAGAGATTTATGATGTCACCATGCCCCCTTAGGAAAATCACATACAAGAGTCTGTCACCTGGATGACCAGTGCACAGTTATGATGTCACAATGCCTCCTTAGGCATATCACAGACTATTGTCTGTCACCTTGGTGACCAGTGCACAGTTATGATGTCACAATGCCCCTTAGGCAGATCACAGACAAGTGTCTGTCACCTGGGTTCCCAGTGTAGAGTTATGATGTCACAATGCCCCATTAAGCAGATCACAGACAAGGGTCTGCCACCTGGGTGTCCAATGCAGTGTTATGATGTCACAATGACCCCTTACGCACATCACAGACAAGGATCTGTCACCTGGGTGACCAGTGCAGAGTTTTGATATCACAATGACCCTTTAGTCAGATCAAAGACAACGGTCTGTCACCTAGGTTACCCGTGCAGAGTTATGATGTTACAATGCAAATTTCAGCAGATCAAAGACAATGGTCTGTAACCAGGGTGACCCGTGCAGTGTTATGATGTCACAATGCCCCCTTAGACAGATCACAGAGAGGGGTCTATCACCTGGGTGACCAGTGCAGAGTTATGATGTCACAATGCCCCCTTAGGCAGATGCCAGACAAGGGTGTGTCACCTGGGTGAAGAGTGCACAGTTATGAAGTCACAATGCCCCCTTAGGCAGATCACAGACAAGGGTCTGTCACCACGATGACAAGTGCAGAGTTATGAAGTAACAATGCCCACTTAGGCAGATCATAGACAAAGGTCTGTCACCTGGGTGACCAGTGCAGAGACATGATGTCACAAGGCCCCCCTTAGGCAGATCACAGACAAGCATCTGTCACCTGGGTGACCCGTGCACAGTTATAATGTCACAATGCACCCTTGTGCAGATCACAGAGAAGGTTCTGCCACCTGGGTGACCAGTGCAGAGTTATGATTTCACAATGCCCCCGTAGGCAGATCACAGACAAGAGTCTGTCACCTGAGTGACCAGTGCAGAATTATGATGCCACAATGCCCACTTAGGCAGATCACAGACAAGGGTCTGTAACCTGGGTGACCAATGCAGAGTTATGATGTCACATTGCCCCCTTAGGCAGATAACGGACAAGGGTCTGTCAACATGGTGACCAGTGAAGAGTTATGATGTCACAATGCCCCGTTAGGCAGTTCACAATCAAGGTTCTGTCACCTGGGTGACCAGTGCACAGTTATGATGTCACAATGCCGCCTTACGCAGATCACAGACAAGGTTCTGTCACCTTAGTGACCAGGGCAGTGTTATGATGTCACAATTCCGCGTTAGGCCGATGGCGTACAAGGTTCCATCACCAGGTTGAACAGTGCAGATTTATGATGTCACAATGCCCCAATAGGCAGATCACAGAAAAGGGTCTGTCACCTGCGTGACCAGTACAGAGTTATGATGTCACAATGACCACTTAGGCAGATCACAGACAAGAGTCTGTCACCAGGGAGCCCAGTGTAGAGTTATGATGTCACGTTGCCCCCTTAGGCAGATCACAGAAAAGGTTCTGTCACCTGGGTGACCAGTGCAGAGTTATGATGTCACAATGACCCCTTAGGCAGATCACAGACAAGGGTCTGTCACCTGAGTGACCAGTGGAGATTTATGATGTCACCATGCCCCCTTAGGCAGATCACAGACAAGAGTCTGTCACCTGGGTGACCAGTGCAGAGTTATGATGTTACAATGGCTCCTTAGGCATATCACAGACAATGGTCTGTCACCTTGGTGACCAGTGCACAGTTAAGATGTCACAATGCCCCCTTAGGCAGATCACAGACAAGGGTCTGTCACCTGGATTCCTAGTGTAGATTTATGATGTCACATTGTCCCATTAAGCAGATCACAGACAAGGGTCTGCCACCTTGGTGACCATTGCCGTTTTATGATGTCACAATGACCCTTAGGCAGATCACAGACAAGGGTCTGTCACCTGGGTGACCAGTGCAGAGTTATGATGTCACAATGACCCCTTAGGCAGATCACAGACAAATCATCTGTCACCTGGGTGACCAGTGCAGAGTTATGATGTCACAATGCCCCTTTAGTCAGATCAAAGACAACGGTCTGTCACCTGGGTTACCCGTGCAGAGTTATGATATAACAATGCCCACTTAAGCACAACAAAGTCAATGGTCTGTAACCAGGGTGACCCTTGCAGAGTTATGATTTCACAATGCCCTTTAGGCCGTTCACAGACAAGGGTCTGTCACCTGGGTGACCCGTGCAGAGTTATGATGTCACAATGCCCACTTTGGGAGATCACAGACAAGGGTGTGTCACCTGGGTGACCAGTGCAGGGCTATGATGTCACAATGCCACTGTAGGCAGATGACAAACAAGGGTCTGTCACCACGGTGGTGTGTGCAGAGTTATGATGTCACAATGCCTCATTAGCCAGATCACAGAAAAGGGTCTGTCACCACGGTGACCAGTGCCGAGTTATGATGTCACAATGCCCCCTTAGGCAGTTTACAGACAAGAGTCTGTCACCTGGGTGACCAGTGCAGAGTTATGATGTCACAATGCCCCCTTAGGCAGATCACAGACAAGGGTCCTTCACCTGTGTGACCAGCTCACACTTATGAAGTCACAATGGCCCCTTAGGCAGATCACAGACAATGATCTGTCACCTGGGTGACCAGTGCAGAGTTATGATGTCACAATGCCCCCTTAGGTAGTTCACAGAGAAGGGTCTGTCACCTGGGAGACCAGTGCAGAGTTATAATGTCACAATGCCCCCTTAGACACATCACGGACAGCTGTCTGTCACCGGGGGGACAAGTGCAGAGTTATGATGTCACAATGCCCCCTTAGGCAGTCCACAGACAAGGGTCTGTCACCTGAGTCACTACTGCATATTTGTGATGTCACAAAGCCCCCTTAGGCAGATCACAGAAAATGGTCTCTCACCTTGTTGTCCAATGCAGAGTTATGATGTCACAATGCCCCATTAGGCAGATCACAGACAAGGGTCTGCACCTGGGTGACCCGTGCAGAGTTATGATGTCACAATGCCCCCTTAGGCAGATAACAGACAAGGGTCTGTCACCAGGGTGACCAGGGCAGAGTTATGATGTCACAATGCCCCATTAGGCAGTCCACAGACAAGGGTCTGTCACCTGGGTGACCAGTGCAGATTTATGATGTCACAATGCCCACTTAGGCAGATCACACTCAAGGGTGTTACACCTGGCTGACCAGTGCAGAATTATGATGTCACAATGCCCCCTTAGGCAGATCACAGACAAGGGTCTCTCACCACGGTGACCAGTGCAGAGTTATGATGTCACAATGCCCCCTCAGGGAGATCACAGACAGGGGTCTGTCACCTGGGTGACCAGTACAGGGTTATGATCTCATAATGCCCCCTTAGGCAGATCACAGACAAGGGTCTGTCACTGGGTGACCAGTGGATAGTTACGATTTCACCATCATACCTTAGGCAGATCACAGACAAGGGACTGTCACCTATGTGAACAGTGCAGAGTCATAATGTCACAATGCCCGCTGAGGCATATGACGGATATGGTTCTGTCAACAGGGTGACTAGTGCAGAGTTATGATGTCACAATGCCCCCGAAGGCAGATCACAGACAAGCGTCTGTCACCTGGCTGCCCAGTGCACAGTTATGATGTCCCAAAGCTGCCTTAGGCAGATCACAGACAAGGGTCTGTCTCCTGGGTGACCAGGGCAGAGTTTAGATGTCACAATGCCCCCATAGGCAGATCACTGAGCAGGGTCTGTCACCTGGGTGACCAATGCAGAGTTTAGATGTCACAATGACCCCTTAGGCAGATCACAGACATAGGTGTGTCACCTGAGTGACCAGTGCAGAGTTATGATGTCAGAATTCCGCGTTAGGCCGATGACGGTCAAGGGTGTCTCACCAGGGTGAACAGTGCAGAGTTATGATATCACAGTGCCCGAATAGGGAGATCACAGAAAAGGGTCTCTCACCTGGGTGACCAGTGCAGAGTTATGATGTCACAATGCCCCCTTAGGCAGATCACAGACAAGGGTCTGTCACCAAGGATCCCAGTGTAGAGTTATGAGGTCACATTGCCCCCTTAGGCAGAGCACAGACACGGTGCTGTCACCTGGGTGACCAGTGCAGAGTTATGATGTCACAATGACCCCATAGGCAAATCACAGACAAGGGTCTGTCACCTGGGTGACCAGTGCAGAGTTATGATGTCACAATGACCCTTTAGTCAGATCAAAGACAACGGTCTGTCACCTGGGTTGCCCATGCAGAGTTATGATGTTACAGTGCCCACTTCAGCAGATCAAAGACAATGGTCGGTAACCAGGGTGACCCGTGCAGTGTTATGATGTCACAATGCACCCTTAGGCAGATCACAGACAAGGGTGTGTCACCTGGGTGACCAGTGCACAGTTATGAAGTCACAATTCCCCCTTTGGCAGATCACTGACAAAGGTCTGTCACCACGATGACCAGCGTAGAGTTATGATGTCACAATGCCTCATTAGGCAGATCACAGACAAGGGTGTGTCACCTGGGTGACCAGTGCACAGTTATGAAGTCACAATGCCCCCCTTGGCAGACCACAGACAATGGTGTGTCACCAGGGTGACCAGTGCCGAGTTAAGATGCAACGACGCCACCATACGCAGATCACAGACAAGGGTCTGCCACGTGGTTGACCAATGCAGAGTTTTGATGTCACAATGCCCACTTAGGCAGATCACAGACAAGGGTCTGTCACCTCGGCGACCAGTGCACAGTTTAGATGTCACAATGACCCCTTAAACAGATCACAGACCAGGGTCTGTCACCAGGGAGCCCACTGTAGAGTTATGATGTCACATTGCCCCCTTAGGCAGATCGCACAAAAGGGTCTGTCACCTGGGTGACCAGTGCAGAGTTATGATATCACAATTCCCACTTAAGCACAACAAAGTCAATGGTCTGTCACCAGGGTGACCCTTGCAGAGTTACGATTTCACAATGCCCTTTAGGCCGTTCACAGACAAGGGTCTGTCACCTGGGTGACCCGTGCAGAGTTATGATGTCACAATGCCCACTTTGGGAGATCACAGACAAGGGTGTGTCACCTGGGTGACCAGTGCAGGGCTATGATGTCACAATGACACTGTAGGCAGATGACAAACAAGGGTCTGTCACCACGGTGGTGTGTGCAGAGTTATGATGTCACAATACCTCATTAGCCAGATCACAGACAAGGGTCTGTCACCACAGTGACCAGTGCCGAGTTATGATGTCACAATGCCCCCTTAGGCAGTTTACAGACAAGGGACTGTCACCTGGGTGACCAGTGCAGAGTTATGATGTCACAATGCCCCCTTAGGCAGATCACAGACAAGGGTCCTTCACCTGTGTGACCAGCTCACACTTATGAAGTCACAATGGCCCCTTAGGCAGATCACAGACAATGATCTGTCACCTGGGTGACCAGTACAGAGTTATGATGTCACAATGCCCTCTTAGGTAGTTCACAGAGAAGGGTCTGTCACCTGGGGGACCAGTGCAGAGTTATAATGTCACAATGCCCCCTTAGACACATCACAGACAGGGGTCTGTCACCTGGGTGACCAGTGCAGAGTTATGATGTCACTATGACCCCTTAGGCAGATCACCGACAAGGGTCTGTCACCTGGGTGACCAGTGCAGACTTATGATGTCACTATGACACCTTAGGAAGATCATCGACAAGGGTCTGTCACCTGGGTGACTGGTGGAGAGTTATGATGTCACAATTCCCACTTGGGCAGATCACAGTCAAGGGCCTGTCACCTGGGTGCACAGTGCAGACTTATGATGTCACAATGCCCGCTTAGGCAGATCACAGTGAGGGGTATGTCACCTGGGTGCCCCGTGCATGGTTATGATGTCACAATGCCCCTTAGGCAAATCACAGAAAATAGTCTGTCACCTTGTAGACCTGTGCAGAGTAATGATGTCAAAATGCCCCCTTAGGCAGATCGCAGAGAGGGGTCTATCATCTGGGGGAACAGTGCAGAGTTATGATGTCACAATGCCCCCTTAGGCAGATGCCAGACAAGGGTGTGTCACCTGGGTGACCATTGCATAGTTATGATGTCACAATGACTCCTTAGGCAGATCACAGACAAGGGTCTGTCACCTGGGTGACCAGTGCAGAGTTATGATGTCACAATGCCAACCTTAGGCAGATCACAGACAAGCGTCTGTCACCTGGGTGACCAGTGCACAGTTATGATGTCACAATGCCGCCTTAGCCAGATCACAGACAATGGTCTGTCACCTCGGTGACCAGTGGACAGATATGATGTCACAATGACCCCTTAGGCAGATTACAGACAAGGGTCTGTCACCTGGGTGACCATTGCAGAGATATGATGTCACAATTAACCCTTAGGCAGATCAGAGACCAATGGTCTGTCACCTGGGTGTCCAGGGCAGAGTTAGGATGTCACAATGCCCCTTTTATCAGATCAAATTCGACGGTCTGTCACCTGAGTTACCCGTGCAGAGTTATGATGCTACAATGCCCACTTAATCTGAACAAAGACAATGGTCTTTTTCCAGGGTGACCTGTGCAGAGTTATGATCTCACAATGCACTCTTAGGCAGATCACAGACAACGGCCTGTCACCTGGGTGACCCGTTCAGAGTTATGATATCACAATGCCAGCATAGACAGATCACAGACAAGGGTCTGTCACCACGATGACCAGTGCAGACTTATGTTGTCACAATGCCCCCTTAGGATGATCACAGACAAGGGTGTTTCACCTGGGTGAACAGAGCACAGTTATGAAGTCACAATGTCCCCTTTGTCAGATCACAGACAAGGGTCTGTCACCACGGTGACCAGTGCAGAGTTAAGAGGCAACAACGCCACCATAGGCAGATCACAGTTAAGGTTCTCTCACCTGGGTGACCAACGCAGTTATGATGTCACAATGCCACCTTAGGCAGATCACAGACAAGGGTCTGTCACCTGGGTGACCAGTGCAGAGTTATGATGTCACAATGCCTCATTAGCTAGATCACAGACAAGGGTCTGTCACCACAGTGACCAGTGCCGGGTTATGATGTCACAATGCCCCCTTAGGCAGTTTACAGACAAGGGTCTGTCACCTGGGCAACCAGTGCAGAGTTATGATGTCACAATGCCCCCTTAGGCAGATCACAGACAAGAGTCCTTCACCTGTGTGACCAGCTCACACTTATGAAGTCACAATGGCCCCTTAGGCTGATCACAGACAATGATCTGTCACCTGGGTGACCAGTGCAGAGTTATGATGTCACAATGCCCCCTTAGGTAGTTCACAGAGAAGGGTCTGTCACCTGGGAGACCAGTGCAGAGTTATAATGTCACAATGCCCCCTTAGACACATCACAGACAGGGGTCTGTCACCTGGGTGACCAGTGCAGAGTTATGAGGTCACTATGACCCCTTAGGCAGATCACCGACAAGGCTCTGTCACCTGGGTGACCAGTGCAGAGTTATGATGTCACTATGACCCCTTAGGCAGATAACCGACAAGGGTCTGTCACCGGGGTGACCGATGCGGGGTTACGATGTCACAATGCCCCGTTAGGCAGTTCACAGACAAGGTTCTGTCACCTGGGTGACTGGTGGAGAGTTATGATGTCACAATTCCCACTTAGGCAGATCACAGTCAAGGGCCTGTCACCTGGGTGCCCAGTGCAGACTTATGATGTCACAATGCCCGCTTAGGCAGATCACAGAGAGGGGTATGTCACCTGGGTGCCCCGTGCAGGGTTATGATGTCACAATGCCCCCTTAGGCAAATCACAGAAAATAGTCTGTCACCTTGTTGACCTGTGCAGAGTAATGATGTCAAAATGCCCCCTTAGGCAAATCACAGACAACGATCTGTCACCTGGGTGCCCAGTGTAGAGTTATGATGTCACAGTGCCCCATTAAGCATATCACAGACAAGGGTCTGCCAACTGGGTGACCATTGCATAGTTATGATGTCACAATGACTCCTTAGGCAGATCCCAGTCAAGGGTCTGTCACCGGGGTGACCAGTGCAGAGTTATGATGTCACAATGACCCCTTAGGCAGATCACAGACAAATGATCTGTCACCTGGGTGACCAGTGCAGTGTTGTGATGTCACAATGCCCCTTTAGGCAGATCAAAGACAAGGGTCTGTCACCTGGGTTACCAGTGCAGAGTTATGGTGTCACAATGCACACTTAAGCAGATCAAAGACAGTGGTCTATAACCAGTGTGACCCGTGCAGAATTACGAAGTCACAATGCACCCTTAGGCAGATCACAGACAAGTGTCTGTCACCACGATGACCAGTGCAGTGTTATAATGTCACAATGCCCCCTTAGGCAGATCACAGACAAGGGTCTGTCACCTGGGTGACCAGTGCAGAATTATGATGTCACAATGCCAACCTTAGGCAGATCACAGACAAGCGTCTGTCACCTGGGTGACCAGTGCACAGTTATGATGTCACAATGCCGCCTTAGCCAGATCACAGACAATGGTCTGTCACCTTGGTGACCAGTGGACAGTTATGATGTCACAATGACCCCTTAGGCAGATTACAGACAAGGGTCTGTCACCTGGGTGACCAGTGCAGAGATATGATATCACAATTAACCCTTAGGCAGATCAGAGACAAATGGTCTGTCACCTTAGTGACCAGGGCAGTGTTATGATGTCACAATTCCGCGTTAGGCCGATGGCGTACAAGGTTCCATCACCAGGGTGAACAGTGCAGATTTATGATGTCACAATGCCCCAATAGACAGATCACAGAAAAGGGTCTGTCACCTGCGTGACCAGTGCAGAGTTATGATGTCACAATGACCACTTAGGCAGATCACAGACAAGAGTCTGTC
Source organism: Gorilla gorilla gorilla (assembly GCF_029281585.2). Taxonomy (NCBI): domain Eukaryota; kingdom Metazoa; phylum Chordata; class Mammalia; order Primates; family Hominidae; genus Gorilla; species Gorilla gorilla. The sequence continues at coordinate 5,483,462 of NC_073240.2, forward strand.
ACCAGGGAGCCCAGTGTAGAGTTATGATGTCACATTGCCCCCTTAGGCAGATCGCACAAAAGGGTCTGTCACCTGGGTGACTAGCGCAGAGTTATGATTTCACAATGCCCACTTAAGCACAACAAAGTCAATGGTCTGTAACCAGGGTGACCCTTGCAGAGTTATGATTTCACAATGCCCCTTTAGGCAGTTCACAGACAAGGGTCTGTCACCTGGGTGACCAGTGCAGTGTTATGACGTCACAATGCCCACTTAGGGAGATCACAGACAAGGGTGTGTCACCTGGGTGACCAGTGCACAGTTATGAAGTCACAATGCCCCCTTAGGCAGATCACAGACAAGGGTCTGTCACCACGATGACCAGTGCAGAGTTATTATGTCACAGTGCCCCCTTAGGCAGATCACAGACAAGGGCCTGTCACCTGGGTGACCAGTGCAATGTTATGCTGTCACAATGACCCCTTAGGGAGATCACAGACAAGGGTCTGTCACTTGGGTGACCAGTGCATAATTATGATCTCACAATGCCCCCTTAGGCAGATCACAGACAAGGGTCTGTCACCACGGTGACCAGTGCAGAGTTATGATGTCACAATGCCCCCTCAGGGAGATCACAGACAGGGGTCTGTCACAAGGGAGCCCAGTGTAGAGTTATGATGTCACATTGCCCCCTTAGGCAGATTGCACACAAGGGTCTGTCACCAGGGTTGCCAGTGCAAAGTTATGATGTCACAATGCCCACTTAAGCACATCAAAGTCAATGGTCTCTCACCAGGGTGACCCTTGCGGAGTTATGATTTCACAATGCCCCTTTAGTCAGATCACAGACAAGGGTCTGTCACCTGGGTGACCCGTGCAGAGTTATGATGTCACAATGCCCCCTTAGGTAGTTCACAGAGAAGGGTCTGTCACCTGGGAGACCAGTGCAGAGTTATAATGTCACAATGCCCCCTTAGACACATCACAGACAGGGGTCTGTCACCTGGGTGACCAGTGCAGAGTTATGATGTCACTAAGACCCCTTAGTCAGGTCACCGACAAGGGTCTGTCACCAGGGTGACTGATGCGGGGTTACGATGTCACAATGCCCCGTTAGGCAGTTCACAGACAAGGTTCTGTCACCAGGGTGACTGGTGGAGGGTTATGATGTCACAATTCCCACTTAGGCAGATCACAGTCAAGGGCCTGTCACCTGGGTGCACAGTGCAGACTTATGATGTCACAATGCCCGCTTAGGCAGATCACAGAGAGGGGTATGTCACCTGGGTGCCCCGTGCAGGGTTATGATGTCACAATGCCCCCTTAGGCAAATCACAGAAAATAGTCAGTCACCTTGTTGACCTGTGAAGAGTAATGATGTCAAAATGCCCCTTAGGCAAATCACAGACAACGGTCTGTCACCTGGGTGCCCAGTGTAGAGTTATGATGTCACAGTGCCCCATTAAGCATATCACAGAGAAGGGTCTGCCAACTGGGTGACCATTGCATAGTTATGATGTCACAATGACTCCTTAGGCAGATCCCAGTCAAGGGTCTGTCACCGGGGTGACCAGTGCAGAGTTATGATGTCACAATGCCCCTTTAGTCAGATCAAAGACAACGGTCTGTCACCTGGGTTACCCGTGCAGAGTTATGATATAACAATGCCCACTTAAGCACAACAAAGTCAATGGTCTGTAACCAGGGTGACCCTTGCAGAGTTATGATTTCACAATGCCCTTTAGGCCGTTCACAGACAAGGGTCTGTCACCTGGGTGACCCGTGCAGAGTTATGATGTCACAATGCCCACTTTGGGAGATCACAGACAAGGGTGTGTCACCTGGGTGACCAGTGCAGGGCTATGATGTCACAATGCCACTGTAGGCAGATGACAAACAAGGGTCTGTCACCACGGTGGTGTGTGCAGAGTTATGATGTCACAATGCCTCATTAGCCAGATCACAGAAAAGGGTCTGTCACCACGGTGACCAGTGCCGAGTTATGATGTCACAATGCCCCCTTAGGCAGTTTACAGACAAGAGTCTGTCACCTGGGTGACCAGTGCAGAGTTATGATGTCACAATGCCCCCTTAGGCAGATCACAGACAAGGGTCCTTCACCTGTGTGACCAGCTCACACTTATGAAGTCACAATGGCCCCTTAGGCAGATCACAGACAATGATCTGTCACCTGGGTGACCAGTGCAGAGTTATGATGTCACAATGCCCCCTTAGGTAGTTCACAGAGAAGGGTCTGTCACCTGGGAGACCAGTGCAGAGTTATAATGTCACAATGCCCCTTAGACACATCACGGACAGCTGTCTGTCACCGGGGGGACAAGTGCAGAGTTATGATGTCACAATGCCCCCTTAGGCAGTCCACAGACAAGGGTCTGTCACCTGAGTCACTACTGCATATTTGTGATGTCACAAAGCCCCCTTAGGCAGATCACAGAAAATGGTCTCTCACCTTGTTGTCCAATGCAGAGTTATGATGTCACAATGCCCCATTAGGCAGATCACAGACAAGGGTCTGCACCTGGGTGACCCGTGCAGAGTTATGATGTCACAATGCCCCCTTAGGCAGATAACAGACAAGGGTCTGTCACCAGGGTGACCAGGGCAGAGTTATGATGTCACAATGCCCCATTAGGCAGTCCACAGACAAGGGTCTGTCACCTGGGTGACCAGTGCAGATTTATGATGTCACAATGCCCACTTAGGCAGATCACACTCAAGGGTGTTACACCTGGCTGACCAGTGCAGAATTATGATGTCACAATGCCCCCTTAGGCAGATCACAGACAAGGGTCTCTCACCACGGTGACCAGTGCAGAGTTATGATGTCACAATGCCCCCTCAGGGAGATCACAGACAGGGGTCTGTCACCTGGGTGACCAGTACAGGGTTATGATCTCATAATGCCCCCTTAGGCAGATCACAGACAAGGGTCTGTCACTGGGTGACCAGTGGATAGTTACGATTTCACCATCATACCTTAGGCAGATCACAGACAAGGGACTGTCACCTATGTGAACAGTGCAGAGTCATAATGTCACAATGCCCGCTGAGGCATATGACGGATATGGTTCTGTCAACAGGGTGACTAGTGCAGAGTTATGATGTCACAATGCCCCCGAAGGCAGATCACAGACAAGCGTCTGTCACCTGGCTGCCCAGTGCACAGTTATGATGTCCCAAAGCTGCCTTAGGCAGATCACAGACAAGGGTCTGTCTCCTGGGTGACCAGGGCAGAGTTTAGATGTCACAATGCCCCCATAGGCAGATCACTGAGCAGGGTCTGTCACCTGGGTGACCAATGCAGAGTTTAGATGTCACAATGACCCCTTAGGCAGATCACAGACATAGGTGTGTCACCTGAGTGACCAGTGCAGAGTTATGATGTCAGAATTCCGCGTTAGGCCGATGACGGTCAAGGGTCTGTCACCAGGGTGAACAGTGCAGAGTTATGATATCACAGTGCCCGAATAGGGAGATCACAGAAAAGGGTCTCTCACCTGGGTGACCAGTGCAGAGTTATGATGTCACAATGCCCCCTTAGGCAGATCACAGACAAGGGTCTGTCACCAAGGATCCCAGTGTAGAGTTATGAGGTCACATTGCCCCCTTAGGCAGAGCACAGACACGGTGCTGTCACCTGGGTGACCAGTGCAGAGTTATGATGTCACAATGACCCCATAGGCAAATCACAGACAAGGGTCTGTCACCTGGGTGACCAGTGCAGAGTTATGATGTCACAATGACCCTTTAGTCAGATCAAAGACAACGGTCTGTCACCTGGGTTGCCCATGCAGAGTTATGATGTTACAGTGCCCACTTCAGCAGATCAAAGACAATGGTCGGTAACCAGGGTGACCCGTGCAGTGTTATGATGTCACAATGCACCCTTAGGCAGATCACAGACAAGGGTGTGTCACCTGGGTGACCAGTGCACAGTTATGAAGTCACAATTCCCCCTTTGGCAGATCACTGACAAAGGTCTGTCACCACGATGACCAGCGTAGAGTTATGATGTCACAATGCCTCATTAGGCAGATCACAGACAAGGGTGTGTCACCTGGGTGACCAGTGCACAGTTATGAAGTCACAATGCCCCCCTTGGCAGACCACAGACAATGGTGTGTCACCAGGGTGACCAGTGCCGAGTTAAGATGCAACGACGCCACCATACGCAGATCACAGACAAGGGTCTGCCACGTGGTTGACCAATGCAGAGTTTTGATGTCACAATGCCCACTTAGGCAGATCACAGACAAGGGTCTGTCACCTCGGCGACCAGTGCACAGTTTAGATGTCACAATGACCCCTTAAACAGATCACAGACCAGGGTCTGTCACCAGGGAGCCCACTGTAGAGTTATGATGTCACATTGCCCCCTTAGGCAGATCGCACAAAAGGGTCTGTCACCTGGGTGACCAGTGCAGAGTTATGATATCACAATTCCCACTTAAGCACAACAAAGTCAATGGTCTGTCACCAGGGTGACCCTTGCAGAGTTACGATTTCACAATGCCCTTTAGGCCGTTCACAGACAAGGGTCTGTCACCTGGGTGACCCGTGCAGAGTTATGATGTCACAATGCCCACTTTGGGAGATCACAGACAAGGGTGTGTCACCTGGGTGACCAGTGCAGGGCTATGATGTCACAATGACACTGTAGGCAGATGACAAACAAGGGTCTGTCACCACGGTGGTGTGTGCAGAGTTATGATGTCACAATACCTCATTAGCCAGATCACAGACAAGGGTCTGTCACCACAGTGACCAGTGCCGAGTTATGATGTCACAATGCCCCCTTAGGCAGTTTACAGACAAGGGACTGTCACCTGGGTGACCAGTGCAGAGTTATGATGTCACAATGCCCCCTTAGGCAGATCACAGACAAGGGTCCTTCACCTGTGTGACCAGCTCACACTTATGAAGTCACAATGGCCCCTTAGGCAGATCACAGACAATGATCTGTCACCTGGGTGACCAGTACAGAGTTATGATGTCACAATGCCCTCTTAGGTAGTTCACAGAGAAGGGTCTGTCACCTGGGGGACCAGTGCAGAGTTATAATGTCACAATGCCCCCTTAGACACATCACAGACAGGGGTCTGTCACCTGGGTGACCAGTGCAGAGTTATGATGTCACTATGACCCCTTAGGCAGATCACCGACAAGGGTCTGTCACCTGGGTGACCAGTGCAGACTTATGATGTCACTATGACACCTTAGGAAGATCATCGACAAGGGTCTGTCACCTGGGTGACTGGTGGAGAGTTATGATGTCACAATTCCCACTTGGGCAGATCACAGTCAAGGGCCTGTCACCTGGGTGCACAGTGCAGACTTATGATGTCACAATGCCCGCTTAGGCAGATCACAGTGAGGGGTATGTCACCTGGGTGCCCCGTGCATGGTTATGATGTCACAATGCCCCTTAGGCAAATCACAGAAAATAGTCTGTCACCTTGTAGACCTGTGCAGAGTAATGATGTCAAAATGCCCCCTTAGGCAGATCGCAGAGAGGGGTCTATCATCTGGGGGAACAGTGCAGAGTTATGATGTCACAATGCCCCCTTAGGCAGATGCCAGACAAGGGTGTGTCACCTGGGTGACCATTGCATAGTTATGATGTCACAATGACTCCTTAGGCAGATCACAGACAAGGGTCTGTCACCTGGGTGACCAGTGCAGAGTTATGATGTCACAATGCCAACCTTAGGCAGATCACAGACAAGCGTCTGTCACCTGGGTGACCAGTGCACAGTTATGATGTCACAATGCCGCCTTAGCCAGATCACAGACAATGGTCTGTCACCTCGGTGACCAGTGGACAGATATGATGTCACAATGACCCCTTAGGCAGATTACAGACAAGGGTCTGTCACCTGGGTGACCATTGCAGAGATATGATGTCACAATTAACCCTTAGGCAGATCAGAGACCAATGGTCTGTCACCTGGGTGTCCAGGGCAGAGTTAGGATGTCACAATGCCCCTTTTATCAGATCAAATTCGACGGTCTGTCACCTGAGTTACCCGTGCAGAGTTATGATGCTACAATGCCCACTTAATCTGAACAAAGACAATGGTCTTTTTCCAGGGTGACCTGTGCAGAGTTATGATCTCACAATGCACTCTTAGGCAGATCACAGACAACGGCCTGTCACCTGGGTGACCCGTTCAGAGTTATGATATCACAATGCCAGCATAGACAGATCACAGACAAGGGTCTGTCACCACGATGACCAGTGCAGACTTATGTTGTCACAATGCCCCCTTAGGATGATCACAGACAAGGGTGTTTCACCTGGGTGAACAGAGCACAGTTATGAAGTCACAATGTCCCCTTTGTCAGATCACAGACAAGGGTCTGTCACCACGGTGACCAGTGCAGAGTTAAGAGGCAACAACGCCACCATAGGCAGATCACAGTTAAGGTTCTCTCACCTGGGTGACCAACGCAGTTATGATGTCACAATGCCACCTTAGGCAGATCACAGACAAGGGTCTGTCACCTGGGTGACCAGTGCAGAGTTATGATGTCACAATGCCTCATTAGCTAGATCACAGACAAGGGTCTGTCACCACAGTGACCAGTGCCGGGTTATGATGTCACAATGCCCCCTTAGACACATCACAGACAGGGGTCTGTCACCTGGGTGACCAGTGCAGAGTTATGAGGTCACTATGACCCCTTAGGCAGATCACCGACAAGGCTCTGTCACCTGGGTGACCAGTGCAGAGTTATGATGTCACTATGACCCCTTAGGCAGATAACCGACAAGGGTCTGTCACCGGGGTGACCGATGCGGGGTTACGATGTCACAATGCCCCGTTAGGCAGTTCACAGACAAGGTTCTGTCACCTGGGTGACTGGTGGAGAGTTATGATGTCACAATTCCCACTTAGGCAGATCACAGTCAAGGGCCTGTCACCTGGGTGCCCAGTGCAGACTTATGATGTCACAATGCCCGCTTAGGCAGATCACAGAGAGGGGTATGTCACCTGGGTGCCCCGTGCAGGGTTATGATGTCACAATGCCCCCTTAGGCAAATCACAGAAAATAGTCTGTCACCTTGTTGACCTGTGCAGAGTAATGATGTCAAAATGCCCCCTTAGGCAAATCACAGACAACGATCTGTCACCTGGGTGCCCAGTGTAGAGTTATGATGTCACAGTGCCCCATTAAGCATATCACAGACAAGGGTCTGCCAACTGGGTGACCATTGCATAGTTATGATGTCACAATGACTCCTTAGGCAGATCCCAGTCAAGGGTCTGTCACCGGGGTGACCAGTGCAGAGTTATGATGTCACAATGACCCCTTAGGCAGATCACAGACAAATGATCTGTCACCTGGGTGACCAGTGCAGTGTTGTGATGTCACAATGCCCCTTTAGGCAGATCAAAGACAAGGGTCTGTCACCTGGGTTACCAGTGCAGAGTTATGGTGTCACAATGCACACTTAAGCAGATCAAAGACAGTGGTCTATAACCAGTGTGACCCGTGCAGAATTACGAAGTCACAATGCACCCTTAGGCAGATCACAGACAAGTGTCTGTCACCACGATGACCAGTGCAGTGTTATAATGTCACAATGCCCCCTTAGGCAGATCACAGACAAGGGTCTGTCACCTGGGTGACCAGTGCAGAGTTATGATGTCACAATGCCAACCTTAGGCAGATCACAGACAAGCGTCTGTCACCTGGGTGACCAGTGCACAGTTATGATGTCACAATGCCGCCTTAGCCAGATCACAGACAATGGTCTGTCACCTTGGTGACCAGTGGACAGTTATGATGTCACAATGACCCCTTAGGCAGATTACAGACAAGGGTCTGTCACCTGGGTGACCAGTGCAGAGATATGATATCACAATTAACCCTTAGGCAGATCAGAGACAAATGGTCTGTCACCTTAGTGACCAGGGCAGTGTTATGATGTCACAATTCCGCGTTAGGCCGATGGCGTACAAGGTTCCATCACCAGGGTGAACAGTGCAGATTTATGATGTCACAATGCCCCAATAGACAGATCACAGAAAAGGGTCTGTCACCTGCGTGACCAGTGCAGAGTTATGATGTCACAATGACCACTTAGGCAGATCACAGACAAGAGTCTGTCACCAGGGAGCCCAGTGTAGAGTTATGATGTCACATTGCCCCCTTAGGCAGATCGCACAAAAGGGTCTGTCACCTGGGTGACTAGCGCAGAGTTATGATTTCACAATGCCCACTTAAGCACAACAAAGTCAATGGTCTGTAACCAGGGTGACCCTTGCAGAGTTATGATTTCACAATGCCCCTTTAGGCAGTTCACAGACAAGGGTCTGTCACCTGGGTGACCAGTGCAGTGTTATGACGTCACAATGCCCACTTAGGGAGATCACAGACAAGGGTGTGTCACCTGGGTGACCAGTGCACAGTTATGAAGTCACAATGCCCCCTTAGGCAGATCACAGACAAGGGTCTGTCACCACGATGACCAGTGCAGAGTTATTATGTCACAGTGCCCCCTTAGGCAGATCACAGACAAGGGCCTGTCACCTGGGTGACCAGTGCAATGTTATGCTGTCACAATGACCCCTTAGGGAGATCACAGACAAGGGTCTGTCACTTGGGTGACCAGTGCATAATTATGATCTCACAATGCCCCCTTAGGCAGATCACAGACAAGGGTCTGTCACCACGGTGACCAGTGCAGAGTTATGATGTCACAATGACCCCTCAGGGAGATCACAGACAGGGGTCTGTCACAAGGGAGCCCAGTGTAGAGTTATGATGTCACATTGCCCCCTTAGGCAGATTGCACACAAGGGTCTGTCACCAGGGTTGCCAGTGCAAAGTTATGATGTCACAATGCCCACTTAAGCACATCAAAGTCAATGGTCTCTCACCAGGGTGACCCTTGCGGAGTTATGATTTCACAATGCCCCTTTAGTCAGATCACAGACAAGGGTCTGTCACCTGGGTGACCCGTGCAGAGTTATGATGTCACAATGCCCCCTTAGGTAGTTCACAGAGAAGGGTCTGTCACCTGGGAGACCAGTGCAGAGTTATAATGTCACAATGCCCCCTTAGACACATCACAGACAGGGGTCTGTCACCTGGGTGACCAGTGCAGAGTTATGATGTCACTAAGACCCCTTAGTCAGGTCACCGACAAGGGTCTGTCACCAGGGTGACTGATGCGGGGTTACGATGTCACAATGCCCCGTTAGGCAGTTCACAGACAAGGTTCTGCCACCAGGGTGACTGGTGGAGGGTTATGATGTCACAATTCCCACTTAGGCAGATCACAGTCAAGGGCCTGTCACCTGGGTGCACAGTGCAGACTTATGATGTCACAATGCCCGCTTAGGCAGATCACAGAGAGGGGTATGTCACCTGGGTGCCCAGTGCAGGGTTATGATGTCACAATGCCCCCTTAGGCAAATCACAGAAAATAGTCAGTCACCTTGTTGACCTGTGAAGAGTAATGATGTCAAAATGCCCCCTTAGGCAAATCACAGACAACGGTCTGTCACCTGGGTGCCCAGTGTAGAGTTATGATGTCACAGTGCCCCATTAAGCATATCACAGAGAAGGGTCTGCCAACTGGGTGACCATTGCATAGTTATGATGTCACAATGACTCCTTAGGCAGATCCCAGTCAAGGGTCTGTCACCGGGGTGACCAGTGCAGAGTTATGATGTCACAATGACCCCTTAGGCAGATCACAGACAAATGATCTGTCACCTGGGTGACCAGTGCAGTGTTGTGATGCCACAATGCCCCTTTAGGCAGATCAAAGACAAGGGTCTGTCACCTGGGTTACCAGTGCAGAGTTATGGTGTCACAATGCACACTTAAGCAGATCAAAGACAGTGGTCTATAACCAGTGTGACCCGTGCAGAGTTATGAAGTCACAATGCACCCTTAGGCAGATCAGAGACAAGTGTCTGTCACCACGATGACCAGTGCAGTGTTATAATGTCACAATGCCCCCTTAGGCAGATCACAGACAAGGGTCTCTCACCACGGTGACCAGTGCAGAGGTATGATGTCACAATGCCCCCTCAGGGAGATCACAGACAGGGGTCTGTCACCTGGGTGACCAGTACAGGGTTATGATGTCATAATGCCCCCTTAGGCAGATCACAGACAAGGGTCTGTCACTGGGTGACCAGTGGATAGTTACGATGTCACAATCATACCTTAGGCAGATCACAGACAAGGGAGTGTCACCTGTGTGAACAGTGCAGAGTTATAATGTCACATTGCCCCCTTAGGCAGATGAAAAACAAGGGTCTGTCACCACGGTGACCTGTGCAGAGGTATGATGTCACAATGCCTCTTTAGCCAGATCACAGACAAGGGTCTGTCAGCAGGGTGACTAGTGCAGAGTTATGATATCACAATGCCCCCGTAGGCAGATCACAGACAAGTGCCTGTCACCTGGGTGACCAGTGCAGAGTTATGATGTCACAATGCCCCCTTAGGCAGATGAAAAACAAGGGTCTGTCAACACGGTGACCTGTACAGAGTTATGATGTCACAATGGCTCTTTAGCCAGATCACAGACAAGGGTCTGTCACCACAGTGACCACTGCCAAGTTATGATGTCACAATACCCCTTTAGGCAGTTTACAGACAAGGGTCTGTCACCTGGGTGACCAATGCAGATTTGTGATGTCAAAATGCACCCTTAGGCAGATCACAGACAAGGGTCTGTCACCTGGGGGAAAAGTGCAGAGTTGTGATGTCACAATGCCCCCCATAGGCAGATTACAGACAAGGGTCCTTCACCTGGGTGACCAGCACACACTTATGAAGTCACCATGACCCATTAGGCAGATCACAGACAATGATCTGTCACCTGGGTGACCAGTGCAGAGTTATGATGTCACAATGCCCCCTTAGGCAGTTCACAGACAAGGGTCTGTCACCTGTGAGACCAGTACAGAGTTATAATGTCACAATGAACCCTTAGACACATCACAGACAGGGGTCTGTCACCTGGGTGACCAGTGCAGAGTTATGATGTCACCATGACCCCTTAGGCAGATCACAGGCAAGGGTCTGTCGTCTGGGTGACCAGTGCAGGGTAATGATGTCACAATGCCCCCTAAGGCAGATAATGGACAAGGGTCTGTCACCAGGGTGACCAGTGCAGAGTTACGATGTCACAATGCCCCGTTAGCCAGTTCAAAGACAAGTTTCTGTCACCTGGGTGACGAGTGGAGAGTTATGATGTCACAGTTCCCACTTAGGCAGATCACAGTCAAGGGCCTGTCACCTGGGTGCCCAGTGCAGACTTATGATGTCACAATGTCAGCTTGGGCAAATCACAGACAGGGGTATGTCACCTGGGTGCCCCGTGCAGTTTTATGATGTCAGAATGCCCCCTTAAGGCAGAACACAGACAAGGGTATGTTGCATGGGTGACCAGTGCTGAGTTATGATGTCACAATGAACCCTTAGGCAGATCACAGACAAGGGTCTTTCACTTGGGTGACCAGTGCATAGTTATGATCTCACAATGCCCCCTTAGGCAGATCACAGACAAGGGTCTGTCACCACGGTGACCAGTGCAGAGTTATGATGTCACAATGCCCCCTCAGGGAGATCACAGACAGGGGTCTGTCACAAGGGAGCCCAGTGTAGAGTTATGATGTCACATTGCCCCCTTAGGCAGATTGCACACAAGGGTCTGTCACCAGGGTTGCCAGTGCAAAGTTATGATGTCACAATGCCCACTTAAGCACATCAAAGTCAATGGTCTCTCACCAGGGCGACCCTTGCGGAGTTATGATTTCACAATGCCCCTTTAGTCAGTTCACAGACAAGGGTCTGTCACCTGGGTGACCCGTGCAGAGTTATGATGTCACAATGCCCCCTTAGGTAGTTCACAGAGAAGGGTCTGTCACCTGGGAGACCAGTGCAGAGTTATAATGTCACAATGCCCCCTTAGACACATCACAGACAGGGGTCTGTCACCTGGGTGACCAGTGCAGAGTTAAGATGTCACTATGACCCCTTAGTCAGGTCACCGACAAGGGTCTGTCACCTGGGTGACCAGTGCAGAGTTATGATGTCACCATGACCCCTTAGGCAGGTCACTGACAAGGGTCTGTCACCAGGGTGACTGATGCGGGGTTACGATGTCACAATGCCCCGTTAGGCAGTTCACAGACAAGGTTCTGTCACCTGGGTGACTGGTGGAGAGTTATGATGTCACAATTCCCACTTAGGCAGATCACAGTCAAGGGCCTGTCACCTGGCTGCACAGTGCAGACTTATGATGTCACAATGCCCGCTTAGGCAGATCACAGAGAGGGGTATGTCACCTGGGTGCCCCGTGCAGGGTTATGATGTCACAATGCCCCCTTAGGCAAATCACAGAAAATAGTCAGTCACCTTGTTGACCTGTGCAGAGTAATGATGTCAAAATGCCCCCTTAGGCAAATCACAGACAACGGTCTGTCACCTGGGTGCCCAGTGTAGAGTTATGATGTCACAGTGCCCCATTAAGCATACCACAGACAAGGGTCTGCCAACTGGGTGACCATTGCATAGTTATGATGTCACAATGACTCCTTTGGCACATCCCAGTCAAGGGTCTGTCACCGGGGTGACCAGTGCAGAGTTATGATGTCACAATGACCCCTTAGGCAGATCACAGACAAATGATCTGTCACCTGGGTGACCAGTGCAGAGTTGTGATGCCACAATGCCCCTTTAGGCAGATCAAAGACAAGGGTCTGTCACCTGGGTTACCAGTGCAGAGTTATGGTGTCACAATGCACACTTAAGCAGATCAAAGACAGTGGTCTATAACCAGTGTGACCCCTGCAGAGTTATGAAGTCACAATGCACCCTTAGGCAGATCAGAGACAAGTGTCTGTCACCACGATGACCAGTGCAGTGTTATAATGTCACAATGCCCCCTTAGGCAGATCACAGACAAGGGTCTGTCACCTGGGTGACCAGTGCAGAGTTATGATGTCACAATGCTCACTTAAGCACAACAAAGTCAATGGTCTGTCACCAGGGTGACCCTTGCAGAGTTATGATTTCACAATGCCCTTTAGGCAGTTCACAGACAAGGGTCTGTCACCTGGGTGACCCGTGCAACGTTATGATGTCACAATGCCGACTTAGGGAGATCACAGACAAGGGTGTGTCCCCTGGGTGACCAGTGCAGGGTTATGATGTCACAATACCCCCGTAGGCAGATGACAAACAAGGGTCTTTCACCACAGTGACCAGTGCCGAGGTATGATGTCACAATGCCCCCTTAGGCAGTTTACAGACAAGGGTCTGTCACCTGGGTGACCAGTGCAGATTTATGATGTCAAAATGCACCCTTATGCAGATCACAGACAAGGGTCTGTCACCTGGGGACCAGTGCAGAGTTATGATGTCACAATGACCCCTTAGGCAGATCACAGACAAGGGTCCTTCACCTGTGTGACCAGCTCACACTTATGAAGTCACAATGCCCCCTTAGGCAGATCACAGTCAATGATCTGTCAACTGGGTAGTAGTGCAGAGTTATGATGTCACAATGCCCCCTTAGGCAGTTCACAGACAAGGGTCTGTCACCTGGGAGACCAGTGCAGAGTTATAATGTCACAATGCCCCCTTAGACACATCACAGACAGGGGTCTGTCACGTGGGTGACCAGTGCAGAGTTATGATGTCACTATGACCCCTTGGGCAGATCACCGACAAGGGCCTGTCACCAGGGAGACCAGTGTAGATTCATGATGTCACATTGCACCCTTAGGCAGATCACAGACAAGGTTCTGTCACCTGGGGGACCAGTGCAGAGTTATGATGTCACAATGACCCCTTAGGCAGATCACCGACAAGGTTCTGTCACCTGGGTGACTGGTGGAGAGTTATGATGTCACAATTCCCACTTAGGCAGATCACAGTCAAGGGCCTGTCACCTCTGTGCCCAGTGTACACTTATGATGTCACAATGCCCGCTTAGGCAGATCACAGAGAGGGGTATGTCACCTGGGTGCCCCGTGCAGGGTTATGATGTCACAATGCCCCTTAGGCAAATCACAGAAAATAGTCTGTCACCTTGTTGACCTGTGCAGAGTAATGATGTCAAAATGCCCCCTTAGGCAAATCACAGACAACGGTCTGTCACCTGGGTGCCCAGTGTAGAGTTATGATGTCACAGTGCCCCATTAAGCATATCACAGACAAGGGTCTGCCAACTGGGTGACCATTGCATAGTTATGATGTCACAATGACTCCTTAGGCAGATCCCAGTAAAGGGTCTGTCACCGGGGTGACCAGTGCAGAGTTATGATGTCACAATGACCCCTCAGGCAGATCACAGACAAATGATCTGTCACCTGGGTGACCAGTGCAGAGTTGTGATGTCACAATGCCCCTTTAGGCAGATCAAAGACAAGGGTCTGTCACCTGGGTTACCAGTGCAGAGTTATGGTGTCACAATGCACACTTAAGCAGATCAAAGACAGTGGTCTATAACCAGTGTGACCCGTGCAGAGTTATGAAGTCACAATGCACCCTTAGGCAGATCACAGACAAGTGTCTGTCACAACGATGACCAGTGCAGTGTTATAATGTCACAATGCCCCCTTAGGCAGATCACAGACAAGGGTCTGTCACCTGGGTGCCCAGTGTAGAGTTATGATGTCACAGTGCCCCATTAAGCATATCACAGACAAGGGTCTGCCAACTGGGTGACCATTGCATAGTTATGATGTCACAATGACTCCTTAGGCACATCCCAGTCAAGGGTCTGTCACCGGGGTGACCAGTGCAGAGTTATGATGTCACAATGACCCCTTAGGCAGATCACAGACAAATGATCTGTCACCTGGGTGACCAGTGCAGATTTGTGATGCCGCAATGCCCCTTTAGGCAGATCAAAGACAAGGGTCTGTCACCTGGGTTACCAGTGCAGAGTTATGGTGTCACAATGCACACTTAAGCAGATCAAAGACAGTGGTCTATAACCAGTGTGACCCGTGCAGAGTTATGAAGTCACAATGCACCCTTAGGCAGATCACAGACAAGGGTCTTTCACCACAGTGACCAGTGCCGAGTTATGATGTCACAATGCCCCCTTAGGCAGTTTACAGACAAGGGTCTGTCACCTGGGTGACCAGTGCAGATTTATGATGTCAAAATGCACCCTTATGCAGATCACAGACATGGGTCTGTCACCTGGGGACCAGTGCAGAGTTATGATGTCACAATGCCCCCTTAGGCAGATCAAAGACAAGGGTCCTTCACCTGTGTGACCAGCTCACACTTATGAAGTCACAATGCCACCTTAGGCAGATCACAGACAATGATCTGTCAACTGGGTAGTAGTGCAGAGTTATGATGTCACAATGCCCCCTTAGGCAGTTCACAGACAAGGGTCTGTCACCTGGGAGACCAGTGCAGAGTTATAATGTCACAATGCCCCCTTAGACACATCACAGACAGGGGTCTGTCACCTGGGTGTCCAGTGCAGAGTTATGATGTCACTATGACCCCTTGGGCAGATCACCGACAAGGGTCTGTCACCAGGGAGCCCAGTGTAGTTTCATGATGTCACATTGCACCCTTAGGCAGATCACAGACAAGGTTCTGTCACCTGGGAGACCAGTGCAGAGTTATGATGTCACAATGACCCCTTAGGCAGATCACCGACAAGGTTCTGTCACCTGGGTGACTGGTGGAGAGTTATGAAGTCACAATTCCCACTTGGGCAGATCACAGTCAAGGGCCTGTCACCTCTGTACCCAGTGCACACTTATGATGTCACAATGCCCGCTTAGGCAGATCACAGAGAGGGGTATGTTACCTGGGTGCCCCGTGCAGGGTTATGATGTCACAATGCCCCCTTAGGCAAATCACAGAAAATAGTCTGTCACCTTGTTGACCTGTGCAGAGTAATGATGTCAAAATGCCCCCTTAGGCAAATCACAGACAACGGTCTGTCACCTGGGTGCCCAGTGTAGAGTTATGATGTCACAGTGCCCCATTAAGCACATCACAGACAAGGGTCTGCCAACTGGGTGACCATTGCATAGTTATGATGTCACAATGACCCCTTAGGCAGATCACAGACAAATGATCTGTCACCTGAGTGACCAGTGCAGTGTTGTGATGTCACAATGCCCCTTTAAGCAGATAAAAGACAAGGGTCTGTCACCTGGGTTACCAGTGCAGAGTTATGGTGTCACAATGCACACTTAAGCAGATCAAAGACAGTGGTCTATAACCAGTGTGACCCGTGCAGAGTTATGAAGTCACAATGCACCCTTAGGCAGATCACAGACAAGTGTCTGTCACAACGATGACTGGTGCAGTGTTATAATGTCACAATGCCCCATTAGGCAGATCACAGACAAGGGTGTGTCACCTGGGTGACCAGTGCAGAGTTATGATGTCACAATGCCAACCTTAGGCAGATCACAGACAATGATCTGTCGCCTGGGTGACCAGTGCATAGTTATGATGCCACAATGCCCCCTTAGGCTGTTCACAGACAAGGGTCTGTCACCTGGGAGACCAGTGCAGAGTTATAATGACACAATGCCCCCTTAGACACATCACAGACAGGGGTCTGTCACCTGAGTGACCAGTGCAGAGTTATGATGTCACTATGACCCCTTAGGCAGATCACAGGCAAGGGTCTCTCACCACGGTGACCAGTGCAGAGTTATGATGTGACAATGCCCCCTCAGGGAGATCACAGACAGGGGTCTGTCACCTGGGTGACCAGTACAGGGTTATGATGTCATAATGCCCCCTTAGGCAGATCACAGACAAGGGTCTGTCACTGGGTGACCAGTGGATAGTTACGATGTCACAATCATACCTTAGGCAGATCACAGACAAGGGAGTGTCACCTGTGTGAACAGTGCAGAGTTATAATGTCACAATGCCCCCTTAGGCAGATGAAAAACAAGGGTCTGTCACCACGGTGAGCTGTGCAGAGGTATGATGTCACAATGCCTCTTTAGCCAGATCACAGACAAGGGTCTGTCAGCAGGGTGACTAGTGCAGAGTTATGATATCACAATGCCCCCGTAGGCAGATCACAGACAAGGGCCTGTCACCTGGGTGACCAGTGCAGAGTTATGATGTCACAATGCCCCCTTAGGCAGATGAAAAACAAGGGTCTGTCAACACGGTGACCTGTACAGAGTTATGATGTCACAATGGCTCTTTAGCCAGATCACAGACAAGGGTCTGTCACCACAGTGACCACTGCCAAGTTATGATGTCACAATACCCCTTTAGGCAGTTTACAGACAAGGGTCTGTCACCTGGGTGACCAATGCAGATTTGTGATGTCAAAATGCACCCTTAGGCAGATCACAGACAAGGGTCTGTCACCTGGGGGAAAAGTGCAGAGTTGTGATGTCACAATGCCCCCCATAGGCAGATTACAGACAAGGGTCCTTCACCTGGGTGACCAGCACACACTTATGAAGTCACCATGACCCATTAGGCAGATCACAGACAATGATCTGTCACCTGGGTGACCAGTGCAGAGTTATGATGTCACAATGCCCCCTTAGGCAGTTCACAGACAAGGGTCTGTCACCTGTGAGACCAGTGCAGAGTTATAATGTCACAATGCACCCTTAGACACATCACAGACAGGGGTCTGTCACCTGGGTGACCAGTGCAGAGTTATGATGTCACCATGACCCCTTAGGCAGATCACAGGCAAGGGTCTGTCATCTGGGTGACCAGTGCAGGGTAATGATGTCACAATGCCCCCTAAGGCAGATAATGGACAAGGGTCTGTCACCAGGGTGACCAGTGCAGAGTTACGATGTCACAATGCCCCGTTAGCCAGTTCAAAGACAAGTTTCTGTCACCTGGGTGACGAGTGGAGAGTTATGATGTCACAGTTCCCACTTAGGCAGATCACAGTCAAGGGCCTGTCACCAGGGTGCCCAGTGCAGACTTATGATGTCACAATGTCAGCTTAGGCAAATCACAGACAGGGGTATGTCACCTGGGTGCCCCGTGCAGTTTTATGATGTCAGAATGCCCCCTTAAGGCAGAACACAGACAAGGGTATGTTGCATGGGTGACCAGTGCTGAGTTATGATGTCACAATGAACCCTTAGGCAGATCACAGACAAGGGTCTGTCACTTGGGTGACCAGTGCATAGTTATGATCTCACAATGCCCCCTTAGGCAGATCACAGACAAGGGTCTGTCACCACGGTGACCAGTGCAGAGTTATGATGTCACAATGCCCCCTCAGGGAGATCACAGACAGGGGTCTGTCACAAGGGAGCCCAGTGTAGAGTTATGATGTCACATTGCCCCCTTAGGCAGATTGCACACAAGGGTCTGTCACCAGGGTTGCCAGTGGAAAGTTATGATGTCACAATGCCCACTTAAGCACATCAAAGTCAATGGTCTCTCACCAGGGCAACCCTTGCGGAGTTATGATTTCACAATGCCCCTTTAGTCAGTTCACAGACAAGGGTCTGTCACCTGGGTGACCCGTGCAGAGTTATGATGTCACAATGCCCCCTTAGGTAGTTCACAGAGAAGGGTCTGTCATCTGGGAGAGCAGTGCAGAGTTATAATGTCACAAGGCCCCCTTAGACACATCACAGACAGGGGTCTGTCACCTGGGTGACCAGTGCAGAGTTATGATGTCACTATGACCCCTTAGTCAGGTAACCGACAAGGGTCTGTCACCAGGGTGACTGATGCGGGGTTACGATGTCACAATGCCCCGTTAGGCAGTTCACAGACAAGGTTCTGTCACCAGGGTGACTGGTGGAGAGTTATGATGTCACAATTCCCACTTAGGCAGATCACAGTCAAGGGCCTGTCACCTGGGTGCACAGTGCAGACTTATGATGTCACAATGCCTGCTTAGGCAGATCACAGAGAGGGGTATGTCACCTGGGTGCCCCGTGCAGGGTTATGATGTCACAATGACCCCTTAGGCAAATCACAGGAAATAGTCAGTCACCTTGTTGACCTGTGAAGAGTAATGATGTCAAAATGCCCCCTTAGGCAAATCACAGACAACGGTCTGTCACCTGGGTGCCCAGTGTAGAGTTATGATGTCACAGTGCCCCATTAAGCATATCACAGACAAGGGTCTGCCAACTGGGTGACCATTGCAGAGTTATGATGTCACAATGACTCCTTAGGCAGATCCCAGTCAAGGGTCTGTCACCGGGGTGACCAGTGCAGAGTTATGATGTCACCATGACCCCTTAGGCAGATCACAGGCAAGGGTCTGTCATCTGGGTGACCAGTGCAGGGTAATGATGTCACAATGCCCCCTAAGGCAGATAATGGACAAGGGTCTGTCACCAGGGTGACCAGTGCAGAGTTACGATGTCACAATGCCCCGTTAGCCAGTTCAAAGACAAGTTTCTGTCACCTGGGTGACGAGTGGAGAGTTATGATGTCACAGTTCCCACTTAGGCAGATCACAGTCAAGGGCCTGTCACCTGGGTGCCCAGTGCAGACTTATGATGTCACAATGTCAGCTTAGGCAAATCACAGACAGGGGTATGTCACCTGGGTGCCCCGTGCAGTTTTATGATGTCAGAATGCCCCCTTAAGGCAGAACACAGACAAGGGTATGTTGCATGGGTGACCAGTGCTGAGTTATGATGTCACAATGAACCCTTAGGCAGATCACAGACAAGGGTCTGTCACTTGGGTGACCAGTGCATAATTATGATCTCACAATTCCCCCTTAGGCAGATCACAGACAAGGGTCTGTCACCACGGTGACCAGTGCAGAGTTATGATGTCACAATGCCCCCTCAGGGAGATCACAGACAGGGGTCTGTCACAAGGGAGCCCAGTGTAGAGTTATGATGTCACATTGCCCCCTTAGGCAGATTGCACACAAGGGTCTGTCACCAGGGTTGCCAGTGCAAAGTTATGATGTCACAATGCCCACTTAAGCACATCAAAGTCAATGGTCTCTCACCAGGGCGACCCTTGCGGAGTTATGATTTCACAATGCCCCTTTAGTCAGTTCACAGACAAGGGTCTGTCACCTGGGTGACCCGTGCAGAGTTATGATGTCACAATGCCCCCTTAGGTAGTTCACAGAGAAGGGTCTGTCACCTGGGAGACCAGTGTAGAGTTATAATGTCACAATGCCCCCTTAGACACATCACAGACAGGGGTCTGTCACCTGGGTGACCAGTGCAGAGTTATGATGTCACTATGAACCCTTAGGCAGATCACCAACAAGGGTCTGTCACCTGGGTGACCAGTGCAGAGTTATGATGTCACCATGACCCCTTAGGCAGGTCACCGACAAGGGTCTGTCACCAGGGTGACTGATGCGGGGTTACGATGTCACAATGCCCCGTTAGGCAGTTCACAGACAAGGTTCTGTCACCTGGGTGACTGGTGGAGAGTTATGATGTCACAATTCCCACTTAGGCAGATCACAGTCAAGGGCCTGTCACCTGGGTGCACAGTGCAGACTTATGATGTCACAACGCACGCTTAGGCAGATCACAGAGAGGGGTATGTCACCTGGGTGCCCCGTGCAGGGTTATGATGTCACAATGCCCCCTTAGGCAAATCACAGAAAATAGTCAGTCACCTTGTTGACCTGTGCAGAGTAATGATGTCAAAATGCCCCCTTAGGCAAATCACAGACAACGGTCTGTCACCTGGGTGCCCAGTGTAGAGTTATGATGTCACAGTGCCCCATTAAGCATACCACAGACAAGGGTCTGCCAACTGGGTGACCATTGCATAGTTATGATGTCACAATGACTCCTTAGGCAGATCGCAGTCAAGGGTCTGTCACCGGGGTGACCAGTGCAGAGTTATGATGTCACAATGACCCCTTAGGCAGATCACAGACAAATGATCTGTCACCTGGGTGACCAGTGCAGAGTTGTGATGCCACAATGCCCCTTTAGGCAGATCAAAGACAAGGGTCTGTCACCTGGGTTACCAGTGCAGAGTTATGGTGTCACAATGCACACTTAAGCAGATCAAAGACAGTGGTCTATAACCAGTGTGACCCGTGCAGAGTTATGAAGTCACAATGCACCCTTAGGCAGATCAGAGACAAGTGTCTGTCACCACGATGACCAGTGCAGTGTTATAATGTCACAATGCCCCCTTAGGCAGATCACAGACAAGGGTCTCTCACCACGGTGACCAGTGCAGAGTTATGATGTCACAATGCCCCCTCAGGGAGATCACAGACAGGGGTCTGTCACCTGGGTGACCAGTACAGGGTTATGATGTCATAATGCCCCCTTAGGCAGATCACAGACAAGGGTCTGTCACTGGGTGACCAGTGGATAGTTACGATGTCACAATCATACCTTAGGCAGATCACAGACAAGGGAGTGTCACCTGTGTGAACAGTGCAGAGTTATAATGTCACAATGCCCCCTTAGGCAGATGAAAAACAAGGGTCTGTCACCACGGTGACCTGTGCAGAGGTATGATGTCACAATGCCTCTTTAGCCAGATCACAGACAAGGGTCTGTCAGCAGGGTGACTAGTGCAGAGTTATGATATCACAATGCCCCCGTAGGCAGATCACAGACAAGGGCCTGTCACCTGGGTGACCAGTGCAGAGTTATGATGTCACAATGCCCCCTTAGGCAGATGAAAAACAAGGGTCTGTCAACACGGTGACCTGTACAGAGTTATGATGTCACAATGGCTCTTTAGCCAGATCACAGACAAGGGTCTGTCACCACAGTGACCACTGCCAAGTTATGATGTCACAATACCCCTTTAGGCAGTTTACAGACAAGGGTCTGTCACCTGGGTGACCAATGCAGATTTGTGATGTCAAAATGCACCCTTAGGCAGATCACAGACAAGGGTCTGTCACCTGGGGGAAAAGTGCAGAGTTGTGATGTCACAATGCCCCCCATAGGCAGATTACAGACAAGGGTCCTTCACCTGGGTGACCAGCACACACTTATGAAGTCACCATGACCCATTAGGCAGATCACAGACAATGATCTGTCACCTGGGTGACCAGTGCAGAGTTATGATGTCACAATGCCCCCTTAGGCAGTTCACAGACAAGGGTCTGTCACCACGGTGACCAGTGCAGAGTTATGATGTCACAATGCCCCCTCAGGGAGATCACAGACAGGGGTCTGTCACAAGGGAGCCCAGTGTAGAGTTATGATGTCACATTGCCCCCTTAGGCAGATTGCACACAAGGGTCTGTCACCAGGGTTGCCAGTGCAAAGTTATGATGTCACAATGCCCACTTAAGCACATCAAAGTCAATGGTCTCTCACCAGGGCGACCCTTGCGGAGTTATGATTTCACAATGCCCCTTTAGTCAGTTCACAGACAAGGGTCTGTCACCTGGGTGACCCGTGCAGAGTTATGATGTCACAATGCCCCCTTAGGTAGTTCACAGAGAAGGGTCTGTCACCTGGGAGACCAGTGTAGAGTTATAATGTCACAATGCCCCCTTAGACACATCACAGACAGGGGTCTGTCACCTGGGTGACCAGTGCAGAGTTATGATGTCACTATGAACCCTTAGGCAGATCACCAACAAGGGTCTGTCACCTGGGTGACCAGTGCAGAGTTATGATGTCACCATGACCCCTTAGGCAGGTCACCGACAAGGGTCTGTCACCAGGGTGACTGATGCGGGGTTACGATGTCACAATGCCCCGTTAGGCAGTTCACAGACAAGGTTCTGTCACCTGGGTGACTGGTGGAGAGTTATGATGTCACAATTCCCACTTAGGCAGATCACAGTCAAGGGCCTGTCACCTGGGTGCACAGTGCAGACTTATGATGTCACAACGCACGCTTAGGCAGATCACAGAGAGGGGTATGTCACCTGGGTGCCCCGTGCAGGGTTATGATGTCACAATGCCCCCTTAGGCAAATCACAGAAAATAGTCAGTCACCTTGTTGACCTGTGCAGAGTAATGATGTCAAAATGCCCCCTTAGGCAAATCACAGACAACGGTCTGTCACCTGGGTGCCCAGTGTAGAGTTATGATGTCACAGTGCCCCATTAAGCATACCACAGACAAGGGTCTGCCAACTGGGTGACCATTGCATAGTTATGATGTCACAATGACTCCTTAGGCAGATCGCAGTCAAGGGTCTGTCACCGGGGTGACCAGTGCAGTGTTATGATGTCACAATGACCCCTTAGGCAGATCACAGACAAATGATCTGTCACCTGGGTGACCAGTGCAGAGTTGTGATGCCACAATGCCCCTTTAGGCAGATCAAAGACAAGGGTCTGTCACCTGGGTTACCAGTGCAGAGTTATGGTGTCACAATGCACACTTAAGCAGATCAAAGACAGTGGTCTATAACCAGTGTGACCCGTGCAGAGTTATGAAGTCACAATGCACCCTTAGGCAGATCAGAGACAAGTGTCTGTCACCACGATGACCAGTGCAGTGTTATAATGTCACAATGCCCCCTTAGGCAGATCACAGACAAGGGTCTCTCACCACGGTGACCAGTGCAGAGTTATGATGTCACAATGCCCCCTCAGGGAGATCACAGACAGGGGTCTGTCACCTGGGTGACCAGTACAGGGTTATGATGTCATAATGCCCCCTTAGGCAGATCACAGACAAGGGTCTGTCACTGGGTGACCAGTGGATAGTTACGATGTCACAATCATACCTTAGGCAGATCACAGACAAGGGAGTGTCACCTGTGTGAACAGTGCAGAGTTATAATGTCACAATGCCCCCTTAGGCAGATGAAAAACAAGGGTCTGTCACCACGGTGACCTGTGCAGAGGTATGATGTCACAATGCCTCTTTAGCCAGATCACAGACAAGGGTCTGTCAGCAGGGTGACTAGTGCAGAGTTATGATATCACAATGCCCCCGTAGGCAGATCACAGACAAGGGCCTGTCACCTGGGTGACCAGTGCAGAGTTATGATGTCACAATGCCCCCTTAGGCAGATGAAAAACAAGGGTCTGTCAACACGGTGACCTGTACAGAGTTATGATGTCACAATGGCTCTTTAGCCAGATCACAGACAAGGGTCTGTCACCACAGTGACCACTGCCAAGTTATGATGTCACAATACCCCTTTAGGCAGTTTACAGACAAGGGTCTGTCACCTGGGTGACCAATGCAGATTTGTGATGTCAAAATGCACCCTTAGGCAGATCACAGACAAGGGTCTGTCACCTGGGGGAAAAGTGCAGAGTTGTGATGTCACAATGCCCCCCATAGGCAGATTACAGACAAGGGTCCTTCACCTGGGTGACCAGCACACACTTATGAAGTCACCATGACCCATTAGGCAGATCACAGACAATGATCTGTCACCTGGGTGACCAGTGCAGAGTTATGATGTCACAATGCCCCCTTAGGCAGTTCACAGACAAGGGTCTGTCACCTGTGAGACCAGTGCAGAGTTATAATGTCACAATGCACCCTTAGACACATCACAGACAGGGGTCTGTCACCTGGGTGACCAGTGCAGAGTTATGATGTCACCATGACCCCTTAGGCAGATCACAGGCAAGGGTCTGTCATCTGGGTGACCAGTGCAGGGTAATGATGTCACAATGCCCCCTAAGGCAGATAATGGACAAGGGTCTGTCACCAGGGTGACCAGTGCAGAGTTACGATGTCACAATGCCCCGTTAGCCAGTTCAAAGACAAGTTTCTGTCACCTGGGTGACGAGTGGAGAGTTATGATGTCACAGTTCCCACTTAGGCAGATCACAGTCAAGGGCCTGTCACCTGGGTGCCCAGTGCAGACTTATGATGTCACAATGTCAGCTTAGGCAAATCACAGACAGGGGTATGTCACCTGGGTGCCCCGTGCAGTTTTATGATGTCAGAATGCCCCCTTAAGGCAGAACACAGACAAGGGTATGTTGCATGGGTGACCAGTGCTGAGTTATGATGTCACAATGAACCCTTAGGCAGATCACAGACAAGGGTCTGTCACTTGGGTGACCAGTGCATAGTTATGATCTCACAATTCCCCCTTAGGCAGATCACAGACAAGGGTCTGTCACCACGGTGACCAGTGCAGAGTTATGATGTCACAATGCCCCCTCAGGGAGATCACAGACAGGGGTCTGTCACAAGGGAGCCCAGTGTAGAGTTATGATGTCACATTGCCCCCTTAGGCAGATTGCACACAAGGGTCTGTCACCAGGGTTGCCAGTGCAAAGTTATGATGTCACAATGCCCACTTAAGCACATCAAAGTCAATGGTCTCTCACCAGGGCGACCCTTGCGGAGTTATGATTTCACAATGCCCCTTTAGTCAGTTCACAGACAAGGGTCTGTCACCTGGGTGACCCGTGCAGAGTTATGATGTCACAATGCCCCCTTAGGTAGTTCACAGAGAAGGGTCTGTCACCTGGGAGACCAGTGTAGAGTTATAATGTCACAATGCCCCCTTAGACACATCACAGACAGGGGTCTGTCACCTGGGTGACCAGTGCAGAGTTATGATGTCACTATGAACCCTTAGGCAGATCACCAACAAGGGTCTGTCACCTGGGTGACCAGTGCAGAGTTATGATGTCACCATGACCCCTTAGGCAGGTCACCGACAAGGGTCTGTCACCAGGGTGACTGATGCGGGGTTACGATGTCACAATGCCCCGTTAGGCAGTTCACAGACAAGGTTCTGTCACCTGGGTGACTGGTGGAGAGTTATGATGTCACAATTCCCACTTAGGCAGATCACAGTCAAGGGCCTGTCACCTGGGTGCACAGTGCAGACTTATGATGTCACAACGCACGCTTAGGCAGATCACAGAGAGGGGTATGTCACCTGGGTGCCCCGTGCAGGGTTATGATGTCACAATGCCCCCTTAGGCAAATCACAGAAAATAGTCAGTCACCTTGTTGACCTGTGCAGAGTAATGATGTCAAAATGCCCCCTTAGGCAAATCACAGACAACGGTCTGTCACCTGGGTGCCCAGTGTAGAGTTATGATGTCACAGTGCCCCATTAAGCATACCACAGACAAGGGTCTGCCAACTGGGTGACCATTGCATAGTTATGATGTCACAATGACTCCTTAGGCAGATCGCAGTCAAGGGTCTGTCACCGGGGTGACCAGTGCAGAGTTATGATGTCACAATGACCCCTTAGGCAGATCACAGACAAATGATCTGTCACCTGGGTGACCAGTGCAGAGTTGTGATGCCACAATGCCCCTTTAGGCAGATCAAAGACAAGGGTCTGTCACCTGGGTTACCAGTGCAGAGTTATGGTGTCACAATGCACACTTAAGCAGATCAAAGACAGTGGTCTATAACCAGTGTGACCCGTGCAGAGTTATGAAGTCACAATGCACCCTTAGGCAGATCAGAGACAAGTGTCTGTCACCACGATGACCAGTGCAGTGTTATAATGTCACAATGCCCCCTTAGGCAGATCACAGACAAGGGTCTCTCACCACGGTGACCAGTGCAGAGTTATGATGTCACAATGCCCCCTCAGGGAGATCACAGACAGGGGTCTGTCACCTGGGTGACCAGTACAGGGTTATGATGTCATAATGCCCCCTTAGGCAGATCACAGACAAGGGTCTGTCACTGGGTGACCAGTGGATAGTTACGATGTCACAATCATACCTTAGGCAGATCACAGACAAGGGAGTGTCACCTGTGTGAACAGTGCAGAGTTATAATGTCACAATGCCCCCTTAGGCAGATGAAAAACAAGGGTCTGTCACCACGGTGACCTGTGCAGAGGTATGATGTCACAATGCCTCTTTAGCCAGATCACAGACAAGGGTCTGTCAGCAGGGTGACTAGTGCAGAGTTATGATATCACAATGCCCCCGTAGGCAGATCACAGACAAGGGCCTGTCACCTGGGTGACCAGTGCAGAGTTATGATGTCACAATGCCCCCTTAGGCAGATGAAAAACAAGGGTCTGTCAACACGGTGACCTGTACAGAGTTATGATGTCACAATGGCTCTTTAGCCAGATCACAGACAAGGGTCTGTCACCACAGTGACCACTGCCAAGTTATGATGTCACAATACCCCTTTAGGCAGTTTACAGACAAGGGTCTGTCACCTGGGTGACCAATGCAGATTTGTGATGTCAAAATGCACCCTTAGGCAGATCACAGACAAGGGTCTGTCACCTGGGGGAAAAGTGCAGAGTTGTGATGTCACAATGCCCCCCATAGGCAGATTACAGACAAGGGTCCTTCACCTGGGTGACCAGCACACACT
Organism: Gorilla gorilla gorilla; assembly: GCF_029281585.2. NCBI lineage: Eukaryota > Metazoa > Chordata > Mammalia > Primates > Hominidae > Gorilla > Gorilla gorilla. The sequence goes on from NC_073240.2 coordinate 5,510,647, forward strand.
TATGAAGTCACCATGACCCATTAGGCAGATCACAGACAATGATCTGTCACCTGGGTGACCAGTGCAGAGTTATGATGTCACAATGCCCCCTTAGGCAGTTCACAGACAAGGGTCTGTCACCTGTGAGACCAGTGCAGAGTTATAATGTCACAATGCACCCTTAGACACATCACAGACAGGGGTCTGTCACCTGGGTGACCAGTGCAGAGTTATGATGTCACCATGACCCCTTAGGCAGATCACAGGCAAGGGTCTGTCATCTGGGTGACCAGTGCAGGGTAATGATGTCACAATGCCCCCTAAGGCAGATAATGGACAAGGGTCTGTCACCAGGGTGACCAGTGCAGAGTTACGATGTCACAATGCCCCGTTAGCCAGTTCAAAGACAAGTTTCTGTCACCTGGGTGACGAGTGGAGAGTTATGATGTCACAGTTCCCACTTAGGCAGATCACAGTCAAGGGCCTGTCACCTGGGTGCCCAGTGCAGACTTATGATGTCACAATGTCAGCTTAGGCAAATCACAGACAGGGGTATGTCACCTGGGTGCCCCGTGCAGTTTTATGATGTCAGAATGCCCCCTTAAGGCAGAACACAGACAAGGGTATGTTGCATGGGTGACCAGTGCTGAGTTATGATGTCACAATGAACCCTTAGGCAGATCACAGACAAGGGTCTGTCACTTGGGTGACCAGTGCATAATTATGATCTCACAATTCCCCCTTAGGCAGATCACAGACAAGGGTCTGTCACCACGGTGACCAGTGCAGAGTTATGATGTCACAATGCCCCCTCAGGGAGATCACAGACAGGGGTCTGTCACAAGGGAGCCCAGTGTAGAGTTATGATGTCACATTGCCCCCTTAGGCAGATTGCACACAAGGGTCTGTCACCAGGGTTGCCAGTGCAAAGTTATGATGTCACAATGCCCACTTAAGCACATCAAAGTCAATGGTCTCTCACCAGGGCGACCCTTGCGGAGTTATGATTTCACAATGCCCCTTTAGTCAGTTCACAGACAAGGGTCTGTCACCTGGGTGACCCGTGCAGAGTTATGATGTCACAATGCCCCCTTAGGTAGTTCACAGAGAAGGGTCTGTCACCTGGGAGACCAGTGTAGAGTTATAATGTCACAATGCCCCCTTAGACACATCACAGACAGGGGTCTGTCACCTGGGTGACCAGTGCAGAGTTATGATGTCACTATGAACCCTTAGGCAGATCACCAACAAGGGTCTGTCACCTGGGTGACCAGTGCAGAGTTATGATGTCACCATGACCCCTTAGGCAGGTCACCGACAAGGGTCTGTCACCAGGGTGACTGATGCGGGGTTACGATGTCACAATGCCCCGTTAGGCAGTTCACAGACAAGGTTCTGTCACCTGGGTGACTGGTGGAGAGTTATGATGTCACAATTCCCACTTAGGCAGATCACAGTCAAGGGCCTGTCACCTGGGTGCACAGTGCAGACTTATGATGTCACAACGCACGCTTAGGCAGATCACAGAGAGGGGTATGTCACCTGGGTGCCCCGTGCAGGGTTATGATGTCACAATGCCCCCTTAGGCAAATCACAGAAAATAGTCAGTCACCTTGTTGACCTGTGCAGAGTAATGATGTCAAAATGCCCCCTTAGGCAAATCACAGACAACGGTCTGTCACCTGGGTGCCCAGTGTAGAGTTATGATGTCACAGTGCCCCATTAAGCATACCACAGACAAGGGTCTGCCAACTGGGTGACCATTGCATAGTTATGATGTCACAATGACTCCTTAGGCAGATCGCAGTCAAGGGTCTGTCACCGGGGTGACCAGTGCAGAGTTATGATGTCACAATGACCCCTTAGGCAGATCACAGACAAATGATCTGTCACCTGGGTGACCAGTGCAGAGTTGTGATGCCACAATGCCCCTTTAGGCAGATCAAAGACAAGGGTCTGTCACCTGGGTTACCAGTGCAGAGTTATGGTGTCACAATGCACACTTAAGCAGATCAAAGACAGTGGTCTATAACCAGTGTGACCCGTGCAGAGTTATGAAGTCACAATGCACCCTTAGGCAGATCAGAGACAAGTGTCTGTCACCACGATGACCAGTGCAGTGTTATAATGTCACAATGCCCCCTTAGGCAGATCACAGACAAGGGTCTCTCACCACGGTGACCAGTGCAGAGTTATGATGTCACAATGCCCCCTCAGGGAGATCACAGACAGGGGTCTGTCACCTGGGTGACCAGTACAGGGTTATGATGTCATAATGCCCCCTTAGGCAGATCACAGACAAGGGTCTGTCACTGGGTGACCAGTGGATAGTTACGATGTCACAATCATACCTTAGGCAGATCACAGACAAGGGAGTGTCACCTGTGTGAACAGTGCAGAGTTATAATGTCACAATGCCCCCTTAGGCAGATGAAAAACAAGGGTCTGTCACCACGGTGACCTGTGCAGAGGTATGATGTCACAATGCCTCTTTAGCCAGATCACAGACAAGGGTCTGTCAGCAGGGTGACTAGTGCAGAGTTATGATATCACAATGCCCCCGTAGGCAGATCACAGACAAGGGCCTGTCACCTGGGTGACCAGTGCAGAGTTATGATGTCACAATGCCCCCTTAGGCAGATGAAAAACAAGGGTCTGTCAACACGGTGACCTGTACAGAGTTATGATGTCACAATGGCTCTTTAGCCAGATCACAGACAAGGGTCTGTCACCACAGTGACCACTGCCAAGTTATGATGTCACAATACCCCTTTAGGCAGTTTACAGACAAGGGTCTGTCACCTGGGTGACCAATGCAGATTTGTGATGTCAAAATGCACCCTTAGGCAGATCACAGACAAGGGTCTGTCACCTGGGGGAAAAGTGCAGAGTTGTGATGTCACAATGCCCCCCATAGGCAGATTACAGACAAGGGTCCTTCACCTGGGTGACCAGCACACACTTATGAAGTCACCATGACCCATTAGGCAGATCACAGACAATGATCTGTCACCTGGGTGACCAGTGCAGAGTTATGATGTCACAATGCCCCCTTAGGCAGTTCACAGACAAGGGTCTGTCACCTGTGAGACCAGTGCAGAGTTATAATGTCACAATGCACCCTTAGACACATCACAGACAGGGGTCTGTCACCTGGGTGACCAGTGCAGAGTTATGATGTCACCATGACCCCTTAGGCAGATCACAGGCAAGGGTCTGTCATCTGGGTGACCAGTGCAGGGTAATGATGTCACAATGCCCCCTAAGGCAGATAATGGACAAGGGTCTGTCACCAGGGTGACCAGTGCAGAGTTACGATGTTACAATGCCCCGTTAGCCAGTTCAAAGACAAGTTTCTGTCACCTGGGTGACGAGTGGAGAGTTATGATGTCACAGTTCCCACTTAGGCAGATCACAGTCAAGGGCCTGTCACCTGGGTGCCCAGTGCAGACTTATGATGTCACAATGTCAGCTTAGGCAAATCACAGACAGGGGTATGTCACCTGGGTGCCCCGTGCAGTTTTATGATGTCAGAATGCCCCCTTAAGGCAGAACACAGACAAGGGTATGTTGCATGGGTGACCAGTGCTGAGTTATGATGTCACAATGAACCCTTAGGCAGATCACAGACAAGGGTCTGTCACTTGGGTGACCAGTGCATAATTATGATCTCACAATTCCCCCTTAGGCAGATCACAGACAAGGGTCTGTCACCACGGTGACCAGTGCAGAGTTATGATGTCACAATGCCCCCTCAGGGAGATCACAGACAGGGGTCTGTCACAAGGGAGCCCAGTGTAGAGTTATGATGTCACATTGCCCCCTTAGGCAGATTGCACACAAGGGTCTGTCACCAGGGTTGCCAGTGCAAAGTTATGATGTCACAATGCCCACTTAAGCACATCAAAGTCAATGGTCTCTCACCAGGGCGACCCTTGCGGAGTTATGATTTCACAATGCCCCTTTAGTCAGTTCACAGACAAGGGTCTGTCACCTGGGTGACCCGTGCAGAGTTATGATGTCACAATGCCCCCTTAGGTAGTTCACAGAGAAGGGTCTGTCACCTGGGAGACCAGTGTAGAGTTATAATGTCACAATGCCCCCTTAGACACATCACAGACAGGGGTCTGTCACCTGGGTGACCAGTGCAGAGTTATGATGTCACTATGAACCCTTAGGCAGATCACCAACAAGGGTCTGTCACCTGGGTGACCAGTGCAGAGTTATGATGTCACCATGACCCCTTAGGCAGGTCACCGACAAGGGTCTGTCACCAGGGTGACTGATGCGGGGTTACGATGTCACAATGCCCCGTTAGGCAGTTCACAGACAAGGTTCTGTCACCTGGGTGACTGGTGGAGAGTTATGATGTCACAATTCCCACTTAGGCAGATCACAGTCAAGGGCCTGTCACCTGGGTGCACAGTGCAGACTTATGATGTCACAACGCACGCTTAGGCAGATCACAGAGAGGGGTATGTCACCTGGGTGCCCCGTGCAGGGTTATGATGTCACAATGCCCCCTTAGGCAAATCACAGAAAATAGTCAGTCACCTTGTTGACCTGTGCAGAGTAATGATGTCAAAATGCCCCCTTAGGCAAATCACAGACAACGGTCTGTCACCTGGGTGCCCAGTGTAGAGTTATGATGTCACAGTGCCCCATTAAGCATACCACAGACAAGGGTCTGCCAACTGGGTGACCATTGCATAGTTATGATGTCACAATGACTCCTTAGGCAGATCGCAGTCAAGGGTCTGTCACCGGGGTGACCAGTGCAGAGTTATGATGTCACAATGACCCCTTAGGCAGATCACAGACAAATGATCTGTCACCTGGGTGACCAGTGCAGAGTTGTGATGCCACAATGCCCCTTTAGGCAGATCAAAGACAAGGGTCTGTCACCTGGGTTACCAGTGCAGAGTTATGGTGTCACAATGCACACTTAAGCAGATCAAAGACAGTGGTCTATAACCAGTGTGACCCGTGCAGAGTTATGAAGTCACAATGCACCCTTAGGCAGATCACAGACAAGTGTCTGTCACCACGATGACCAGTGCAGTGTTATAATGTCACAATGCCCCCTTAGGCAGATCACAGACAAGGGTCTGTCACCTGGGTGACCAGTGCAGAGTTATGATGTCACAATGCCCACCTAAGCACAACAAAGTCAATGGTCTGTCACCAGGGTGACCCTTGCAGAGTTATGATTTCACAATGCCCTTTAGGCAGTTCACAGACAAGGGTCTGTCACCTGCGTGACCCGTGCAATGTTATGATGTCACAATGCCGACTTAGGGAGATCACAGACAAGGGTGTGTCACCTGGGTGACCAGTGCAGGGTTATGATGTCACAATACCCCCGTAGGCAGATGACAAACAAGGGTCTTTCACCACAGTGACCAGTGCCGATGTATGTCACAATGCCCCCTTAGGCAGTTTACAGACAAGGGTCTGTCACCTGGGTGACCAGTGCAGATTTTTGATGTCAAAATGCACCCTTATGCAGATCACAGACAAGGGTCTGTCACCTGGGGACCAGTGCAGAGTTATGATGTCACAATGACCCCTTAGGCAGATCACAGACAAGGGTCCTTCACCTGTGTGACCAGCTCACACTTATGAAGTCACAATGCCCCCTTAGGCAGATCACAGTCAATGATCTGTCAACTGGGTAGTAGTGCAGAGTTATGATGTCACAATGCCCCCTTAGGCAGTTCACAGACAAGGGTCTGTCACCTGGGAGACCAGTGCAGAGTTATAATGTCACAATGCCCCCTTAGACACATCACAGACAGGGGTCTGTCACGTGGGTGACCAGTGCAGAGTTATGATGTCACTATGACCCCTTGGGCAGATCACCGACAAGGGTCTGTCACCAGGGAGCCCAGTGTAGATTCATGATGTCACATTGCACCCTTAGGCAGATCACAGACAAGGTTCTGTCACCTGGGGGACCAGTGCAGAGTTATGATGTCACAATGACCCCTTAGGCAGATCACCGACAAGGTTCTGTCACCTGGGTGACTGGTGGAGAGTTATGATGTCACAATTCCCACTTAGGCAGATCACAGTCAAGGGCCTGTCACCTCTGTGCCCAGTGCACACTTATGATGTCACAATGCCCGCTTAGGCAGATCACAGAGAGGGGTATGTCACCTGGGTGACCAGTGCAGGGTTATGATGTCACAATGCCCCTTAGGCAAATCACAGAAAATAGTCTGTCACCTTGTTGACCTGTGCAGAGTAATGATGTCAAAATGCCCCCTTAGGCAAATCACAGACAACGGTCTGTCACCTGGGTGCCCAGTGTAGAGTTATGATGTCACAGTGCCCCATTAAGTATATCACAGACAAGGGTCTGCCAACTGGGTGACCATTGCATAGTTATGATGTCACAATGACTCCTTAGGCAGATCCCAGTCAAGGGTCTGTCACCGGGGTGACCAGTGCAGAGTTATGATGTCACAATGACCCCTCAGGCAGATCACAGACAAATGATCTGTCACCTGGGTGACCAGTGCAGAGTTGTGATGTCACAATGCCCCTTTAGGCAGATCAAAGACAAGGGTCTGTCACCTGGGTTACCAGTGCAGAGTTATGGTGTCACAATGCACACTTAAGCAGATCAAAGACAGTGGTCTATAACCAGTGTGACCCGTGCAGAGTTATGAAGTCACAATGCACCCTTAGGCAGATCACAGACAAGTGTCTGTCACCACGATGACCGGTGCAGTGTTATAATGTCACAATGCCCCCTTAGGCAGATCACAGACAAGGGTCTGTCACCTGGGTGCCCAGTGTAGAGTTATGATGTCACAATGCCCCATTAAGCATATCACAGACAAGGGTCTGCCAACTGGGTGACCATTGCATAGTTATGATGTCACAATGACTCCTTAGGCACATCCCAGTCAAGGGTCTGTCACCGGGGTGACCAGTGCAGAGTTATGATGTCACAATGACCCCTTAGGCAGATCACAGACAAATGATCTGTCACCTGGGTGACCAGTGCAGATTTCTGATGCCGCAATGCCCCTTTAGGCAGATCAAAGACAAGGGTCTGTCACCTGGGTTACCAGTGCAGAGTTATGGTGTCACAATGCACACTTAAGCAGATCAAAGACAGTGGTCTATAACCAGTGTGACCCGTGCAGAGTTATGAAGTCACAATGCACCCTTAGGCAGATCACAGACAAGGGTCTTTCACCACAGTGACCAGTGCCGAGTTATGATGTCACAATGCCCGCTTAGGCAGTTTACAGACAAGGGTCTGTCACCTGGGTGACCAGTGCAGATTTATGATGTCAAAATGCACCCTTATGCAGATCACAGACATGGGTCTGTCACCTGGGGACCAGTGCAGAGTTATGATGTCACAATGCCCCCTTAGGCAGATCACAGACAAGGGTCCTTCACCTGTGTGACCAGCTCACACTTATGAAGTCACAATGCCACCTTAGGCAGATCACAGACAATGATCTGTCAACTGGGTAGTAGTGCAGAGTTATGATGTCACAATGCCCCCTTAGGCAGTTCACAGACAAGGGTCTGTCACCTGGGAGACCAGTGCAGAGTTATAATGTCACAATGCCCCCTTAGACACATCACAGACAGGGGTCTGTCACCTGGGTGTCCAGTGCAGAGTTATGATGTCACTATGACCCCTTGGGCAGATCACCGACAAGGGTCTGTCACCAGGGAGCCCAGTGTAGATTCATGATGTCACATTGCACCCTTAGGCAGATCACAGACAAGGTTCTGTCACCTGGGAGACCAGTGCAGAGTTATGATGTCACAATGACCCCTTAGGCAGATCACCGACAAGGTTCTGTCACCTGGGTGACGGGTGGAGAGTTATGAAGTCACAATTCCCACTTGGGCAGATCACAGTCAAGGGCCTGTCACCTCTGTACCCAGTGCACACTTATGATGTCACAATGCCCGCTTAGGCAGATCACAGAGAGGGGTATGTCACCTGGGTGCCCCGTGCAGGGTTATGATGTCACAATGCCCCCTTAGGCAAATCACAGAAAATAGTCAGTCACCTTGTTGACCTGTGCAGAGTAATGATGTCAAAATGCCCCCTTAGGCAAATCACAGACAACGGTCTGTCACCTGGGTGCCCAGTGTAGAGTTATGATGTCACAGTGCCCCATTAAGCACATCACAGACAAGGGTCTGCCAACTGGGTGACCATTGCATAGTTATGATGTCACAATGACTCCTTAGGCAGATCCCAGTCAAAGGTCTGTCACCGGGGTGACCAGTGCAGAGTTATGATGTCACAATGACCCCTTAGGCAGATCACAGACAAATGATCTGTCACCTGAGTGACCAGTGCAGTGTTGTGATGTCACAATGCCCCTTTAAGCAGATAAAAGACAAGGGTCTGTCACCTGGGTTACCAGTGCAGAGTTATGGTGTCACAATGCACACTTAAGCAGATCAAAGACAGTGGTCTATAACCAGTGTGACCCGTGCAGAGTTATGAAGTCACAATGCCCCCTTAGGCAGATCACAGACAAGTGTCTGTCACAACGATGACTGGTGCAGTGTTATAATGTCACAATGCCCCCTTAGGCAGATCACAGACAAGGGTGTGTCACCTAGGTGACCAGTGCAGAGTTATGATGTCACAATGCCAACCTTAGGCAGATCACAGACAATGATCTGTCGCCTGGGTGACCAGTGCATAGTTATGATGCCACAATGCCCCCTTAGGCTGTTCACAGACAAGGGTCTGTCACCTGGGAGACCAGTGCAGAGTTATAATGACACAATGCCCCCTTAGACACATCACAGACAGGGGTCTGTCACCTGAGTGACCAGTGCAGAGTTATGATGTCACTATGACCCCTTAGGCAGATCACAGGCAAGGGTCTGTCACCTGATTGACCAGTGCAGGGTTATGATGTCACTATGACCCCTTAGGCAGATCACCGACAAGGGTCTGTCACCAGGGTGACCGATGCGGGGTGACGATGTCACAATGCCCCGTTAGGCAGTTCACAGACAAGGTTCTGTCACCAGGGTGACTGGTGGAGAGTTATGATGTCACAATTCCCACTTAGGCAGATCACAGTCAAGGGCCTGTCACCTGGGTGCACAGTGCAGAGTTATGATGTCACAATGCTCGCTTAGGCAGATCACAGAGAGGGGTATGTCACCTGGGTGCCCCGTGCAGTGTTATGATGTCACAATGCCCCCTTAGGCAAATCACAGAAAATAGTCTGTCACCTTGTTGACCTGTGCAGAGTAATGATGTCAAAATGCCCCCTTAGGCAAATCACAAACAACGGTCAGTCACCTAGGTGCCCAGTGTTGAGTTATGATGTCACAGTGCCCCATTAAGCATATCACAGACAAGGGTCTGCCAACTGGGTGACCATTGCATAGTTATGATGTCACAATGACTCCTTAGGCAGATCCCAGTCAAGGGTCTGTCACCGGGGTGACCAGTGCAGAGTTATGATGTCACAATGACCCCTTAGGCAGATCACAGACAAATGATCTGTCACCTGGGTGACCAGTGCAGAGTTATGATGTCACAATGACCCTTTAGTCAGATCAAAGACAATGGTCTGTAACCAGGGTGACACATGCAGTGTTATGATGTCACAATGCCCCCTTAGGCAGATCACAGAGAGGGGTCTATCACCTGGGTGACCAGTGCAGAGTTATGATGTCACAATGCCCCCTTAGGCAGATGCCAGACAACGGTGTGTCACCGGGGTGAAGAGTGCACAGTTATGAAGTCACAATGCCCCCTTACGCAGATCACAGACAAGGGTCTGTCACCACGATGACAAGTGCAGAGTTATGAAGTAACAATGCCCACTTAGGCAGATCATAGACAAAGGTCTGTCACCTGGGTGACCAGTGCAGATATATGATGTCACAAGGCCCCCCTTAGGCAGATCACAGACAAGCATCTGTCACCTGGGTGACCAGTGCACAGTTATCATGTCACAATGCACCCTTGCGCAGATCACAGAGAAGGTTCTGCCAACTGGGTAACCAGTTCAGAGTTATGATGTCACAATGCCCCCATAGGCAGATCACAGACAAGGGTATGTCACCTGAGTGACCAGTGCAGAGTTATGATGCCACAATGCCCCCTTAGGCAGATCACAGACAAGGGTCTGTCACCTGGGTGACCAGTGCAGAGTTATGATGTCACATTGCCCCTTAGGCAGATAACGGACAAGGGTCTGTCACCATGGTGACCAGTGAAGAGTTATGATGTCACAATGCCCCGTTAGGCAGATGACGGACTAGGTTCCGTCACCAGGGTGAACAGTGCAGAGTTATGATGTCACAATGCCCCCATAGGCAGATCACAGAAAAGGGTCTGTCACCTGCGTGACCAGTGCAGAGTTATGATGTCACAATGACCCCTTAGGCAGATCACAGACAAGATTCTCTCACCAGGGAGCCCAGTGTAGAGTTATGATATCACATTGCCCCCTTAGGCAGATCACAGAGAAGGTTCTGTCACCTGGGTGACCAGTGCAGACTTTTGATGTCACAATGACCCCTTAGGCATATCACAGACAAGGGTCTGTCACCTGGGTGACCAGTGGAGATTGATGATGTCACCATGCACCCTTTGGCAGATCACAGACAAGAGTCTGTCACCTGGGTGACCAGTTCAGACTTATGATGTTACAATGCCTCCTTAGGCAAATCACAGACAATGGTCTGTCACCTTGGTGACCAGTGCACAGTTATGATGTCACAATGTCCCCTTAGGCAGATCACAGACAAGGGTCTGTCACCTGGGTTCCCAGTGTAGAGTTATGATGTCACAATGTCCCATTAAGCAGATCACAGACAAGGGTCTGCCACCTTGGTGACCATTGCAGTTTTATGATGTCACAATGACCCCTTAGGCAGATCACAGACAAGGGTCCGTCACATGGGTGACCAGTGCAGAGTTATGATATCACAATGCCCCTTTAGTCAGATCAAAGGCAACGGTCTGTCACCTGGGTTACCCGTGCAGAGTTATGATGTTACAATGTCCACTTAAGCAGATCAAAGACAATGGTCTGTAACTAGAGTGACTCGTGCAGAGTTATGATGTCACAATGCACCCTTAGGCAGATCACAGACAACGGCCTGTAACCTGGGTGACCCGCTCAGAGTTATGATGTCACAATGCCACCTTACGCAGATCACAGACAAGGGTGTGTCACCTGGGTGACCAGTGCACAGTTATGAAGTCACAGTGCCCCCTTAGGCAGATCACAGACAAGGGTCTGTCACCACGATGACCAGTGCAGAGTTATGAAGTCACAATGCCCCCTTAGGCAGATCACAGACAAGGTTCTGTCACCACGATGGCCAGAGCAGTGTAATGATGTCACAATGCCCCCTTAGTCAGATCACAGACAAGGGTCTGTCACCTGGGTGACCAGTGCAGAGTTATGATGTCACAATGCCCCCCTTAGGCAGATCACAGACAAGCGTCTGTCACCTGGCTGCCCAGTGCACAGTTATGATGTCCCAATGCCGCCTTAGGCAGATCACAGACAAGGGTCTGTCTCCTGGGTGACCAGGGCAGAGTTGCGATGTCACAATGCCCCCATAGGCAGATCACTGACCAGGGTCTGTCACCTGGGTGACCAGTGCAGAGTTTAGATGTCACAATGACCCCTTAGGCAGATCACAGACATAGGTGTGTCACCTGAGAGACCAGTGCAGAGTTATGATGTCAGAATTCCGCGTTAGGCCGATGACGGTCAAGGGTGTCTCACCAGGGTGAACAGTGCAGAGTTAAGATGTCACAGTGCCCGAATAGGCAGATCACAGAAAAGGGTCTGTCACCTGGGTGACCAGTGCAGAGTTATGATGTCACAATGCCCCCTTAGGCAGATCACAGACAAGGGTCTGTCACCAGGGATCCCAGTGTAGAGTTATGATGTCACATTGCCCCCTTAGGCAGAGCACAGGCAAGGTGCGGTCACCTGGGTGACCAGTGCAGAGTTATGATGTCACAATGACCCCATAGGCAAATCACAGACAAGGGTCTGTCACCTGGGTGACCACTAGAGATTTATGATGTCACCATGCCCCCTTAGGCAGATCACAGACAAGAGTCTGTCACCTGGATGACCAGTGAAGAGTTATGATGTCAAAATGGCCCCTTAAGCAGTTCACAGACAAAGGTCTGTCACCTGGGTGACCAGTGCAGAGTTATGATGTCACAATGCCTCCTTAGGCATATCACACACTATTGTCTGTCACCTTGGTGACCAGTGCACAGTTATGATGTCACAATGCCCCTTAGGCAGATCACAGACAAGTGTCTGTCACCTGGGTTCCCAGTGTAGAGTTATGATGTCACAATGCCCCATTAAGCAGATCACAGACAAGTGTCTGCCACCTGGGTGTCCGTTGCAGTGTTATGATGTCACAATGACCCCTTAGGCACATCACAGACAAGGATCTGTCACCTGGGTGACCAGTGCAGAGTTATGATGTCACAATGACCCTTTAGTCAGATCAAAGACAACGGTCTGTCACCTGGGTTACCCGTGCAGAGTTATGATGTTACAATGCCCACTTCAGCAGATCAAAGACAATGGTCTGTAACCAGGGTGACACATGCAGTGTTATGATGTCACAATGCCCCCTTAGGCAGATCACAGAGAGGGGTCTATCACCTGGGTGACCAGTGCAGAGTTGTGATGTCACAATGCCCCCTTAGGCAGATGCCAGACAAGGGTGTGTCACCTGGGTGAAGAGTGCACAGTTATGAAGTCACAATGCCCCCTTACGCAGATCACAGACAAGGGTCTGTCACCACGATGACAAGTGCAGAGTTATGAAGTAACAATGCCCACTTAGGCAGATCATAGACAAAGGTCTGTCACCTGGGTGACCAGTGCAGATATATGATGTCACAAGGCCCCCCTTAGGCAGATCACAGACAAGCATCTGTCACCTGGGTGACCAGTGCAGAGTTATGATGTCACAATGCCCCCCTTAGGCAGATCACAGACAAGCGTCTGTCACCTGGCTGCCCAGTGCACAGTTATGATGTCCCAATGCCGCCTTAGGCAGATCACAGACAAGGGTCTGTCTCCTGGGTGACCAGGGCAGAGTTGCGATGTCACAATGCCCCCATAGGCAGATCACTGACCAGGGTCTGTCACCTGGGTGACCAGTGCAGAGTTTAGATGTCACAATGACCCTTTAGTCAGATCAAAGACAACGGTCTGTCACCTGGGTTACCCGTGCAGAGTTATGATGTTACAATGCCCACTTCAGCAGATCAAAGACAATGGTCTGTAACCAGGGTGACACGTGCAGTGTTTTGATGTCACAATGCCCCCTTAGGCAGATCACAGAGAGGGCTCTATCACCTGGGTGACCAGTGCAGAATTGTGATGTCACAATGCCCCCTTAGGCAGATGCCAGACAAGGGTGTGTCACCTGGGTGAAGAGTGCACAGTTATGAAGTCACAATGCCCCCTTAGGCAGATCAAAGCAAGGGTCTGTCACCACGATGACAAGTGCAGAGTTATGAAGTAACAATGTCCACTTAGGCAGATCATAGACAAAGGTCTGTCACCTGGGTGACCAGTGCAGAGATATGATGTCACAAGGCCCCCCTTAGGCAGATCACAGACAAGCATCTGTCACCTGGGTGACCAGTGCACAGTTATCATGCCACAATGCACGCTTGCGCAGATCACAGAGAAGGTTCTTCCACCTGGGTGACCAGTGCAGAGTTATGATGTCACAATGCCCCCGTAGGCAGATCACAGACAAGGGTCTGTCACCTGAGTGACCAGTGCAGAGTTATGATGCCACAATGCCCCCTTAGGCAGATCACAGACAAGGGTCTGTCACCTGAGTGACCAGTGCAGAGTTATGATGCCACAATGCCCCCTTAGGCAGATCACAGACAAGGGTCTGTCACCTGGGTGACAAGTGCAGAGTTATGATGTCACATTGCCCCCTTAGGCAGATAACGGACAAGGGTCTGTCACCATGGTGACCAGTGAAGAGTTATGATGTCACAATGCCCCGTTAGGCAGTTCACAATCAAGGTTCTGTCACCTGGGTGACCAGTGCACAGTTATGCTGTCACAATGCCGCCTTACGCAGATCACAGACAAGGTTCTGTCACCTGGGGGAAAAGTGCAGAGTTCTAAAGTCACAATGCCCCCATTGGCAGATAACTGACAAGGGTCTGTCACCTGGGTGACCAGTGCAGAGTTTAGATGTCAAAATGAATCCTTAGCAGATCACAGACAAGGGTCTGTCACCTTAGAGACCAGGGCTGTGTTATGATGTCATAATTCCACGTTAGGCAGATGGCAGACAATGTTCCGTCACCAGGGTGAACAGTGCAGAGTTATGAAGTCACAATGCCCCAATAGGCAGATCACAGAAAAGGTTCTGTCACCTGCGTGACGAGTGCAGAGTTATGATGTCACAATGACCACTTAGGCAGATCACAGACAAGAGTCTGTCACCAGGGAGCCCAGTGTAGAGTTATGATGTCACATTGCCCCCTTAGGCAGATCACAGAGAAGGTTCTGTCACCTGGGTGACCAGTGCAGAGTTATGATGTCACAATGACCCCTTAGGCAGATCACAGACAAGGGTCTGTCACCTGAGTGACCAGTGGAGATTTATGATGTCACCATGCCCCCTTAGGCAGATCACAGACAAGAGTCTGTCACCTGGGTGACCAGTGCAGAGTTATGATGTCACAATGGTCCCTTAAGCAGTTCACAGACATGGGTCTGTCACCACAGTGACCAGTGCCAAGTTATGATGTCACAATACCCCTTTAGTCAGTTTACAGACAAGGGTCTGTCACCTGGGTGACCAATGCAGATTTGTGATGTCAAAATGCACCCTTAGGCAGATCACAGACAAGGGTCTGTCACCAGGGGGACCAGTGCAGAGTTGTGATTTCACAATGCCCCCTTAGGCAGATTACAGACATGGTTCCTTCACCTGGGTGACCAGCGCACACTTATGAAGTCACAGTGCCCGCTTAGGCAGATCACAGACAATGATCTGTCACCTGGGTGTCCTGTACAGAGTTATGATGTCACAATGCCCCCTTAGGCAGTTCACAGACAAGGGTCTGTCACCTGTGAGACCAGTGCAGAGTTATAATGTCACAATGCCCCCTTAGACACATCACAGACAGGGGTCTGTCACCTGGGTGACCAGTGCAGAGTTATGATGTCACTATGACCCCTTAGGCAGATCACAGACAAGGGTCTGTCATCTGGGTGACCAGTGCAGGGTTATGATGTAACAATGCCCACTTAGGCAGATAACGGACAAGGGTCTGTCACCAGGGTGACAAGTGCAGAGTTATGATGTCACAATGCCCCGTTAGCCAGTTCACAGACAAGTGTCTGTCACCTGGGTGACGAGTGGAGAACTATGATGTCACAATTCCCACTTAGGCAGATCAAAGTCAAGGGCCTGTCACCTGGGTGCCCAGTGCAGAATTATGATGTCAAAATGCCCGCTTAGGCAGATCACAGACAGGGGTATGTCACCTGGGTGCCCCATGCAGTGTTATGATGTCAGAATGCCCCCTTAGGCAGATCAAAGAGAAGGGTATATCACGTGGGTGACCAGTGCAGGGTTATGATGTCATAATGCCCCCTTAGGCAGTTCACAGACAATGGTCGGTCACCTTCGTGACCCCTGCAGAGTTATGATGTCACAATGACCCTTTAGGCAGATCACAGACAAGGGTATGTCACATGGGTGACCATTGCAGAGTTATGATGTCACAATGACCCCTTAGGCCGATCACAGAATTAGGTCCGTCACCTGTGTTACCAGTGCACAGTTATGATGTCACAATGCTCCCTTAGGCCGATCACAGAAAAGAGTCTGTCACCACGGTGACCAGTGCAGCGTTAAGATGCAACAACGCCCCCATAGACAGACCACAGACAAGGGTCTGTCACCAGGGTGAGCAACGCAGGCTTATGATGTCACAATGCCCCCTTAGGCAGATCACAGACAAGGGTCTTTCAAATGGGTGACCAGTGGAGAGTTATGATGTCACAATGCCCCCTTAGGCAGATCACAGACAAGGGTCTGTCACCTGGGTGTCCAGTGAAGGGTTATGATGTCACAATGCCCCCTTAAGCAGTTCACCGACAAGGGTCTGTCACCTCGGTGACCAGGGCAGAATTATGATGTCACAATGCCTCTTTAGGCATATCACAGAAAATGGTCTGTCACCTTGGTGACCAGTGCAGAGTAATGATGTCACAATGACCCCTTAGGCAAATCACAGACAAGGGTCTGTCACCTGGATGCCCAGTGTAGAGTTATGATGTCACAATGCCCCATTAAGCAGATCACAGGCAAGGGTCTGTCACCAGGGTGACTAATGCAGAGTTATGATGACACAATGACCCCTGAGGCAGATCACAGACAAATGGTCTGTCACCTGGGTGACCAGTGCAGAGTTATGATGTCACAATGCCCCTTTAGGCAGATGAAAGACCAGGGTCTGTCACCTGGGTTACCGGTGCAGAGTTAGGATGTCACAATGCCCACTTAAGCAGATCAAAGACAATGGTCTGTAACAATTGTGACCCGTGCAGAGTTATGAAGTCACAATGCCCCCTTAGGCAGATACCAGAGAGGGGTCTATCACCTGGGTGACCAGTGCAGAGTTATGATTTCACAATGCCCCCCTTAGGCAGATGCCAGACAAGGGTGTGTCACCTGGGTGACGAGTGCACAGTTATCAAGTAACAATGGCCACTTAGGCAGATCATAGACAAGGGTCTGTCACCTGGGTGACCAGTGCAGACATATGATGTCACAAGGCCCCCCTTAGGCAGATCACAGACAATCATCTGTCACCTGGGTGACCAGTGCACAGTTATCATGTCACAATGCACCCTTACGCTGATCACAGAGAAGGTTCTGCCACCTGGGTGACCAGTGCAGAGTTATGATGTCACAATGTCCCCTTAGGCAGATCACAGACAAGGGTCTGTCACCTGAGTGACCAGTGCAGAGCTATGATGTCACATTGCCCCCTTAGGCAGATAATGAACAAGGGTCTGTCACCATGGTGACCAGTGAAGAGTTATGATGTCACAATGCCCCGTTAGGCAGTTCACAATCAAGGTTCTGTCACCTGGATGACCAGTGAACAGTTATGATGTAACAATGCCGCCTTACGCAGATCACAGACAAGGTTCTGTCACCTGGGGGAAAAGTGCAGAGTTCTAAAGTCACAATGCCCCCATTGGCAGATAACTGACAAGGGTCTGTCACCTGGGTGACCAGTGCAGAGTTTAGATGTCAAAATGAATCCTTAGCAGATCACAGACAAGGGTCTGTCACCTTAGAGACCAGGGCTGTGTTATGATGTCATAATTCCACGTTAGGCAGATGGCAGACAATGTTCCGTCACCAGGGTGAACAGTGCAGAGTTATGAAGTCACAATGCCCCAATAGGCAGATCACAGAAAAGGTTCTGTCACCTGCGTGACGAGTGCAGAGTTATGATGTCACAATGACCACTTAGGCAGATCACAGACAAGAGTCTGTCACCAGGGAGCCCAGTGTAGAGTTATGATGTCACATTGCCCCCTTAGGCAGATCACAGAGAAGGTTCTGTCACCTGGGTGACCAGTGCAGAGTTATGATGTCACAATGACCCCTTAGGCAGATCACAGACAAGGGTCTGTCACCTGAGTGACCAGTGGAGATTTATGATGTCACCATGCCCCCTTAGGCAGATCACAGACAAGAGTCTGTCACCTGGGTGACCAGTGCAGAGTTATGATGTCACAATGGTCCCTTAAGCAGTTCACAGACATGGGTCTGTCACCACAGTGACCAGTGCCAAGTTATGATGTCACAATACCCCTTTAGTCAGTTTACAGACAAGGGTCTGTCACCTGGGTGACCAATGCAGATTTGTGATGTCAAAATGCACCCTTAGGCAGATCACAGACAAGGGTCTGTCACCAGGGGGACCAGTGCAGAGTTGTGATTTCACAATGCCCCCTTAGGCAGATTACAGACATGGTTCCTTCACCTGGGTGACCAGCGCACACTTATGAAGTCACAGTGCCCGCTTAGGCAGATCACAGACAATGATCTGTCACCTGGGTGTCCTGTACAGAGTTATGATGTCACAATGCCCCCTTAGGCAGTTCACAGACAAGGGTCTGTCACCTGTGAGACCAGTGCAGAGTTATAATGTCACAATGCCCCCTTAGACACATCACAGACAGGGGTCTGTCACCTGGGTGACCAGTGCAGAGTTATGATGTCACTATGACCCCTTAGGCAGATCACAGACAAGGGTCTGTCATCTGGGTGACCAGTGCAGGGTTATGATGTAACAATGCCCACTTAGGCAGATAACGGACAAGGGTCTGTCACCAGGGTGACAAGTGCAGAGTTACGATGTCACAATGCCCCGTTAGCCAGTTCACAGACAAGTGTCTGTCACCTGGGTGACGAGTGGAGAACTATGATGTCACAATTCCCACTTAGGCAGATCAAAGTCAAGGGCCTGTCACCTGGGTGCCCAGTGCAGAATTATGATGTCACAATGCCCGCTTAGGCAGATCACAGACAGGGGTATGTCACCTGGGTGCCCCATGCAGTGTTATGATGTCAGAATGCCCCCTTAGGCAGATCAAAGAGAAGGGTATATCACGTGGGTGACCAGTGCAGGGTTATGATGTCATAATGCCCCCTTAGGCAGTTCACAGACAATGGTCGGTCACCTTCGTGACCCCTGCAGAGTTATGATGTCACAATGACCCTTTAGGCAGATCACAGACAAGGGTATGTCACATGGGTGACCATTGCAGAGTTATGATGTCACAATGACCCCTTAGGCCGATCACAGAATTAGGTCCGTCACCTGTGTTACCAGTGCACAGTTATGATGTCACAATGCTCCCTTAGGCCGATCACAGAAAAGAGTCTGTCACCACGGTGACCAGTGCAGCGTTAAGATGCAACAACGCCCCCATAGACAGACCACAGACAAGGGTCTGTCACCAGGGTGAGCAACGCAGGCTTATGATGTCACAATGCCCCCTTAGGCAGATCACAGACAAGGGTCTTTCAAATGGGTGACCAGTGGAGAGTTATGATGTCACAATGCCCCCTTAGGCAGATCACAGACAAGGGTCTGTCACCTGGGTGTCCAGTGAAGGGTTATGATGTCACAATGCCCCCTTAAGCAGTTCACCGACAAGGGTCTGTCACCTCGGTGACCAGGGCAGAATTATGATGTCACAATGCCTCTTTAGGCATATCACAGAAAATGGTCTGTCACCTTGGTGACCAGTGCAGAGTAATGATGTCACAATGACCCCTTAGGCAAATCACAGACAAGGGTCTGTCACCTGGATGCCCAGTGTAGAGTTATGATGTCACAATGCCCCATTAAGCAGATCACAGGCAAGGGTCTGTCACCAGGGTGACTAATGCAGAGTTATGATGACACAATGACCCCTGAGGCAGATCACAGACAAATGGTCTGTCACCTGGGTGACCAGTGCAGAGTTATGATGTCACAATGCCCCTTTAGGCAGATGAAAGACCAGGGTCTGTCACCTGGGTTACCGGTGCAGAGTTAGGATGTCACAATGCCCACTTAAGCAGATCAAAGACAATGGTCTGTAACAATTGCGACCCGTGCAGAGTTATGAAGTCACAATGCCCCCTTAGGCAGATACCAGAGAGGGGTCTATCACCTGGGTGACCAGTGCAGAGTTATGATGTCACAATGCCCCCTTAGGCAGATGCCAGACAAGGGTGTGTCACCTGGGTGACGAGTGCACAGTTATGAAGTAACAATGGCCACTTAGGCAGATCATAGACAAGGGTCTGTCACCTGGGTGACCAGTGCAGACATATGATGTCACAAGGCCCCCCTTAGGCAGATCACAGACAATCATCTGTCACCTGGGTGACCAGTGCACAGTTATCATGTCACAATGCACCCTTACGCTGATCACAGAGAAGGTTCTGCCACCTGGGTGACCAGTGCAGAGTTATGATGTCACAATGTCCCCTTAGGCAGATCACAGACAAGGGTCTGTCACCTGAGTGACCAGTGCAGAGCTATGATGTCACATTGCCCCCTTAGGCAGATAATGAACAAGGGTCTGTCACCATGGTGACCAGTGAAGAGTTATGATGTCACAATGCCCCGTTAGGCAGTTCACAATCAAGGTTCTGTCACCTGGATGACCAGTGAACAGTTATGATGTAACAATGCCGCCTTACGCAGATCACAGACAAGGTTCTGTCACCTGGGGGAAAAGTGCAGAGTTCTAAAGTCACAATGCCCCCATTGGCAGATAACTGACAAGGGTCTGTCACCTGGGTGACCAGTGCAGAGTTTAGATGTCAAAATGAATCCTTAGCAGATCACAGACAAGGGTCTGTCACCTTAGAGACCAGGGCTGTGTTATGATGTCATAATTCCACGTTAGGCAGATGGCAGACAATGTTCCGTCACCAGGGTGAACAGTGCAGAGTTATGAAGTCACAATGCCCCAATAGGCAGATCACAGAAAAGGTTCTGTCACCTGCGTGACGAGTGCAGAGTTATGATGTCACAATGACCACTTAGGCAGATCACAGACAAGAGTCTGTCACCAGGGAGCCCAGTGTAGAGTTATGATGTCACATTGCCCCCTTAGGCAGATCACAGAGAAGGTTCTGTCACCTGGGTGACCAGTGCAGAGTTAT
Source organism: Gorilla gorilla gorilla (assembly GCF_029281585.2). Classification (NCBI taxonomy): domain Eukaryota; kingdom Metazoa; phylum Chordata; class Mammalia; order Primates; family Hominidae; genus Gorilla; species Gorilla gorilla. Next base: position 5,531,374 of record NC_073240.2, read on the forward strand.
GATGTCACAATGACCCCTTAGGCAGATCACAGACAAGGGTCTGTCACCTGAGTGACCAGTGGAGATTTATGATGTCACCATGCCCCCTTAGGCAGATCACAGACAAGAGTCTGTCACCTGGGTGACCAGTGCAGAGTTATGATGTCACAATGGTCCCTTAAGCAGTTCACAGACATGGGTCTGTCACCACAGTGACCAGTGCCAAGTTATGATGTCACAATACCCCTTTAGTCAGTTTACAGACAAGGGTCTGTCACCTGGGTGACCAATGCAGATTTGTGATGTCAAAATGCACCCTTAGGCAGATCACAGACAAGGGTCTGTCACCAGGGGGACCAGTGCAGAGTTGTGATTTCACAATGCCCCCTTAGGCAGATTACAGACATGGTTCCTTCACCTGGGTGACCAGCGCACACTTATGAAGTCACAGTGCCCGCTTAGGCAGATCACAGACAATGATCTGTCACCTGGGTGTCCTGTACAGAGTTATGATGTCACAATGCCCCCTTAGGCAGTTCACAGACAAGGGTCTGTCACCTGTGAGACCAGTGCAGAGTTATAATGTCACAATGCCCCCTTAGACACATCGCAGACAGGGGTCTGTCACCTGGGTGACCAGTGCAGAGTTATGATGTCACTATGACCCCTTAGGCAGATCACAGACAAGGGTCTGTCATCTGGGTGACCAGTGCAGGGTTATGATGTAACAATGCCCACTTAGGCAGATAACGGACAAGGGTCTGTCACCAGGGTGACAAGTGCAGAGTTACGATGTCACAATGCCCCGTTAGCCAGTTCACAGACAAGTGTCTGTCACCTGGGTGACGAGTGGAGAACTATGATGTCACAATTCCCACTTAGGCAGATCAAAGTCAAGGGCCTGTCACCTGGGTGCCCAGTGCAGAATTATGATGTCACAATGCCCGCTTAGGCAGATCACAGACAGGGGTATGTCACCTGGGTGCCCCATGCAGTGTTATGATGTCAGAATGCCCCCTTAGGCAGATCAAAGAGAAGGGTATATCACGTGGGTGACCAGTGCAGGGTTATGATGTCATAATGCCCCCTTAGGCAGTTCACAGACAATGGTCGGTCACCTTCGTGACCCCTGCAGAGTTATGATGTCACAATGACCCTTTAGGCAGATCACAGACAAGGGTATGTCACATGGGTGACCATTGCAGAGTTATGATGTCACAATGACCCCTTAGGCCGATCACAGAATTAGGTCCGTCACCTGTGTTACCAGTGCACAGTTATGATGTCACAATGCTCCCTTAGGCCGATCACAGAAAAGAGTCTGTCACCACGGTGACCAGTGCAGTGTTAAGATGCAACAACGCCCCCATAGACAGACCACAGACAAGGGTCTGTCACCAGGGTGAGCAACGCAGGCTTATGATGTCACAATGCCCCCTTAGGCAGATCACAGACAAGGGTCTTTCAAATGGGTGACCAGTGGAGAGTTATGATGTCACAATGCCCCCTTAGGCAGATCACAGACAAGGGTCTGTCACCTGGGTGTCCAGTGAAGGGTTATGATGTCACAATGCCCCCTTAAGCAGTTCACCGACAAGGGTCTGTCACCTCGGTGACCAGGGCAGAATTATGATGTCACAATGCCTCTTTAGGCATATCACAGAAAATGGTCTGTCACCTTGGTGACCAGTGCAGAGTAATGATGTCACAATGACCCCTTAGGCAAATCACAGACAAGGGTCTGTCACCTGGATGCCCAGTGTAGAGTTATGATGTCACAATGCCCCATTAAGCAGATCACAGGCAAGGGTCTGTCACCAGGGTGACTAATGCAGAGTTATGATGACACAATGACCCCTGAGGCAGATCACAGACAAATGGTCTGTCACCTGGGTGACCAGTGCAGAGTTATGATGTCACAATGCCCCTTTAGGCAGATGAAAGACCAGGGTCTGTCACCTGGGTTACCGGTGCAGAGTTAGGATGTCACAATGCCCACTTAAGCAGATCAAAGACAATGGTCTGTAACAATTGTGACCCGTGCAGAGTTATGAAGTCACAATGCCCCCTTAGGCAGATACCAGAGAGGGGTCTATCACCTGGGTGACCAGTGCAGAGTTATGATGTCACAATGCCCCCTTAGGCAGATGCCAGACAAGGGTGTGTCACCTGGGTGACGAGTGCACAGTTATGAAGTAACAATGCCCACTTAGGCAGATCATAGACAAGGGTCTGTCACCTGGGTGACCAGTGCAGACATATGATGTCACAAGGCCCCCCTTAGGCAGATCACAGACAATCATCTGTCACCTGGGTGACCAGTGCACAGTTATCATGTCACAATGCACCCTTACGCTGATCACAGAGAAGGTTCTGCCACCTGGGTGACCAGTGCAGAGTTATGATGTCACAATGTCCCCTTAGGCAGATCACAGACAAGGGTCTGTCACCTGAGTGACCAGTGCAGAGCTATGATGTCACATTGCCCCCTTAGGCAGATAATGAACAAGGTTCTGTCACCTGGATGACCAGTGAACAGTTATGATGTAACAATGCCGCCTTACGCAGATCACAGACAAGGTTCTGTCACCTGGGGGAAAAGTGCAGAGTTCTAAAGTCACAATGCCCCCATTGGCAGATAACTGACAAGGGTCTGTCACCTGGGTGACCAGTGCAGAGTTTAGATGTCAAAATGAATCCTTAGCAGATCACAGACAAGGGTCTGTCACCTTAGAGACCAGGGCTGTGTTATGATGTCATAATTCCACGTTAGGCAGATGGCAGACAATGTTCCGTCACCAGGGTGAACAGTGCAGAGTTATGAAGTCACAATGCCCCAATAGGCAGATCACAGAAAAGGTTCTGTCACCTGCGTGACGAGTGCAGAGTTATGATGTCACAATGACCACTTAGGCAGATCACAGACAAGGGTCTGTCACCTGGGTGCCCAGTGTAGAGTTATGATGTCACAATGCCCCATTAAGCAGATCACAGACAAGGGTCTGCCACCTGGGTGACCATTGCATAGTTATGATGTCAGAATGACCACTTAGGCAGATCACAGACAAGGGTCTGTCACCAAGGTGACTAGTGCAGAGTTATGATGACACAATGACCCCTTAGGCAGATCACAGACAAATGGTCTGTCACATGGGTGACCAGTGCAGAGTTATGATGTCACAATGTCCCTTTAGGCAGATCAAAGACTAGGGTCTGTCACCTGGGTTACTGGTGCAGAGTTATGATGTCACAATGCCCACCTAAGCAGATCAAGGCAATGGTCTGTAACCATTGTGACCCATGCAGAGTTATGAAGTCACAATGCCCCCTTAGGCAGATCACAGAGAGGGGTCTATCACCTGGGGGACCAGTGCAGAGTTATGATGTCACAATGTCCCCTTAGGCAGATGCCAGACAAGGGTGTGTCACCTGGGTGACGAGTGCACAGTTATGAAGTCACAATGCCCCCTTAGGCAGATCACAGACAAGGGTCTGTCACCTGGGTGACCAGTGCAGAGTTATGATGTCACAATGAACCCTTAGGCAGATCACAGACAAATGGTCTGTCACCTGGGTGTCCAGTGCAGAGTTATGATGTTACAATGCCCACTTAATCTGATCAAAGACAACGGTCTTTCACCAGGGTGACCCGTGCAGATTTATGATGTCACAATGCACCCTTAGGCAGATCACAGACAACGGCCTGTCACCTGGGAGTCCCGTTCAGAGTTATGATATCACAATGCCACCATAGGCAGATCACAGACAAGGGTCTGTCACCAAGACGACCAGTGCAGACTTATGATGTCAGAATGCCCCCTTAGGAAGATCACAGACAAGGGTGTTTCCCCTGGGTGACCAGTGCACAGTTATGAAGTCACAATGCCCCCTTTGGCAGATCACAGACAAGGGTCTGTCACCATGGTGACCAGTGCCGAGTTAAGATGCAACAACGCCACCATAGGCAGATCACAGTTAAGGTTCTCTCACCTGGGTGACCAATGCAGAGTTATCATGTCACAATGCCCCCTTAGGCAGATCACAGACAAGGGTCTCTCACCTGGGTGACCAGTGCAGAGTTATGATGTCACAATTCCGCCTTAGGCAGAAAACGGACAAGGGTCTGTCACAAGGGTGAACACTGCAGAGTTATGATGTCACAATGCCCCATTAGGCAGATCACAGAAAACGTTCTGTCACCCGGGGAAAAAGTGCAGAGTTATAATGTCACAATAACCCCTTAGGCAGATCACAGACAAGGGTCTGTCACCAGAGAGACCAGTGTAGAGTTATGATGTCACATTGCCCCCTTAGGCAGATCGCACACAGGGGTCTGTCACCTGGGTGACCAGCGCAGACTTATGATTTCACAATGCCCACATAAGCACAACAAAGTCAATGGTCTGTCACCAGGGTGACCCTTGCAGAGTTATGAATTCACAATGTCCCTTTAGGCAATTCACAGACAAGGGTCGGTCACCTGGGTGACCCGTGCAGTGTTATGATGTCACAATGCCTACTTAGGGAGATCACAGACAAGGGTGTGTCACCGGTGTGACCAGTGCACAGTTATGAAGTCGCAATGCCCCCTTAGGCAGATCACAGACAAGGGTCTGTCACCACGATGACCAGTGCAGAGTTATGATGTCACAGTGCCCCCTTAGGCAGATCACAGACAAGGGCCTGTCACCTGGGTGACCAGTGCAATGTTTTGATGTCACAATGACCCCTTAGGCAGATCACACACAAGCGTCTGTCACCTAGGTGACCAGTGCAGGGTTATGAGGTCACATTGCCCCCATAGGCACATAACGGGGCAAGGGTCTGTCACTAGGGAGACAAGTGAAGTGTTATGATGTCAGAATGCCCCTTTAGGCAGTTCACAGTCAAGGTTCTGTCACCTGGGGGACCAGTGGAGTGTTATGATGACACAATGCCCCCTTAAGCAGATCACAGACAAGGTTCTGTCACCTGGGGGAAAAGTGCAGAGTTCTAAAGTCACAATGCCCCCATTGGCAGATAACTGACAAGGGTCTGTCACCTGGGTGACCAGTGCAGAGTTTAGATGTCAAAATGAATCCTTAGCAGATCACAGACAAGGGTCTGTCACCTTAGAGACCAGGGCTGTGTTATGATGTCATAATTCCACGTTAGGCAGATGGCAGACAATGTTCCGTCACCAGGGTGAACAGTGCAGAGTTATGAAGTCACAATGCCCCAATAGGCAGATCACAGAAAAGGTTCTGTCACCTGCGTGACGAGTGCAGAGTTATGATGTCACAATGACCACTTAGGCAGATCACAGACAAGAGTCTGTCACCAGGGAGCCCAGTGTAGAGTTATGATGTCACATTGCCCCCTTAGGCAGATCACAGAGAAGGTTCTGTCACCTGGGTGACCAGTGCAGAGTTATGATGTCACAATGACCCCTTAGGCAGATCACAGACAAGGGTCTGTCACCTGAGTGACCAGTGGAGATTTATGATGTCACCATGCCCCCTTAGGCAGATCACAGACAAGAGTCTGTCACCTGGGTGACCAGTGCAGAGTTATGATGTCACAATGGTCCCTTAAGCAGTTCACAGACATGGGTCTGTCACCACAGTGACCAGTGCCAAGTTATGATGTCACAATACCCCTTTAGTCAGTTTACAGACAAGGGTCTGTCACCTGGGTGACCAATGCAGATTTGTGATGTCAAAATGCACCCTTAGGCAGATCACAGACAAGGGTCTGTCACCAGGGGGACCAGCGCAGAGTTGTGATTTCACAATGCCCCCTTAGGCAGATTACAGACATGGTTCCTTCACCTGGGTGACCAGCGCACACTTATGAAGTCACAGTGCCCGCTTAGGCAGATCACAGACAATGATCTGTCACCTGGGTGTCCTGTACAGAGTTATGATGTCACAATGCCCCCTTAGGCAGTTCACAGACAAGGGTCTGTCACCTGTGAGACCAGTGCAGAGTTATAATGTCACAATGCCCCCTTAGACACATCGCAGACAGGGGTCTGTCACCTGGGTGACCAGTGCAGAGTTATGATGTCACTATGACCCCTTAGGCAGATCACAGACAAGGGTCTGTCATCTGGGTGACCAGTGCAGGGTTATGATGTAACAATGCCCACTTAGGCAGATAACGGACAAGGGTCTGTCACCAGGGTGACAAGTGCAGAGTTACGATGTCACAATGCCCCGTTAGCCAGTTCACAGACAAGTGTCTGTCACCTGGGTGACGAGTGGAGAACTATGATGTCACAATTCCCACTTAGGCAGATCAAAGTCAAGGGCCTGTCACCTGGGTGCCCAGTGCAGAATTATGATGTCACAATGCCCGCTTAGGCAGATCACAGACAGGGGTATGTCACCTGGGTGCCCCATGCAGTGTTATGATGTCAGAATGCCCCCTTAGGCAGATCAAAGAGAAGGGTATATCACGTGGGTGACCAGTGCAGGGTTATGATGTCATAATGCCCCCTTAGGCAGTTCACAGACAATGGTCGGTCACCTTCGTGACCCCTGCAGAGTTATGATGTCACAATGACCCTTTAGGCAGATCACAGACAAGGGTATGTCACATGGGTGACCATTGCAGAGTTATGATGTCACAATGACCCCTTAGGCCGATCACAGAATTAGGTCCGTCACCTGTGTTACCAGTGCACAGTTATGATGTCACAATGCTCCCTTAGGCCGATCACAGAAAAGAGTCTGTCACCACGGTGACCAGTGCAGCGTTAAGATGCAACAACGCCCCCATAGACAGACCACAGACAAGGGTCTGTCACCAGGGTGAGCAACGCAGGCTTATGATGTCACAATGCCCCCTTAGGCAGATCACAGACAAGGGTCTTTCAAATGGGTGACCAGTGGAGAGTTATGATGTCACAATGCCCCCTTAGGCAGATCACAGACAAGGGTCTGTCACCTGGGTGTCCAGTGAAGGGTTATGATGTCACAATGCCCCCTTAAGCAGTTCACCGACAAGGGTCTGTCACCTCGGTGACCAGGGCAGAATTATGATGTCACAATGCCTCTTTAGGCATATCACAGAAAATGGTCTGTCACCTTGGTGACCAGTGCAGAGTAATGATGTCACAATGACCCCTTAGGCAAATCACAGACAAGGGTCTGTCACCTGGATGCCCAGTGTAGAGTTATGATGTCACAATGCCCCATTAAGCAGATCACAGGCAAGGGTCTGTCACCAGGGTGACTAATGCAGAGTTATGATGACACAATGACCCCTGAGGCAGATCACAGACAAATGGTCTGTCACCTGGGTGACCAGTGCAGAGTTATGATGTCACAATGCCCCTTTAGGCAGATGAAAGACCAGGGTCTGTCACCTGGGTTACCGGTGCAGAGTTAGGATGTCACAATGCCCACTTAAGCAGATCAAAGACAATGGTCTGTAACAATTGTGACCCGTGCAGAGTTATGAAGTCACAATGCCCCCTTAGGCAGATACCAGAGAGGGGTCTATCACCTGGGTGACCAGTGCAGAGTTATGATGTCACAATGCCCCCTTAGGCAGATGCCAGACAAGGGTGTGTCACCTGGGTGACGAGTGCACAGTTATGAAGTAACAATGCCCACTTAGGCAGATCATAGACAAGGGTCTGTCACCTGGGTGACCAGTGCAGACATATGATGTCACAAGGCCCCCCTTAGGCAGATCACAGACAATCATCTGTCACCTGGGTGACCAGTGCACAGTTATCATGTCACAATGCACCCTTACGCTGATCACAGAGAAGGTTCTGCCACCTGGGTGACCAGTGCAGAGTTATGATGTCACAATGTCCCCTTAGGCAGATCACAGACAAGGGTCTGTCACCTGAGTGACCAGTGCAGAGCTATGATGTCACATTGCCCCCTTAGGCAGATAATGAACAAGGTTCTGTCACCTGGATGACCAGTGAACAGTTATGATGTAACAATGCCGCCTTACGCAGATCACAGACAAGGTTCTGTCACCTGGGGGAAAAGTGCAGAGTTCTAAAGTCACAATGCCCCCATTGGCAGATAACTGACAAGGGTCTGTCACCTGGGTGACCAGTGCAGAGTTTAGATGTCAAAATGAATCCTTAGCAGATCACAGACAAGGGTCTGTCACCTTAGAGACCAGGGCTGTGTTATGATGTCATAATTCCACGTTAGGCAGATGGCAGACAATGTTCCGTCACCAGGGTGAACAGTGCAGAGTTATGAAGTCACAATGCCCCAATAGGCAGATCACAGAAAAGGTTCTGTCACCTGCGTGACGAGTGCAGAGTTATGATGTCACAATGACCACTTAGGCAGATCACAGACAAGAGTCTGTCACCAGGGAGCCCAGTGTAGAGTTATGATGTCACATTGCCCCCTTAGGCAGATCACAGAGAAGGTTCTGTCACCTGGGTGACCAGTGCAGAGTTATGATGTCACAATGACCCCTTAGGCAGATCACAGACAAGGGTCTGTCACCTGAGTGACCAGTGGAGATTTATGATGTCACCATGCCCCCTTAGGCAGATCACAGACAAGAGTCTGTCACCTGGGTGACCAGTGCAGAGTTATGATGTCACAATGGTCCCTTAAGCAGTTCACAGACATGGGTCTGTCACCACAGTGACCAGTGCCAAGTTATGATGTCACAATACCCCTTTAGTCAGTTTACAGACAAGGGTCTGTCACCTGGGTGACCAATGCAGATTTGTGATGTCAAAATGCACCCTTAGGCAGATCACAGACAAGGGTCTGTCACCAGGGGGACCAGCGCAGAGTTGTGATTTCACAATGCCCCCTTAGGCAGATTACAGACATGGTTCCTTCACCTGGGTGACCAGCGCACACTTATGAAGTCACAGTGCCCGCTTAGGCAGATCACAGACAATGATCTGTCACCTGGGTGTCCTGTACAGAGTTATGATGTCACAATGCCCCCTTAGGCAGTTCACAGACAAGGGTCTGTCACCTGTGAGACCAGTGCAGAGTTATAATGTCACAATGCCCCCTTAGACACATCACAGACAGGGGTCTGTCACCTGGGTGACCAGTGCAGAGTTATGATGTCACTATGACCCCTTAGGCAGATCACAGACAAGGGTCTGTCATCTGGGTGACCAGTGCAGGGTTATGATGTAACAATGCCCACTTAGGCAGATAACGGACAAGGGTCTGTCACCAGGGTGACAAGTGCAGAGTTACGATGTCACAATGCCCCGTTAGCCAGTTCACAGACAAGTGTCTGTCACCTGGGTGACGAGTGGAGAACTATGATGTCACAATTCCCACTTAGGCAGATCAAAGTCAAGGGCCTGTCACCTGGGTGCCCAGTGCAGAATTATGATGTCACAATGCCCGCTTAGGCAGATCACAGACAGGGGTATGTCACCTGGGTGCCCCATGCAGTGTTATGATGTCAGAATGCCCCCTTAGGCAGATCAAAGAGAAGGGTATATCACGTGGGTGACCAGTGCAGGGTTATGATGTCATAATGCCCCCTTAGGCAGTTCACAGACAATGGTCGGTCACCTTCGTGACCCCTGCAGAGTTATGATGTCACAATGACCCTTTAGGCAGATCACAGACAAGGGTATGTCACATGGGTGACCATTGCAGAGTTATGATGTCACAATGACCCCTTAGGCCGATCACAGAATTAGGTCCGTCACCTGTGTTACCAGTGCACAGTTATGATGTCACAATGCTCCCTTAGGCCGATCACAGAAAAGAGTCTGTCACCACGGTGACCAGTGCAGCGTTAAGATGCAACAACGCCCCCATAGACAGACCACAGACAAGGGTCTGTCACCAGGGTGAGCAACGCAGGCTTATGATGTCACAATGCCCCCTTAGGCAGATCACAGACAAGGGTCTTTCAAATGGGTGACCAGTGGAGAGTTATGATGTCACAATGCCCCCTTAGGCAGATCACAGACAAGGGTCTGTCACCTGGGTGTCCAGTGAAGGGTTATGATGTCACAATGCCCCCTTAAGCAGTTCACCGACAAGGGTCTGTCACCTCGGTGACCAGGGCAGAATTATGATGTCACAATGCCTCTTTAGGCATATCACAGAAAATGGTCTGTCACCTTGGTGACCAGTGCAGAGTAATGATGTCACAATGACCCCTTAGGCAAATCACAGACAAGGGTCTGTCACCTGGATGCCCAGTGTAGAGTTATGATGTCACAATGCCCCATTAAGCAGATCACAGGCAAGGGTCTGTCACCAGGGTGACTAATGCAGAGTTATGATGACACAATGACCCCTGAGGCAGATCACAGACAAATGGTCTGTCACCTGGGTGACCAGTGCAGAGTTATGATGTCACAATGCCCCTTTAGGCAGATGAAAGACCAGGGTCTGTCACCTGGGTTACCGGTGCAGAGTTAGGATGTCACAATGCCCACTTAAGCAGATCAAAGACAATGGTCTGTAACAATTCTGACCCGTGCAGAGTTATGAAGTCACAATGCCCCCTTAGGCAGATACCAGAGAGGGGTCTATCACCTGGGTGACCAGTGCAGAGTTATGATGTCACAATGCCCCCCTTAGGCAGATGCCAGACAAGGGTGTGTCACCTGGGTGACGAGTGCACAGTTATGAAGTAACAATGGCCACTTAGGCAGATCATAGACAAGGGTCTGTCACCTGGGTGACCAGTGCAGACATATGATGTCACAAGGCCCCCCTTAGGCAGATCACAGACAATCATCTGTCACCTGGGTGACCAGTGCACAGTTATCATGTCACAATGCACCCTTACGCTGATCACAGAGAAGGTTCTGCCACCTGGGTGACCAGTGCAGAGTTATGATGTCACAATGTCCCCTTAGGCAGATCACAGACAAGGGTCTGTCACCTGAGTGACCAGTGCAGAGCTATGATGTCACATTGCCCCCTTAGGCAGATAATGAACAAGGGTCTGTCACCATGGTGACCAGTGAAGAGTTATGATGTCACAATGCCCCGTTAGGCAGTTCACAATCAAGGTTCTGTCACCTGGATGACCAGTGAACAGTTATGATGTAACAATGCCGCCTTACGCAGATCACAGACAAGGTTCTGTCACCTGGGGGAAAAGTGCAGAGTTCTAAAGTCACAATGCCCCCATTGGCAGATAACTGACAAGGGTCTGTCACCTGGGTGACCAGTGCAGAGTTTAGATGTCAAAATGAATCCTTAGCAGATCACAGACAAGGGTCTGTCACCTTAGAGACCAGGGCTGTGTTATGATGTCATAATTCCACGTTAGGCAGATGGCAGACAATGTTCCGTCACCAGGGTGAACAGTGCAGAGTTATGAAGTCACAATGCCCCAATAGGCAGATCACAGAAAAGGTTCTGTCACCTGCGTGACGAGTGCAGAGTTATGATGTCACAATGACCACTTAGGCAGATCACAGACAAGAGTCTGTCACCAGGGAGCCCAGTGTAGAGTTATGATGTCACATTGCCCCCTTAGGCAGATCACAGAGAAGGTTCTGTCACCTGGGTGACCAGTGCAGAGTTATGATGTCACAATGACCCCTTAGGCAGATCACAGACAAGGGTCTGTCACCTGAGTGACCAGTGGAGATTTATGATGTCACCATGCCCCCTTAGGCAGATCACAGACAAGAGTCTGTCACCTGGGTGACCAGTGCAGAGTTATGATGTCACAATGGTCCCTTAAGCAGTTCACAGACATGGGTCTGTCACCACAGTGACCAGTGCCAAGTTATGATGTCACAATACCCCTTTAGTCAGTTTACAGACAAGGGTCTGTCACCTGGGTGACCAATGCAGATTTGTGATGTCAAAATGCACCCTTAGGCAGATCACAGACAAGGGTCTGTCACCAGGGGGACCAGCGCAGAGTTGTGATTTCACAATGCCCCCTTAGGCAGATTACAGACATGGTTCCTTCACCTGGGTGACCAGCGCACACTTATGAAGTCACAGTGCCCGCTTAGGCAGATCACAGACAATGATCTGTCACCTGGGTGTCCTGTACAGAGTTATGATGTCACAATGCCCCCTTAGGCAGTTCACAGACAAGGGTCTGTCACCTGTGAGACCAGTGCAGAGTTATAATGTCACAATGCCCCCTTAGACACATCACAGACAGGGGTCTGTCACCTGGGTGACCAGTGCAGAGTTATGATGTCACTATGACCCCTTAGGCAGATCACAGACAAGGGTCTGTCATCTGGGTGACCAGTGCAGGGTTATGATGTAACAATGCCCACTTAGGCAGATAACGGACAAGGGTCTGTCACCAGGGTGACAAGTGCAGAGTTACGATGTCACAATGCCCCGTTAGCCAGTTCACAGACAAGTGTCTGTCACCTGGGTGACGAGTGGAGAACTATGATGTCACAATTCCCACTTAGGCAGATCAAAGTCAAGGGCCTGTCACCTGGGTGCCCAGTGCAGAATTATGATGTCACAATGCCCGCTTAGGCAGATCACAGACAGGGGTATGTCACCTGGGTGCCCCATGCAGTGTTATGATGTCAGAATGCCCCCTTAGGCAGATCAAAGAGAAGGGTATATCACGTGGGTGACCAGTGCAGGGTTATGATGTCATAATGCCCCCTTAGGCAGTTCACAGACAATGGTCGGTCACCTTCGTGACCCCTGCAGAGTTATGATGTCACAATGACCCTTTAGGCAGATCACAGACAAGGGTATGTCACATGGGTGACCATTGCAGAGTTATGATGTCACAATGACCCCTTAGGCCGATCACAGAATTAGGTCCGTCACCTGTGTTACCAGTGCACAGTTATGATGTCACAATGCTCCCTTAGGCCGATCACAGAAAAGAGTCTGTCACCACGGTGACCAGTGCAGCGTTAAGATGCAACAACGCCCCCATAGACAGACCACAGACAAGGGTCTGTCACCAGGGTGAGCAACGCAGGCTTATGATGTCACAATGCCCCCTTAGGCAGATCACAGACAAGGGTCTTTCAAATGGGTGACCAGTGGAGAGTTATGATGTCACAATGCCCCCTTAGGCAGATCACAGACAAGGGTCTGTCACCTGGGTGTCCAGTGAAGGGTTATGATGTCACAATGCCCCCTTAAGCAGTTCACCGACAAGGGTCTGTCACCTCGGTGACCAGGGCAGAATTATGATGTCACAATGCCTCTTTAGGCATATCACAGAAAATGGTCTGTCACCTTGGTGACCAGTGCAGAGTAATGATGTCACAATGACCCCTTAGGCAAATCACAGACAAGGGTCTGTCACCTGGATGCCCAGTGTAGAGTTATGATGTCACAATGCCCCATTAAGCAGATCACAGGCAAGGGTCTGTCACCAGGGTGACTAATGCAGAGTTATGATGACACAATGACCCCTGAGGCAGATCACAGACAAATGGTCTGTCACCTGGGTGACCAGTGCAGAGTTATGATGTCACAATGCCCCTTTAGGCAGATGAAAGACCAGGGTCTGTCACCTGGGTTACCGGTGCAGAGTTAGGATGTCACAATGCCCACTTAAGCAGATCAAAGACAATGGTCTGTAACAATTGCGACCCGTGCAGAGTTATGAAGTCACAATGCCCCCTTAGGCAGATACCAGAGAGGGGTCTATCACCTGGGTGACCAGTGCAGAGTTATGATGTCACAATGCCCCCTTAGGCAGATGCCAGACAAGGGTGTGTCACCTGGGTGACGAGTGCACAGTTATGAAGTAACAATGCCCACTTAGGCAGATCATAGACAAGGGTCTGTCACCTGGGTGACCAGTGCAGACATATGATGTCACAAGGCCCCCCTTAGGCAGATCACAGACAATCATCTGTCACCTAGGTGACCAGTGCACAGTTATCATGTCACAATGCACCCTTACGCTGATCACAGAGAAGGTTCTGCCACCTGGGTGACCAGTGCAGAGTTATGATGTCACAATGTCCCCTTAGGCAGATCACAGACAAGGGTCTGTCACCTGAGTGACCAGTGCAGAGCTATGATGTCACATTGCCCCCTTAGGCAGATAATGAACAAGGGTCTGTCACCATGGTGACCAGTGAAGAGTTATGATGTCACAATGCCCCGTTAGGCAGTTCACAATCAAGGTTCTGTCACCTGGATGACCAGTGAACAGTTATGATGTAACAATGCCGCCTTACGCAGATCACAGACAAGGTTCTGTCACCTGGGGGAAAAGTGCAGAGTTCTAAAGTCACAATGCCCCCATTGGCAGATAACTGACAAGGGTCTGTCACCTGGGTGACCAGTGCAGAGTTTAGATGTCAAAATGAATCCTTAGCAGATCACAGACAAGGGTCTGTCACCTTAGAGACCAGGGCTGTGTTATGATGTCATAATTCCACGTTAGGCAGATGGCAGACAATGTTCCGTCACCAGGGTGAACAGTGCAGAGTTATGAAGTCACAATGCCCCAATAGGCAGATCACAGAAAAGGTTCTGTCACCTGCGTGACGAGTGCAGAGTTATGATGTCACAATGACCACTTAGGCAGATCACAGACAAGAGTCTGTCACCAGGGAGCCCAGTGTAGAGTTATGATGTCACATTGCCCCCTTAGGCAGATCACAGAGAAGGTTCTGTCACCTGGGTGACCAGTGCAGAGTTATGATGTCACAATGACCCCTTAGGCCGATCACAGACAAGGGTCTGTCACCTGAGTGACCAGTGGAGATTTATGATGTCACCATGCCCCCTTAGGCAGATCACAGACAAGAGTCTGTCACCTGGGTGACCAGTGCAGAGTTATGATGTCACAATGGTCCCTTAAGCAGTTCACAGACATGGGTCTGTCACCACAGTGACCAGTGCCAAGTTATGATGTCACAATACCCCTTTAGTCAGTTTACAGACAAGGGTCTGTCACCTGGGTGACCAATGCAGATTTGTGATGTCAAAATGCACCCTTAGGCAGATCACAGACAAGGGTCTGTCACCAGGGGGACCAGTGCAGAGTTGTGATTTCACAATGCCCCCTTAGGCAGATTACAGACATGGTTCCTTCACCTGGGTGACCAGCGCACACTTATGAAGTCACAGTGCCCGCTTAGGCAGATCACAGACAATGATCTGTCACCTGGGTGTCCTGTACAGAGTTATGATGTCACAATGCCCCCTTAGGCAGTTCACAGACAAGGGTCTGTCACCTGTGAGACCAGTGCAGAGTTATAATGTCACAATGCCCCCTTAGACACATCGCAGACAGGGGTCTGTCACCTGGGTGACCAGTGCAGAGTTATGATGTCACTATGACCCCTTAGGCAGATCACAGACAAGGGTCTGTCATCTGGGTGACCAGTGCAGGGTTATGATGTAACAATGCCCACTTAGGCAGATAACGGACAAGGGTCTGTCACCAGGGTGACAAGTGCAGAGTTACGATGTCACAATGCCCCGTTAGCCAGTTCACAGACAAGTGTCTGTCACCTGGGTGACGAGTGGAGAACTATGATGTCACAATTCCCACTTAGGCAGATCAAAGTCAAGGGCCTGTCACCTGGGTGCCCAGTGCAGAATTATGATGTCACAATGCCCGCTTAGGCAGATCACAGACAGGGGTATGTCACCTGGGTGCCCCATGCAGTGTTATGATGTCAGAATGCCCCCTTAGGCAGATCAAAGAGAAGGGTATATCACGTGGGTGACCAGTGCAGGGTTATGATGTCATAATGCCCCCTTAGGCAGTTCACAGACAATGGTCGGTCACCTTCGTGACCCCTGCAGAGTTATGATGTCACAATGACCCTTTAGGCAGATCACAGACAAGGGTATGTCACATGGGTGACCATTGCAGAGTTATGATGTCACAATGACCCCTTAGGCCGATCACAGAATTAGGTCCGTCACCTGTGTTACCAGTGCACAGTTATGATGTCACAATGCTCCCTTAGGCCGATCACAGAAAAGAGTCTGTCACCACTGTGACCAGTGCAGTGTTAAGATGCAACAACGCCCCCATAGACAGACCACAGACAAGGGTCTGTCACCAGGGTGAGCAACGCAGGCTTATGATGTCACAATGCCCCCTTAGGCAGATCACAGACAAGGGTCTTTCAAATGGGTGACCAGTGGAGAGTTATGATGTCACAATGCCCCCTTAGGCAGATCACAGACAAGGGTCTGTCACCTGGGTGTCCAGTGAAGGGTTATGATGTCACAATGCCCCCTTAAGCAGTTCACCGACAAGGGTCTGTCACCTCGGTGACCAGGGCAGAATTATGATGTCACAATGCCTCTTTAGGCATATCACAGAAAATGGTCTGTCACCTTGGTGACCAGTGCAGAGTAATGATGTCACAATGACCCCTTAGGCAAATCACAGACAAGGGTCTGTCACCTGGATGCCCAGTGTAGAGTTATGATGTCACAATGCCCCATTAAGCAGATCACAGGCAAGGGTCTGTCACCAGGGTGACTAATGCAGAGTTATGATGACACAATGACCCCTGAGGCAGATCACAGACAAATGGTCTGTCACCTGGGTGACCAGTGCAGAGTTATGATGTCACAATGCCCCTTTAGGCAGATGAAAGACCAGGGTCTGTCACCTGGGTTACCGGTGCAGAGTTAGGATGTCACAATGCCCACTTAAGCAGATCAAAGACAATGGTCTGTAACAATTGTGACCCGTGCAGAGTTATGAAGTCACAATGCCCCCTTAGGCAGATACCAGAGAGGGGTCTATCACCTGGGTGACCAGTGCAGAGTTATGATGTCACAATGCCCCCTTAGGCAGATGCCAGACAAGGGTGTGTCACCTGGGTGACGAGTGCACAGTTATGAAGTAACAATGCCCACTTAGGCAGATCATAGACAAGGGTCTGTCACCTGGGTGACCAGTGCAGACATATGATGTCACAAGGCCCCCCTTAGGCAGATCACAGACAATCATCTGTCACCTGGGTGACCAGTGCACAGTTATCATGTCACAATGCACCCTTACGCTGATCACAGAGAAGGTTCTGCCACCTGGGTGACCAGTGCAGAGTTATGATGTCACAATGTCCCCTTAGGCAGATCACAGACAAGGGTCTGTCACCTGAGTGACCAGTGCAGAGCTATGATGTCACATTGCCCCCTTAGGCAGATAATGAACAAGGTTCTGTCACCTGGATGACCAGTGAACAGTTATGATGTAACAATGCCGCCTTACGCAGATCACAGACAAGGTTCTGTCACCTGGGGGAAAAGTGCAGAGTTCTAAAGTCACAATGCCCCCATTGGCAGATAACTGACAAGGGTCTGTCACCTGGGTGACCAGTGCAGAGTTTAGATGTCAAAATGAATCCTTAGCAGATCACAGACAAGGGTCTGTCACCTTAGAGACCAGGGCTGTGTTATGATGTCATAATTCCACGTTAGGCAGATGGCAGACAATGTTCCGTCACCAGGGTGAACAGTGCAGAGTTATGAAGTCACAATGCCCCAATAGGCAGATCACAGAAAAGGTTCTGTCACCTGCGTGACGAGTGCAGAGTTATGATGTCACAATGACCACTTAGGCAGATCACAGACAAGAGTCTGTCACCAGGGAGCCCAGTGTAGAGTTATGATGTCACATTGCCCCCTTAGGCAGATCACAGAGAAGGTTCTGTCACCTGGGTGACCAGTGCAGAGTTATGATGTCACAATGACCCCTTAGGCAGATCACAGACAAGGGTCTGTCACCTGAGTGACCAGTGGAGATTTATGATGTCACCATGCCCCCTTAGGCAGATCACAGACAAGAGTCTGTCACCTGGGTGACCAGTGCAGAGTTATGATGTCACAATGGTCCCTTAAGCAGTTCACAGACATGGGTCTGTCACCACAGTGACCAGTGCCAAGTTATGATGTCACAATACCCCTTTAGTCAGTTTACAGACAAGGGTCTGTCACCTGGGTGACCAATGCAGATTTGTGATGTCAAAATGCACCCTTAGGCAGATCACAGACAAGGGTCTGTCACCAGGGGGACCAGTGCAGAGTTGTGATTTCACAATGCCCCCTTAGGCAGATTACAGACATGGTTCCTTCACCTGGGTGACCAGCGCACACTTATGAAGTCACAGTGCCCGCTTAGGCAGATCACAGACAATGATCTGTCACCTGGGTGTCCTGTACAGAGTTATGATGTCACAATGCCCCCTTAGGCAGTTCACAGACAAGGGTCTGTCACCTGTGAGACCAGTGCAGAGTTATAATGTCACAATGCCCCCTTAGACACATCACAGACAGGGGTCTGTCACCTGGGTGACCAGTGCAGAGTTATGATGTCACTATGACCCCTTAGGCAGATCACAGACAAGGGTCTGTCATCTGGGTGACCAGTGCAGGGTTATGATGTAACAATGCCCACTTAGGCAGATAACGGACAAGGGTCTGTCACCAGGGTGACAAGTGCAGAGTTACGATGTCACAATGCCCCGTTAGCCAGTTCACAGACAAGTGTCTGTCACCTGGGTGACGAGTGGAGAACTATGATGTCACAATTCCCACTTAGGCAGATCAAAGTCAAGGGCCTGTCACCTGGGTGCCCAGTGCAGAATTATGATGTCACAATGCCCGCTTAGGCAGATCACAGACAGGGGTATGTCACCTGGGTGCCCCATGCAGTGTTATGATGTCAGAATGCCCCCTTAGGCAGATCAAAGAGAAGGGTATATCACGTGGGTGACCAGTGCAGGGTTATGATGTCATAATGCCCCCTTAGGCAGTTCACAGACAATGGTCGGTCACCTTCGTGACCCCTGCAGAGTTATGATGTCACAATGACCCTTTAGGCAGATCACAGACAAGGGTCTGTCACCTGGGTGACCAGTGCAGAGTTATGATGTCACAATGACCCCTTAGGCAGATCACAGAATTAGGTCCGTCACCTGTGTTACCAGTGCACAGTTATGATGTCACAATGCTCCCTTAGGCCGATCACAGAAAAGAGTCTGTCACCACGGTGACCAGTGCAGTGTTAAGATGCAACAACGCCCCCATAGACAGACCACAGACAAGGGTCTGTCACCAGGGTGAGCAACGCAGGCTTATGATGTCACAATGCCCCCTTAGGCAGATCACAGACAAGGGTCTGTCACCTGGGTGACCAGTGGAGAGTTATGATGTCACCATGCCCCCTTAGGCAGATCACAGACAAGGGTCTGTCACCTGGGTGACCAGTGCAGGGTTATGATGTCACAATGCCCCCTTAAGCAGTTCACCGACAAGGGTCTGTCACCTCGGTGACCAGGGCAGAATTATGATGTCACAATGCCTCTTTAGGCATATCACAGAAAATGGTCTGTCACCTTGGTGACCAGTGCAGAGTAATGATGTCACAATGACCCCTTAGGCAAATCACAGACAAGGGTCTGTCACCTGGATGCCCAGTGTAGAGTTATGATGTCACAATGCCCCATTAAGCAGATCACAGGCAAGGGTCTGTCACCAGGGTGACCAATGCAGAGTTATGATGTCACAATGACCCCTTAGGCAGATCACAGACAAATGGTCTGTCACCTGGGTGACCAGTGCAGAGTTATGATGTCACAATGCCCCTTTAGGCAGATGAAAGACCAGGGTCTGTCACCTGGGTTACCGGTGCAGAGTTAGGATGTCACAATGCCCACTTAAGCAGATCAAAGACAATGGTCTGTAACAATTGTGACCCGTGCAGAGTTATGAAGTCACAATGCCCCCTTAGGCAGATCACAGACAAGGGTCTGTCACCAAGATGACCAGTGCAGACTTATGTTGTCACAATGCCCCCTTAGGAAGATCACAGACAAGGGGGTTTCACCGGGGTGACCAGTGCACAGTTATGAAGTCACATTGCCCCCTTTGGCAGATCACAGACAAGGGTCTGTCACCATGATGACCAGTGCCGAGTTAAGATGCAACAATGCCACCATAGGCAGATCACAGTTAAGGTTCTCTCACCAGGGTGACCAATGCAGAGTTATGATGTCACAATGCCCCCTTACGCAGATCACAGACAAGGGTCTGTCACCTGGGTGACCAGTGCAGAGTTATGATGTCACAATTCCGCCTTAGGCAGAAAACGGACAAGGGTCTGTCACAAGGCTGAACACTGCAGAGTTATGATGTCACAATGCCCCATGAGGCAGATGACAGAAAAGGTTCTGTCACCCGGGTGACCAGTGCAGAGTTATAATGTCACAATAACCCCTTAGGCAGATCACAGACAAGGGTCTGTCACCAGACAGCCCAGTGTAGAGTTATGATGTCAAATTGCCCCCTTAGGCAGATCGCACACAAGGGTCTGTCACCTGGGTGACCAGCGCAGAGTTATGATTTCACAATGCCCTCTTAAGCACAACAAAGTCAATGGTCTGTCACCAGGATGACCCTTGCAGAGTTATGAATTCACAATGCCCCTTTAGGCAGTTCACAGACAAGGGTCTGTCACCTGGGTGACCCGTGCAGTGTTATGATGTCACAATGCCCACTTAGGGAGATCACTGACAAGGGTGTGTCACCGGTGTGACCAGTGCACAGTTAGGAAGTCGCAATGCCCTCTTAGGCAGATCACAGAAAAGGGTCTCTCACCACGATGACCAGGGCAGAGTTATGATGTCACAGTGCCCCCTTAGGCACATAACAGGGCAAGGGTCTGTAACTAGGGTGACAAGGGAAGTGTTATGATGTCAGAATGCCCCGTTAGGCAGTTCACAGTCAAGGTTCTGTCACCTGGGGTACCAGTGGAGAGTTATTTTGACCCAATGCCCCCTTAGGCAGATCACAGACAAGAGTCTGTCACCAAGGTGACCAGTGCAGTGTTAAGATGCAACAACGCCCCCAAAGACAGACCACAGACAAGGGTCTGTCACCTGGGTGAGCAACGCAGGCTTATGATGTCACAATGCCCCCTTAGGCAGATCACAGACAAGGGTCTTTCAAATGGGTGACCAGTGGAGAGTTATGATGTCACAATGCCCCCTTAGGCAGATCACAGACAAGGGTCTGTCACCTGGGTGACCAGTGCAGAGTTATGATGTCACAATGCACCCTTAAGCAGTTCACCGACAAGGGTCTGTCACCTCGGTGACCAGGGCAGAATTATGATGTCACAATGCCTCCTTAGGCATATCACAGAAAATGGTCTGTCACCTTGGTGACCAGTGCAGAGTAATGATGTCACAATGACCCCTTAGGCAAATCACAGACAAGGGTCTGTCACCTGGGTGCCCAGTGTAGAGTTATGATGTCACAATGCCCCATTAAGCAGATCACAGACAAGGGTCTGCCACCTGGGTGACCATTGCATAGTTATGATGTCAGAATGACCACTTAGGCAGATCACAGACAAGGGTCTGTCACCAAGGTGACTAGTGCAGAGTTATGATGACACAATGACCCCTTAGGCAGATCACAGACAAATGGTCTGTCACATGGGTGACCAGTGCAGAGTTATGATGTCACAATGTCCCTTTAGGCAGATCAAAGACTAGGGTCTGTCACCTGGGTTACTGGTGCAGAGTTATGATGTCACAATGCCCACCTAAGCAGATCAAGGCAATGGTCTGTAACCATTGTGACCCATGCAGAGTTATGAAGTCACAATGCCCCCTTAGGCAGATCACACAGAGGGGTCTATCACCTGGGGGACCAGTGCAGAGTTATGATGTCACAATGTCCCCTTAGGCAGATGCCAGACAAGGGTGTGTCACCTGGGTGACGAGTGCACAGTTATGAAGTCACAATGCCCCCTTAGGCAGATCACAGACAAGGGTCTGTCACCTGGGTGACCAGTGCAGAGTTATGATGTCACAATGAACCCTTAGGCAGATCACAGACAAATGGTCTGTCACCTGGGTGTCCAGTGCAGAGTTATGATGTTACAATGCCCACTTAATCTGATCAAAGACAACGGTCTTTCACCAGGGTGACCCGTGCAGATTTATGATGTCACAATGCACCCTTAGGCAGATCACAGACAACGGCCTGTCACCTGGGAGTCCCGTTCAGAGTTATGATATCACAATGCCACCATAGGCAGATCACAGACAAGGGTCTCTCACCAAGACGACCAGTGCAGACTTATGATGTCAGAATGCCCCCTTAGGAAGATCACAGACAAGGGTGTTTCCCCTGGGTGACCAGTGCACAGTTATGAAGTCACAATGCCCCCTTTGGCAGATCACAGACAAGGGTCTGTCACCATGGTGACCAGTGCCGAGTTAAGATGCAACAACGCCACCATAGGCAGATCACAGTTAAGGTTCTCTCACCTGGGTGACCAATGCAGAGTTATCATGTCACAATGCCCCCTTAGGCAGATCACAGACAAGGGTCTCTCACCTGGGTGACCAGTGCAGAGTTATGATGTCACAATTCCGCCTTAGGCAGAAAACGGACAAGGGTCTGTCACAAGGGTGAACACTGCAGAGTTATGATGTCACAATGCCCCATTAGGCAGATCACAGAAAAGGTTCTGTCACCCGGGGAAAAAGTGCAGAGTTATAATGTCACAATAACCCCTTAGGCAGATCACAGACAAGGGTCTGTCACCAGAGAGACCAGTGTAGAGTTATGATGTCACATTGCCCCCTTAGGCAGATCGCACACAGGGGTCTGTCACCTGGGTGACCAGCGCAGACTTATGATTTCACAATGCCCACATAAGCACAACAAAGTCAATGGTCTGTCACCAGGGTGACCCTTGCAGAGTTATGAATTCACAATGTCCCTTTAGGCAATTCACAGACAAGGGTCGGTCACCTGGGTGACCCGTGCAGTGTTATGATGTCACAATGCCTACTTAGGGAGATCACAGACAAGGGTGTGTCACCGGTGTGACCAGTGCACAGTTATGAAGTCGCAATGCCCCCTTAGGCAGATCACAGACAAGGGTCTGTCACCACGATGACCAGTGCAGAGTTATGATGTCACAGTGCCCCCTTAGGCAGATCACAGACAAGGGCCTGTCACCTGGGTGACCAGTGCAATGTTTTGATGTCACAATGACCCCTTAGGCAGATCACACACAAGCGTCTGTCACCTAGGTGACCAGTGCAGGGTTATGAGGTCACATTGCCCCCATAGGCACATAACGGGGCAAGGGTCTGTCACTAGGGAGACAAGTGAAGTGTTATGATGTCAGAATGCCCCTTTAGGCAGTTCACAGTCAAGGTTCTGTCACCTGGGGGACCAGTGGAGTGTTATGATGACACAATGCCCCCTTAAGCAGATCACAGACAAGGTTCTGTCACCTGGGTGACCAGTGCAGAGTTATGATGTCACAATGCCCCCTTAGGCAGATCACAACCAAGGGTGTTACACCTGGCTGACCAGTGCAGAGTTATGATGTCACAATGACCTCTTAGGAAGATCACAGACAAGGGTCTGTCACCTGGGTGACCAGTGCATAGTTATGATGTCACAATGAACCCTTAGGCAGATCACAGACAAGACTCTGTCATCACGGTGACCAGTGCAGAGTTATGATGTCACAATGCCCCCTCAGGGAGATTACAGACAGGTGTCTGTCACCTGGGTGACCAGTACAGGGTTATGATGTCATAATGCCCCCTTAGGCTGATCACAGACAAGGGTCTGTCACTGGGTGACCAGTGGATAGTTACGATGTCACAATCACACCTTAGGCAGATCACAGACAAGGGTCTGTCACCTGTGTGACCAGTGCAGAGTTATACTGTCACGATGCCCCCTGAGGCATATGACGGACATGGCTCTGTCACCTGGGTGACCAGTGCAGAGTTATGATGTCACAATGAACCCTTAGGCAGATCACAGACAAATGGTCTGTCACCTGGGTGTCCAGTGCAGAGTTATGATGTTACAATGCCCACTTAATCTGATCAAAGACAACGGTCTTTCACCAGGGTGACCCGTGCAGATTTATGATGTCACAATGCACCCTTAGGCAGATCACAGACAACGGCCTGTCACCTGGGAGTCCCGTTCAGAGTTATGATATCACAATGCCACCATAGGCAGATCACAGACAAGGGTCTGTCACCAAGACGACCAGTGCAGACTTATGATGTCAGAATGCCCCCTTAGGAAGATCACAGACAAGGGTGTTTCCCCTGGGTGACCAGTGCACAGTTATGAAGTCACAATGCCCCCTTTGGCAGATCACAGACAAGGGTCTGTCACCATGGTGACCAGTGCCGAGTTAAGATGCAACAACGCCACCATAGGCAGATCACAGTTAAGGTTCTCTCACCTGGGTGACCAATGCAGAGTTATCATGTCACAATGCCCCCTTAGGCAGATCACAGACAAGGGTCTCTCACCTGGGTGACCAGTGCAGAGTTATGATGTCACAATTCCGCCTTAGGCAGAAAACGGACAAGGGTCTGTCACAAGGGTGAACACTGCAGAGTTATGATGTCACAATGCCCCATTAGGCAGATCACAGAAAAGGTTCTGTCACCCGGGGAAAAAGTGCAGAGTTATAATGTCACAATAACCCCTTAGGCAGATCACAGACAAGGGTCTGTCACCAGAGAGACCAGTGTAGAGTTATGATGTCACATTGCCCCCTTAGGCAGATCGCACACAGGGGTCTGTCACCTGGGTGACCAGCGCAGACTTATGATTTCACAATGCCCACATAAGCACAACAAAGTCAATGGTCTGTCACCAGGGTGACCCTTGCAGAGTTATGAATTCACAATGTCCCTTTAGGCAATTCACAGACAAGGGTCGGTCACCTGGGTGACCCGTGCAGTGTTATGATGTCACAATGCCTACTTAGGGAGATCACAGACAAGGGTGTGTCACCGGTGTGACCAGTGCACAGTTATGAAGTCGCAATGCCCCCTTAGGCAGATCACAGACAAGGGTCTGTCACCACGATGACCAGTGCAGAGTTATGATGTCACAGTGCCCCCTTAGGCAGATCACAGACAAGGGCCTGTCACCTGGGTGACCAGTGCAATGTTTTGATGTCACAATGACCCCTTAGGCAGATCACACACAAGCGTCTGTCACCTAGGTGACCAGTGCAGGGTTATGAGGTCACATTGCCCCCATAGGCACATAACGGGGCAAGGGTCTGTCACTAGGGAGACAAGTGAAGTGTTATGATGTCAGAATGCCCCTTTAGGCAGTTCACAGTCAAGGTTCTGTCACCTGGGGGACCAGTGGAGTGTTATGATGACACAATGCCCCCTTAAGCAGATCACAGACAAGGTTCTGTCACCTGGGTGACCAGTGCAGAGTTATGATGTCACAATGCCCCCTTAGGCAGATCACAACCAAGGGTGTTACACCTGGCTGACCAGTGCAGAGTTATGATGTCACAATGACCTCTTAGGAAGATCACAGACAAGGGTCTGTCACCTGGGTGACCAGTGCATAGTTATGATGTCACAATGAACCCTTAGGCAGATCACAGACAAGACTCTGTCATCACGGTGACCAGTGCAGAGTTATGATGTCACAATGCCCCCTCAGGGAGATTACAGACAGGTGTCTGTCACCTGGGTGACCAGTACAGGGTTATGATGTCATAATGCCCCCTTAGGCTGATCACAGACAAGGGTCTGTCACTGGGTGACCAGTGGATAGTTACGATGTCACAATCACACCTTAGGCAGATCACAGACAAGGGTCTGTCACCTGTGTGACCAGTGCAGAGTTATACTGTCACGATGCCCCCTGAGGCATATGACGGACATGGCTCTGTCACCAGGGTGACCAGTGCAGAGTTATGATGTCACAATGACCCCGTAGGCAGATCACAGACAGGGGCCTGTCACCTGGGTGACCAGTGCAGATTTATGATGTCACAATGCCCCCTTAGGCAGATGACAAACAAGGGTCTGTCACCACGGTGACCTGTGCAGAGTTATGATATCACAATGCCCCCTTAAGCAGTTCGCTAACAAGGGTCTGTCACCACAGTGACCAGTGCCAAGTTATGATGTCACAATACCCCTTTAGTCAGTTTACAGACAAGGGTCTGTCACCTGGGTGACCAATGCAGATTTGTGATGTCAAAATGCACCCTTAGGCAGATCACAGACAAGGGTCTGTCACCTGGGTGACCAGTGCACAGTTATCATGTCACAATGCACCCTTACCCTGATCACAGAGAAGGTTCTGCCACCTGGGTGACCAGTGCAGAGTTATGATGTCACAATGTCCCCTTAGGCAGATCACAGACAAGGGTCTGTCACCTGAGTGACCAGTGCAGAGCTATGATGTCACATTGCCCCCTTAGGCAGATAACGAACAAGAGTCTGTCACCATGGTGACCACTGAAGAGTTATGATGTCACAATGCCCCGTTAGGCAGTTCACAATCAAGGTTCTGTCACCTGGGTGACCAGTGCACAGTTATGATATCACTATGCCGCCTTATGCAGATCACAGACAAGGTTCTGTCACCTGGAGGAAAAGTGCACATTTGTAAAGTCACAATGCCCCCTTAGGCAGATAACTGACAAGGGTCTGTCACCTGGGTGACCAGTGCAGAGATTAGATGTCACAATGAATCCTTAGGCAGATCACAGACAAGGGTCTGTCACCTTAGTGACCAGGGCAGTGGTATGATGTCACAATTCCGCGTTAGGCAGATGACGGACTAGGTTCCGTCACCAGGGTGAACAGTGCAGAGTTATGATGTCACAATGCCCCAATAGGCAGATCACAGAAAAGGGTCTGTCACCTGCGTGACCAGTGCAGAGTTATGATGTCACAATGACCCCTTAGGCAGATCACAGACAAGAGTCTGTCACCAGGGAGCCCAGTGTAGAGTTATGATGTCACATTGCCCCCTTAGGCAGATCACAGAGAAGGTTCTGTCACCTGGGTGACTAGTGCAGACTTATGATGTCACAATGACCCCTTAGGCAGATCACAGACAAGGGTCTGTCACCACGATGACCAGTGCAGAGTTATGAAGTCACAATGCCCCCTTAGGCAGATCACAGACAATGTTCTGTCACCACGATGGCCAGAGCAGTGTAATGATGTCACAATGCCCCCTTAGGCAGATCACAGACAAGGGTCTGTCACCTGGGTGACCAGTGCAGAGTTATGATGTCACAATGACCCCTTAGGAAGATCACAGACAATGTTCTGTCACCACGATGGCCAGAGCAGTGTAATGATGTCAAAATGCCCCCTTAGTCAGATCACAGACAAGGGTCTGTCACCTGGCTGCCCAGTGCACAGTTATGATGTCCCAATGCCCCCTTAGGCAGATCACAGACAAGGGTCTGTCTCCTGGGTGACCAGGGCAGAGTTGCCATGTCACAATGCCCCCTAGGCAGATCACTGACCAGGGTCTGTCACCTGGGTGACCAGTGCAGAGTTTAGATGTCACAATGACCCCTTAGGCAGATCACAGACATAGGTGTGTCACCTGAGAGACCAGTGCAGAGTTATGATGTCAGAATTCCACGTTAGGCCGATGACGGTCAAGGGTCTGTCACCAGGGTGAACAGTGCAGAGTTATGATGTCACAGTGCCCGAATAGGCAGATCACAGAAAAGGGTCTGTCACCTGGGTGACCAGTGCAGAGTTATGATATCACAATGCCCCTTTAGTCAGATCAAAGGCAACGGTCTGTCACCTGGGTTACCCGTGCAGAGTTATGATGTTACAATGTCCACTTAAGCAGATCAAAGACAATGGTCTGTAACCAGAGTGACTCGTGCAGAGTTATGATGTCACAATGCACCCTTAGGCAGATCACAGACAACGGCCTGTAACCTGGGTGACCCGCTCAGAGTTATGATGTCACAATGCCACCTTACGCAGATCACAGACAAGGGTGTGTCACCTGGGTGACCAGTGCACAGTTATGAAGTCACAGTGCCCCCTTAGGCAGATCACAGTCAAGGTTCTGTCACCACGATGGCCAGAGCAGTGTTATGATGTCACAATGCCCCCTTAGGCAGATCACAGACAAGGGTCTGTCACCTGGGTGACCAGTGCAGAGTTATGATGTCACAATGCCCCCTTAGGCAGATCACAGACAAGCGTCTGTCACCTGGCTGCCCAGTGCACAGTTATGATGTCCCAATGCCGCCTTAGGCAGATCACAGACAAGGGTCTGTCTCCTGGGTGACCAGGGCAGAGTTGCGATGTCACAATGCCCCCATAGGCAGATCACTGACAAGGGTCTGTCACCTGGGTGACCAGTGCAGAGTTTAGATGTCACAATGACCCCTTAGGCAGATCACAGACATAGGTGTGTCACCTGACTGACCAGTGCAGAGTTATGATGTCAGAATTCCGCGTTAGGCCGATGACGGTCAAGGGTCTCTCACCAGGGTGAACAGTGCAGAGTTAAGATGTCACAGTGCCTGAATAGGCAGATCACAGAAAAGGGTCTGTCACCTGGGTGACCAGTGCAGAGTTATGATGTCACAATGCCCCCTTAGGCAGATCACAGACAAGGGTCTGTCACCAGGGATCCCAGTGTAGAGTTATGATGTCACAATGCCCCCTTAGGCAGAGCACAGGCAAGGTGCTGTCACCTGGGTGACCAGTGCAGAGTTATGATGTCACAATGACCCCATAGGCAAATCACAGACAAGGGTCTGTCACCTGGGTGACCACTAGAGATTTATGATGTCACCATGCCCCCTTAGGCAGATCACAGACAAGAGTCTGTCACCTGGATGACCAGTGAAGAGTTATGATGTCAAAATGGCCCCTTAAGCAGTTCACAGAAAAGGGTCTGTCACCTGGGTGACCAGTGCTGAGTTATGATGTCACAATGCCTCCTTAGGCATATCACACACTATTGTCTGTCACCTTGGTGACCAGTGCACAGTTATGATGTCACAATGCCCCTTAGGCAGATCACAGACAAGTGTCTGTCACCTGGGTCCCAGTGTAGAGTTATGATGTCACAATGCCCCATTAGGCAGATCACAGACAAGTGTCTGCCACCTGGGTGTCCGTTGCAGTGTTATGATGTCACAATGACCCCTTAGGCACATCACAGACAAGGATCTGTCACCTGGGTGACCAGTGCAGAGTTATGATGTCACAATGACCCTTTAGTCAGATCAAAGACAACGGTCTGTCACCTGGGTTACCCGTGCAGAGTTATGATGTTGCAATGCCCACTTCAGCAGATCAAAGACAATGGTCTGTAACCAGGGTGACCCGTGCAGTGTTATGATGTCACAATGCCCCCTTAGGCAGATCACAGAGAGGGGTCTATCACCTGGGTGACCAGTGCAGAGTTGTGATGTCACAATGCCCCCTTAGGCAGATGCCAGACAAGGGTGTGTCACCTGGGTGAAGAGTGCACAGTTATGAAGTCACAATGCCCCCTTAGGCAGATCACAGCAAGGGTCTGTCACCACGATGACAAGTGCAGAGTTATGAAGTAACAATGTCCACTTAGGCAGATCATAGACAAAGGTCTGTCACCTGGGTGACCAGTGCAGAGATATGATGTCACAAGGCCCCCCTTAGGCAGATCACAGACAAGCATCTGTCACCTGGGTGACCAGTGCACAGTTATCATGTCACAATGCACCCTTGCGCAGATCACAGAGAAGGTTCTGCCACCTGGGTGACCAGTGCAGAGTTATGATGTCACAATGCCCCCGTAGGCAGATCACAGACAAGGGTCTGTCACCTGGGTGACCAGTGCAGAGTTATGATGCCACAATGCCCCCTTAGGCAGATCACAGACAAGGGTCTGTCACCTGAGTGACCAGTGCAGAGTTATGATGCCACAATGCCCCCTTAGGCAGATCACAGACAAGGGTCTGTCACCTGGGTGACCAGTGCAGAGTTATGATGTCACATTGCCCCCTTAGGCAGATAACGGACAAGGGTCTGTCACCATGGTGACCAGTGAAGAGTTATGATGTCACAATTCCCCGTTAGGCAGTTCACAATCTAGGTTCTGTCACCTGGGTGACCAGTGCACAGTTATGATGTCACAATGCCGCCTTACGCAGATCACAGACAAGGTTCTGTCACCTGGGGGAAAAGTGCAGAGTTCTAAAGTCACAATGCCCCCATTGGCAGATAACTGACAAGGGTCTGTCACCTGGGTGACCAGTGCAGAGTTTAGATGTCACAATGAATCCTTAGCAGATCACAGACAAGGGTCTGTCACCTTAGTGACCAGGGCTGTGTTATGATGTCATAATTCCACGTTAGGCAGATGGCAGACAATGTTCCGTCACCAGGGTGAACAGTGCAGAGTTATGAAGTCACAATGCCCCAATAGGCAGATCACAGAAAAGGTTCTGTCACCTGCGTGACGAGTGCAGAGTTATGATGTCACAATGACCACTTAGGCAGATCACAGACAAGAGTCTGTCACCAGGGAGCCCAGTGTAGAGTTATGATGTCACATTGCCCCCTTAGGCAGATCACAGAGAAGGTTCTGTCACCTGGGTGACCAGTGCAGAGTTATGATGTCACAATGACCCCTTAGGCAGATCACAGACAAGGGTCTGTCACCTGAGTGACCAGTGGAGATTTATGATGTCACCATGCCCCCTTAGGCAGATCACAGAGAAGAGTCTGTCACCTGGGTGACCAGTGCAGAGTTATGATGTCACAATGCCCCCTTAGGCAGATCACAGACAAAGGTCTGTCACCTGGATTCCCAGTGTACATTTATGATGTCACAATGTCCCATTAAGCAGATCACAGACAAGGGTCTGCCACCTTGGTGACCATTGCAGTTTTATGATGTCACAATGACCCTTAGGCAGATCACAGACAAGGGTCTGTCACCTGGGTGACCAGTGCAGAGTTATGATGTCACGATGACCCCTTAGGCAGATCACAGACAAATGATCTGTCACCTGGGTGACCGGTGCAGATTTATGTTGTCACAATGCCCCTTTAGTGAGATCAAAGACAACGGTCTGTCACCTGGGTTACCCATGCAGAGTTACGATGTTACAATGTCCACTTAAGCAGATCAAAGACAATGGTCTGTAATCAGGGTGACCCGTGCAGAGTTATGATGTCACAATGCACCCTTAGGCAGATCACAGACAACGGCCTGTAACCTGGGTGACCCGCTCAGAGTTATGATATCACAAAGCCACCTTACGGAGAACACAGACAAGGGTGTGTCACCTGGGTGACCAGTGCACAGTTATGAAGTCACAGTGCCCCCTTAGGCAGATCACAGACAAGGGTCTGTCACCACGATGTCCAGTGCCGAGTTATGAAGTCAGAATGCACCCTTAGGCAGATCACAGACAAGGTTCTGTCACCACGATGACCAGTGCAATGTAATGATGTCACAATGTCCCCTTGGTCAGATCACAGACAAGGGTCTGTCACCTGGGTGACCAGTGCAGAGTTATGATGTCACAATGGCCCCCTTAGGCAGATCACAGACAAGCGTCTGTCACCTGGCTGCCCAGTGCACAGTTATGATGTCCCAATGCTGCCTTAGGCAGATCACAGACAAGGGTCTGTCTCCTGGGTGACCAGTGCACAGTTATGATGTCATAATGCCCCCTTAGGCAGATCATAGACAAGGGTCTGTCACTGGGTGACCAGTGGATAGTTACGATGTCACAATCATACCTTAGGCAGATCACAGACAAGGTTCTGTCACCACGATGACCAGTGCAATGTAATGATGTCACAATGTCCCCTTGGTCAGATCACAGACAAGGGTCTGTCACCTGGGTGACCAGTGCAGATTTATGATGTCACAATGCCCCCCTTAGGCAGATCACAGACAATCGTCTGTCACCTGGCTGCCCAGTGCACAGTTATGATGTCCCAATGCTGCCTTAGGCAGATCACAGACAAGGGTCTGTCTCCTGGGTGACCAGTGCACAGTTATGATGTCATAATGCCCCCTTAGGCAGATCACAGACAAGGGTCTGTCACTGGGTGACCAGTGGATAGTTACGATGTCACAATCATACCTTAGGCAGAACACAGACAAGGGACTGTCACCTGTGTGAACAGTGCAGAGTTATAATGTCACAATGCCCACTGAGGCATATGACGGATATGGTTCTGTCAACGGGGTGACTAGTGCAGAGTTATGATGTCACAATGCCCCAGTAGGCAGATCACAGACAAGGGCCTGTCACCTGGGTGACCAGTGCAGAGTTATGATGTCACAATGCCCCCTTAGGCAGAAGAAAAACAAGGGTCTGTCACCACGGTGACCTGTGCAGAGTTATGATGTCACAATGCCTCTTTAGCCAGATCACAGACAAGGGTCTGTCACCACAGTGACCACTGCCAAGTTATGATGTCACAATACCCCTTTAAGCAGTTTACAGACAAGGGTCTGTCACCTGGGTGACCAATGCAGATTTGTGATGTCAAAATGCACCCTTAGGCAGATCACAGACAAGGGTCTGTCACCTGGGGGAAAAGTGCAGAGTTGTGATGTCACAGTGCCCCCCATAGGCAGATTACAGACAAGGGTCCTTCACCTGGGTGACCAGCACACACTTATGAAGTCACCATGACCCATTAGGCAGATCACAGACAATGATCTGTCACCTGGGTGACCAGTGCAGAGTTATGATGTCGCAATGCCCCCTTAGGCAGTTCACAGACAAGGGTCTGTCACCTGTGAGACCAGTGCAGAGTTATAATGTCACAATGCCCCCTTAGACACATCACAGACAGGGGTCTGTCACCTGGGTGACCAGTGCAGAGTTATGATGTCACCATGACCCCTTAGGCAGATCACAGGCAAGGGTCTGTCACCTGGGGGACCAGTGCAGAGTTATGATATCACAATGCCCCCTTAGGCAGTTCACAGACAAGGGTCTGTCACCTGGGAGACCAGTGCAGAGTTATAATGTCACAATGCCCCCTTAGACACATCACAGACAGGGGTCTGTCATCTGGGTGACCAGTGCAGGGTAATGATGTCACAATGCCCCCTTAGGCAGATAATGGACAAGGGTCTGTCACCTGGGTGCCCAGTGCAGAATTACGATGTCACAATGCCAAGTTAGACAGTTCAAAGACAAGTTTCTGTCACCTGGGTGACGAGTGGAGAGTTATGATGTCACAATTCCCACTTAGGCAGATCACAGTCAAGGGCCTGTCACCTGGGTGCCCAGTGCAGACTTATGATGTCACAATGCCAGCTTAGGCAAATCACAGACAGGGGTATGTCACCTGGGTGCCACGTGCAGTGTTATGATGTCAGAATGCCCCCTTAAGGCAGAACACAGACAAGGGTATGTCGCATGGGTGACCAGTGCTGAGTTATGATGTCACAGTGAACCCTTAGGCAGATCACAGACAAGGGTCTGTCACTTGGGTGACCAGTGCATAGTTATGATCTCACAATGCCCCCTTAGGCAGATCACAGACAAGGGTCTGTCACCACGGTGACCAGTGCAGAGTTATGATGTCACAATGCCCCCTCAGGGAGATCACAGACAGGGGTCTGCACAAGGGAGCCCCGTGTAGAGTTATGATGTCACATTGCCCCCTTAGGCAGATCGCACACAAGGGTCTGTCACCAGGGTTGCCAGTGCAGAGTTATGATGTCACAATGCCCACTTAAGCACATCAAAGTCAATGGTCTGTCACCAGGGAGACCCTTGCGGAGTTATGATTTCACAATGCCCCTTTAGTCAGTTCACAGACAAGGGTCTGTCACTTGGGTGACCCGTGCAGAGTTATGATGTCACAATGCCCACTTAGGGAGATCACAGACAAGGGTGTGTCACCTGGGTGACCAGTGCAGGGTTATGATGTCACAATGTCCCCTTAGGCATGTGACAACAAGGGTCTGTCACCACGGTGACCTGTGCAGAGTTACGATGTCACAATGCCTCATTAACCAGATCACAGACAAGGGTATGTCACCACAGTGACCAGTGCCGAGTTATGATGTCACAATGCCCCCTTAGGCAGTTTACAGACAAGGGTCTGTCACCTGGCTGACCAGTGCAGATTTATGATGTGAAAATGCACACTTAGGCAGATCACAGACAAGGGTCTGTCACCTGGGGGACCAGTAAAGATTTGTGATGTCACAATGCCCCCATAGGCAGATTACAGACAAGGGTCCTTCACCTGGCTGACCAGTGCTCACTTATGAAGTCACAATGCCCCCTTAGGCAGATCACAGGAAATGATCTGTCACTTGGGTGGCCAGTGCAGAGTTATGATGTCACAATGCCCACTTAGGCAGATCAAAGACAATGGTCTGTAACCATTGTGACCCATGCAGAGTTATGAAGTCACAATGTCCCCTTAGGCAGATGACAGACAGGGGTCTATCACCTGGGGGACCAGTGCAGACTTATGATGTCACAATGCCCCCTTAGGCAGATGACAGACAAGGGTGTGTCACCTGGGTGACGAGTGCACAGCTATGAAGTCACAATGCCCCCTTAGGCAGATCACAGACAAGCATCTGTCACCTGGGTAACCAGTGCAGCGTTATGATCTCACAATGCCCCATTACGCAGATCACAGACAAGCATCTGTCATCTGAGTATCCAGCTCAGGGTTATGATGTCACAATACCCCCTAAGGCAGATCACAGACAAGGGTCTGTCACCTGAGTGACCAGTGCAGAGTTATGACTTCACAACGCCCCCTTAGGCAGATCACAGACAAGGGTCTGTCACCTTCATAACCAGTGCAGATTTATGATGTCACATTGCCCCCTCAGGCATATAACGGAAAAGGGTCTGTCACCATGGTGACCAGTGAAGAGTTATGATGTCACAATGCCCCGTTAGGCAGTTCGCAGTCAAGGTTCTGTCACCTGGGTGACCAGTACACCGTTATGATGTCACAATGCCACCTTACGCAGATCACAGACAAGGGTCTGTCACCTGGGTGACCACTGCAGAGTTATGATGTCACATTACCCCCTTAGGCAGATCACACACAAGGGTCTGTCACGTGGCTGACCAGTGCAGAGTTTAGATGTCACAATGACCCCTTAGGCAGATCACAGACAAGGGTCTGTCACCTTAGTGACCAGGGCTGAGTTCTGATGTCACACTTCCGCGTTAGGCAGATGACGGACAAGGGTCTGTCACCAGGGTGAACAGTGCAGAGTTTTGATGTCACAATGCCCCAATAGACAGATCACAGAAAAGGGTGTGTCATCGGCATTACCAGTGCATAGTTATGATGTCACAATGACCCCTTAGGCAGATCACAGACAAGGGTCTGTCACCAGGGAGTCCTGTGTAGAGTCATGGTGTCACATAGCCCCTTAGGCAGATCACAGAAATGTTTCTGTCACCTGGGTGACCAGTGCAGAGTTATGATGTCACAATGACCCCGTAGGCAGATCACAGACAAGGGTCTGTCACCTGGTTGACCAGTGCAGAGTTATGATGTCACAATGCCTCCTTAGGCATATCACAGACAATGGTCTGTCACCTTGGTTACTAGTGCACAGTTATGATGTCACAAAGCCCCCTTAGGCAGATCACAGACAAGGATCTGCCACCTTGGTGACCATTGCAGCTTTATGATGTCACAATGACCCCTTAGGCAGATCACAGACAAGGGTCTGTCACCTGGGTGACCAGTGCAGAGTTATGATGTCACAATGCACCCTTAGGCAGATCACAGACAACGGCCTGTAACCTGGGTTACCCGCTCAGAGTTATGATGTCACAATGCCACCTAACGCAGATCACAGACAAGGGTGTGTCTCCTGGGTGACCATTGCACATTTATGAAGTCACAATGCCCCCTTAGGCAGATCACAGACAAGGGTCTGTCACCACGATGACCAGTGCAGTGTAATGATGTCACAATGCCCCCTTATTCAGATCACAGACAAAGGTCTGTCACCTGGGTGACCAGTGCAGAGTTATGATGTCACAATGCCTCCTTAGGCAGATCAATGACCAGGGTCTGTCACCTGGGTGACCAGTGTAGTGTTTAGATGTCACAATGACCCCTTAGGCAGATCACAGACATGGGTCTGTCACCTGAGTGACCAGTGCAGAGTTATGATGTCACAATTCCGCCTTAGGGAGATGACGGTCAAGGGTCTGTCACCAGGGTGAACAGTGCACAGTTATGATGTCACAGTGCCCGAATAGGCAGATCACAGAAAATGATCTGTCACCTGCGTGACAAGTGCAGAGTTATGATGTCACAATGCCCCCTTAGGCAGATCACAGATAAGGGTCTCTCACCAGGGAGCCCAATGTAGAGTTATGATGTCACAATGCCCCCTTAGTCAGATCAAAGACAACAGTCTGTCACCTGGGATACCCGTGCAGAGTTATGATGTTACAATGCCCACTTAAGCAGATCAAAACCAATGGTCTGTAACCAGGGTGACCCGTGAAGAGTTATGATGTCACAATGCACCCTTAGGCAGATCACAGACAAGGGTCTGTCACCTGGGTGACCAGTGCAGTGTTATGATGTAACAATTCCGCCTTAGGCAGATAACGGACAAGGGTCTGTCACCTGGGTGAACAGTGAAGAGTTATGATGTCACAATGCCCCATTAGGCAGATCAAAGAAAAGGGTCTGTCACCTGGGTGACCAGTGCAGACTTATGATGTCACAATAACCCCTTAGGCAGATCGCAGACAAGGGTCTGTCACCAGGGAGCCCAGTGTAGAGTTATGATGTCACATTTCCCCCTTAGGCAGATCGCACACAAGGGTCTGTCACCTGGGTGACCAGCGCAGAGTTATGATTTCACAATGCCCACTTAAGCACAACAAAGTCAATGGTCTGTCACCAGGGTGACCCTTGCAGAGTTGATTTCACAATGCCCCTTTAGGCAGTTCACAGACAAGGGTCTGTCACCTGGGTGACCCGTGCAGTGTTATGATGTCACAATGCCCACTTAGGGAGAACACGGAAAAGGGTGTGTCACCTGGGTGACCAGTGCAGAGTTATTATGTCACAGTGCCCCCTTAGGCTGATCACAGACAAGGGCCTGTCACCTAGGTGACCAGTGCAATGTTATGATGTCACAATGACCCGTTAGGCAGATCACAGAGAAGGGTCTGTCACCTAGGTGACTAGTGCAGAATTATGATGTCACATTGCCCCCATAGGCACATAACGGGGCAAGGGTCTGTCACTAGGGTGACAGGTGAAGAGTTATGATGTCAGAATGCCCCGTTAGGCAGTTCACAGTCAAGGTTCTGTCTACTGGGGACCAGTGGAGAGTTATGATGACACAATGCCCCCTTAAGCAGATCACAGACAAGGTTCTGTCACCTTCGTGACCAGTGCAGAGTTATGATGTCACAATGCCCCCTTACGCAGATCACAGACTTGGGTCTGTCACCTGGGTGACCCGTGCAGAGTTATGATGTCACAATGCCCTGTTAGGAAGATTACAGACAAGGGTCTGTCACCAAGGTGACCAGGGCAGTGTTATGATGTCACAATGCCCCATTAGGCAGTCCACAGACAAGGGTCTGTCACCTGGGTTACCAGTGCAGATTTATGATGTCACAATGACCACTTGGCAGATCACATACAAGGGTGTTACACCTGGCTGACCAGTGCAGAATTATGATGTCACAATGACCCCTTAGGCAGATCACAGACATGGGTCTGCCACCTGCTTGTCCAGTGCATAGTTATGATGTCAGAATGCCCCCTTAAGCAGTTCACCGACAGGGGTCTGTAACCTCGGTGACCAGGGCAGAATTATGATGTCACAATGCCTCCTTAGGCATATCACAGAAAATGGTCTGTCACCTTGGTGACCAGCGCAGAATAATGATGTCACAGTGACCCCTTAGGCAAATCACAGACAAGGGTCTGTCACCTGGGTGCCCAGTGTAGAGTTATGATGTCACAATTCCCCATTAAGCAGATCGCAGACAAGGGTCTGACACCTGGGTGACCATTGCAGAGTTATGATGTCACAATGACCCCTTAGGCAGATCACAGCCAAGGGTCTGTCATCACGGTGACTAGTGCAGAGTTATGATGACACAATGACCCCTTAGGCAGATCACAGACAAATGATCTGTCACCTGGGTGACCAGTGCAGAGTTATGATGTCACAATGCCCCTTTAGGCAGATCAAAGACCTGGGTCTGTCACATGGGTTACCAATGCAGAGTTATGATGTCACAATGCCCACTTAAGCAGATCAAAGACAATGGTCTGTAACCATTGTGACCCGTGCAGAGTTATGAAGTCACAATGCCCCCTTAGGCAGATCACAGAGAGGGTTCTATCACCTGGGGGACCAGTGCAGAGTTATGATGTCACAATGCCCCCTTAGGCAGATGAGAGAAAAGGGTGTGTCACCTGGGTGACGAGTGCACAGTTATGAAGTCACAATGCCCCCTTAGGCAGATCACAGACAAGCATCTGTCACCTGGGTGACCAGTGCAGAGTTATGATGTCACAATGCCCCCTTAGGCAGATGAGAGAAAAGGGTGTGTCACCTGGGTGACGAGTGCACAGTTATGATGTCACAATGCCCCATTAGGCAAATCACAGACAAGGGTCTGTCACCTGAGTGACCAGTGCACAGTTATCATGTCACAATGCCCCATTAGGCAGATCACAGACACGGGTCTGTCACCTGAGTGACCAGTGCAGAGTTATGATGTCACAATGCCCCCTTAGGCAGATCACAGACAAGGGTCTGTCACCTGGGTGACCAGTGCAGAGTTATGATGTCACATTGCCCACTGAGGCAGATAACGGACAAGGGTCTGTCACCTGGGTGACCAGTGAAGATTTATGATGTCACAATGCCCCGTTAGGCAGTTCACAGTCAAGGTTCTGTCTCCTGGGTGCCCAGTGCACAGTTTTGACGTCACAATGCCCCCTTAGGCAGATCACAGACAAGGGTCTGTCACCTGGGTGACCAGTGCAGAGTTATGATGTCACAATGCCCCCTTAGGCAGATCACAGACAAGGGTCTGTCACCTGGGTGACCAGTGCAGACTTTAGATGTCACAATGACCCCTTAGGCAGATCACAGACAAGGGTCTGTCACCTTAGTGACCAGGGCAGAGTTATGATGTCACACTTCCGCGTTAGGCAGATGACGGACAAGGGTCTGTCACCAGGGTGAACAGTGCAGAGTTATGATGTCACAATGCCCCAATAGGCAGATGACAGAAAAGGGTCTGTCACCTGCATGACCAGTGCAGAGTTATGATGTCACAACGACCCCTTAGGCAGATCACAGACAAAGGTCTGTCACCAGGGAGCCCAGTGTAGAGTTATGATGTCACATTGCCCCCTTAGGAGGATCACAGACAAGGTTCTGTCACCTGGGTGACCAGTGCAGAGTTATGATGTCACAATGACCCCTTAGGCAGATCACAGACAAGGGTCTGTCACCTGGGTGACCAGTGGAGATTTATGATGTCACAATGCCCCCTTAGGCAGATCACAGACAAGGGTCTGTCACCTGGGTGAACAGTGCAGAGTTATGATGTCACAATGCCTCCCAAGGGAGATCACAGACAATGGTCTGTCACCTTGGTGACCAGTGCACAGTTATGATGTCACAATGCTCCCTTAGGCAGATCACAGACAAGGGTCTGTCACCTGGGTGACCAGTGCAGAGTTATGATGTCACAATGACCCCTTTGGCAGATCACAGACAAGGGTCTGTCACCTGGATGACCAGTGCAGAGTTATGATGTCACAATGCCTCATTAGGCAGATCACAGACAAGGGTCTGTCACCTGGGTGACCAGTGCAGAGTTATGATGTCACAATGCCCCATTAGGCAGTCCACAGACAAGGGTCTGTCACCTGGGTTACCAGTGCAGATTTATGATGTCACAATGACCACTTGGCAGATCACATACAAGGGTGTTACACCTGGCTGACCAGTGCAGAATTATGATGTCACAATGACCCCTTAGGCAGATCACAGACATGGGTCTGCCACCTGCTTGTCCAGTGCATAGTTATGATGTCAGAATGCCCCCTTAAGCAGTTCACCGACAGGGGTCTGTAACCTCGGTGACCAGGGCAGAATTATGATGTCACAATGCCTCCTTAGGCATATCACAGAAAATGGTCTGTCACCTTGGTGACCAGCGCAGAATAATGATGTCACAGTGACCCCTTAGGCAAATCACAGACAAGGGTCTGTCACCTGGGTGCCCAGTGTAGAGTTATGATGTCACAATTCCCCATTAAGCAGATCGCAGACAAGGGTCTGACACCTGGGTGACCATTGCAGAGTTATGATGTCACAATGACCCCTTAGGCAGATCACAGCCAAGGGTCTGTCATCACGGTGACTAGTGCAGAGTTATGATGACACAATGACCCCTTAGGCAGATCACAGACAAATGATCTGTCACCTGGGTGACCAGTGCAGAGTTATGATGTCACAATGCCCCTTTAGGCAGATCAAAGACCTGGGTCTGTCACATGGGTTACCAATGCAGAGTTATGATGTCACAATGCCCACTTAAGCAGATCAAAGACAATGGTCTGTAACCATTGTGACCCGTGCAGAGTTATGAAGTCACAATGCCCCCTTAGGCAGATCACAGAGAGGGTTCTATCACCTGGGGGACCAGTGCAGAGTTATGATGTCACAATGCCCCCTTAGGCAGATGAGAGAAAAGGGTGTGTCACCTGGGTGACGAGTGCACAGTTATGAAGTCACAATGCCCCCTTAGGCAGATCACAGACAAGCATCTGTCACCTGGGTGACCAGTGCAGAGTTATGATGTCACAATGCCCCCTTAGGCAGATGAGAGAAAAGGGTGTGTCACCTGGGTGACGAGTGCACAGTTATGAAGACAATGCCCCATTAGGCAAATCACAGACAAGGGTCTGTCACCTGAGTGACCAGTGCACAGTTATCATGTCACAATGCCCCATTAGGCAGATCACAGACACGGGTCTGTCACCTGAGTGACCAGTGCAGAGTTATGATGTCACAATGCCCCCTTAGGCAGATCACAGACAAGGGTCTGTCACCTGGGTGGCCAGTGCAGAGTTATGATGTCACATTGCCCACTGAGGCAGATAACGGACAAGGGTCTGTCACCTGGGAGACCAGTGAAGATTTATGATGTCACAATGCCCCGTTAGGCAGTTCACAGTCAAGGTTCTGTCTCCTGGGTGCCCAGTGCACAGTTTTGACGTCACAATGCCCCCTTAGGCAGATCACAGACAAGGGTCTGTCACCTGGGTGACCAGTGCAGAGTTACGATGTCACAATGCCCCCTTAGGCAGATCACAGACAAGGCTCTGTCACATGGGTGACCAGTGCAGACTTTAGATGTCACAATGACCCCTTAGACATATCACAGACAAGGGTCTGTCACCTTAGTGACCAGGGCAGAGTTGTGATGTCACACTTCCGCGTTAGGCAGATGACGGACAAGGGTCTGTCACCAGGGTGAACAGTGCAGAATTATGATGTCACAAAGCCCCAATAGGCAGATGACAGAAAAGGGTCTGTCACCTGCATGACCAGTGCAGAGTTATGATGTCACAACGACCCCTTAGGCAGATCACAGACAAAGGTCTGTCACCAGGGAGCCCAGTGTGGAGTTATGATGTCACTTTGCCCCCTTAGGAGGATCACAGAAAATGTTCTGTCACCTGGGTGACCAGTGCGGACTTATGATGTCACAATGACCCCTTAGGCAGATCACAGACAAGGGTCTGTCACCTGGGTGACCAGTGGAGATTTATGATGTCACCATGCCCCCTTAGGCAGACCACAGACAAGAGTCTGTCACCTGGGTGAACAGTGCAGAGTTATGATGTCACAATGCCTCCCAAGGGATATCACAGACAATGGTCTGTCACCTTGGTGACCAGTGCACATTTATGATGTCACAATGCCCCCTTAGGCAGATCACAGACAAGGGTGTGTCACCTGGGTGACCAGATCACAGTTATGAAGTCACAATGACCCTTTTGGCAGATCACTGACAAGGGTCTGTCACCACGATGACCAGTGCAGAGTTATGATGTCACAATGCCTCATTAGTCAGATCACAGACACGGGTGTGTCACCTGGGTGACCAGTGTACAGTTATGAAGTCACAATGCCCCCTTTGGCAGATCACAGACAAGGTTTTGTCACCACGGTGACCAGTGCAGAGTTAAGATGCAACAACGCCATCATAGGCAGATCACAGACAAGGGTCTGTCACCTGGATGACCAATGCAGAGTTATGATGTCACAATGACCCCTTAGGCAGATCACAGACAAGGGTCTGTCACCTCGGTGACCAGTGCAGAGTTTAGATGTCACAATGACCCCTTAAGCAGATCACAGACAAGGGTCTGTCACCAGGCAGCCCAGTGTAGAGTTATGATGTCACATTGCCCACTTAGGCAGATCGCACACAAGGGTCTGTCACCTGCGTGACCAGTGCAGAGTTATGATTTCACAATGCCCACTTA
This sequence comes from Gorilla gorilla gorilla, assembly GCF_029281585.2. NCBI lineage: Eukaryota > Metazoa > Chordata > Mammalia > Primates > Hominidae > Gorilla > Gorilla gorilla. The sequence continues at coordinate 5,573,606 of NC_073240.2, forward strand.
AGCACATCCAAGTCAATGGTCTGTCACCAGGGTGACCCTTGCGGAGTTATGATTTCACAATGCCCATTTAGGCAGTTCACAGACAAGGGTCTGTCACCTGGGTGACCCGTGCAGAGTTAGGATGTCACAATCCCCACTTAGGGAGATCACAGACAAGGGTGAGTCACCTGGGTGACCAGTGCAGGGTTATGATGTCATAATGTCCCCTTAGGCGGATGACAAACAAGGGTCTGTCACCACGGTGACCTGTGCAGATATATGATGTCACAATGCTGCCTTAGGCAGTTGACAGTCAAGGGTCTGTCAGCTGGGTGAGCAGTGCAGATTTACGATGTCACAACGCACCCTTAGGCAGATCACAGAAAATGGTCTCTCACTTTGTTCTCCAATGCAGAGTTATGATGTCACAATGCCCCATTAGGCAGATCACAGACAAGGGTCTGTCACCTGCGTGACCAGTGCAGAGTTATGATGTCACAATGCCCCCTTAGGCGGATCACAGACAAGCATCTGTCGCCTGGGTGACCAGTGCAGAGTTATGATGTCACAATGCCCCCTTAGGCAGATGACAGACAAGGGTGTGACACCTGGGTGACGACTGCACAGTTATGAAGTCACAATGCCCCCTTAGGCAGATCACAGACAAGCATCTGTCACCTGGGTGACCAGTGCAGAGTTATGATGTCAAAATGCCCCATTACGCAGATCACAGACAAGCGTCTGTCATCTGAGTGACCAGTGCAGGGTTATGATGTCACAATACCCCCTAAGGCAGATCACAGACAAGGGTCTGTCACCTGAGTGACCGGAGCACAGTTATGATGTCACAATGCCCCCTTAGGCAGATCACAGACAAGGGTCTGTCACCTGAGTGACCAGTGCAGAGTTATGATTTCACAATACCCCCTTAGGCAGATCACAGACAAGCGTCTGTCACCTGAATAACAAGTGCAGGTTTATGATGTCACATTGCCTCCTCAGGCATATAACGGAAAAGGGTCTGTCACCATGGTGACCAGTGAAGAGTTATGATGACACAATGCCCCGTTAGGCAGTTCGCAGTCAAGGTTCCGTCACCTGGGTGACCAGTACACAGTTATGATGTCACAATGCCACCTTACGCAGATCACACACAAGGGTCTGTCACCTGGGTGACCAGTGCAGAGTTATGATGTCACAATGCCCCCTTAGGCAGATCACACACAAGGGTCTGTCACGTGGGTGACCAGTGCAGAGTTTAGATGTCACAATGACCCCTTAGGCAGATCACAGACAAGGGTCTGTCACCTGGGAACCCAGTGTAGACTTATGACGTCACAATGTCCCATTAAGCAGATCACAGACAAGGGTCTGCCACCTTGGTGACCATTGCAGCTTTGTGATGTCACAATGACCCCTTAGGCAAATCACAGACAAGGGTCTGTCACCTGGGTGACCAGTGCAGAGTTATGATGTCACAATGCCCCCTTAGGCAGATCACAGACAACGGCCTGTAACCTGGGTGACCCGCTCCGAGTTATGATGTCACAATGCCACCTTACGCAGATCACAGACAAGGGTGTGTCACCTGGGTGACCAGTGCATATTTATGAAGTCGCAATGCCCCCTTAGGCAGATCACAGACAAGGGTCTGTCACCACGATGACCAGAGCAGAGTTATGAAGTCACAATGCCCGCTTAGGCAGATCACAGTCAAGGGTCTGTCACCACGATGACCAGTGCAGCGTAATGATGTCACAAAGCACCCTAAGTCAGATCACAGACAAGGGTCTGTCAGCTTGGTGACCAGTGCAGACTTATGTTGTCACAATGCCCCCCTTAGGCAGATCACAGACAAGCGTCTGTCACCTGGCTGCCCAGTGCACAGTTTTGATGTCACAATGCCGCCTTAGGCCGATCACAGACAAGGGTCTGTCACCTGGGTGACCAGTGCAGAGTTATGATGTCACAATGCCCCTTAGGCAGATCACTTACCAGGGTCTGTCCCCTGGGTGACCAGTGCAGGGTTTAGATGTCACAATGTCCCCTTAGGCAGATCACAGACATGGGTCTGTCACCTGAGTGACCAGTGCAGAGTTATGATGTCACAATTCCGCGTTAGGCAGATGACGGTCAAGGGTCTGTCACCAGGGTGAACAGTGCACAGTTATGATGTCACAGTGCCCGAATAGGCAGATCACAGAAAAGGGTCTGTCACTTGGGTGACCAGTGCAGGGTTATGATGTCACAATGCCCCCTTAGGCAGATCACAGACAACGGTCTGACACCAGGAAGCCCAGTGTAGAGTTATGATGTCACATTGCCCCCTCAGGCAGAGCACAGACAAGGTTCTGTCACCTGGGTGACCAGTGTTGAGTTATGATGTCACAATGACCCCATAGGCAGATCACAGACAAGGGTCTGCCACCTGTGTGTCCATTGCAGTATTATGATGTCACAATGACCCCTTAGGCAGATCACAGACAAGGTTCTGTCACCTGCGTGACCAGTGCAGAGTTATGATGTCACAATGCCCCTTTTGTCAGATCAAAGACAACGGTCTGTCATCTGGGTTACCCGTGCAGAGTTATGTTGTTACAATGCCCACTTAAGAAGATCAAAGACAATGGTCAGTAACCAGGGTGACCCGTGAAGTGTTATGATGTCACAATGCACCCTCAGGCAGATCGCCGACAATGGCCTGTCACCTGTGTGACCCGTTCAGAGTTATGATGTCACAATGCCCCCTTTGGCAGATCACAGAAAAGGGTCTGTCACCTCGGTGACCAGTGCAGAGTTTAGATGTCACAATGTCCCCTTAAGCAGATCACAGACAAGGGTCTGTCACCAGGCAGCCCAGTGTAGAGTTATGATGTCACATTGCCCCCTTAGGCAGATCGCACACAAGGGTCTGCCACCTGGGTGACCAGTGCAGAGTTATGATTTCACAATGCCCAGTTAAGCACATCCAAGTCAATGGTCTGTCACCAGGGTGACCCTTGCGGAGTTATGATTTCACAATGCCCATTTAGGCAGTTCACAGACAAGGGTCTGTCACCTGGGTGACCCGTGCAGAGTTAGGATGTCACAATCCCCACTTAGGGAGATCACAGACAAGGGTGTGTCACCTGGGTGACCAGTGCAGGGTTATGATGTCATAATGTCCCCATAGGCAGATGACAAACAAGGGTCTGTCACCACTGTGACAAGTGCAGAGTTATGATGTCACAATGCCGCCTTAGGCAGTTGACAGTCAAGGGTCTGTCAGCTGGGTGAGCAGTGAAGATTTACGATGTCACAACGCACCCTTAGGCAGATCACAGAAAATGGTCTCTCACTTTGTTCTCCAATGCAGAGTTATGATGTCACAATGCCCCATTAGGCAGATCACAGACAAGGGTCTGTCACCTGCATGACCAGTGCAGAGTTATGATGTCACAATGCCCCCTTAGGCGGATCACAGACATGGGTCTGTCTCCTGGCTGACCCGTGCACAGTTATGATGTCACAATGCCCCCTTAGGCAGATGACAGACAAGGGTGTGTCACCTGGGTGACGACTGCACAGTTATGAAGTCACAATGCCCCCTTAGGCAGATCACTGACAAGCATCTGTCACCTGGGTGACCAGTGCAGAGTTATGATGTCACAATGCCCCATTACGCAGATCACAGGCAAGCGTCTGTCATCTGAGTGACCAGTGCAGGGTTATGATGTCACAATACCCCCTAAGGCAGATCACAGACAAGGGTATGTCACCTGAGTGACCGGAGCACAGTTATGATGTCACAATGCCCCCTTAGGCAGATCACAGACAAGGGTCTGTCACCTGAGTGACCAGTGCAGAGTTATGATTTCACAATGCCCCCTTAGGCAGATCACAGACAAGCGTCTGTCACCTGCATAACCAGTGCAGATTTATGAAGTCACATTGCCCCCTCAGGCATATAACGGAAAAGGGTCTGTCACCATGGTGACCAGTGAAGAGTTATGATGTCACAATGCCCCGTTAGGCAGTTCGCAGTCAAGGTTCTGTCACCTGGGTGACCAGTACACAGTTATGATGTCACAATGCCACCTTACGCAGATCACAGACAAGGGTCTGTCACCTGGGTGACCAGTGCAGAGTTATGATGTCACAATGCCCACTTAGGCGGATCACACACAAGGGTCTGTCACGTGGGTGACCAGTGCAGAGTTTAGATGTCACAATGACCCCCTAGGCAGATCACAGACAAGGGTCTGTCACCTTAGTGACCAGGGCAGAGTTCTGATGTCACACTTCCGCGTTAGGCAGATGACGGACAAGGGTCTGTCACCAGGGTGAACAGTGCAGAGTTATGATGTCACAATGCCCCAATAGGCAGATCACAGAAAAGGGTCTGTCATCGGCATGAACAGTGCATAGTTATGATGTCACAATGACCCCTTAGGCAGATCACAGACAAGGGTCTGTCACCAGGGAGTCCTGTGTAGAGTCATAATGTCACATAGCCCCTTAGGCAGATCACAGAAATGTTTCTGTCACCTGGGTGACCAGTGCAGAGTTATGATGTCACAATGACCCCGTAGGCAGATCACAGACAAGAGTCTGTCACCTGGTTGACCAGTGCAGAGTTATGATGTCACAATGCCTCCTTAGGCATATCACAGACAATGGTCTGTCACCTTGGTTACTAGTGCACAGTTATGATGTCACAAAGCCCCCTTAGGCAGATCACAGACAAGGGTCTGCCACCTTGGTGACCATTGCAGCTTTATGATGTCACAATGACCCCTTAGTCAGATCACAGACAAGGGTCTGTCACCTGGGTGACCAGTGCAGAGTTATGATGTCACAATGCACCCTTAGGCAGATCACAGACAACGGCCTGTAACCTGGGTTACCCACTCAGAGTTATGATGTCACAATGCCACCTAACGCAGATCACATGCAAGGGTGTGTCACCTGGGTGACCATTGCACATTTATGAAGTCACAATGCCCCCTTAGGCAGATCACAGACAAGGGTCTGTCACCACGATGACCAGTGCAGTGTAATGATGTCACAATGCCCCTTATTCAGATCACAGACAAGGGTCTGTCCCCTGGGTGACCAGTGCAGAGTTATGATGTCACAATGCCCCCTTAGGCAGATAAATGACCGGGGTCTGTCACCTGGGTGACCAGTGTAGAGTTTAGATGTCACAATGACCCCTTAGGCAGATCACAGACATGGGTCTGTCACCTGAGTGACCAGTGCAGAGTTATGATGTCACAATTCCGCCTTAGGGAGATGACGGTCAACGGTCTGTCACCAGGGTGAAGAGTGCACAGTTATGATGTCACAGTGCCCGAATAGGCAGATCACAGAAAATGGTCTGTCACCTGGGTGACCAGTGCAGAGTTATGATGTCACAATGCCCCCTTAGGCAGATCACAGACAAGGGTCTCTCACCAGGGAGCCCAATGTAGAGTTATGATGTCACATTGCCCCCTTAAGCAGAGCACAGACAAGGTTCTGTCACCTGGATGACCAGTGCAGAGTTATGATGTCACAACGACCCCATAGGCAGATCACAGACAAGGGTCTGCCACCTGGGTGTCCATTGCATTTTTATGATGTCACAATGAACCCTTAGGCAGATCACAGACAAGGTTCTGTCACCTGGTTGACCAGTGCAGAGTTATGATGTCACAACGACCCCATAGGCAGATCACAGACAAGGGTCTGCCAGCTGGGTGTCCATTGCATTTTTATGATGTCACAATGAACCCTTAGGCAAATCACAGACAAATGATCTGTCACCTGGGTGACCAGTGCAGAGTTATGATGTCACAATGCCCCCTTAGTCAGATCAAAGACAACGGTCTGTCACCTGGGATACCCGTGCAGAGTTATGATGTTACAATGCCCACTTAAGCAGATCAAAGAAAATGGTCTGTAACCAGGGTGACCCGTGAAGAGTAATGATGTCACAATGCACCCTTAGGCAGATCACAGACAAGGGTCTGTCACCAGGGTGAACAGTGCAGAGTTATGATGTCACAATGCCCCAATAGGCAGATCACAGAAAAGGGTCTGTCATCGGCATGACCAGTGCATAGTTATGATATCACAATGACCCCTTAGGCAGATCACTGACAAGGGTCTGTCACCAGGGAGTCCTGTGTAGAGTCATGATGTCACATAGCCCCTTAGGCAGATCACAGAAATATTTCTGTCACCTGGGTGACCAGTGCAGAGTTATGATGTCACAATGACCCCTTAGGCAGATCACAGACAAGGGTCTGTCACCTGGTTGACCTGTGCAGAGTTATGATGTCACAATGCCTCCTTAGGCATATCACAGACAATGGTCTGTCACCTTGGTTACTAGTGCACAGTTATGATGTCACAAAGCCCCCTTAGGCAGATCACAGACAAGGGTCTGCCACCTTGGTGACCATTGCAGCTTTATGATGTCACAATGACCCCTTAGGCAGATCACAGACAAGGGTCTGTCACCTGGGTGACCAGTGCAGAGTTATGATGTCACAATGCACCCTTAGGCAGATCACAGACAACGGCCTGTAACCTGGGTTACCCGCTCAGAGTTATGATGTCACAATGCCACCTAACGCAGATCACATGCAAGGGTGTGTCTCCTGGGTGACCATTGCACATTTATGAAGTCACAATGCCCCCTTAGGCAGATCACAGACAAGGGTCTGTCACCACGATGACCAGTGCAGTGTAATGATGTCACAATGCCCCTTATTCAGATCACAGACAAGGGTCTGTAACCTGGGTGACCAGTGCAGAGTTATGATGTCACAATGCCCCCTTAGGCAGATCAATGACCAGGGTCTGTCACCTGGGTGACCAGTGTAGAGTTTAGATGTCACAATGACCCCTTAGGCAGATCACAGACATGGGTCTGTCACCTGAGTGACCAGTGCAGAGTTATGATGTCACAATTCCGCCTTAGGGAGATGACGGTCAACGGTCTGTCACCAGGGTGAACAGTGCACAGTTATGATGTCACAGTGCCCGAATAGGCAGATCACAGAAAATGGTCTGTCACCTGGGTGACCAGTGCAGAGTTATGATGTCACAATGCCCCCTTAGGCAGATCACAGACAAGGGTCTCTCACCAGGGAGCCCAATGTAGACTTATGATGTCACATTGCCCCCTTAAGCAGAGCACAGACAAGGTTCTGTCACCTCGGTGACCAGTGCAGAGTTATGATGTCACAACGACCCCATAGGCAGATCACAGACAAGGGTCTGCCACCTGGGTGTCCATTGCATTTTTATGATGTCACAATGAACCCTTAGGCAGATCACAGACAAGGTTCTGTCACCTGGGTGACCAGTGCAGAGTTATGATGTCACAACGACCCCATAGGCAGATCACAGACAAGGGTCTGCCACCTGGGTGTCCATTGCATTTTTATGATGTCACAATGAACCCTTAGGCAGATCACAGACAAATGATCTGTCACCTGGGTGACCAGTGCAGACTTATGATGTCACAATGCCCCCTTAGTCAGATCAAAGACAACGGTCTGTCACCTGGGATACCCGTGCAGAGTTATGATGTTACAATGCCCACTTAAGCAGATCAAAGACAATGGTCTGTAACCAGGGTGACCCGTGAAGAGATATGATGTCACAATGCACCCTTAGGCAGATCACAGACAAGGGTCTGTCACCTCGGTGACCAGTGCAGTGTTATGATGTCACAATTCCGCCTTAGGCAGATAACGGACAGGGGTCTGTCACCAGGGTGAACAGTGCAGAGTTATGATGTCACAATGCCCCATTAGGCAGATCACAGAAAAGGGTCTGTCACCTGGGTGACCAGTGCAGACTGATGATGTCACAATAACCCCTTAGGCAGATCACAGACATGGGTCTGTCTTCAGGGAGCCCAGTGTAGAGTTATGATCTCACTTTGCCCCCTTAGGCAGATCGCACACAAGGGTCTGTCACCTGGGTGACCAGCGCAGAGTTATGATTTCACAATGCCCACTTAAGCACAACAAAGTCAATGGTCTGTCACCAGGGTGACCCTTGCAGAGTTATGATTTCACAATGCCCCTTTAGGCAGTTCACAGAGAAGGGTCTGTCACCTGGGTGACCCGTGCAGTGTTATGATGTCACAATGCCCACTTAGGGAGAACACGGACAAGGGTGTGTCACCTGGGTGACCAGTGCAGAGTTACGATGTCACAGTGGCCCCTTAGGCTGATCACAGACAAGGGCCTGTCACCTAGGTGACTAGTGCAACGTTATGATATCACAATGACCCGTTAGGCAGATCACAGAGAAGGGTCTGTCACCTAGGTGAATAGTGCAGAGTTATGATGTCACATTGCCCCCATAGTCACATAACGGGGCAAGGGTCTGTCACTGGGGTGACAAGTGAAGAGTTATGATGTCAGAAAGCCCCGTTAGGCAGTTCACAGTCAAGGTTCTGTCTACTGGGGACCAGTGGAGAGTTATGATGACACAATGCCCCCTTAAGCAGATCACAGACAAGGTTCTGTCACCTGCGTGACCAGTGCAGAGTTATGATGTCACAATGCCCCCTTACGCAGATCACAGACTTGGGTCTGTCACCTGGGTGACCCATGCAGAGTTATGATGTCACAATGCCCTGTTAGGCAGATAACAGACAAGGGTCTGTCACCAAGGTGACCAGGGCAGTGTTATGATGTCACAATGCCACATTAGGCAGTCCACAGACAAGGGTCTGTCACCTGGGTTACCAGTGCTGATTTATGATGTCACAATGCCCACTGGGCAGATCACACACAAGGGTGTTACACCTGGCTGACCAGTGCAGAATTATGATGTCACAATGACCCCTTAGGCAGATCACAGACATGGGTCTGTCACCTGCTTGTCCAGTGCATAGTTATGATGTCAGAATGCCCCCTTAAGCAGTTCACCGACAAGGGTCTGTAACCTCGGTGACCAGTGCAGAATTATGATGTCACAATGCCTCCTTAGGCATATCACAGAAAATGGTCTGTCACCTTGTTGACCAGCGCAGAGTAATGATGTCACAATTACCCCTTAGGCAAATCACAGACAAGGGTCTGTCACCTGGGTGCCCAGTGTAGAGTTATGATGTCACAATGCCCCATTAAGCAGATCACAGACAAGGGTCTGACACCTGGGTGACTATTGCATAGTTATGATGTCACAATGACCCCTTAGGCAGATCACAGCCAAGGGTCTGTCATCACTGTGACTAGTGCAGAGTTATGATGACACAATGACCCCTTAGGCAGATCACAGACAAATGATCTGTCACCTGGGTGACCAGTGCAGAGTTATGATGTCACAATGCCCCTTTAGGCAGATCAAAGACCAGGGTCTGTCACCAGGGTTACCAATGCAGAGTTATGATGTCACAATGCCCACTTAAGCAGATCAAAGACAATGGTCTGTAACCATTGTGACCCGTGCAGAGTTATGAAGTCACAATGCCCCCTTAGGCAGATCACAGAGAGGGTTCTATCACCTGGGTGACCAGTGCAGAGTTATGATGTCACAATGTCCCCTTAGGCAGATGAGAGGAAAGGGTGTGTCACCTGGGTGACGAGTGCACTGTTATGAAGTCACAATGCCCCCTTAGGCAGATCACAGACAAGCATCTGTCACCTGGGTGACCAGTGCAGAGTTATGATGTCACAATGCCCCATTAGGCAAATCACAGACAAGGGTCTGTCACCTGAGTGACCAGTGCACAGTTATCATGTCACAATGCCCCATTAGGCAGACCACAGACATGGGTCTGTCACCTGAGTGACCAGTGCAGAGTTATGATGTCACAATGCCCCCTTAGGCAGATCACAGACAAGGGTCTGTCACCTGGGTGACCAGTGCAGAGTTATGATGTCACATTGCCCACTGAGGCAGATAACGGACAAGGGTCTGTCACCTGGGTGACCAGTGAAGATTTATGATGTCACAATGCCCCGTTAGGCAGTTCACAGTCAAGGTTCTGTCACCTGGGTGCCCAGTGCACAGTTATGATGTCACAATGACCCCTTAGGCATATCACAGACATGGGTCTGTCACCTTAGTGACCAGGGCAGAGTTATGATGTCACACTTCCGCGTTAGGCAGATGATGGACAAGGGTCTGTCACCAGGGTGAACAGTGCAGAGTTATGATGTCACAAAGCCCCAATAGGCAGATGACAGAAAAGGGTCTGTCACCTGCATGACCAGTGCAGAGTTATGATGTCACAACGACCCCTTAGGCAGTTCACAGACAAAGGTCTGTCACCAGGGAGCCCTGTGTAGAGTTATGATGTCACATTGCCCCCTTAGGAGGATCACAGACAAGGGTCTGTCACCTGGGTGACCAGTGCAGACTTATGATGTCACCATGCCCCCTTAGGCAGATCACAGACAAGAGTCTGTCACCTGGGTGACCAGTGCAGAGTTATGATGTCACAATGCCTCCTTAGACATATCACAGACAATGCTCTGTCACCTTGGTGACCAGTGCACAGTTATGATGTCACAATGCCTCCTTAGGCAGATCACAGACAAGGGTCTGTCACCTGGGATCCCAGTGTAGACTTATGATTTCACAATGTCCCATTAAGCAGATCACAGACAAGGGTCTGCCACCTTGGTGACCATTGCAGTTTTATGATGTCACAATGACCCCTTAGGCAGATCACAGACAAGGGTCTGTCACCTGGGTGACCATTGCAGAGTTATGATGTCACAATGCCCGCTTAGGCAGATCACAGACAACGGCCTGTAACCTGGGTGACCCGCTCAGAGTTATGATGTCACAATGCCACCTTACACGGATCACAGACAAGGGTGTGTCACCTGGGTGACCAGTGCATATTTATGAAGTCGCAATGCCCCCTTAGGCAGATCACAGACAAGGGTCTGTCACCACGATGACCAGAGCAGAGTTATGAAGTCACAATGCCCCCTTAGGCAGATCACAGTCAAGGGTCTGTCACCACGATGACCAGTGCAGCATAATGATGTCACAATGCACCCTTAGTCAGATCACAGACAAGGGTCTGTCACCTTGGTGACCAGTGCAGACTTATGATGTCACAATGCCCCCCTTAGGCAGATCACAGACAAGCGTCTGTCACCTGGCTGCTCAGTGCACAGTTATGATGTCACAATGCCGCCTTAGGCCGATCACAGATAAGGGTCTGTCACCTGGGTGACCAGTGCAGAGTTATGATGTCACAATGCCCCTTAGGCAGATCACTTACCAGGGTCTGTCACCTGGGTGACCAGTGCAGAGTTTAGATGTCACAATGTCCCCTTAGGCAGATCACAGACATGGGTCTGTCACCGAGTGACCAGTGCAGAGTTATGATGTCACAATTCCGCGTTAGGCAGATGACGGTCAAGGGTCTGTCACCAGGGTAAACAGTGCAGAGTTATGATGTCACAGTGCCCCATTAGGCAGATCACCGAAAAGTGTCTGTCACCTGGGTGACCAGTGCAGAGTTATGATGTCACAATAACCCCTTAGGCAGATCACAGACAAGGGTCTGTCACCAGGGAGCCCAGTGTAGAGTTATGATGTCACATTGCCCCTTTAGGCAGATCGCACACAAGGGTCTGTCACCTGGGTGACCAGCGCAGAGTTATGATGTCACATTGCCCCCTGAGGCAGATAACGGACAAGGGTCTGTCACCTGGGTGACCAGTGAAGATTTATGATGTCACAATGCCCCGTTAGCAGATCACAGACAAGGGTCTGTCACCTGGGTGACCAGTGCAGAGTTATGATGTCACAATGCCCCCTTAGGCAGATCACAGACAAGGGTCTGTCACATGGGTGACCAGTGCAGACTTTAGATGTCACAATGACCCCTTAGGCATATCACAGACAAGGGTCTGTCACCTTAGTGACCAGGGAGAGTTATGATGTCACACTTCCGCGTTAGGCAGATGACGGACAATGGTCTGTCACCAGGGTGAACAGTGCAGAGCTATGATGTCACAAAGCCCCAATAGGCAGATGACAGAAAAGGGTCTGTCACATGCATGACCAGTGCAGAGTTATGATGTCACAACGACTCCTTAGGCAGATCACAGACAAAGGTCTGTCACCAGGGAGCCCAGTGTAGAGTTATGATGGCACATTGCCCCCCTTAGGAGTATCACAGACAAGAATCTGTCACCTGGGTGACCAGTGCAGAGTTATGATGTCACAATGCCTCCTTAGACATATCACAGACAATGCTTTGTCACCTTGGTGACCAGTGCACAGTTATGATGTCACAATGCCTCCTTAGGCAGATCACAGACAAGGGTCTGTCACCTGGGATCCCAGTGTAGACGTATGATGTCACAATGTCCCATTAACCAGATCACAGACAAGGGTCTGCCACCTTGGTGACCATTGCAGCTTTATGATGTCACAATGACCCCTTAGGCAGATCACAGACAAGGGTCTGTCACCTGGGTGACCAGTGCAGAGTTATGATGTCACAATGTCCCCTTAGGCAGATCACAGACAACGGCCTGTAACCTGGGTGACCCGCTCAGAGTTATGATGTCACAATGCCACCTTACACAGATCACAGACAAGGGTGTGTCAACTGGGTTACCAGTGCATATTTATGAAGTCGCAATGCCCCCTTAGGCAGATCACAGACAAGGGTCTGTCACAACGATGAACAGAGCAGAGTTATGAAGTCACAATGCCCCTTAGGCAGATCACAGTCAAGGGTCTGTCACCACGATGACCAGTGCAGCGTAATGATGTCACAATGCACCCTTAGTCAGATCACAGACAAGGGTCTGTCACCTTGGTGACCAGTGCAGACTTATGATGTCACAATGCCCCCCTTAGGCAGATCACAGACAAGCGTCTGTCACCTGGCTGCCCAGTGCACAGTTATGATGTCACAATGCCGCCTTAGGCCGATCACAGATAAGGGTCTGTCACCTGGGTGGCCAGTGCAGAGTTATGATGTCACAATGCCCCTTAGGCAGATCACTTACAAGGGTCTGTCACCTGGGTGACCAGTGCAGAGTTTAGATGTCACAATGTCCCCTTAGGCAGATCACAGACATGGGTCTGTCACCTGAGTGACCAGTGCAGAGTTATGATGTCACAATTCCGCGTTAGGCAGATGACGGTCAAGGGTCTGTCACCAGGGTGAACAGTGCAGAGTTATGATGTCACAGTGCCCCATTAGGCAGATCACCGAAAAGGGTCTGTCACCTGGGTGACCAATGCTGAGTTATGATGTCACAATAACCCCTTAGGCAGATCACAGACAAGGGTCTGTCAGCAGGGAGCCCAGTGTAGAGTTATGATGTCACATTGCCCCTTTAGGCAGATCGCACACAAGGGTCTGTTACCTGGGTGACCAGCGCAGAGTTATGATGTCACATTGCCCCCTGAGGCAGATAACGGACAAGGGTCTGTCACCTGGGAGACCAGTGAAGATTTATGATGTCACAATGCCCCTTTAGGCAGATCAGAGACAAGGGTCTGTCACCTGGGTGACCAGTGCAGTTATGATGTCACAATGCCCCCTTAGGCAGATCACAGACAAGGGTCTGTCACATGGGTGACCAGTGCAGAGTTATGATGTCACAACGACCCCATAGGCAGATCACAGACAAAGGTCTGTCACCAGGGAGCCCAGTGTAGAGTTATGATGTCACATTTCCCCCTTAGGAGGATCACAGAAAATGTTCTGTCACCTGGGTGAACAGTGCAGACTTATGATGTCACAAAGACCCCTTAGGCAGATCACAGACAAGGGTCTGTTACCTGGGTGACCAGTGCAGATTTATGATGTCACCATGCCCCCTTAGGCAGATCACAGAAAAGAATCTGTCACCTGGGTGATCAGTGCAGAGTTATGATGTCACAATGCCTCCTTAGGCATATCACAGACAATGGTCTGCCACCTTGGTGACCAGTGCACAGTTATGATGTCACAATGCCCCCTTAGGCAGGTCACAGACAAGGGTCTGTCACCTGGGATCCCAGTGTAGACTTATGATGTCACAATGTCCCATTAAGCAGATCACAGACAAGGGTCTGCCACCTTGGTGACCATTGCAGCTTTATGATGTCACAATGACCCCTTAGGCAGATCACAGACAAGGGTCTGTCACCTGGGTGACCAGTGCAGAGTTATGATGTCACAATGCCCCCTTAGGCAGATCACAGACAACGGCCTGTAACCTGGGTGACCCGCTCAGAATTATGATGTCACAATGCCACCTTATGCAGATCACAGACAAGGGTGTGTCACCTGGGTGACCAGTGCATATTTATGAAGTCGCAATGCCCCCTTAGGCAGATCACAGACAAGGGTCTGTCACCACGATGACCAGAGCAGAGTTATGAAGTCACAATGCCCCCTTAGGCAGATCACAGTCAAGGGTCTGTCACCACGATGACCAGTGCAGCGTAATGATGTCACAATGCACCCTTAGTCAGATCACAGACAAGGGTCTGTCACCTTGGTGACCAGTGCAGACTTATGATGTCACAATGCCCCCCTTAGGCAGATCACAGACAAGCGTCAGTCACCTGGCTGCCCAGTGCACAGTTATGATGTCCCAATGCCGCCTTAGGCCGATCACAGACAAGGGTCTGTCACCTGGGTGACCAGTACAGAGTTATGATGTCACAATGCCCCTTAGGCAGATCACTTACCAGGGTCTGTCTCCTGGGTGACCAGTGCAGAGTTTAGATGTCGCAATGTCCCCTTAGGCAGATCACAGACATGGGTCTGTCACCTGAGTGACCAGTGCAGAGTTATGATGTCACAATTCCGCGTTAGGCTGATGACGGTCAAGGGTCTGTCACCAGGGTGAACAGTGCACGGTTATGATGTCACAGTGCCCGAATTGGCAGATCACAGAAAAGGGTCTGTCACCTGGGTGACCAGTGCAGGGTTATGATGTCACAATGCCCCCTTAGGCAGATCACAGAGAAGGGTCTGACACCAGGGAGCCTAGTATAGAGTTATGATGTCACATTGCCCCCTCAGGCAGAGCACAGACAAGGCTCTGTCACCTGGGTGACCAGTGCTGAGTTATGATGTCACAATGACCCCATAGGTAGATCACAGACAAGGGTCTGCCACCTGGGTGTCCATTGCAGTATTATGATGTCACAATGACCCCTTAGGCAGATCACAGACAAGGTTCTGTCACCTGGGTGACCAGTGCAGAGTTATGATGTCACAATGACCCCTTAGGCAGATCACAGACAAATGATCTGTCACCTGGGTGACCAGTGCAGAGTTATGATGTCACAATGCCCCTTTAGTCAGATCAAAGACAACGGTCTGTCATCTGGGTTACCCGTGCAGAGTTATGTTGTTACAATGCCCACTTAAGAAGATCAAAGACAATGGTCTGTAACCAGGGTGACCCGTGAAGAGTTATGATGTCACAATGCACACTCAGGCAGATTGCAGACAATGGCCTGTCACCTGGGTGACCCGTTCAGAGTTATGATGTCACAATGCCACCTTAGGCAGATCACAGACAAGGGTGTGTCACCTGGGTGACCAGATCACAGTTATGAAGTCACAATGCCCCCTTTGGCAGATCACTGCAAGTGTCTGTCACCACGATGACCAGTGCAGAGTTATGATGTCACAATACCTCATTAGTCAGATCACAGACATGGGTGTGTCACCTGGGTGACCAGTGC